>NC_143259.1:21225497-21860785 GCF_984573655.1 Nuphar pumila | reverse complement strand
ATCACTTTTCCCACAATATCCCCGCCCCGCCTCATCCCCCCGTTTGAACCGGGGATGGAGGACATGAAACAGGGATGAAGGTGGGGGTGGAGGTTAAAATCCACCCCGGTCGGGGATGGAGGCGGGGATGAAGGTTTTAATCTTGAGGCGGGGCGGGGGTGGAGACCTTGTCCCCCCCCCCCCCCCCCCCCCCCCCCCACTGCCATCCCTAGTCAGCACCTTTTAGTGCACCTGCTTTCCTTTGGATCTATTTATTGGGTTACGGCAATAAGATTTGAATTATCTCTTTTTGTTGGATTAGTTTAAAGTGCAAGCCGTAACATCTTTTTAAAAGCATTGATTAACAAAGATGTATTTAAATTGTTGTTTGGTTTATTTGGTCAGGTGGCATGTAAAATCGAAATCATAAAAAACATTTTCGTTTGCATGTAGGGATGGCAGTGGGAGGGGGCGGAGGTGGGGGGGACAAGGTCTCCACCCCTGCCCTGTCTCAAAATCCCCCCCTCCATTCTCACATGGGTTTTGATTTTAACCTCCATCCCTGGTTCAAACGGGGCGAGACAGTGCGGGGCCTCATTTTTCGTTGATCCACTGTTATTCCTAAAGAGTATTTTAGCATTTTACTAACGGGGATCAGGGATGAGGCACAGCGGGGCAGGGAAAAGAGTAAATACATCACCGCCTCCATTCTGTAACGGGTTTTGAATTTAACCTCCATCCCCGCCTTCATCCTCGTTTCATGTCCTCCATCCCCGGTCCCAATGGGGCGAGGCGGGGCTCTATTTTCCCCGGGTCCATTGTCATCCCTATTTGCATGGAGCTGGAATCACTAGTAATCACCGTGGTGAATTTGATCGTGTTTTTTTTTATTGATAATGATGATGATGATCGTTAATTATCACCGTCCTTGTGGATCTATATTTGGTGCACTTGATTGTATGATAATCGCTAGCGCTTATTCATTAAGAATCATACTCTAGGTGAAGTGTCTTCAGCATAAGAACATGCTTTTTCTTTCTTCATTGTGGAACCTATTTTTTTAATAAAAACTGAAGGGAGTCATCTTTTTCAACTCTAGCCATTACCTTCAACCTATAACAATAATTAATGGTGAACTAAGAGAGGGGACAAATTAATTAATGTGTTTATATTTTATAAAGTAAAGAACCACGGAAAAACACACACTTGTATATCAATGAAAGCTTGTTATTTCCAGATTTTTCAACTGAACCCACGACTCGATGCGTTGACTGGACTAAAATCAATATTGACCAAACGCACACTTATAGGGTTGAGTAAGTTCAAGAGCTAGATCATTAAAGCTCTGGGTTTGGTCCAAGTGTAGGTGGTCTTAACCTAGAACTGACCTGAACTTAACCCAATCCATAATTGCCCTAGAACTGATTTTTTTCCTCCTATGTCTTTGATTTTGTTTGTGTATGACTATTGTGAAAATGATTTCTTAAATATTAATATGCTTAATAAATATAATATAATATAATATAATATAATGTATAGGTTTATTATAAAATATAAATATTTTCAACTATTAATTATTTTTAACACAATAGTGTGACGACCCAAGACTTAAAGAGATGTCACGAGGGATCCGCCCATCTGGTAGGGCAACTAGTGAATGTCACCAAGCTGAAGGGATGGCACAAGTGTGGGCGTGCATCCCATATTGCAAGTAGGGGAGTCAACGGGTCGGGTTTACCAGGACCAAACCCTGTAGGGTCTAGGTATGGCGACAAATAAGAAGACCCGATTAAGACCTAAGTCCAGACCGATTAATACATGGACTCGGATATAGTTAATTTGTGGAATTTTATACCAGATCTGGGCCCGACCCCAGTTCCAATTAAGACCTATAATTTTTCAATGTAAAAATGATAAAAAAATATTAATTTACCCACTGGTATGGTTTCTCTTATAGTAGACCCGATTAGACCCTGGTCCAGACCCCATACCATATCCAAAAATCTGGTCCAAGTCTGGTTCCACCTAGGTCTGAACCAAACCCGACCCATTGACACCCTAGTCCCATGGTCGAAGCGGGGTGTACTCCTGATAAGCATGCGAGGGGATATGGAGTTTTTACACCAATGAGCTTGTGAGTAAAGTGGTTTTATCTAATTATTCAAACAAAATTAAGAACTGAAGACCTGATGGATCGGTACAACCGGACTGGACCCGAGCCGCCGTTAATCAAGATGGCACGAATCTAGATGGGCCAGGTTAAGTCTAAGTTTATCAGGCTTGATTAATATTGATCTGACCTATCCCCGGGTCATTGTCAGATTACTTAGCCCGACCCATTAACAGTTGTAATTTTGTTATATTTAGATGCCATATCTGCTTGGTCAGCGGACCCATGTCTTGCCTACTTTGGTCATAGGCTAATTAAGGTATCATGTTCATGTGTTTGACAAGCAGAAAGAACATTTTTAAAATTATTCTAATATTTTTCATCTCATTTATATTAGACATTTATTGCCGTATTAGAACAGTAGATGAAAATTTGAAATAATCATCATTGATGATTATTCCTTTCAAAAAAAAAAACATTGATGACCATTAAATGTGTTTTGGTTTATAAATCATCGTTATGGTTGTCTTGAAGATATTTGAAAAAAAATAATAATTTATTGCAAAGTACCCATCTGTTTTATTAAAAAACCATAATGGTATTGCACAGTCGATTAGATGGTACATGTTTAAATTTGCTTAATTGTTATATTAATGAATAGAATTATAATTATTAAAAATTCAAGTCTTAATATATGCATATGAGCATTAATGTCATACTCTTTTATTTTGTGGACTTTCTTTGGTTCGGGTCAACATGAATAATATTGGACTCGAATTTTTTTTGCCTATACCCAAGGATTCGAGTTCGGGATGTGGTGAATAAATTGGCGGATTCACACCAATACTGACAACATTGCTTTTGGCCACAGTCTAAGGGCACATTTGAAAGTGAGAAAAACTCTTATAGGAAAAGAAAGTTTTTACTATGAGAAGTTTTTCAAAAGAAAATGTTTCGATTGTTTGTATAGCATGAGAAAAAAAGAGAAAAATGTTTGCTTGTTTGCTTGTTTGTTTGTTTGTGCATGAAAAGATTTTCTCATTATCATGAAAAGAATCCCAACTTCTCCAATTAAACGTGAAAAGCAATCACGGAACACCAATTCTAGGCCGACACTTCAAAATGAACTAAACACTCATCAAAGAAACGGCAATTAACATCAAATGATGCAAAAATAAAAAGCTGGAAAATTAAAATTAAAGAATTGGATTAAAAAAAATGATACCACACGAGAACAAAAGATCAGGAAATATTTAACGTTTTGAAGGCCTCCAAACACAATAAACAGCAAAAAAAAAAAGTCTGAGAACAAAAAATTAGGAAATATTTAACGGTTTGAAGACCCCCAAACACAACAAACATCAAAAAAAAAAAAGTCTGCACCTAATTGACAAACAGAAAAAACATGTGGCCATGAATCCCCAAATTGGACCCATTTTATACTATGGAGGCAAGAGTTACTATCTAAATAGAAGACCAATGGAAAAAAATGACACCATATAGAAACAAAAAAATTAGGAAATTTTAACGGTTTCAAGACCCCCAAACACCATAAACAGAAAAAAGAGAACGATTTCAAGATCCCAATCACAACAGAAAAAAAGTCTGCATCAATCCCCTAATTAAAACCATACGAGAAAAACAAAGTAGAGGAAAATCTGCATCCTCGTCGCCACCGACGGCCTGCCTCCACGATGCCCTCCACCTCAAGATCAAAAAAGGTAGCTGCCATTGGTGATGCCCTCAACCTCGTCATCGTCGCCACCAGCAAGGAGGTGATAGCAGTGCCCATGGAAGAGCGCCTGCTGACGAGCTTCTTCGCGAGTTAAACGTCCCCTACGCAAAACTTCATTCTCGCCTTGGATAAAGATCGACCAACTGCAGGATCCTTGGTCTTCGTTCATGGCTTTCAAGATCGGCTCTATTTGGGTGCCGACTCTCCCATCGCCGTCCGCGCCTATGTCGTTCACAGGGAAGCGTTTTTAGCTCAACCATCTCGGTCACGTTCGTCTAGGTGGACCGATAGCCCTCAATGGCCGACTCGGGTCCTACACCTCATTGTCAGTTCCCCATCATTCTAGTGTTGCCGCCGTCTCAGAGGGTTCCTCTTTCGGTGATGATTGCTGCTCTGGGAGGCCGGGCACGTGCTTTGCGATTGTTGCGATTAGTATGATTTCTTCTAATCGGCTCAAGTCCTATATCTCTTTTCCCTTTTTCGCTTCCCGAGGTGCTTTCAAGGCAAAAGGTAAGGCAGACGGGTCCTTTGTGTTAGCTATGCCTAGCCTCCAGCATTCTATCCCTTGGTGGCCGCGTTGGCTCCTCGATATTCGAGACCAACGACAACCATTGGCTAGGTTGGTTCCGTTGACCGTCATCACTGGGTCCTCGTGCCCGTGCAAGGTTTTCCAAGGTTCTCAGTCGGCCCTTTCCCCGCCTATCGAGGCCTTGGCGTCTGGGGCAACTCGGGTCCAAGGCGGTTGCTCATCTCAAGCATATTCACAAAAGCCAATGTTTATCGTTTTATCTGCCAATGGGTCTGCATGTGGCAATCATACGCCTCGGTTTGGGAGCTCGTCGCCTTCCTTAAATGGCGTCCTCTCTTCTCTTGGCTCTTTTTCCGGAGTTCTCATTCATCCTGGGGGATCACCACTTTGTGCATTAGAGTCTGAGATTGGTATGTGTGGCTATTCATGTAGCACGTATCTCGGTCCTTCCTCCCCCCTACCTCTCCACCCAGAGGCGATGGGTCGACTGAAGAGTGAGCAGGTGGGAGTTTTGAGTCATCTTTTCCTTGATTTTGCCCATGCAGTCTTTCGTGGGATTTGTGGAGGCTCGAGAAGTGGGCCTTGCTGCAGTCGCTCCCTATGGTAGACCCCTTGCTCGAGAATGATTGGCCTAGGGATCCTTCAGTGGTCATCCAGGCGTCACAGTTTGCTCTCTACCGCTCTGTTAAGAATGCATCATCATTTATGTCTGCGTTGATCAATGGTGGTTCAGATCTTGGGCCTTTCCCGCAGCCGACAGTTCAGGTTTTGGATGCTTTGGTTTCTGTGTGTGTCAATCAACAACATCTTATTGGAGTCTCGGTTCGGCCCCAATTCATCTGCATGCTCGTTGATGGCCTCTCGGTGTTGGTATCATCTCTCAAAGATCCATGCAATGTCTTTTCGTTATGCCTGATTTCCAACAGTCTTGTTCGTCCCCCTTCATTCATCGTGGCTTGCTGGAATCTGTCTTCCTCTATCGTTACCTCATTCACCAGGGAGTACGACTTCGATGGCCAGGGGGCTCTCCCATCTTGCCCTCTCCTTTGATCGTCGCTCTGCCTTCTCCGCGCAGTCCTCTCTCATCCTCAATGGGTCTATCTGTGGCCAAAGCAGTTCAACGTCTCGATCTATCACTACCCCAACCGCAGATCCAAAGTATTTATGCTCTTATGTGTGAGTCCTTCACTGCTATCGCAGATGATTTGTTGGTTGTGGTCGTTGTTGATCCGCATATCCCAAACATCACCACGCCTCCTCCTTCGGTCGGGGGCTATTCACCTCCTGGGCGGGGTGGCCTCTCCATCAAGGGACACTGACGGCCAACACATTCTCCCTCCTGCCAGTTTGGGGTATCTCCTAAGCGTTTGGAGTGGAACCATACTCCTTAGGGTTTTCTGAATTACCAGTTATGAAGATTCTGTGCTAAAATATTCAAGGTTTGAATTGTCCCTCTAAGCGTCTATTCCTTATGAGCTGGATCCAGAAGAACAACCCGATATCATCGCTCTATGTGAGACAAAGATGGCTGACGTCTCGCGCTCAGTCATTTCTGAAATCTGGCGTGGTGCAAATTTTTTCTTCAAGCCCGCACTCCATTATGCGGGAGGTATCCTCATCCTCGGGAAGTTTTCTCTAGGCTTACACCAACTGGACGAAGGCGCATTTTCCATCTTCATCGCCCTTCCTTTTCCGGCCAAGCCTGTGTCAGTCGTGGCCACCATAGTGTATGGTCTCCACTGCCAGATCCATCGGGAGGAGTTTTGGTCAGACCTGAATAGGGTCATTGAATCCTTCAGGGAGCAACATCTTATCATGGGAGATTTTAACTGACTGTTGTCGTCAAATGACTCAAGCATTCCAGATTCTTACTCGACTTCCATGATTGGCTTCCAAAACTTTATTCAGATGCACCGGCTATACCCGGTCTCCCATATCGGTGAAGCTTTCTCTTGGACCAATCGGCGATCTCGTCCATGCTATCGTATGCTCGATTGGGTGCTCATGTCCCTGGATCTGTTGCACTCTCTTAATGATATCTCGTGTTGTCTCCTTCCCTCATTCGTCTCGGAACATTATTAGGTTGTTATTCGATGGGGGCATGGCTTCTCCGGCTACAAAACCTTCAGATTTGAGCAATAGTAGCTTAAGGAGGCGAGTTTCAAGTTGATCGTCCTCAAGTCTTAGAGTAGACCTTGCAATGCGACCCGAGCGACATTCTGGTGCCTGGTTAAACTATTTTGTTTATCTTGTGATATCAAATCTTGGCTTATTTTCAATAAAATAAGTAAATTCCAAAATCTGAGGGAGTGGAAGCGTAAACTGTCTTTTATCCATCAGTCTCTCTTAGCTATGTTCTCTTTGTCTGCATCCGATATTGAAAGCCTCAATGTTAGATCGGTCGAGTTGACTCTGCTATTGCAATCTTGGCGACTGAAGGATGAAATTCGTTGGAAGCAGCGGTCTCGAGTGATATGACTTAAAGCGGGTGACAGGAACACCAGGTTCTTCCATTCCTTCACCTCTCATAGGCATATGAGACGAGCCATTCAATCTATGTCCATCGAAGGTGTTTCCTACTTGGGTGACCAGGTCCTCCCAGTTGTGACCAATTATTTCACTAACTTGTATTCCTGCAGCCACTCGGCAGGTGGTTATATGGGTCTTGCATTATTCTTGTCCATGGACCATGCTCTATCCAAGTCGATGCAAGTGTTTTTCACTGAAGACGAAATCTTCTCGGCCATGCGAGAGTCTTCTGGTTGGAAAGCTCTAGGATTTGATGGGTATCCTGTGGATTTCTTTCGCTTATTCTGGCACTACATTAAGAATGGCATTCTTAGTGTCTTTGCTGAGTTTCATCGCAACAGTCAATTTTCGATTCACTCTCATATAGCCATTGTTTCTCTTATTCCTAAGGATGCAGCCGCATCAGAAATCTCGCGGTTCTGCCCTATATCTGTGTTAGGGGGTTTATATCACATTATCGCAAAGGTCATAGCAAATAGGATGCGGTCAGTTGCTCCTCAGATTTTTTTAGATGCACAGTTCGCCTTCATTCCTCATAGACGACTGCAACATTCTTTTATTCTGGCCATAGAAGTGTTGCACTCTCTCAAGAGCAGCAGACGGCCTTTCTTCACTCTTAAGCTTGACTTTTATAAAGCCTATGACTCGGTTCATTGGCTTTTCCTTTTCTACATGCTGGTGAAATTCGGCTTTGATAGACGCTTTTCTAGCTAAGTGTGTGAGCTGGTTACCAATTCTCAGTCCCAAATTTAGATCAATGGGGTTCATGGATAACAGTTCAAACTTGGTCGTAGTCTTCAGCAAGGATGCCCTGTCTCCTTTACTCTTTAACGTCATGTCTGAAGGACTTGTGGTTTTGTTTAAGAGGGCAGAAGAGTCTGGTCTAATTGATTTCCTCAGTATCAAGGAGTTCCCGAGTCATATCCTTACCTACGTCGATGACATAATTATTTTCGGCAGGGCTTCCATCCAACAAATGTTAAGATTCAAGCTTATCCTTCTATATTTCTTATCGATATCAGGTTTTTCTATGAATAATGATAAGTGTTGTCTGTCCATGGTCAATGCCCCTACGTCTATGCTGGCCATGGGTCAGCGGATCTTCGAATGCGTTGTCTTAGAAAATACCTTTTCTTACTTGGGCCTGTCGCTCCAAATCACGCGTATCCCAATGGCAGCTTGGAACGTAACTCTTTAAAGGGTTCAGAACAGAATATCGACCTGGCAAGCTTCCTACCTTTCCATCGCCGGTAGACTTACTCTCATCAAGCACGTCTTAAATGCTATGCCAGAATGCTTTATGTCTATGTTCTTGATGCCTATGGGAGTCAGTAATAAGCTCTCTAGGGTGTTGGCAAACTTCTTGTGGTCTGAGCGCAGTACCAGGACCAAGCACCATTTGGTGGGGTGGGAAACTATAAGGCTTCCTCTGTATAGGGCGGGTTTGGGGGTTTCAGATCCCAGGTTAAGGAGTATGATGCTCGTCGTGAAGAAAAGCTGGCTTGCGCACCAGCCAAGGTCCCCGTGTGCAAGAGTTTTTCTCGCTAAATACAGGCCTCTTGAATTGTTGTTTGGTGGCCACCGCGTGATTCAGAAAATAGTGTCGCAGTTGCGTCGTTAGTGGATCCAAGCTTGGTTTGTTGTTCTTTCAAATGATGACAACGATGGCCCACAGTCATAGTTTTTTGGCCGCGCCTTTGTGCCTAACGGCTCTTTCCCCACAAAAGCCTGCTACCTCTCTCTCCTTTCTTCGGGGGTGGACTGGTTCTCTGCGCGCCTTTTCTGGGGCAAGGGACCGACTCCTCGCTCACGCTTCCTAGCATGGCTTATCTTACACGAACGGGTGCAGACAGACAACTTCCTCAAATCCACTGGCTTCCATCTTTTGGGTAAATGTGTGTTGTGCGAGGCGGTTGAAGAATCTGTGTTTCACCTTTTATAGAAGTGCCCTATTGTTTAAAACATCTTTAAGGTTACCTAGTTTAAGCTGGTTGTCAGCGTACGCCTGGAGTTGTTCGCTATCGACCTGTTGTGGGACCCTTAGCTAGTTCGTAGTTGCAAGAAATGGTGGATTATTTGGCGAACGTGGCTACTCTCGGCCTGGTGGGCAGTTTGGATGACCCGCAACAATGCCATTTTTCGGCAAGTTCCAGCAGTTTTCAATAAATTAGTGAACTGTATTTTGGTGAACGTGTACGCCATTCTGTGCATTAGCCTCCCAGATCTTCAGCGCAATCTGCCACCATGCCCCCCTGATCTAGGCTGAATTTCGTTGGTTTTCTGTGTTTTTGTGTTTGTGTTTTTAATGTTTGTTTTTCTGGGCTTCTAGGCATGTCTGAGGCTTTTTTTGTGTTTCCTGAGGGTTCAATGTTGGTTGAACCTTTTCGTAATGTTGATGGTTATAGTCTCTCTCTCTCTCTCTCTCTGTGTGTGTTCACAAACCAAAGAGGCGAGAGAGGGAACCTCTTTTTTGATAGGAAAGTTTTTGATAAGAAAGACTCCATCTTCCCTACCTTTTTCAAAATATTTCTCATTTTCTCTGGAGGGTCAAAAAAACCGTACAATTTTTTCAACCTTAGCTCACTTTTCTTACATGTTTCCCGCTTCCAAACGTGCCCTAAAGGAAACCCTATTCGCTAGTCACATATTGATAGGTTTTTAGTTGATAAAAGCCTCAAGGCTCACAAGGACTCCACTCATAGGGTAGAAGCGACTTATCATGATTCTTAGATGTCAAATGGTATAGCTGGATGGTAAGGTCGCACTGTCATAACCAGGGGGGTCTCACTTCAAATCTCACGAGGGTCATCCTCAGCTTGCCTGTTAAATAAAAAAAAACATTTCAAATATTTTTTTCTTTTAGATAATTTTAGTACCAGATTGACAGAAAATAGCACAAAAAAAGAGCTAGCTGCCTAGATCCAATGTTGTCAGCATGGGAATCCGACTTGTATAGTTTGGCCAACAATTCAGGTGAATCGGCCGATACCGATTCTCATGTGAATAGTTCTGAATCGGGCCAAAAATAATTAAAAAATATTACCTGTCAATCAGAACATGACACGTGTTAAAGCCATTTTTATTTTTATATTTATTAAAAAATAGCAGATTCAGGTCTGTGTCGTATCAATTTTCTGGCGATATTATATGTATCAGCCTATTCAGACCGATACACACTGATACTAACAACACTGCCTAGATCCTTTTTGAAGATCAAGCCTTTTGCGGGTCATTTGTGAACCATCCAAAATGTTCCTTAATGCCAAATTTATTAGGACCCCATTTGAAATTTGAAATATTGGTTCTAGCCTTGAGGTCCTTACAAAAATGTACTGTCGACAGTTGTTTGTCACAGGCCATGCAAGCTGCAACTGTTACATCGTTCATAAGTATAAGTGTACTATGTCAAAAGCTCCAAGTTTAGTGCTAATTAGTACTATTTTATAACAAGAATAATATCCAATCGTATTGGTAGTAGACTGCCATCTTAGAGTTCACTTGTTTTTCAATTTTGAAGATCAAGCCCTAAAAGAACAAATTACATGCTTGCTTAAGAAACCATAGTTTCATAAAAAACTATAAGCATCATATCCGCAAAGTCTTTCATAAAAAAAAAATGAAATAAAAATAAAAATTAGACCCATGACCAAATGCAATACGGGTGGGGAGGCAGAATCAGACTCAAACCAGATTTGAGATAATCATACCAAGACCCGGGTCTAATCGGACCCACCATAAGAGAAATCATACCTGAATCCTATAAAGACTACATGACCCAGACCATATCCAATAAAATAATATTTTTTATCATTTTTACATTGAAAATTTATGGATCTTAATCAAAACTGAGGTCGGGCCTAGGTCTGGTATAAAATTTCACAAACCATACCCGGCTCCATGCATTAATCGGACCCTTCAGGTCGGACCCGGATTATAATAGGCTCTTCTTATTTATCACCAAACCCTGACTCTATAGGGTTTGGTACAGGTCGCGTCTGAGTCAAAGCCGGGCTGTTGCCACCCCTACACATCCTCAACCCCGTGTGTCTGACTGATTGAGTACCTATGATTTTTCACTAGTAAGTACGGTACTAACGACATGATCAAACATAGTTTACTACAATCTCATATTTGATATCGATGAGCCGTTTGATACAAAATTGGCAACGGTCAAGCATGGTATTGGAGACGGCATTTTCATATTCCCAAATTACCCTCAAAACCGACCTCTTGACATGGTTGACATCATTAATGACGCAATAGCCCATCTTGACTTCCTAATCGAAAAAGAAAGAAAAAGATGTCACAAGCTCTCACCAAATACTTGAATTTCAAAATATAATATTTTCTACTTTGTTATTTTGTGGGGTTGCAGAAGTCGATACGGTTGTAGCCACATTGTATGGCCAACAAATTTTTTTCTCACGCAATCTCAAGGGTATTTCGATAATTTTGCCCCACGACAAAAAAAAAAACTATTACAAGATGCTCCCCTCATCTGGTAGGAGCAACTTGTGAAAGTCACCAAATTGATGAGATGAGATCAAAACCAATGGGTGTATCACTCAGCACAAGAAGCTGAGAATACTCCACTGAAGACCTCAAGGGTTTTACCAACTGGACTGGAGGCTTACCAATATGCAATCTTTGATGCAAAACTATTGCAACATGAATAAGGAGGCATAGGTTTTGCTTGGAAACTCTTTGTCATAAGGCTTCAAAGAGTTTTTTGCAAAATCCCTAGCTTTAATTTTTATTTAGAAGTCAAGAAAATATAGGAAAAATAAGAACCAGCACTAGTTCCTCGAGTCAACTGCCATCGCGAAGATAGTTGGTAACTGCCATCACGAGGAGGTGGTAATTGGTAACTGGTGCACTTTACACATTGACGCGGACTGGGGCCTCTCCGGTTACTCGAACTGTTTTTCGAAAGGCAAGCTGGGGTTTAGTCAGACTCCACGAGTTATTATTCGTCGTACTACTGGGTTTTGAACCTGCAACGTCCCACCATAAAGAGACATGCACTGATAGTCCCTACCAACCAAGTCCCCATGTGCATTTCACAATTGCATCTTCAAAAGTCAATCTTCAAATAGAGCCTTATGTTGAGTCAGCAGGACTAGGTCTCTTCACCTGAGGTGGTTTCTTTGAGTAAAATATATATATATATATATAAATAGAGCTTTATGCAGATTTAAAGAATTAGCATTGACACCAGCTACGCCAAACTCACCTTTTTCTTATTTTTCTCATATTAAAAAAAGATTGGACGTTAAGGGCATGTTTGGAAGCAAGAAAAAAAGCTAATGTAAATTGAGGAGGCTTAATTTATAAGAAACTACGAGTAAATTGTGCTACTTGCAAGCAAAGGAATAGGGAAACAATTTGAAATTCAATAATCTAAATAATTGAGAAAAAAATACCAAGAAAAAACCCAAAAAGAAATCACAAATAGGTTCCATGAAGAATGTCTTTCTCTCTGAAACCATCTATTTATAAAGAATTCTTAAACTAATGGATCTAGATTAGGATCTGACATGGATCTCCATGTAAGCCTATAAATATGATCCAATTGAACCATTATCTTGGTCCCAAGAAACATAAGCTAGGGTGACAAGACTATAGGTGTGTGCGCCTCCCGTGCTTCGCACTGACCTCCAAAGAGTGTCATATATAGAGGTCTCCTAAGTGGTCTTGCACTCACTCACACCTGCATCATTTTTCTTTAGTTGAAAAAATTAGGCTATGATTAATTTAACTAAAAACAAGAATAATAAATCATCTAACTCTAATCTGCCTTCTACATCGGGCTCTTATCTTTTTATATAAGAGGTTGGATACCAAATTGATGTAAATTGAAAGAGCCCAATTTATGAGAAAAAAACTCTATGAAATATCTATATCTATATCTATATATATATATAATTCAAGAAAATTATTGAAAAATAATAATAAATTGCCAAAAATTAATTAAAACATGAAATAATTAAACTAAAAATAAAAATTCCTAAAATTATGAACTCTAAATTTTGAATTAATGAGTTGTCTAACCTCTTAAGCCTCCTCTATATTTGTAAGAAAAGAATCATAAGATAAACATCAATTAAAAAAAGCAACTCCCAATTCTACTAAACTACTGAAATGAGAAATGAATCAATTAATAAGATCCAATATCTATTATAATGACCTAAAACAAAACAATACTCAAACTAAATAATATAGATTTTAAATGATCCAATGAAGGACGTGGACTCGATTATGTATCGCTCTACTCCTGCATCATAAACTCGAGAAAAAAAAATTGTCCGCGAGAAGTTCTCGTATTAAAACTTACCTTTATGATAAATATTCTGTTGTTTTCATCACATAGAAAAAATCGAGCTGAAAAAATCATAGTGAAATTTTTTTATAGGAAAAGTTTCTCTTATGTCTAAGATGGACTAAATTTTTTCTTCAAAAATCAGGGCAAAATAAAAAATATCTTTTAAAAATATTTTTCTGTTGTTTGAAACGAATAAAAAAGTGGCAGCTTTTCAACTTACATTAGTGCTCTAGGGATTTCGTAAAAAATTCTCCAGTACTCTGTGATGGTGACTTTTTTAATACAGCCTTAAACAAATGTCCAAAAGTTCAGACTTCAAAAGGGCGAAACTGAAAATTAGCTAAAAAAGAAAAAAAAATGGTAGGGCAGGCCTGTAAAATATAAGGGCATTAATGGGACTGGCCTTTAATGGACGCCTCTTGTGGCACGAAACCTTTTTCAAGAAAAACGGTGGTGGAAGAGAGTTTGGGATTATTATATATATATATATATATATATATTTTTTATTTATTCTTTAAAGGCAAGCTGGGGTAAGAGTAAGAGTAAGACAGACCTTGTAGAACAACAGCGGACACATGTGGCTCAGGGATTCGATCCCGGGCCTTGACATCGGACCCGCTTACCACATGGGATACGAACTCGGTGGTAGGTAATTTTGTCATTTAATAGTTCAAGATAAAGGCTGATGTCATGGCTCTGTCTGATTTATTATTTAGGAAATAGAAGTTTCATTCTAAAAATTTGAGTGAATACCCTACATCGAAGCTAAAATTACAAGATAGGCACATGTCATGTCATGACCAAAAAACAAAAGATAAGAATAAGATCATCAGACAATATTACTAATTTACCCTTTCCATTACATTCTTAGTCTTCTTAGTTGCAATGTCAATTATGGTAAAAGGCAAGGGTAATTTTGAGGATATGGGGGAAATGAAAATTCAAGGGAAGTGCCCTGTGGGGAAAGGCGTTAAGGCTGAGGTGGCAGGTGAAAGTGGGACCAGGTGGAGGGAAGAGGGTAGTGAGATGAGAGGGGGTAGGGCTCCTTTTGAATGGGTCTGCTTGGCCCTTTTGCATCCTTTCATTTCTTTACTTTGGGCAGTATAAACAAAAAAACGACCCCAAGAAAAAATTATTGAAAACGCTCATGTGAGAGTGAGAGAGAAATTTCTGTCAAGAAATTAGAAAGCAGGAAGAAATGCAGGTTCAGATACAGGAGGTCGTGTGATAAACTAGAGAGAGAAAGAGAGCTTGGAGAGAGAGAGAGAGAGAGTTAAAACCAGAGAGAGAAAGAGAACCTGGAGAGAGAGAGAGAGGGAACAATGTGAGATTTGGGGCCTGGAATGCATCAGAAGAAGTCGGAATTGCAGATCGGAACGGAAAGCAGAGGTGTCTCCTCCGGTTTCAGCCGAGCACCGCCTCTCCACCACCATCACCACCAACAACAACCCAGTGATGCCCTAATCTCAACCCCCCACAAGAGGGCCATGACCCCCACCCCTTCCTCCCTCTCTCGATCCCCCACCCTCTCCTCCCTCCCCACCACCGCCACCTCCTCAGCCGCTTCCACCGCCACCACCAATACCCCCACCGCCACCTCCTCCCCCCTCCGTTCGCCTCCGTTCACGGCCCCGTCCGCGTCCTTGTTGCGTTTCCTCCGCCGCTTGTCCTCCCACCACTACTACTACCACCACCGCCTCAATCCCCGCTTGCTCCTGCCCCCTTCCCTCATCATCGCTGTCCCCGCCTTCTGGTGGTTCTTCAAGACCTCCCCATCGGACCTCGGCCTCTGGTTAGATTTCTTGTTCGCCCTCGCCTTCGCGGCCGTCCTTCTCCTCTCCTTCCGCTTGTCATTCCCCCGCCTCTCCCTCATCCGCCTCATCAAACCCGTCTCCTCCCTCCTCCCCTCTTACGAACGCCCCAAACCCAAATCCTCCTCTCACTCCCACCACGTCCAGTGGACTATCGGCTCCAAACCCAAATCGGAGAACACGGCAACGATTACCGCGAGGGAAGGGGTGATCGTTTACAGCAATGGGGACGTCTACGAAGGGGAATTCCACAAGGGGAAGTGCTCGGGGAGCGGCGTCTATTACTACTGTATGAGTGGTCGCTACGAGGGTGACTGGGTCGATGAGAAGTATGATGGGTATGGGGTGGAGACTTGGGCAAGGGGAAGCCGATATAGAGGGCAGTACAGGCAGGGATTGAGGCACGGATATGGAGTTTATCGGTTCTATACGGGCGATGTATATGCAGGGGAATGGTCCAATGGGCAGAGCCATGGGTGCGGCGTTCACACATGCGAGGATGGCAGCCGATATGTGGGGGAGTTCAAGTGGGGCGTCAAACATGGCCTCGGCCATTACCATTTCAGGTAGAACGAGAAGTTCTTTTTTTTTTCTGGTTGAAAGTTGAAACTCTCCCATTTTACCAGTGGTTATTCGCAATTCTTTGATGCAGAATCGATTAATTGAATTTTGGATTGTTCTTTCTGATATCTTCATTCGTATCTGTTATTTTTCTTGATCTTCTGCAAGAGGTCTTCTTGAAATGCTTAAATCTTGTCCAGTTTGAAATTTGCATATTGAATTGTTTATGTGAATTAATGAATTCAATAGGATACAACATAAATTGATTAAATAAGGACCAATATCGTTGTTGATTATCATATGATGCAGAGTTGAATGTGGCTCTACGAAATTGGGATGCTTGTAAGCTTCCATGGATATAGGATCTTGTCTAGATATGTACCATCTCTCGATCTTTTGGTATATGAATCTTTCTTCAAAAAGAGGGTCAAGCATAGAATGATGCTCTAATTTCCTCTTGTTTAGTAATGTGGATGGATGTGATATAAATATGCTGATTAGGTTGACAGCCTAGATTGACTCCTTGAAGTCCTACACTTGCTCATCTTGGATCTTATGATTGATCTGCTATTGAACAATCATTTTTTAGTGAAGAAGATAGGAATACAACTTTTAGTGAACATGCTTGTTCATGTGTGTTGTCCAGATCTCGTTTACATGCCCTTTCTAGTGAGGTTAGGAGATATGAAAGGAAAACATCCAGTAAGATTATTCTTTTTTGTTGTCAAGAAAGATCTAAGATAAATAAGATATCCTTTACAAACATGAAACTATCACAAACTCTACAAGATGTTGAAAAGGAGATTGTCAGCAACCTGGAATTCTTTTCTCCAGTTTTTCGATAAGAGGCTTTGAGTTGGACAACGAATCCTAGCTCCAACTCTCAATCACCCTTTGTATTAACTGGAAGATGATATAACTTATGTCTAGGTAGACTTAATCATATAAAATTTTTGCAGTTTGTGTTAGAATCCATTAATATAACCTATATCACTTAATCACATGAATTGAGTTGGAGAAAATATGGATATGCATTGAACTGGTAAACAAGCATTGGCAAGTGGTTATTATAGTTTTAATACCTACTCATGATATGTTTGACTGAATTGTTGTATGACTTGTACTTATCAGGGAGCATGTGCTCTACATATGGGCGTCTGAGTGGTTGTGAAGTGGCTTGGCAGTTTTTATGTTCATCACGAATTAAAGTAGCAGGCGAATCATATAATTTTGTAGAATATGTTATAAAGGTTTGGATTTAGTTTGAGGGATTTTTCCAAGGCTCAATCAAATTATTGTTCTCTCAATGTTTGGTCTTCCTTTTCTTCAGGATTTCAAGAAAGTTTCCCATGGAATTTATTTTTCATAGGTGGGAAGCAGGCACCTAAAATGTAAAATACACTAAAATAGACCTAGTAATATGTTCCTGGCCAAGCTTTGATGACCCAATCCAAACTAAGTTCTGTTTAGGCCATTTGTTACTTAAAGTCATGGCTAGTCCTTCTCTGTCTTTTTGTGGGCAAAATACAAGTCTTCTGCAACTCAAGTCAGGTGGGCTGAGGCATGTATCTTTTTTTTCAATTAAGAAAATAAAGTGGTTAGGCTTTGGGTCAATAACCCCTGCCTAAAATGCCCCACTTCAACATCCTCTACCCATTATCCGTCACCTACGACAGTCAGCTGCTACTGTCTCCTGCCACGATGGGTGCTGTGATTGTGAAGATCACAGTGATCCTTATCTCGACCACAATGACAAAGCAGTTGAAGTTGGCTATTCGAGCATCCAAATCACATAAGTGTGCTCAAATCCATGACTTCATATCAATGTTCTAAAACCCAGTGACTTAGGACCCCACTCGGTAGTGCCTTACTCTTGATTTGGCGAGTCAACTTGGTGACTCGGCCGGGTCATGCTAACTCTTAAATGTTTTGAATCAAATAGATATATACGCAATTACATATATAAATATATGATATACAGTTACATAAGTATATGTACCTATAAATTTTACAAAATATATACATTATAAACCCATACAATGTATAAATAAATACATACATAATGTACATATACATATGACTTTGCTGAGTCATAAGTTGACCCACCGAGTCATAGCTGTCATATGAAAACTCCGCTCACACGGCCGAGTCTTGTGGAAAACCTGCTGATTCAAAATTTTGACCAGGCAAATGGCTGAATTGAGTCAAGTCAACCGAGTCACCGAGTCACCGAGTTGACTCAGCAATTTTTTAATTAAACATTGCTTCAGATAGACCAACACCTATATGGTCACCAAGCCTTTCAACTCTCTGTTGCCATTGCTCAGGATTCAGATGGTTGCAAGCTTCTTCGATGCATAAAGAGTGCAGATGGTAATCCATTGTTGTCCAGCCAATCCCTTTCGAGCTTTGAGTATATTCACAGGACTCTCTGTTCCATTTATTATATTTTCGTATTAGCTTCATCTTCTTTGTCATAATTATTCCCATGCCAATTTTAAAAAAGATAAGGCACTGAAAATGAAACCTTTCTTTCCCCCTTTGAAAGGTTTGTATCAAGTGGTATCATGAAAAATGAGATGGGGCGGCTGCAATCTTCTAGTTTTCACAAAGGTTTAAGAAGCTACTCTTCTGCAAAAAGAACTTTTATCTTTCTCATTTATTTAATTTATTCCCTTTTTTCCTTTTCTTGGAAAAAAAGAGAAAAATAGGGAAAGGGCATTTAAAGCAAGCTAGTGGCTCCCAAGCCCACTCAGCTCGATCTAGGCTCATGGACCACACAGGCAAGCCATGGGACGGACTTCCAACTTGGTTTTTTGGTGGGCATGCTTGACCAAGCCAGCCCATTGCCCACCCCTAGTGTTTGAGTTCTTGGTAAAATAGCTTGTGGGGCACATGGTAATCCTTCAAAAACTTTATTGTTCCTCTCCAACCAGCTAATCCACCAAGCAAGTAATCCCATCATCTCCAAATAGCAAGTATAACTGAACAAAGAGCGAGATGTCTCTCAAAAGTCTTTATATTATCTGGTCAAGATTGAAATTCCACCGTTTGAGAAAGGAATTACACCATAAGAGATGACTTGTAAATTGTTCCTCTTTATAGAGCATTTCATGTTAACATGCCATGATAAATCCTTTGTTTCAGGTTTAGCTGTGTAGGCTCTTGATCTATTAACTCCAACCATGCAAATGTGGTTCTCTTGGATTAGGAACTTGCCATCAAATGGTCTTTCTAGGGAATAGTGCATTCAGATGTTCTTAAAACGATTCATAAGATAATTCTATACCAGATTGGGAGCTTCTCCAAAATGTGCCATCCTCCTTTGAGGTTGTTAAACTTGAGAGGGCCTGCATTAAACTCAGTTATTGGTTCAATTCATCTTCCACAAGTTCTCCTCAATGAGACATCCCATACACCTTTTCCTGGTGTTACTGTTAAGGATCCATGTATCAGATCATGGACCAGAGATCCAGATCCAATCATATTCAAATCAGTCCCTTATGAGACGAGTTGTATTTGTAACCCATTAAGGACAGTTCTGTAATTCACCATATACATGTTTAATATAAATATTCAGACTCCAGCCGTAAGAGAGTTTCAATGACTAGACTTTGTGGGTTGACCAGTCATCAACTTCTTTTTATTTCCCCTCTTCCTTCTACTTTTTATATTTCTAGTTTTTTGTTATTTCTTTAGCCAAAAAATCGTGGGCCTTAGTCGACTAAGCTTCAGGGGCTTAGCATAAGTAGCAGCACCTAACACTTTTTTTATTACATAGGCTACACCAACCTTGTTGATGCATTTCACAGGAGAAAGAATAAAATAAAGGAAGAAGAGAGTTCTTTATCCAGGAAATCCCACAACTTTATTTAGCATCAAGACAAACCTGTGGTTCAAAAGGTGTTTACTACAACATCCATGCCCTTACGGAAGAAACACTCTACAATCTACACCCTTACTGATGAAAGCCTAACTAGGATAGCAATAGCATGTTTGAGCTTCATATGATCTTTAAGTAGGAATCACCTATAGAATATGTTGGTAGTAGGAGAGTGATTTGTGTCTAAAACCTTTCTATTCCGGCCTACATTAGTCATTGATCAAATGAATTTCCATACGAAGATACTAGATGAGCCACATGCATTATGGTGATAAGCTAGTGAAGTAGGTTGCCATTCAACAAATAGCACATGTTGGTGATGAACGTATATTAGCTTGCAAGTGAGCTTACCTGGAATGGATCTGGATGTAGATTTGTTGTTGTGGTTTGTTGTTGCTGTAACCTGTCATCCAATGACCTTTAATTGTTGAACTAGCTGTCATCCAAATTGGTGGAACCAATTTATATTTTGTCACTCACCTTTGTGATTTAACTCTAGATCTTTACCATTACTTGGCTTCCTTCTTACTTTATCAACCATTCCTTCCAAACTCTTTAGACCTCTCATCCTCTATAGTTCTTGATAAAGTGGGCATCAATTTCTCATACTGCTCCCTTTTAGCAGGGCAAGTATTTCTCAATGTTCACTTGCTTTTCCCAATCTGCACCCTTACTAAGACCGAGAATTTTATACATACTCTAGGTTTTCCCTGTTATCTGAAGCCTTTTCAAGACAAAAATTTCATGCACCTTTGCCAATTCTGGTTAATAGGGTTTTGTTTGAACACTCTGTGTGCATATTTTAAGTGAAGAAAAGGAAATTATTCAAAAGAACGTTGAGTGTAACGCCCCCAAATCTCGGACTTGTAACTTTTTAGGAAAATTTGAAAGCTTTGTAATCATTTTTTTTTAGTTTAAAATAGCAGTTTAGCAGAAAATGGTGTTTGAAATAACAAGTAAACGGACCTTGAGCACATTATAGGCAAACTTTTCCTTTACACAACGGATTTGTAACTTCGTACATTCATTGAAACCAAATAGATTCAAAACGATGTTTTGAAGTTTATACGAAAAGTGGAATTTCAAAGAAACCCTTATACCAAATTACAAAAAAATGTCCTCAGGAGCGAAACGTCAGGGAAAGAGTCTCATTTTGATATCATTACGTCATCGTGTCATCGTTTGTCGTTCTGACCTAATCATCACCTGTACCCATGAAATGGATCAGATTGATGAAAATCTGGTAGGTGCATAAATATCAAAATTAAGAACAAAACTAACATATACGTTGTCCCTTTCGTGATATGCTGTTCAGAATAAGCAAAATGAGCATGATAATTTTGTTTCGATATTAACTGTCTTGAGGGTACACACAGGAGAGAACGTAGAAACAACTGAGACTGCTCAGGAAATTGTTATGCTATGTATTTTGATACTCCGAACAACTAGCTAAGTCCGTTCTTAAGAGGACGGTCAGTGATCGAGAGAGAATTCCCCAGAGGCATTCGTGGCAAGGGATGCATCCAACTTCTGCAGAAGTCCATGTGATCTACTACCTAGGATAATTTTTGGTAGCCTCATCTCCTAGCTCCGATGACCGGAGACACCGAGTCAATTGCTACTCGAGGAGTGTAGTTGTTAACAACCTGTCCATCAGAGTTTTTATATCATCTCATCCTCTCCCTTGACGGAACCAAGAGACGAATAGGTATGTCAGATGCTATTTTAACTTATGACCCATTCTACATTCTCTGGTCTTTCAAACCAAATCGAGCATCTTACCTGTGAAGGTGATGATCACCATTTATGTGATTTTTTTTTCATCATTGTGCATTTTGTCAGGTGCTATTTTAACTGATGACCCATTCTACATTCTTTGGTCTTTCAAACCAATTCGAGCATCTTACCTGTGAAGGTGATGATCACCATTTATGTGATTTTCTTTTCATCATTGTGCATTTGCACGCTACGAGGTTACCATAAATGTAACACTCATAAATTTTTAAAAAAATGGATCCAGATCGGATCCAACCCGGATCCGGGTTCACACAGACCCTCCCCCAGTGTTTCTATTTAAACCCTCGGGGGGGTTTCTTTTTACAAATGGGAACCCCTCCCCCATCTCCTCCATCTTTCTGTGCAACCTCCGACCCCCGACCTTCTTGTCGGAGCCTCCTTCGCTGGCGGCCCTGCTCGATGCCAATGACACCTGAACCCACAGGTACGCACTGCCTCTCCCCGCTCTCTTTCTCTTCTCCTCCCTGCTCTCTCTTTTAGTAGAGGAGGGGTGCCGCCTCTCCCTGCTCTCTCTCTCTCTCTTTCTCCTTTTTTTACCAGAGGAGGGGCGCCACCCCTCTTTGCTCCGTCTTTTAGCAGAGGAGGGGCACCGCCCCTCCCTGCTCTCTCTCTCTCTCTCTCGAACCCAAAAGCCCCCTCTCCTTGCTCGGCGAACCCCCGTCGGAGTTCCTCGACTCCCGTTAGGTCTATCTCCTCTCCCTCTCTTCCCTTTCTGTGGTTGGTAGACCAGAGCTACCACTGTTGGTGGCTCTGGGTTGCCATGAGGGAGGGTGCCGAGCACCCTCTCTGCTCAGTCTCCCTTGCCTCGAGACAGCTGCAGCATCCTGCTGCAGCTGAGGCATGATACCGAGCTGGGCTCGGTTTGAACTGAGCCCTGCCTGGTGCTCTCAAACTAGAGGGCCAAGCTTAGGCTCGGTCCTGTTTGGGGTAGGGGCCAGCCTGGCTTGGCTACCAGGCTGAGCCCTCTGCTCCCTCTTCCATCTCTGTGCTTTTTTCGGCAAGCCAGAGGCAGGCAGTTCGGGCTCTGCCGAACCGTCGAGCCCACCCCCCTCAACCGAGCTGGGCCTTAGCAGGGCTAGCCCTTGTCGCACTGTGGGGCGCTGTCAACGAGTCAGGTTGTTTGGGAATGCAACCCTATCAGCCTCTTTCCTGTCGCAGCATGGGGACCAGACTAGGCTCGACCTGACAACCGAGTCCACCCCCTCCTGTTTGTCGCATTGCCTGTTGAGCTAAGCTTGGCTAGAACCGAGCTCAGCTCGGTCTCCGCTTTCAGACTGAGCCGACTCAGTTAGCAAGTTGTGCCTGGCTCAGTCGAGCTTTGCTAACCGCCTCTGCTCGGCTGAGCCTGGTCGGCTTAAACCAGGTTCGGGTTCGACCCTCGCGATGCAAGCGTTGCTTATTTTATTTATTTTAAGTGATTGCATTGTTCTCTTTCTCAACGCAATAAAATATCTTTTAGCGCACCCCATTGGCGCAACGGACATGACACGCGCACAAGGGCACGAGCATTTGAAGACCTACACTCGTTATCTTTCGCAAGTTCGATCATCTCTGAGGTAGGAGAAAGTTTGCATATGAGGATAAATGACAACATACTTCTAAACTTATGCGTATTTTTGTCCATTTAAAATTATGTCATTTACTTTATCGTTGCGTTGTTACGTGCACAGGCTACTGCTTATGTAATTTACTTAGTCGATATATAATTTCGTACATCGTGCACTGCTTACGCAATTTATTTAGTCGATGTATGGTTTCGTACATCGTGCATCGCTTACGCAATTTATTTGGCCGATATACGATTTCGTACACTATGCACTGTTTATGCAATTTATTTAGCCGATGTACGGTTGCATACATCGTGCACCACTTATGTAATTTATTTAGCTCGAGGTGTGGTTTCACACATCGAGTCTTGCTTTATGTCGTTTATATTATCGTTACGTTGTAATGTGCACAGGCTTATGTTTTAATATATATGTATTGTATATATATATATATATATATATATATATATATATATATAAATAACTTTGTAAGGTATGCAGTTTTGCGCAAGGTTGCCAGACTAAGAAGTGAAAGCGGGAAACGATACGGGAAGCGATGTATTTAATGTATAGGAAGCGGAAAGCGAGGAAAAAATATATATATATATATATATAATAATTGAATGTGAATCAAAATAAAACACAAATAAAAACTAAAATAAAAGCGACTAATATTAAATTTCACGATTTTTTAGTGTAAGAATTAAAATTTTAACAAAATCTAAAAATGATGATTACAAATTTAGAGAAAGCACATGGAAGTGTGTGAGAAGTGTGAAAGAAAACACATAAAAAACATGAAAAGTTGAGTAAGAGAACATATAAGATGAATAAATGATGTGTGTGGAAAGCATAGGAGAAGCGTGGGGGAATCGAGGTTCTCATCAAGTTTTGGAAGCAGGGAGTATCACACTTCGGAAGTGAGTTTCTGGGAAGCGAGCTTCCCGCCTATCTAAAAAGCTTTCAGTAACTCTGGTTTTGTGTACTCCTGCCTACCTTGCATTACACTTGCTTTTAAAGATGTAGATTTGTGCATGCTTGTCAAGTCTTTAAAGAAAAATGGAATTTCATACGAGATTCCAATGTTTGTAATATTCGTTGTTTCGAAAAGTGAAAACAAATATCTGGCGGTTGCTTATTCGCAACCAAGTCTTTTCTTCAACCCTCGTAGCCCTAAGAGGTATATACGGTCTTTTGTTTTGATATCTAAAAATGACTTGGATACTCCCGGCCTAAAATGCTAGACTTGGAGATTTTTAAATAATGTTGGTGTTTCTTTATGAGAAACTGATACCCTATCATTGTAACGATACTATCACATATGCGCGACATATTAGTACTACAATGATTAGATGAGAGGTTTATGGTAACCTCGTAGCGTCCAAATGCATAATGATGAAAAGGAAATCACATAAATGATGATCATCGCCTTCACAGGCAAGATGCTCGAGTTGTTTTGAAAGATTATAGCATGTAGAACTATGTCACACGGACTCGGCTAAGGAGGTGCCGCACCCGAGTCGACACGCCCCGACACGGGTGCGGACTCGGGTGCGGCTTCAGACTCGGCCCGGACTCGGTCAACGCCGAGTCAGACTCGATCAACGAGTCCAGGCCGAGTTCGTCCACATTTTGGACTCGGTCAACTTTGACCGAGTCCAAAAATGTCCCTAAAAAACCAAATTTTTATATTTTTTATTTAAAAAAATATATATAAAAGAGTGACAGTGCTGCAGTCACAGACTGTGATTGTGCTGCAGTCACAGACTGTGCACAGTCTGTGCAGTGTGCACAGTGCACAGTCTGTGACTGTGTGACTGTGCATAGTCTGTGCACAGTCATGTGACTGTGCACAGTCACACAGACTGTGCTGTGGCATTTTAAAAATAAAATAAAATTATATATATATATATATATATATATTTTGCCGAGTCCCCGTGTCCAAAAATTTTAAAATTGTGCCGCACCCGCACCCATGTGACATAGATGTAGAATGAGTCGCCAGTTAAAATAGAACTTGACATACCCATTCGTCGTTATGATTCCGTCAAAAGAGAGGATGTGGGATGGTACAAAAACTCTGATGTTCAGGTTGTTAACAACTATATTCCTCGAACAAATGACTCGGTGTCCCCAATCATCAGAGTTAGAGGACTGAGCGACCAAAAATTATCCTAGGTAGTAGGTCCCAATGACTTCTGCAGAAATATGGATGCATTCCCTTGAACGAGTGGCCTCTGGGGAATTCACTCTCGGTCATTGGCCGTCCCCTTAGGAGCAAACTCAGCTAGTTGTCTGAGGTATAAAAAAACATAGCATAACAAACCCCCAGGCAATCTCAGTTGTTTCTACATTTTTCTTGTGTGTACCCTCAGGACAGTTAATATCGAAACAAGATTATCATACTAATTTTTACTTATTTTGAACTGCACATCACGAAAGAAACCACATATATGTTAGTCTTGTTCTGAAGTGTTATATCTATGCACCTACCAGTTTTTCATCAATCTGACCTGTTTCATGACTACAGGTGATGATTAGGTCAGAATGGTAGGCGATGACGTAATGATATCAAGATGAGACTTTTTCCCTGACGTTTCACTCTTGAGAACATTTCTTTGTAATTTGGTATAAGGGTTTCTTTGAAATTTTCTTTTTTCGTATAAACTTTAAAACCTCGTTTTGAATCTTTTTTTTAATGAATATACGAAGTTATAAATCCATTGTGTAAAGGAAGGTTCGCTTGTAATGCGCCTAAGGTTCGTTGACTTGCCATTTCAAACACCATTTTCCGCTGAATTGCTATCTTAAACTCTAAAAAAAATGAATGATTACAAAGCCTTCAAAAGTTTCCTAAAAAGTTACAAGTCCAGGATTTTGGGGGCATTAGAATAACCTCTTATCCAACCACCGTAGTACTAACATGCCTGTGAAAAAGGAGCCCTTGTTCTTCTGTACAGGCCTGTCATAGAGAGAGAGAGAGAGAGAGAGAGAGAGAGAGAGAGAGCTCTTATGATGAGAGGGGTATCGGTTTCTCAGAAAGAAACCCCAACATTATTTAGAAATCTCAAGGTTTCGATTATCACTATTTATATGATTTTCTTTTTTATCATTTTGTATTTGCACGCTACGAGGTTACTATAAACCTCTCATCCAACCACCGTAGTACTAACATGCCGTGTATGTCTGATAGTGCTGTTATGATGAGAGGGATATCGGTTTCTCAGAAAGAAACCCCAACATTATTTAGAAATCTCAAGGTTTCGATTATCACTATTTATATGATTTTCTTTTTTATCATTTTGTATTTGCACGCTACGAGGTTACTATAAACCTCTCATCTAATCATCGTAGTACTAACATGTCGTGCATGCCTGATAGTACCATTACGATGAGAAGGGTATCGGTTTCTCAGAAAGAAACCCCAACACTATTTAGAAATCTCAAGTTTTCGATTATCACTATTTATATGATTTTCTTTTTTATCATTTTGTATTTGCACGCTACGAGGTTACTATAAACCTCTCATCTAATCATCGTAGTACTAACATGTCGTGCATGCCTGATAGTGCCATTACGATGAGAAGGGTATCAGTTTCTCAGAAAGAAACCCCAACACTATTTAGAAATCTCAAAGTCTCGTGTTTTAGATCGAGAGTATCTGAGTCATTTCAAATATCAAAAAGGATTGTACGTACCACTTAGGGCTACACAGTCGAAACTCTTTCATTACCCAGGGTTGAGAGAAAGACTTGGTTGCGAATATGCAAATGCCAAATATTCATTTTTGCTTTTCGAAACAACGAATATTACGAGCTTTGGAATTTTGCATGTGAAATCCTCTTTTTCTTTGAAGACTTGGCGAGTATGCGCAAATCTGCATCTTTAAATGCAAGCATAAGTTAAAGTAGGTAGGAGTATGCAAAACTGCATACCTTATCAAGTTATATATATATATCAAAGCATAAGCCTGTGCACAATACAACGCGACGATAATGTAAATGACATAAAGCCAGACTCGATGTGTTAAACCACACATCGAGCTAAATAAACTGCGTAAGCCATGCACAATGTACAAAACTATACATTGGCTAAATAAATTGTGTAAGCAGTACACAATGTACGAAATCGTACATTGGCCAAATAAATTTCGTAAGCAATAGCCTATGCACGTAACAACACAATGACAAGTAAATGACATAAAACAAACTCGATGTGCGAAACCACAAGCTAAATAAACTACTTAAGCGATGCATGATGTACGAAACCATACATTGGCTAAATAAATTGTATAAGCAGTGCACGATATACGAAACCGTACATCGGCTAAGTAAATTGTGTAAGTAGTAGCCTGTGCACGTAACAGTGCGGCGGCAAAGTAAATGACATAAATTTTAAATGTACAAGAATACGCAAAACTGCGTCATTGAGTTTAAAAGCATATATATATATATATATATATATGTTATACACATAAGTTAGAAGTATTCTATCATTTGTCTTCGTATTCCATTTTCCCCTACCTCAGAGATTATCAGACTTGCAGACGATTCCGAGCGTAGGTTTTCAAGGGCTTGTGTCTTGGTGTGTGTTGTGTCTGTTGCGTCGATGGGGTGCGCTAAAGGGTATTTTATCGTGCTGCAAAAGAAATGATGAAACCCTTTTTAAATCATTGAAATAAGCAATGCTTGTGTCGCAGGGGCCAAACCCAAACCTAGTTCAAGCTGACCGACTGAGCTAGGCTCATGCCAAGGGTGAACCGAGCTAGGCTCGGTGCTAGTCGGGCTTAGCTCGGCTGCGTTCGTCCAGCAGAAGGCGGGGACCAAGCTAGGCTCGGTAACGATCGAGCTCAACTCTGTCGGGCCCACCCGGCATGGCTGGGCATGCCACAACCGAGATAGAGGGCAGGAGGGCGCTGCCCTCTTGCTGGTCAAAAAGAGAGGACAATAGGGCACTGCCCTCCTGTTGCCGTCAAGAGAAGATGGAGGGCAAGAGGTGTTAAATTGTATCACTTTTGTATATATATATATATATATATATATATATATATATATATATATATATATATATATATATATATATATATATATTCTTTCACTTCTCTATTGTAAAACCCCTAGGAGTATTTTTGTCTTTTTTCAGCTTTTACGCATATTCATAATTATTAATATGCTTGTAATTCTTTTTCTTTTCTTTTTCCTTTTTCTTTTTCTTTCTTTCTTTCTTTCTTTTTGTTTCCTTTAGTTGACTAAGTCAACTTTGGAGGGGGCCCAACACTAGACGTTGGGCCCCTCCATGGAGCCCCTCCAAGGCTTCTACCTTGTATTATAAATAGGGGTGGAACCCCTCTCATTATGTATTCAAGCTTGGAGCTTGTTTTCTCCAATTGTTCAATATAGATTCAATATATTTTGCATTTGGCTATTCTTATTGTACCTTTGTGTACTTTCATTCAAGTGTTCTTGTGCCTTTGTGCACATATCCCTTTGTGGAGTTGGTGTTTGTAATGCACATTATCTCTTTTTGAGATATTTTCACATGGTATCAGAGCAAGGTTTATAGAAGAACTCGGTTTTCTCGCTATTCTTGAAGGTTGCCTCGAAGAACGTGCCCATTCCTTGATCGATTTGTGAGAAAAAGCTCAAAGAAGATTCTTGGTGGTAAGATTCTCCTCTTTTTGAAGTATTTTCCTCTCTCAAGTTGCTTCTAGGGGGAAAATGACTATCATTTCTCCCTTGGTTTTAAATTAAATGGATCCAACTACCATGTTTAGGCTGGTAATACGGAGGCTCACATCAAAAGGAAAAGGCCTTTGGGGATATGTCAAAGGAACTATTCCCGAACCCGAACCTAAAATCACCATTTTTGAGGAAGGTGAATTTAAGGTTCTTGATGGTAAAGAGAGAGAAAAAGCCTTTGAAGAATACAACAAAAAACATGAAGAACGAGAGATGAAAAACTATAAAATTCTTTCATGGGTTTTTTCTTCCGTTGAAACGAGAATAAATGCAAATATATTGAAGTTCAAGAAAGCTTTTCAAGTATGAGAATATCTTGAAAGAATGTACACTTCAAGAGACTTGTTTCATAAATATTATCTCTAAAAGAAGGCATTAACTCTTCAACAAGGGGAAATGTCCGTTAGAGAATATTTTGCCGAATTGTCCACCATTTGGGATAAACTTGCTCTCCAAGAACTCAAATGGATCGGAGAGGCAATTGAGATGAGACAAAAGCAATTAGAAGAGGATCACTTCTTTAACTTTTTAAATGAGCTTAGACCCGAGCTTGAACAAACTAGATCCTCTCTATTGTCTTTTTTTTCATCTCCTCCTCTAGAATATGTGCTTACTAAATTAAGTAGAGAGGAAACTAGATTGGGAATGAATAAAGCCAATCAAAGTGTGTTGGTCGTTCCCTCTAAAGATGAGGATGAGGTAGCTTATGTCGTCTCTAGACCGGAGAATAATGTAAAAACATATAAACCCCCTCATTTTAACAAGAATCAAGGAGGAAAAGAAAATGGTGGGCAATATGGAAGAAAATACTATAGCAAAATCATGTGACTTTTGCAAAGAACCGGGACACATTAAACCGGTATGTCCCAAATGGGAAAAAAGGCTGGCTATGTCTACAACTTTCCAATTGACCAAAGAAGAAGGACCATCAACATCCAACAATGCTACATTGTCCCTAAATAAAATCATGGAAGCCCTTCAACCTCTCCTCAAGGGATCCGTTTCGGGAGCCGCCATGTCAACTTTCTCTCTTCCCGATAAGACTTTTTGGGCTTTTAGACTCTGTGTATCCTTCATATGACTCCAAATGTTTTTGCACTTTCTAAATACACAAAAAACTTATCTTCTTTTGTCTCTACCGCGGATGGTGTATCTCTTAAATTAAAAGAAATTGGAGATTTTGAAAAACAAGGTTTTATTATTCCCAAAGTTAGATTTATTCCAAAATTAAATCTAAACTTGCTTTTAGTCTCTCAACTATCGGATCATGGGTATGATATCAAATTCTCATCAAATAAATGTTGGATACAGGATCGTCGGTCCGGGAAGTTGATTGGGGAAGGCTCTAGGAAAAAAGATCTATATTTTATGGAGTTTCTTCAAATTCCAAAACACTCTTTTTTAATGTTGCCCAATATAAAGATATAAATGTTTGGCATAAACGTCTTGGGCATCTAAATATTTTCAAGCTCTCGTATTTACACTTTGCTAAAAATCTATGTAAAGACAACTTCAATTGTAATGATTGTATTCTTGAAAAAATGAGAAGCTTACCTTTTGGACAAAGAACCATGTTTTCAACCAAACCTTTTGAAATTGTGCACTCGGATGTATGATTACCAACACCTGTAGTATCTAAGGGAGGTTTCTCCTATTATGTTATTTATGTTGATGATTATTTAAGATATTGTTGAATATATTTCCTCAAACATAAACATGAAGTTTTTTCTACCTTTAAGAATTATCATATGATGATACAAAATCAATTCAATGTAAACTACAAATTCTTAGAACCGATTCCGGAGGAGAATACCTTTCAAATGAATTTAAAAGTTATATTGAGAACAATGAGATTATTCATCAAAGATCGTGTCCTAAAACACAACAACAAAATGGTTTAGCCAAACGAAAACATAGGCATATAATTGAAACTACTAGGACCTTACCTATTTCTCAAAAAATTTCAAAAAGATTTTGGGCTGAAGCGACCCTTGCATCAGTTTATCTCATAAATCGTCTTTCATCTAAAACTTTGAATCAAATATCTTCTTTTGAAACTTTACATAAAAATGAACTTGATTACAATAGACTAAGAGTTTTTTGTTGTAAATGTTTTGTTGTCACCGACAAAAATGATAAACTGTCTTTCAAAGCCATTCTTTGTGCTTTTCTTGGATATTCGTAAACACAAAAGGGATTTAGGTGCTATGATATTCAAAATGATAAATTATATGTTTCATGTGACTTTTTTGGAAAATACAAGTGGTTTTGACGAACATAGATCTTATAAAGATAATGCTGATTACTCCTCATTTGAATTATTATCTAGAAATGAGGATCTTTCTAGTGATGATGAAATGGATAATGATGGGCAGATAAGTGAAAGTATTTCACCACCCATCCAACATGAAGAAGAGATAACTAATGAACTAATTACATATACACATAGAGATAGAAATACCTTTAGAAGTGCAATAGAAAAATATAGTGAACTTAATGAACCTTCTCAAATCAACCACTCACGTAGAACCGAAAGATCTAGAAGAAATCCTTCTAGATTCATATCCTATGAGTCTTTTTCACCAAAACATAGGGTTTGTCTTAGTGTCATTCATTCGTATGAAGAACCTAGAAATTTTGAAGAAACTAAGAAAATGATAGAATGGAGGGATGCAATGGATAACGAACTTAGAGCACTTAACAAAGTCAAGACTTGGGATTTTCAATATCTACCAAAAGGAAAGAAAACAATAGGGTGTAAATGGGTTTTTGAGGTTAAAACCAAGAGTGATGGGACTCTTGAAAGATACAAAGTCTGTCTTGTCACAAAAGGATATAGTCAAGAATACGGTATAAATTACGAAGAAACTTTTGCTCATGTTGCGAGAATGGTCACTCTCAGGGGTTTGATCACTATTGCATCTATTAAAAAATTGAACATATACCAAATGGATGTTAAAAATGCATTCTTAAATGGAGATCTAAATGAAGTATACATGGATGCTCCTCCGGGCATGGATATTCCGAAGGGAAAAGTCTTTCGTTTATAAAAAGCACTCTACGGTTTGAAACAAGCTCTCAAGGCTTGGTACGATCGATTTAACGAAGTAATGGTTCAAAATGAATTTATCTCATGCTATACCGACACTGCTTTGTTTGTCAAAAGGTCTAATGCAGGAATTGTAATTTTGTTGCTTTATGTTGACGATATGTTGATCACAGGTAGTGATATCACGGGAATCAAAAGTATCAAAACCACACTAAAAGAAAGATTTGAAGTGCCAGACTTAGGGTATCTGACATATTTTCTAGGCATTGAGGTTGCCTACTCTCACAAGGGTTATTTCTTGTCACAAACTAAACTTGCATGTGAGATTATTGACAAATCATGCATTACGAACGAAAAAATCTGTAAGACTCCTGAAGCTGTAGGATCAAAATTGAAGATTGATGATGGGATACCTTTGGAAGATCCTACTCCCTACCGGCAACTTGTGGGGTCACTAATGTACCTTAGCATCACAAGGCCAGACATCTCGCATGTTGTGCACACTGCAAGCCAATTTTAGCATGCCCCTACATCCGTCCATATGGGCGCCGTTCTCCGAGTTGTCAAATACATGAAGGAGACCATAAATAAGAGAGTATTTCTTTCCTCATCTTCTGAATTAAATCTGATTGATTATACTGACTCTGATTGGGGAGGTGACCCAAATAACTGTCATTCCACCGTAGGCTTTTTGTATCTTTTTATGAGAATCCCTGGTCACATGGAGATGCAAGAAACAACAGAGGGTGTCTCTATCATCTACAAAAGTAGAATATCGAGCCATGACCTCAACAACCATGAAAATTGTTTGGATTCATCAATTACTACAAGACATGGGAATTTAGGTTAAAGGACCCACAAAGTTATGTTGTGATAATAAGAATGCAATCTATATTGCTTGAAATTACTATTTCATGAGTGCACAAAGCATATTGAGATGGACTGCCATTATGTTTGAGAAACATACTTGCAAAAGTCATAGACCTTCCTTATATGACTTCAGAATATTAGTTGGTAGATTTCTTCACTAAGGCGCTCTGCTCTTCCAGATTCAACTTTCTCCTTGGCAAACTTTCGGTCATTGCGTTCTAAGTTTGAGGGAGGGTGTTAAATTGTATCACTTTTGTGTGTGTGTGTATATATATATATATATATATATATATATATATATATATATATATATATATATATATATATATATATATACCCCCAAGGTTTTTTTTGTCTTTTTCAGCTTTTACGCATATTCATAATTATGAATATGCTTGTAATTCTTTTTCTTTTCTTTTTCCTTTTTCTTTCTTTCTTTCTTTTTATTTCCTTTAGTTGACTAAGTCAACTTTGGAGGGGGGCCAACAATAAACGTTGGGCCTCTCAAACGATTAGATTTCTAACTGTTGGAGGGGCTCCAACGTAGTAGGAGCCCCTCCAAGGCTTCTACCTTGTATTATAAATAGGGGTGGAACCCCCCTTATTATGTATTCAAGCTGGGAGCTTGTTTTCTCCAATTGTTCAATATATTTTGCATTTGGCTATTCTTATTGTACCTTTGTGTACTTTCATTCAAGTGTTCTTGTGCCTTTGTGCACATATCCTTTTGTGGAGTTGGTTTTTGTAATGCACATTATCTCTTTTTGAGATATTTTCACAAGAGGGCGCTACCCTCCTGCTGTCTCTCAAAAGAGAGAGAGAGAGGGCAGTAGGGCGTTGCCCTCCTGTTGGGAAAAGAAGGCAGGAGGGGCGAGCCCCTCCTCTGCCTTGATTTACAGGGAAACAGAGAGGGGGCAGGAGGGTTGGTGCCATCTTGCCAGCGTCAAATAGAGAGAAAAGGGAAGGGAGAGAGAGAGCGGGGAAGCAAAGAGGGGACAGGAGGACTGGCGCCCTCCTGCCGACGTCAATCAGAGAGAAAAGGGAAGGGAGGAGAGAGAGAGCATGTAGGGGCAGGAGGTCGGGGGTCTCAAAGGTGCATGAGACGTCGGGAGGGTGAAGGGAGGGGTTTCCTCTTTTTGTAAAGAGAAGCCCCCCCCCCCCTCGGGGGTTTAAATAGAAACACGGGGGGGGGGGGGGCTGGACCCAGATCCGGCTGGATCCAAAACTATATTTATATTTTTTTTTGAAAATTACGAGTGTTACATTTAGGGTTGTGACTTAATTTAGACCACAGTTATTGGAAGCTTATAAATAGTTGGGAAGCGTGCTTTCTCGAAACTCGTTTCAGAAGCACAAAACTAGCAATCTCTCTTTTCTCACATTTCTCTTGTGTTTACCACATGTTTCTTCCTTGCTTCCCTACATGATTCCTATATGCTTCTCTCACGTTTCTTTTTATGTTTTTCATGTGCTTTCATGCTTCCGGCTCACTTCTCATGTACTTTCTTTAAACTGGCAACCATCATTTTTAAATTTTTGGAAGAATTGAATTTTTACACTACTAAATCACAAATTTTAAGAATAATCATTTATCTTAGTTTTTATTTTTTCTCCTTTGATTTGTATTTTGCTTCCCATTTGATCCCGTATCACTTTCTATTTTATTCCTATCTCGCTTTTAAATTAATTCCTCACTTCTCACTTATAAATTTTAAAATATCTCACTTTCGCTTCTCGTTTTGTTTCTCGCTTTTTCTTCTTAGTCTGTTACCCTTGGGTTGCACTTGCATATACGATTCTGTTTTGAGATTAATAGATCAACTTTAATGCTATCTACTAATGTTTTATTTTGTCCATGATAACATAAATTTTATATTTTGGTAAATTAGGAAAAATATAATTACATTTTAATTCTTGTTCGATTTCTATTTGCTTCTAACTCAATTCTCTTTGTTTCCCCTTCGAATCCTTTTTCGCTTTCGGTCCGATTCTCTTGTCGCTTTCGAGACGATTCCTGGTTCACTTCTAAGTCGTTCCGCCCTTCCCGCTTCCTAAATTTTTAAAAGTATCTTGCTTTTCGCTTCCGCTTCCCGCTCTCGCTTCCTCAACTAGCAACCTTGATTTAGACGGTAGTGATTTGATGCTTTCATTGGAATTTATACATGATTATAATGTTCATTAATGAAAATGTTACTTTCAAGTAATAAGTCATATACCTTGTTATAGGTTATGTGCATCTAAAACTGATATATCATGGATTTTTTTTCTTGAACTACGCCAAATTCCTTGAGAAAAAAAAAACTCACAAACACAAGGAGAAATGGGGTGGGGTTTGTACTTTGGCCATTGTAAACCGTTGAACATTTATGGCAGATTTTGGAGTGAATATTTGGTGTACATAGGTTGAACTTTAGTTTGAATTTTAGATAGTATTTAAGCCACTCCATGGTTGATCAGGACTTGGATGTGTTCCAAAATGTGCAGCCTCAATGAAACAAAAGAAAAAAAGAAACGCAGTCCCATCAAAATATGCAAAAGATTGTGAGCTTGTATAATGTATTCTGATTTGTAGATATAGGTAAGTTTACATGAGTATGGGCTAGTTTGTTGATTTTACGCTGATCATTTCAGAAGGCTTTGGAAATTGTTCAACTCAAATTTGGTAAAAAGGTTGAAAAGTTAGTGGTTGATGGAAGTGCTTTTGTTGTGGTGTAATTTGGTCATATTGATAGCTCGTGGAAGCGATAACCATAATGGTCATTGCTTGCACAAGTGAAAGCTTGAGCTTTTGTTCTCCTGTCTGCTTATTGCTTTAAATTTCGATGATGCAATCAGTATCAAGAGGCTGTAATGAAATATGACAAATACAAACAAATACCTCTTATGGGCAAGTACAGCATACACAAATGGAAACCACTTATGGGTCAAGATACAATCACGTACACAATGCCACTTATGGGCAAGAAAGACAATATAAAAAATATAAAGAATCTACTGAGAATGCTTGAGAACATGCATAAAAGAACAAGAGGGGGTTTACCCATATTTATACACAAGAGACAAAGACAGTTTCAATAGAGCTGGTGGACTGTTCCAACAACTATAAATATAGTTGTTGGACTGTTCTAACAATTCTATTGACTAGTCAACTCTATGTTGACTAATAAAAAAAGAACCAAACAACTCTATTTAGAATTTGACCAAATAGTCCCTATAAAAACATAAAATGACAAAAAAAAAGAATAAAATAAAAGTACTAATGTGCCCTTAATGGACACAACCTATTACAATAACTAAAATAACTGAAATACCCCTAATAGGTATTTACCTATTACATCATTATAAATATATATGTACAACTTAACACTCCTCAAACGTACGATATAATTACCAAAAATTTGTCAAGAAAAAAATGAAACTGAGGAGAAAGGAGAGCTTTCGTAAAGAAGTTGGCCAACTGAAATTTCGATGCTACATAGGTCTGGATGATGGTCTTCTTTAGGTACTCTTCACGAATATAGTGACAATCCATTTCAATATGTTTGGTGCGCTCATGAAACGTGTGATTGCCGGCTATGTAGATGTCACTTTTATTGTCGTATTATAACCTTGTGGGTGATTGAATATGCATGCTCATATCTTCAAGTAATCTTTGCAACCAAACAATCTTTAATGTTGTAGTAGTCATTGCACGATACTTAGCTTCAGTGAATGATAATGATATGTCTATTGTTTTTTGCATTTTCATGAAACCAAAGAATCACCTAAAAACACACAAAAATCATTTGTTGAGCGGTGATCATCTGAATTTTCTCCCCAATATGAGACAAAATAAGCAACTAGCTCAAGAAAATAGGAGGAAGAAAATAAAAGACCTCTAGAGGTAGAGGTTTGTAAATATCTAATAATCCTCATCACAACATTCATGTGAACTGCTGTGGAAGAATGTTAGAATTGGCTAGCAATATGAACTGTATGCGCAATATCATGCATAGTAATAGTTAAATAAGTTAAGGCACCAATCATTTGGCGATACAGAGTAGGATCATTTAGAGGTGTTTCATCATCAATCTTCATTTTGGCATTAATAACTTCAGGGGTATTCACATTTTTTCGTCAGTAATTCCTGACCTGTTAATAATATCATTAGCAAACTTGGTTTGAGAAAGTAAATATCCCCAAAGAGAATAAGTAACTTCAATTCCTAGAAAATATCTAAGAAATCCAAGATCAGTCATTTCAAAATATTTTTTAAGAATACACTTAATATATTTTACGCCTTGTTTGTCTTCACCTATGATGATCATGTCATCAATATAAAGAAAGAGAACAATAATCCCTGCATCAGATTTCTTAGTAAACATGACAATATCAGTATAGCAAGATTTAAACCCAAGTTTGAGCATAACAGAGCTAAAACGATCATACCAAGCTTTGAGTGCTTGTTTTAAACCATAAAGATCCTTTTCTCAATCGAAGTACCTTACAAGGAGGAGCTTCATATCCAAAAGGTGTATTCATACAAACTTCTTCTTTTAGATCTCCATTTAATTTTTTTTTACATCCATTTGGTAGATAACCCAACCTTTATCAGCAACAACAACTATGGGGGTTCTAATTGAAGTCATCCTAGCTATAAGTGCAAATGTTTTATCATATTCTATTCTGTATTCTTGTGTGTAACTCTTGACAACTAACCTGACCTTGTTTCTTTCCAGGGTCCCATCACTTTTAACTTTATAAACTGGTCTGCAATGTATGGTTTTCTTACTTTTAGGCAAATCAGATATTTTTCAAGTCTTAGATTTTTCAAGTGCTCCTAATTCTTCATTCATAGCTTTTATCCATTCGGGGCATTCCTTTGCTTGATTATATGTGGCAGGTTCAAAGTAGGACAAAATCTTAGCTAGACAAGCTTTGTATTATGGGAAAAAAGATTCATATGAAAAAATCTATCGGGAGTATAGAGGTCCGATATGATATTCTAACTTATTCTGGTTGTTGGGTTTATAAGGTGGAATAATTTTCTAGAGCACTTGGTTGTCTATCATTTGCACAGCTTTTATATTGAATTACATTAGGTTCTTTTGATTCAATATTCTCACCATCCTGGAGTTTGAATTAAGGCTCTTCATTACTAACATTCTTAAATAAAATCTCATTAATATTTTGAGGTAATATCTCAAATAAAAAGGAATACTTAGAGTTCTTCTTAGGCACATTTTGAAATAAACTTTCATTCTCCAAAAAAATAAGCATTCCTTGCGATATAAAGTTTGTCATTTTTTGAATTAAAAATCTAAATATTTTTTGGGTTTCCCCATATCCAAAGAATGCACATGTTATAGCTTTAGGAGAGAGTTTATCATTTTTGTTTGTGAGAACAAAGCACTTGCATCCAAAAGGTCTTAATCTAAAGATAATTATGAAAGATTTGTTAATAAGATTCACAACAGTCAAACAAGCTTCAACCCAAAAATGGTTTAAAACATTTTTTGAAATTAAAAGGGTTCTAGTAGTCTCAATTATGTGCCTATGTTTTCTTTCAGGTAATTCATTTTGTTGAGGTGTATAAGCACATGATCTTTGGTATAATATCCCATTATTTTCAAATTAAGTTTTGAAATCACTTGACATAAACTCTTCATCAAAGTCAGAGCAGAAGATAAAAATTTCAGTTTTAAATTGATTTTTGACAAGATTATGATATTTTTTAAACTTTTTAAAAACTTTACTCTTGTACCTAAGAAAGTATATCCAAGAAAATTTAATATAATCATCAACAAAAATCACATAATACAAGTAACCACCTTTAGATAGGATAGGGGAAGGTCCCCATACGTCGAGTGCACTAATTCAAACGGTTTAAAAGAAAAGGTCTCTTTAGGAAAGAAAGGGCTTTCATTTTGCCAAGAAGACAATCCTCACAATGAAACTTTTCATTACAAAATTTGTTCAAATGTGGTACATGAGATAACTTTGATAAACTAGGATCTCTTAGTCTTTGATGCCACAAAACTATGTCTGTATTTTGAATATTATAACAAAAATTATTTTTTAGAAGCAAAAGACTATCTATGTAGTAGAGGCAGAGGGATGGCGGACCTCTTTGAGATTTGAGGCCACCGCCTAGGACCTCCTATGTTGGAGGGGCCTCGAATCTTTTAATATCATGTATTAATATCAGCTAAGAATATACCTCTTCTTTAGAGAAAGCAAATAACGGTTCCGACACAACGGTTCCGACACTCCTGATGAATAGCATGCTCACATGAAGAAACATGAATCCCATCACAACCTAAATGACCAAATCCACCAAATTTTGATGTGGCATCTCCGTTTGCTTCAGAACCATAACCACCAGCTTGATGGATATCAGAAATCCATCGTGACACTGACTGCACATAATCTCTTAACAAAGCCAAATCTGCATCCCAACCAACTGCAGTACCTTCTTCTCAATGTGAAATAAAAAAATTTTGATCTCCCTCCCATAAATGTCTTGGCTCCATTGTATTGTCAGAAGTATTGCCCCAAAATGGATTATGGTTAAGATCAGCAAACACATCAATAAAAGACTTATTGTCATCAGCATCATGATATGCCATACTTATGGGATCAGGAAAATGTTCAACTTCAGTTCGTCTTCCACCACGAATAACCACATTTACTGCATTCTGGATTAGCTCGACCAAGTGGATTGATGGATTCATATCCATGCTGTCGGAGTCAATATTTCCACCAGACTTGTCTACCATATGATTAGAGACTGGTAAATTGTCCAAGTCCCTTTGACAAAGCTCATCCCATGAAGGTGGGGCTTTCTCGCAAAACTTGTCAAGCAGGTTTTTTGTTTTACATTAAGGTGATAGCAACATTATTTATGTATTTAGTAGCTTGCATTAGTTCAAAGATGAAACAAAATCAGAACGTTAAGACAAAACGACTGCTTACCGGGAGATGTATCAAATATGATACATGGCTTCTTGAATAATATTAAGCAAGAAATGTACCAACGGGGGGCTCCGCTTATCTGGCAGGAGCATTTAGTGCATGTCACCTTGTGTTGGGACATTGCAAGTTTGAACCCCAAATGATATGATTGTATAACTAGTAGGGGTCTGCCTAACCCCAGCTTTCTCTTTTTATGTATAATGGAAAAACAAAATTAGGGCCTCATTTGGAGGCTTTGCCTAGGGCCTCAACTTCTCTTGAGCCGCTCTTGAGTAGAGGTCTCCTTCTCTATGTCCTTCCTCAATCAGTTTCTCTGACTTGAGATCCTGTACCAAACATTGTTTAGGTGAGGAGACACTGCACCCGTGGTTGGTAATTAGAGAAATAGAGAAGGTTTAAATTTAATTTTGGGACAAATCTAATTTTTGGAACATAAAATTTTGAAATACTTTTAAAATTCTCAATACCTTTTATATTAAGAGAGGACCCATCAATAGTAAAAACATTATTTGCATTAAATTAATGCAACATTCGGAAAGCAAAGACATATGTGGAGTTATATGAAATGAGGCTCCGAAATCTAAAAGCCAAGAAACCTTACCAGGAGGTGAAGATGTAGAAATCTCTAAAAAATTAGAACAATTGTTCTACATGCTTGTATTTCCTCCATTCTTGAGCATCACTAGGTGTCTCACATATAGGCTCAAGATTAGCTAATTGATCCCAAAGTCTTTTGAGGGTACTATATTTTTTTCTTACCGTTTTATCATATTTTTTTTGCAACTATGGATTTTGTCTTTAAGATCCCACTTGTGAGCAACATCTTTTTAGGTACATGTTTGTCTAACGTATTCCCAAGCTCTATCCGCTCTTTCAAATTCAAAAATATTTGGGCATGGCTCCTCATGCAAACTACCTATAAAAAGAGAAAGAACTTTGGCATGACCCACTAACCACTCTTTATATGTTTTTTTATATTAAGCATAGTTTTTTCTCTTTCAACTCCCTTAAGGCTCTCTTCCTTAGATTCATCGGCTCCAACAACCATTCTTGTGAGAATTGGTTGTGGATTCAATGCGGAACCATCAATGATTTGCCACATATCTTTACCCATGAAGATTCTTTTCACTGTCGCGACGTACGTATTATAGTTTTTCACATCAAATTTGACGGGACAATCGTTACAATTTCTTTATCAGCCATAGCGGAGAAGAAAAAAAGATAGAGAGACAATGAGATAAAAGAAGAGGACAAGTTACAACCCAAGAGCACCAAAACTCTAATAACATGTAATGAAATATGACAAATACAAACAAATGCCTCTTATGGGCAAGTACAACATATATAAATGGAGGCCACTCATGGGTCAAGATACAATCACATACACAATGCCATTTATGGGCAAGAGAGACAACATAAAAAATCTATTGAGAGAGTGCTTGAGAATAAGCATAAAAGAACAAGATGGGTTTCACCCCTATTTATACATAAGAGATAGTCTCAATAGAGCTGTTGGACTGTTTCAATAGCTATAAATATAGTTGTTGGAATGTTTCAACAGCTCTATTGACTAGTCATCTCTATGTTGACTAGTCAAAAAAACCCAACAGCTCTATTTGGTATTTGACCAAATAGTTCTTATAAAAACAGAAAATGACAAAAAGAAAATAATAAAGTAAAAATACTAATGTGACCCTAATAGGCACAACCTATTACAAGGACTGAAATAATCAAAATACCTCTAATAGGTATTTACCTATTACATCATTATAAATAAAAATATATATGCATGTATATATATATATATATTTATAATGATGTAATAGGTATATATATATATATATAGAGAGAGAGAGAGAGTAATGGGTCTGTGCTAAATGCGTTTTTCAGGCTTTTTTCATTTTATTTTTAAATTCTGACCGTACAGATGTGATCTATGTACTTGAATTTATAGGGATCAGCTCTTGAAGTGTTTGATTCCGACACATGGGTGGGTTTTTATAATGTTCGAAAATCAATGGTCCAAAATATTTGTAATTTTTTTAGGCTCCAAATATCACTTTTTCATCGAAAACACATGGTCGAGGTGTGGATTCCTCGTAAATCAACCATGCCCAACACATTTATGGGGTTGGAACTGTGAAAAAACACCGGAAGAGCAGAAAAACCCATTTTGGATGTTTCATTTAGCACGGACCCATATCTCTCTCTCTCTCTCTCTCTCTCTCTCTATATATATATATATATATATATATATATATATATATATATATATATATATATATATATACAACTTAACAGAGGCAAGAATTGCCTATTGTGCAAAAGTTCTCTCGGCAAGCATGAAATGCATGCATCCCATGACTACAATTAAGAGAGATGTCTTCAGGTTATAAAAATATTTATGTAAATGATGATTCTGTAGGATATTCTTTTTTATTGAACTAGTGCTGCATCATGCAGTTTAAAACACCTATGGCATTGCCAGATTCATGTAGGCAAAGAAAAACTGGTGATTGTAAGTGGAGTTATTTGGGTGTTGTCTAAAAGTTATTTGCAAGATGGTATTTGTTATGACCTAAAGCCTGATAATGCGCTTCTAAGATGATGATTTTCTTAATGAGATTCTGATTAAGGATTCGAGCTGTGGGGTGGAGGGAGAGATGGAATTCTGGTATAGAATACACATGTTGAGGCTACTATGTGGGTGCACTTCGATATAATGCTAGATTTTAAAAGGATCTTCAAGAGGATCTCTTTCTGAAGGTTTTGAGTCTAAATTATCTATTTATACTTTAACAATATGCTTTTGGGGCATGTAGAGCTTAGGATTGATAATTAATGGCTTGGTTTTGATAATTAATGACGGACTGTGATGGTATTTTGTTGGTAATTAATAGCTTGTTGGAGGTAAAATCTCTCTCCAGACTTGGTTGAGGCTTATGGAAATTCTAAGAGGGCTTTCAAGGTTGGTTTATAATGCAGCATTTGTTATCCTACCAGGATGGGACTTAGTAAAAGCTTACATTTCTATATTGAGATGAATTAACTGAAAGAAACTCTGTGAAATGCAAATGAGATGTTTACTCGTGTACATGATTGTCCAGCAGTATGGAAAATTCATTATGAATGTTATTTGATTCCCTCGGGTCATACTTGCATACTTGCTATCTTGTTGTTCATTAGTTAACATGGCAATGATGTAGAAGTTACCCAGTTTTGTCCTGTTGCAATTTCTTGTTCTGTCTCTTCGATTTTATTTGTAACAGATGACAGAATAATGATTGTGTTCTTGTACGCTTGTGCTTGCACCTACCTGCTTGCATTTATTGCGAATGTAAGTTTGAACACTAACTTATCTCATTTATGCAGAAATGGGGACACATATGCAGGAGAATATTTTGCTGATAAAATGCATGGTTTTGGAGTATATCGTTTTGCAAATGGTCACCGATATGAGGGAGCCTGGCATGAGGGTAGAAAACAGGGGCTTGGGATGTACACATTCAGGAATGGAGAGACACAATCAGGGCATTGGCAGAATGGCAGCCTTGAAACACAAAGTACACAGAACACTCATCCTGGGTCCCCCATTGCTGTTAATCATTCAAAAGTGCTGAATGCAGTCCAGGTAAAGAAGCAATGCTCTTATTATAATCGGAAAAGAAGATTTATATGCAATTGCAAAAAAAAAAAAAAGGAAAAAGAGAAACGAGTGAACAATTAAGAATCGTCTTTTTACTGCTGAACTTGAATTTAAGTGACTTCTGTTCATCAGGAAGCACGGCGAGCAGCAGAAAAGGCATATGAGGTGCCAAGAGTAGAGGAAAGGGTGAACAAGGCAGTTGAAATGGCCAACAGGGCATCGAATGCTGCTAGGGTGGCTGCAGTCAAAGCTGTCCAGAAAAGATTGCACAACACTGATGATATAGCAGCGCAAATGGTGTGAATTTTTCGGTTACACCATCGCCAGTTCATTCAAACAATTGGGTATTTCATGGAGGCTATGCTTGGTGGAGGAAAAATGGCCATCAAGGTTTGGCCTGGGCCGTCACGGGCTTCTCATGAGTATGCTAACAAGAGTCTCTACTGGTAAACAAGCCCAATTTCTGGTGTTGGGCACGCTAGTTTCTTTTGTTGTGTACATAGAATGAATGAATCGAAGCAATTGAGTGACTGAACCCACAGCGGGATTAATGTGCAAGGTTGGGACTTTTTGTCCTTTTCCATCCTTTTCTCTCCCTTGTAAAGAGCAGAAGCTGTTATACTGGCGCCAGGTTAACTATGACCCAGTAATTATGTTGTATGTGTACCAAGCTTTTCTCAAGAAGATTAATAGTGTTGATTCAACTCATGTTTTTCCTACTCACTGCTGCTGCTGCTGTTTTTTGTTGCCAATTTTTCCCGGTAGTCCCAACTTTTCTGCAACTATTCTGGTACAAATGCAGTCATTATCAAATTCTTTTGGGTAGGCTATAAGTCTAAAATAATAATTCAATTACCATGAAATTCGCAATAGATTTTCAAAATTGTTTATAGCAAAAATAAAACTAAGAAATATAATAGTAAAATTATAAGTAGTTTGAAGTATTTTTACGATAGATCTGAACCGTTAGATGTGTTTAGCATTATCGATTTAGTGGGAATGGGCTCTTGGATCATGTTTTTTCAACAATAAATGTATTTTTATGAGATGGAAAAATTGATGCCTTCGTAGCCATTGATTTTGAATCACCAAAAAAACATGTATACAAGTCAGATTTCGGTGATCTAAAAACAAAACCTATAGATCATATATGGTGTTAGATGTGAGAAAAAATACCAAAAACTTTGATTTTTGAATGGCCCTAATGGGAAAGAACTAGAAAACAGGGTAGGAGTGCATTATATATATATATATATATATATATATATATATATATATATATATATATATATATATATATGGGTTAATCATGAATTCCTAAAATACTCTTGAAAGAATGATATTTTTTAAAATATATGGTTACTTTTTAGACATTATAAGCCTTTTGAACTTGGAGGGATCAAATGCCTTTTTCCAAAAAAATAACTTTGCCAAGTTATCAAAGTTACCTTGTATTTTAAAAAATGCCATTACTTTAATAGTGTTTTAATTATTTTTATAAGGTTCAATCAATATAATGTTAAATACAACTAGTTTAATGTTATATATATATATATATATATATATATATATATATATATCACACATGAATTCGTCGAAATTAAATCAGATGCACACAAGTATTTTGTAAAAATACTTTAGGGTGGTCAAGACCACCACTAAAAAACGTGTTTCATGCAAAAACAATGTGTCAGACATTTTGGGTGTTTGATGATGTACCTACTCATATATATATATATATATATATATATATATATATATATATATATATATATATATATATAGAAAACAGTTGGGCGTCGATCGCAATCGAGCGTGCCTAGTGCATCCACATGTTTTTTTGCTGCGTTTTACTCCTTTAGCTGCGGTCCAGAACCACCTCTAAAGAGTTTGAAAGCGCAAAAAAAAATGCATCGTTGCGATCAACGGTGTGCTTTCATCCGATTATCATCATACACAAAGATGATACACCCTACTCTCTCTCTCTCTATATATATATATAGGAAAATATTTGCTAGTAAAGAAGGTAAGGAACTAATGAGTTAGAAATCATAGGTGCAAGTTGTATAAACTCAATTTAAAGATATAGATGTATTTTGCATGGCTTGCTTGATAAGGATCAAGCCTTGGATATGAAATTTTGGCATATTATAGGCCCTTGATTTTTTACCCTTTTAAAAGCCTAATTACTTGTCATAATCACATGATTCAAAACAAATTTCCAATTGGCCAACTATTTAGGTGAATCAACCGATACTCAAGTGAATTGTTTTGAATCAGCCAAAAAATAATTAAAAAGTAATACATGTCAATCAAAACGTGATACATGTTAAAGCTATTAAAATAATATTACAAAATTAATTTTAAGTATTTTTATATTTATTAAAAACTAACTGATTCAAAGGTGAAGTTTATCCATTTTTTGCCAATACAGGCCACATGCACCTATACTAACGTTGATCAAAACCCACAATGGGGTCTTAGTTTTTTTTTCTTTTAAGGGCAAATAGCTAAACATTCAAATCATTTAAACATTCAACAATGGTTTTAGTTTTACATTCAAATCATTTAAATGTCCAATCAATGATATTATATACAAATGAATGACAAAGGATTTTATATAATAATTCATTCATAAAAACATTCAAATGACATTATATACAAATCAATGAGTTACAATATTGATCGTTGAATATATATAAAAAAATAATCAAATGAATTTCTACAATTGAGGATACTGTAATTGTCGTGATCATAGTTCCTCGATGACCTTATTTGTGTGCTCTAGAAGACTAGAGTGTGAGTATGTATCATATCCTCTTGAGTACATATATAACACTTTCTTTTTCAAGAAAAAAAATGATTTTGAACCTAGGTTGGATCCGATCGGATCCAACCCAGATCCGGACCCCCCCCCCCCCCCCTCGTTCTTATTTAAACCCCTGTAGACGAGGGTTTTCCTTTTACAGAAAAACAAAACCCCACATGCGCTCCTTCTCTCTCCCCAATACCCTCTCCTCTGCGTGACCTCTGACCACCGCTAGAGTCAGAGCCCTCCCTGCCCCGTCGACCTCATGCTCCCTCCTTCTTTGTCCCTTCTCTTATCTCTCCCTTTCTGTTGGAACCAGATCCCCGCCGGGATCCCCTCTCATATAGGCTTCCCCAAACTGGAGACACATGCCCTGAAGATACACCCCCCTCTCTCTTTCTCTCCCTCTCTTGCTCTCTCTCTTAGGTCAGACGGTAGGAGGGCGTGCCCTCCTGCCATCACCTGGGCTTTTCGACCGACAGGCAGGGGCGACGTCCCTGCCGCCTCCTCTTTTTGGTAGATGGGTAGGGGCACAACCCCTGCCCTCCTTTTCTCTATCAGACTGGGAGGCAGGGGTTGTGTGCCCCTGTCCTCCCTCTCTTTTTCGGTTGGCGGGCAGGGGCGCGACCCCTGCCCTCCCTTCTCTGTCAGGCCGGCAGGTAGGGGCGTAGCCCCTGCCCTCCCTACTCTCTCTCCCTGCCTCTTGTTTTCTGACAGGCAGGGGCTCATCCTAATTTTTTTCCCGATAGGCAAGGGCTTCACCCCTACATCCTTTTGTTTTTCGGCAGGCAGGGGCGACGCCCCTGCCTCCTCCTTCTGTTTTCCCTTTTTTTGTAAGGGAGGCATGCCACCCCCTCCATTTTCCCCTTTTTAACAGAGGTGGGGTGTCGCCCTTCCCTGGTTCCTCTTTCCAGCACAGGAGTGGTGTTGCTCGCACCCCCCCCTATTGGGGCCAGGCTCGGCCTAGTAGCTGAGCCCACCCCACCAGCTGCCCCATGCCCTCTTGTTCCTGGGCTCGGTCTGAACCGAGTCCATCCCAACATTGGGGAAGGACTGAACCTAGTCTCAGTCCCTTGCCATGGTTTGGGTCAAACTCAACAGCCAGACCGAGCCCAGCCTGAGTCCTTGGTCGGATCCAAGCTTGGGGCAAGGCTCGGCTTGGAAACTGAGCCCACCGCACTGTTTCTCCTGCTTTCCTTTTTGCCAAACCGAGCCTGGTTCAATTGGGGTCCAATCGAGTTCAGCTTGATTGAGGCCTAACCAGCTCACTTGCCTGAGTGAGCTTGATCTTCACTAATCCTAGCTTGGCTCACCCCATTTCGGAACCCGACATAGTCAGTCGACCCAAGCGAGGGTCGAGTATTGTGCTTTGCAACCCAAACGCAACGCTAAAGCATGATTTCCTCTTTTCTATTTTTTTGCAGTACAACGAACCATTTAGCGCACCTCATCGGTGCAACAAACTCCATGCATGCATCGAAGCACGAGCCACTTATCACCTACACCCAAAACTATCAGCAAAACTGACATTCTCTAAGGTAGGGAAAAGTTGCATGATGAACAAAGAAAGGACAATGTTAAAACTTGTAAATAAACATAATTTTATGTATATATATATATATATATATATATATATATATATATATATATATATATATATATATATATATATATACACACTTTTGACTCAAGAACACAGTTTTGTAATCCTTGTCATTTTTTCTTTTATGTCATTTACTTTGCTACAATGCTTTTATGTGCACAAGCTTCTGTTTACGCATTTATTTAGTTCGATATGTGGTTTCACATATCGAGCATTGCTTTATATCATTTACTTTGCCGTCGCGCTATCATGTGCACAGGCTACTGCTTATGCATTTATTTGGCCAAGGTACGGTTTCATATCTCATGCATTGCTTATGTATTTATTTGGTCGAGGTACAATTTCATATCTCATGCATTGCTTACATATTTATTTAGCCGAGGTACGATTTTGTACCTCATGCACTGCTTGCGCATTTATTTAGCCAAGGTATGGTTTTGTACCTCACGCACTTCTTACACATTTATTTAGCTCGATGTATGGTTTTACACATCGAGTCTTGCTTTATACATTGTCGTCGCGCTGTAATATGCACATGCATGCATTATGTAATATATGTGTTATTCGTACATATATACAACTTCGTAAGGTACGCAATCACATATTCTTCCCTACCTTGTATCATGCTTGCTCTTTACAAAAGACACAAATTTACGTATGTGCGCTAAAACTTGAAAGAAAAGGAATTCTTTGCGTGAATCCAACATTCAAATATGTATACTTTTGAAAAGCAAATTCGAACACTTGAGGGTTGCCTAATTGCAACTAAGTTTTTTCCAAACCGACATAATAGGAAGAAGTGTTTACAAACTTTGGTTTAATGTCCGATATAACCCAGATATCCTCATTTGGGAGCATAGAAATGTGATTGGACGAGGTTTCTTCTAAAAAACCCATACCCTTTTTATCATAAGTAGTATCGTGAGACATGCACGACATGTTGACACTATGATAATTGGATGAGAGATTCGTGGCAATCTTATTAAGTGCAAACTGCATATTTATATAAAAGTGGTAATCACACAAATGGTGATGATCGCCTTCACAGGCAAGATGCTCGAGTTGGTTTGAAAGACCAGAGCATATCAAATTAAACTAAAATGATTACATCATTTCTTTCACAATACATTAAAGTTGGGGTTTCTTTTTTAGAAATCGATACCTTTCTTATCGTAACGGTACTATCAAACATGCATGACATATTAGTACTATGATGATTGAATGAGAGGTTTATGGTAACCTCGTAATGTATAAATGCACAATGATAAAATATAAATAACATAAATGGTGATGATCGCCTTTACAAAAAAGCTGACCATGCTGGTTTGAAAGACAAGAGCATGTAGAATGGGTCCTCAGTTAAATAAAACCTGACATACCCATTAGTCACTTTGGTTCCGTCAAGAGAGAGGATGGGATGATACAAAAACTCTAATGGACAGGTTGTTAACAATAACCCCTCAGACAAATGACTCGATGTCATCAGAGTTAGTGGACAGGACTACCAAAAATTATCCTAGGTGGTAGTTCTCATGCACTTTTGCAGAAGTTGGATGCATCCCTTGCCATAAATGCCTTTGGGGAATTCTCTTTCAGTCACTAGTTGTCCCCTTAGGAACAAACTTAGCTAGTTGTTTGAGGTAGCAAAAATACATAGCATAACAAACTCCCAGATAGTCTCAGTTGTTTCTACGTTTCGCTCCAGCGCATACCCTCAGGACAACTAATATCAAAATAAAGTTATCATGTTCATTTTACTTATTTTGACTTGCACACCGTGAAAGGAACAACATATATGTTAGTTTAGTTTTGAATTTTGTTAGCATGCTCATTTTGCACACTCTTTAGAGACATCTGATAAAATTGGAATGATATAGAAATAAGATTAGCATGCTCAATGTTAAACTGCATATCATGAATGCAACTACGCATGTGTTAGTTTTGTTCTAAATTATTATACTTGTGCACCTACCAGTTTTTCATTAAACCGACTTGTCTTATGGGTACAAGTGATGATTAAGTCAGTATGACAAGCGATGACACGATGACGTGATGGTATCAAGATGAGACTCTTTTTCTAACGACTCGCACTTGAGGACATTCTTGTAATTTGGTATAAGAGTTTCTTTAAAATTCTACTTTTCGTATAAACTTTAAATTATTTAAAATCTTGTTTTGAATCTATTTGGTTTCAAAGAATGTACATAGTTACAAATCCATTGTGTAAAGGAAAGTTTGGGATATAATGCGCCCAAAGATCGTTGACTTGCTATTTCAAACACCATTTTCCGCTTAACTGCTATTTTAAACTTTGAAAAATATTCGATTACAAAGCTTTTAAACTTTTTGTAAAAAGTTACAAGTCTGGGATTTTGAGGGCCTTACAATATGACAAATTCTTTAACATGCTGTTTTTTACAAGTGCAAGAGTCAACTCTCCCTCTGATCCATTTATGCATGTATGATGCATGAACCGACTTCCTACTAGTGTTGACGAATGAGCATGAGCCAAAAAAGTATAACAAGAATGCTATCACCGTCTTGCCCATCCTACTACTGCCTTTTCTGCCTACATATGGTAGTTTTGCCTTCATCCTCCTCGCCTTACTCGGGTCATACATGCTCACAAGTCAAGAAAACTTGTTCTTATTGATTTTGAACACATTATTATCTGCTTACAAATAAATGTCACATAAGTGCTTAAAATTTGTCCACCAACTAGATCCCCATGACACTTCAATCTAGTAATTCGCGTCACGTCCTTTAACATGATTGTCATCTCAAGATCTCTGAACTGGAATGTGTTGGTTATTAGATTCCAAAATTGCACAACGGCTTTTAAGAGGGTGTGACTAATGTTCCATGGTGTGATCTCGAAGAATTTGTGAAATCAATCAATTATAATGAATTTATACATGTTGCACACATACATGATAAACTAATCAATTTCATTCATGTATAGTAGCAATATATATATATATATATATATATATATATATCAATTTAATTAATATAATCAATGTAATCAGTCAATCACAATGAATTTCTATAGGTTGCACATCTACATGACAAACTAATCCATTGCATTTAAGTACAATAGCAATATATATATATATATATATAGCAATTTAATCAATAAAATCAATTAATTGCAACGAATATTACATATTGCACACACATGACAAACTAATCAATTGCATTCATTTATAGTAGCAATATATATATATATATATATATATATATATATATATATATATATATATATATATATATATATATATATATATATATCAATTTAATCAATGAAACCAGTCAATTAAAATGAATTTCTACCTGTCCACGAGCACCAAACCTTCATTCTCGCTTCGAGCTCTTTGTCGAAGCATGCACTTTCTCCTACGTATGGACAATAACAGCTACATGACCCTCACTTATATATGCTTCCTAAGAAGCGTCCACATTAACCTCAGTTTCTTAGTCAGGTACCTCCTCTGCCCTCTCATCACTGCCACTATAGGTGATCGTATCTCCAGGTTCATTTATCTGAGCATTGAGGTTAGCAACAACCTCATAGCCAGCTAATGGGTCACCCTCTACCTCCTTAAATGTTTCTAGAATGAGCGACAAGATTGTACCAACAAACTGCTCAAATTTTTTTGCACATTCTGCCTTAGATATGGGCTACAATGAAACTTGCAATTGTTCATTGTACGACAATTCATGTTGTGCGTCCAACTAACTGCTTGAACACAGCTGCATGTAATTATTAATGGTGCATTTTTTTATGGAAAATGTCAGACACCCACATTTTTGGTAATGGATGTGGCTCCCTCTCTATTTACTTATGCACACTAAGTTGTGCTTCCAAATTACCAGGATGACCCAGTTCATAGTTCTTCATTGGCTTTTGTTGTTGTATTTGAGAAATTTTAGATGATGTGGATGTGATCTTTTTTTCTTATTGGCCATATTGTATTAATAAACAAATTCAAATTTTTCTACAATAACAATACAAGGCTTATTAAACAAGCATTTCATTTCAAGCCAAAAAATAAAAGTGAACATTGTTTTATTCAGTTGTTAAACAAAATGTAACAGTGTTTGATTCAGCCGTTGAACAAAAGGGAATAATACACTTACTGAAAAAACATATTAACGATGGTTTAGCAGCGATGAAATATCTCTGATGAATAGTTGCCAAAAATATTTAACGAAAATAGTTGTCGAAAGCGGAGCAAGTTGGGGACCACTGCTTGGGGGACAAAAAAAAAACCTAGATTATATGAAAATAATCAGGATGGGGAGCACGATGAGTTTATATATGATTCAAGAAATTCATAAAAAAAAGAGATTAAATCAGTCAATTGCAATGAATTTATATCTCAATTTAATCAATGAAATCAGTCAATTAAATATATGTGCTTTAAAAAACATTTAAAAAAAACATTATGCTTATCGAAAATAATAAAAAAGCATTTCATTTCAAGCCAAAAAATAAAAGTGAACATTGTTTTATTCAGTTGTTAAACAAAATGTAACAATGTTTGATTCAGCCGTTAAACAAAAGGGAATAATACACTTACTGAAAAAACATATTAACGATGGTTTAGCAGCGATGAAATATCTCTGATGAATAGTTGCCAAAAATATTTAACGAAAATAGTTGCCGAAAGCGGGGCAAGTTGGGGACCACTGCTTGGGGGACAAAAAAACCCCTAGATTATATGAAAATAATCAGGTTGGGGAGCACGATGAGTTTATATATGATTCGAGAAATTTATAAAAAATAAGAGATTAAATCAGTCAATTGCAATGAATTTATATCTCAATTCAATCAATGAAATCAGTCAATTGCAATGAATTTCTACATGTTGCACACCTACATGACAAACTAATCCATTGCATTCATGTATAGTAGTAATATATATATATATATATATATATATATATATATATATATATATATATATATCAATTTAATCAATAAAATCAGTCAATTGAAATGAATTTCTACCTATCCACGAGCACCAAACCTTCTTTCTCGCTATGACCTCGTTGTTGAAGCATGTACTTTCTCTTGCGTATGGAGAGTAACATCGGACCCCTGAGCGGTGTTCGCATCCGACCCAACTACATGACCCTCACTTATATCTACTTCCTAAGGAGCGTCCACATTAACCTCAACTAGGGGTGGCAAAACCTGACACGACCAGCCAACCCGCCTCTTAGGCGGGTTCGGGTTTGGCTTAAACTAACCCGTTTAATAAACGGGTCGACCCGCCTAACCCGTTTATTAAACGGGTCGGGTTCGTGTTAGGGGTATGCCAACCCTCCAACCCGGTTGGCCCGTTTAATAAACGGGTCGGGGTCGGGTTCGCCTATTTACCCTAATTCAAGTCCTTCACTTCGCTCTTCTTCTTGCCCTAATTCACGCCTTAATCTTCTACCCCTGACTCCTTCTTCTTTGTGTGCACGACTTGCCTCTCTCTGTAGGCCATGGCCAGTGGCCTCCGTCCCGTTTGCCTCCTCTTACGCCGCGTTGGCGTCGTTCGAAGGCCTGAGGCCCTCATGGGTTAGGGTTTTGTCCCTCAGCCACGACGGTCTAGCGCTGGAAAAGCCGACCTCCAGGAGACTCTCTGTGAGGGCAGCAACCGCCTCTCTCCGTAGGCCGTGGCCACCATTCTGTTCGCCTTCTCTTCCGCCACTCTGCCGCCATTCGAAGGTCTCAGGCCCTCGCAGGTTAGGGTTTCATCCCTCATCCACAACGGTCTAGCACTGGAGAAGTCGGCCTTCGGGAGACTCTCCGTGAGGACAGGAACCGTCATCGCGCCCAAGGTATTTAGAGTGCTCTCCCCAACCCGTTTACCCGACCCGACCCGTTTATTAAATGGGCTAGGCGGGTCGTGCTGGGTTACCTGTTTAATAAATGGGTCGGGTTCGTGTTTGCCATAGCCGACCCATTTAATAAACGGGTCGGGTTCGTGTTGAGGTATGCTGACCCGCCAACCCGACCCGCCGACCCGACCCGATTGCTACCCCTAACCTCAACCCCTTAGTCAGGTACCTCCTCCGCCCTCTCACCATTGCCACTACAGGTGGTCGTATCTTCAGCTTTATTTATCCGAGCATTGAAGTTAGCAAAAACCTCATATCCAGCTAATGGGTCACCCTCTCCCTCCTTAGATGTTTCCAGAATGAGAGACAAGATTGTATCTACAAACTGCTTAACTTTTCCTGAACATTCTGCCTTAGATATGGAACACATTGAAACTTGCAATTGTTCATTGTACGACAATTCATGTTGTGCATCCAACTCACTGCTTGAACACAACTGCACGTAATTATTAATGGTGCATTTTTTATAGAAAATGTCCGACACCCACATTTTTGGTAATGGATGTGGCTTCCTCTCTATTCACTTATGAACACTAAGTTGTGCTTCCAAATTACCAGAATGACCCAGTTTGTAGTTATTTATTGGCTTTTGTTGTTGTGTTTGAGAAATTTTAGATGATGTGGGTGTGATCTTTTTTTCTTATTGGCCATATTGTATTAATAAACATATTCAAATTTTTCTACAATAACAATACAAGGCTCATTGAACAAGCATTTCAAAAAACAAACAACATATTTTCATTTTAAAAAGCATTTAAAAACACATTAGACTTATCGAAAATAATAAAAAAGCATTTCATTTCAAGCCAAAAAATAAAAGTGAACATTGTTTTATTCAGTTGTTAAACAAAATGTAATAGTGTTTGATTTAGCTGTTAAACAAAAGGGAATATTACGCTTACCGAAAAATATGTTAACGATGGTTCAACAGTGATGAAATATCTTTGATGAATAGTTGCTAGAAATAGTTGCCAAAAATATTTAATGAAAATAGTTGCCGAAAGTGGGGTCGGTTGGGGACCACTGCTTGGGGGACAAAAAAAACCTAGATTATATGAAAATAATCAGGTTGGGGAGCACGGTGGGTTTATATATGATTCAAGAAATTCACAAAAACTAAGAGATATTGCATATTTGTCATGGTTTCATAGATATTTAAGTACAATATTTATGATACTCGGAGATTCACAAATAACTTTATGCGAGAGCATGCAATATATGCGAAAAGTAAGCTATTTGCAAAATTAGTAGCAAGTGTTTCACACATAAATTTATGTGATTTTGAAAAGTATATGTGAAACCGTAGGATATTTGTGAGAGGTATTTCACAAATATAGTTATGCAAAATATTTTATTATATGTGAAAGAATAAGATATTTGTGATTTTGGTGGTTTTAGTTTTATCAAAATTTTATAAATAAATTTATGTGAGGTCATGGGGTTTAAATTTGCATAAAAAACCTGCGATTTTGGATTTAAGTGGGTGTTGGGCGTAGCCAACGGCCAGTACAATTTTATCTCAAAAGGCCTAAATTCGTAGTTGCAAAGAGTAAAAAGGTCCTAACGGTGTTAGACATTTACAATTTTGGAAATCAAGAGAATATAAAAAATTACAGGATTTTTAGAGAATTGAATCAAATTACCCGGACAGTACGATCATTTTGCATTTTTTTTGTGATCTAAATAGTTTGTTTAATAAAAAAAACTAGTTTTGGATCTTAGCATTACGATGTATGTGAAGGATTTACAAGGGTGTCAAACATCAATGACTCATAATGCACTAAGATCTCACCTTAAAATATAACGATTTATATTATTTTATTTCAATATACACTATTTGAGAGCATGATTTCTACATCCATAGGGTTGGATTGAATAAGATAGATGTTCTTGACCTTGGTGCATACATAGGCATACAAAGACTTGGACAACCCATCCAACTTATCTATATTCACACATACCATCAGTTCGAATATGAGCTCTCACTCAGTATGGTAGGAGCAGTTTGTGCACGTTACCATGTAATGAGACATTGCAAGTTTGAAACCTACTGTAAATAAGTGGTTGAGTAATTGGTAGGGGTCGGCCCAACCCCATATGCTTCTATCCCAAATCGTCCATTGAAATAATCAAATGATCAAAATAGCCTTATAATTGTGATCTAAATATTTTTTTTAGAAAATGACCGTATTGTATGAGTAATTTGACATGATTCTCTAAAAACCCTATAATTTTTTTATATTATCCCGATATCCAAAAGCATAAATAGTTGACATCGTTAAGACCTGTTTACCCTTTGCGATTGAGAATTTAGGCCTTTTTGTGATAAAATTGTATCGCCCGTCGACTATCTAAAAAACTCACTTAAATCCAAAATCCCAGGTTTATTTTTGTGAATTTAGACCTCATGAACTCACATAAATTTATTTGTGAAGTTTTGATGAAATTGAAACCATCAAAATCGCAAATATCCTACTTTTTTGTATATAATAAAATATTTTACATAAATATATTTGTGAAACACCTCACAAATATCCTACTATTTTATATATACTTCCCAAAATTGATTAAATTTATGTAAGAAACACGTATCACTAATTTTGCAAATAGCTTACTTTTTCACATATATTGAATGCTCTCGTATGAAGTTATTTGTGAATCTCTAGATATCACAAATATCACACTTAAATATTTGCAAAATTATGACAAATATGTGATATCTCTTATTTTTTGCAAATTTCTTAAATCATATATAAACCCATTGTGGATTTTTGCATATAACAATCTAAATGACAATGAATGTAGGCAAATAGATATTTAAATAATTCAAACATTCAAATGATTTGAAAACATATAAACATATAAACATATAAACAACGATGTTGTATATAAATCATTCAACAGTGCTTTCAACTTGAACATATAAATCATTTAAACATTCAAAAGTGGTTTTTGTTTAAACATTCAATAGTGATTTTAGTTTTACATTCAAATCATTTAAATGTTCAATCAATGATATTATATACAAATGAATGACAAACAAAGGACTTTATATAATTCATTCATAGAAATATTCAAATGACATTATATATAAATGAATGAGTTACAATGTTGATTGTCAAATATATATAAAAAAATAATCAAATGAATTTCTATAGTTGAGGATATTATAATTATTGTGATCGTAGCTCCTCGATGACCTTATTTGTGTTCTCCAGAAGGCCAAAGCTTGAGTACATATCATATCCTCTCGAGTACATACCATATTCTTTAACACGCTAATTTTTTCAAGTGCAAGAGTCAACTCTCCCTCCGATCCACTTACGGATATACGATGCATGGATCAACTTCTCACCAGTGTCGACGAATAAGCCTGAGCCAAAGAAGTATAACAAAAATGCTCTCATCGTCTTGTCTATCATATTACTGTTCTTCCCTCCAACACACGGTAGTTTTGTATTCATCCTTCTCGCCTTATTGGGGTCATAATTGCTCATAAGCCATGAAAACTTGATCTTATCTATTTCGAATGCATCATTATTTTCTTGCAAATATATGTCACATAAGTGCTTAAAATTTTTCCACAGTTGTCCAATAACTAGCTCTCCATGACACTTTAATCTAGTGATTCGTGTCACGTCCTCCAACATGATGGTTATCTCAAGATCTTTGAACTGGAATGTGTTGGTTATTAGATTCCAAAATTGCACAATGGCTTTTAAAAGTTGAACTAAAAAATTGACTATTGTTCCATGGTGCGATCTCGAAGAATTTTCAAAAATATGTTCGATCCACCAACTCTTTCGCTTCCATCATTAGTGTTAAAAACCATTGGTGTACTTGGTTCTAGTAGAACCGATGCATGCAAGATGTTGGCTCTTCTTAATCGATTGGCTGAGAATCCTACAATACAAATTAATTTTACTCAAATCAGTCAATTTCAAGGAATTCATATATAGTAGCAATATATATATATATATATATATATATATATATATATCAATTTAATCAATGAAATTTATCAGTTGCAATGGATTTTTGCATGTTGCATACATACATGACAAATTAATCAATTGCATTCACACACACACACACACACACACACACACACACACACACACACACACACACATATATATATATATATCAATTTAATCAATGAAATTTATCAGTTGCAATGGATTTTTGCATGTTGCATACATACATGACAAATTAATCAATTGCATATATATATGTGTGTGTGTGTGTGTGTGTGTGTGTGTGTGTGTGTGTGTGTGTAATGCATTTCTTAGCCCCCCTTTTTCATTTGGTCTTGTTAGGGCCCTTCAAAAATCATAGTTTTAAGTATTTTTTTGCATGTCTAACACCATAGAAGTTATCTATAAGTTTTGTTCAGTGGGTACTGGCTTTTGGATCGCCAGAATCTGGCCTGTATACATGTTTTTCTAGTGATACAAAATCAATGGCTATGAAGGTGCCAGTTTTTTCTAGCTCATAAAAATATGTATTTTTATAAAAAAAATGATCCAAGAGTCAATTCTCACTAAATCAATCATGGTAAACAATCTAGCAGTTTAGATCTATAATAAAACACTTAAAACCTATAGGGTAGAATGGGGCAAAATGAGAAATGGGGCCTAATATGTTCAGTTCTCTCTCTCTCGATATATATATATATATATATATATATATATATATATATATATATATATATATATATATATATCAATTTAATCAATAAAATCAATTAATTATAATGAATTTATACATGTTAAACACCTACATGATAAACTAATCAAATTCATTTAGGTATAGTAGTAATATATATATATATATATATATATATATATATTTAGTCAATGAAATCAGTCAATTGCAATGAATTTCTACATGTTGCACACCTACATGACAAACTAATCCATTGCATTAATGTAATCAATCAATTATAATAAATTTTTACGTGTTGCACACACATGATAAACTAATCAATTACATTCATTTATAGTAGTAGTAGTATATATATATATATATATATATATATATATATATATATATATATATATATATATCAATTTAATCAATGAAATCAATCAATTGAAATGAACTTCTACCTATCCACGAGTACCAAACCTTCTTTCTCGCTATGTCCTCTTTGTTGAAGCATGCACTTTCTTTTGTGTATGGAGAGTAACATCGGACTCCTAAGCGGTGTTAGCATCCAACCTAGCTACATGTTCTTCACTTATATCTACTTCCTAAGAAGCATCCACATTAACCTCAACCCCTTAGTCAGGTACCTCCTCCGCCCTCTCACCACTTCCACTACAGGTGACCGTATCTCCAGTTTCATTTATCCGAGCATTGAAGTTAGCAACAACCTCATAGCCAACTAATTGGTCACCCTCTCCCTCCTTAGATGTTTCCATAACGAGAGACAAGATTGTATCTACAAACTGCTCAACTTCTTCTGCACATTCTGCCTTAGATATGGAACACATTGAAACTTGCAATTATTCATTGTACGCAATTCATGTTGTGCATCCAACTCATTGCTTGAACGCAACTATATGTAATTATTGATAGTGCATTTTTTGTGGAAAATGTCTGACACCCACATTTTTGGTAATGGATGTGGCTCCCTCTCTACCCATATATGCACACTAAGTTGTTTTTCCAAATTATCAGTCAGTTTATAGTTCTTCGTTGGCTTTTGTTGTTGTGCTTGAGAAATTTTAGATGATGTGGGTGTGATCTTCTTATTCTTTTTTGCCATATTGTATTAATAAGCAAATTCAATTTTTTTTACAATAGCAATACAAGGATTATTGAACAAGCATTTCAAAAAATAAACAACATATTTGCATTTCAAAAGACATTAAAAAAAAAAGAAACATTGTGCTTACCGAAAATAAAAATAAAAACATTTCAATTCAAGCCAAAAAAATAAAAGTGAACATTGTTTTATTCAGTTGTTAAACAAAATGTAACAGTGTTTGATTCAACCATTAAACAAAAGGGAATATTATGCTTACCAAAAAAACACATTATCGATGGTTCAACAACGATGAAATATGTCTGATGAGTAGTTGCTAGAAATAGTTGCCAAAAATATTTGACAAAAATAATTGCCGAAAGTGGGGCTGGTTGGGGACCACTGCTTGGGGGACAAAAGACAAAAAAAAACCTAGATTATATGAAAATAATCAGGATGGGAACCACGGTGGGTTTATATATGATTCAAGAAATTTGCAAAAAATAAGAGATATTGTATATTTATCATAGTTTTGCAGATATTTAGGTATGATATTTGTGATACCTGAAGATTCACAAATAACTTCATGCGAGAACATGTAATATATGCAAAAAAATAAGCTATTTGCAAAATTAGTAGCAAGTGTTTCACACATAAATTTATCTGATTTTGAAAAGTATATGTGAAATTGTAGGATATTTGTGAGAGGTGTTTCACAAATATATTTGTGCAAAATATTTTATTATATGCGAAAGAGCAGGATATTTGTGATTTTGGTGGTTTCAGTTTCATCAAAATTTTACAAATAAATTTATGCGAGTTCGTAGGGTTTAAATTTGCATAAAAAACCTATGATTTTGGATTTAAGTGGGTGTTGGACATAGCCGACGGCTAATACAATTTTATATCAAAAAGACCTAAAGTCGTAGTTGCGAAGAGTAAAAAGGTCCTAACGATGTCGGATATTTGCAATTTTGGACATCGAGAGAATATAAAAAATTATAGGATTTTTAAAGAATTGGGTCAAATTACCGGTATAGTTCTGTCATTTTCTTCAGTCATTTTCTATTTTTTTTTGTGATTTAAATAGTTTGTTTAATAAAAAATCTAGTTTTGGATCTTAGCATTACAATGTATGTGAAGGATTTACAAGGGTGTCAAACATCAACGACTCATAATGCACTAAGATTTCACCTTAAAATATAATGATTTATATGATTTTATTTCAATATACAAGATTTGAGAGCATGATTTTTGCATCCATAGGGTTAGATTGAATAAGATAGATGTTGTTGACCCTGGTGCATACATAGGCATACGGAGACTTGGACAACCCATCCAACTTCTCTATATACACACATACCATCACTCCTAGTATCGGTTTACTAAGAGAAAGGCAGTCCCTTTTTTGCTTTTCTACAATGAAATAAGGGTTTTGGTACGAGTACCGAGTTCATTTTCTAGTGGTCCATGATCATCCTGGTTGTTGGAGCTATAATAAAATTTCCTGCATGAAGAGACAGAACAGAGAACAACACATCTAACCTTGAGGTTTCTGGATCTGAATATGGAGGGGATCCAACTGGGGTTTCAGGCTCACTAAATTCTGAAGCTATCATGGAAGCTGGATCCATTGATTAAGACTGATCCCATTCATCAAGAGAGGAAATATCAGTGGTTCCTTGACTACTTTCAGAGCCCATGTCAGTTTTCTTCAAAATGCTAGGAGGAAAAACCTCTAAACTTTTCGAAAAAAATATTGCACTTTCATGTACTTATTCTTTAACAAATATTTTTCATTTCAAGAATTGCTAACCTGTTCCAGCCTAGGATGCATCTGCTCTGGCCCCTGATAAGCTCAAACCAAGTTGTAAGCAAACAAGTTAGATCCAGTTCAAACACACAATATCAATGACACAGGCCATGTGCAAACAATGAACTGAATTTGGTATCATGTTTGGGATTTGGAACATGAGCTACAGGAAAATCTGAAACATGAGTTACAGAGTTTCTGGACCCTTCCAGCATCCCTATCTACATCTTTGTTAGTATTCAAAACTAACAAGTTTGTGATAACTTAAAGGGATGTTAATAGATTGGATTTTATCCGATATTCGACTGAATCTGACTCTGTTTAGTCAGATTTGATAAGCCAAAACCATATCTGACCATAATCGGATGCTGTTATGGTCTTCATTTTATGCTACTGAACCCAATGAACATTCAAATTCGACGGTTGTCAATATCCTTTTATTTGTAAAAAGCCGGATTTGGTATGAACTTTTAACTGTCTAGATGTGAACCTGAATTTGAATCTGTTGATGGTATGAGCTTTTAATTGTGTAGATGTGAACCAGAATTTGAATCTGTTTCACATCTGATTAGTTAGATATAATATTGACTACATCTCCTGTTTACTTCCCCGGGATAACTAATAATGCCTTCTCTTGGTGTGCAGGAACCCATAGGAAAACAAATGTAAAAATAAAAAAAGGCATCAATCTTGTCTAGAGATGCCAACCAACAACCCCACACACAAAAAAAAGGGGAGATAATTCATAAAGAAGCATGGCACCTTCCTCATGCATGTCCCACAAGAGAAGAACCACAAACAACCATAAACATCAAGAAAGAATCAATCTCCTCCTCCAGTTGTTTCATTCTTTTGAAACCCGTTTGATTTCAACATACTGAAGCAGTTGTACTACCTTGAAATTGAGTGAATTTTGAATCCTTTGTTTGGACCTTGTTTTTTTTTTTTTTTTGCACCCATGAAATCCTTGAACTCTCAATCAATCTTTTATTTGGCTGCAATTTGAGAAGAGCAATAAAGAATATCATAAAACATATTCTTGACCAGTGTCACTGCCACCAAGCAATCACATACATTATATACTACTATTAGGCAGTTTGAAGCAAGCATCAATGGACATACAAATACCTAAATCACCTGTTGCCAAAATAAGCATGAGTTCTTCGTTGCCCCCCACGCCCCCTCCCCCGGTCCGTATCATTGTAAATGTTTTACCTATTGCTGTTTTTATACCATTTTTTACAACCAATCACAGCAAACTAACCAACTCATACAACTGCTTCATTCCAATACTTACCAAGCAAGGGTTGCTGAATCACAATCTCACTCTGTTCTATACATTCCACCTATGCTGAACCCCCTTTTAGCTGTCATCACGCCAAGTAACACACCTATATGCACACGATACCAACTGTGCATTTCTATGAATGACAATATTGCTCAATCACAATGCTACTCTCTTCCATGGTTACACGAGAAGCTGAATCGGGGAAGCAAGTGTTAAAAAGTAGTATGAAGCGAGAAGCGGGATATATGATTACGAAGCGATTGTACAAGTGAATGAAAAAATGAAAAGGAAACACATATAAAGCACTGTAAAGCATGGCTGAAGCCACATAAAAAATCAGGTGAACATAAATATTAAACAATATGAAACCAACATGCAAGCTTGTTACAAAAAAGGCATAAATTTTTTTTTTTATGTCGTGAAATAATCGTCACAGGTTCGAGCATGACCTTTTTCTTTTACATGTTATTAAAAGAAGGAATAAAATTTTAAATTTATAAGGCCTTGTCCGGTCGAGAAGTGGGAAAGCGAAGGTTAGTTTCAGAATATAGACTTTGGACTATCAAAAGAACGAGTGTCGAACCAACACACACTCATGTTTCTCTAAGACGTATTACGCCCCCATGCTTGAGAAAATCTATGGTGTCTGTGATCGAGTAAGCAAAAATTTGATTGGTGACAAAAACCTTTATAAAAAAAAAAGTATTTGTACCAGCATCAGGTCTATTTTGGATTGTCTTACATCATTTGAGTACCTTTTGTGATACAAAGCAGATCAGTGTTCGGGCCGGAACACTTAATTTGTCTAAGATAAAACACTAATAATGGAATTTAAGTCATTGGGGTAAATAGATGCTGGTACCACGTGAAGGGGGTCGGAATCGAGTCCTGCTGGGTAGGAGCATGCCGTGTTGCTTTCTTGAGGTAGGTCCTGATGACCAAACTAGTAAACCCATGGTCCAATACCCTTATATTTGGGTCTTAGATCCAATACATGTCGTTAGAGAACCCAAAATGCCACTCAATAACAAGTCTATTACAAGTGAATTGTCTCTCAGAGCTGCATACTCCAGATTATCAGATTCACCCACAATACTCAAACTGGAAATTTTCGCCAACATACTGAAATGGCAATAAATGAAGGCCAAAATAACGAGAATAAAACAAAAAAAAGGTAAGAGCCCGACCAGAAATACTGCATTTGTTTTGATATGAACAATACATCTATGCTGTCGCTTCATATTGATGCATGAAAGGTATATATACACAATTACCATCTTACATGTACTAATGAAATGGTAACCAATTTAGTTATCCATGTAATTCCAACTTCAAAAAGTGCAATTCGAGTTTAGATGGTCTCAAAATCAGCGGAATTATCTCTCAAGCAAATGAAAAAGCAGCCAACGGATGAGTAAGACATGACGAAGATTTTAATATATTAGAGCCCTGAACAAGATTGTCTGCAAATTGTAGTACTCTAACAAGTAGGCATTGATTTCTGAGTACACAGCAAATTCTTCTAAACAAAAATGAGATTTGTCTGCTTTCTCGGATCCGGCGGGAGAAATTCTTCCAATCGGACATCACATTCTTTTAGGATTTTATTCAATTCAGCCTCACCTTTCTCTTTTTCTATTACCTCAAAAATACTACCAAGAACATCGGATGCGATTCCAGTTTCCATAAGGCAACCAGGCACCTCACCTCCTTCACGTATCAATCTTCCTACATCGTTTAAAGTGACGATCTTTCCCAAAATTACTTTGGCAAGAATACCACCGAGGAATTCAGGTGCTTTGGGTGCATCATATATGGCATCGGACAAGGTAGCAAAAACAGACTCGAACCTGGAAAAGAAACAAGATACAATTTCAGTAAACAATACTTGGCATGCAGCATAATGCAGGTTGCTGAGATCCTAGACAGAATAGGGCTTCCGAGCAACACAATTCAGTGTCTTGAATAGTTACCCAACAAAGATATGTAAATTTGACAACCAAGAGTAGGGATTAGACTCAGTTCAAGCTGGATTCCAGAAGGAATAAGTGTTACTCAGCAACAACCGCACTAATCAAATAACCCAAACCTCACACAAAAACCACCATGTCTTGATTCAAGAAAGCATCTCAAAGTACTCGACACAAAATATTCGCTCAACCAATATTTCATCTAGACATATGGTTTTAAATTAGACTGCATACCCTTTGATAATCTGCGCTTGACTTAGCAAGTTATTCCTTGACCTGTAAAGGAAAATAAGAAGCATTGCTAATCGACCCCTCTCCTTGTCCTTTCTTTCAAAAGAATCTGTCACCCAAAGCGACACCATTGTGGGGTAGAAATTTGGGGCGTTTAATTCTTTGATACATGTAGCAACTTCTTCCTCATCATTTGCACTGCAAGTAAAAGCCCAATAGGAGGTTACAATAGAATCAAAATCAAGAATCTGTTTGATGCAAGTCTGACATGAAAAGAACCACATTCAGGAAAAAACTATGCAACCTGGGTACACCTGGAAGGGTCCCATACTCATGTCAACACAGGTACAGGCACACATATGCCAGGGTGTGGGTCTGACTAGATCAGGTCAAACCCAGACCAGACCCAATATTCATAACCCTTTTTAACTCAAAAGCATGTTTTTTATTTGAATTACTTGACATAATTCCTTTTGTTACTAATGTATTTTTTAATGCTAATTTTGAATATATATAACCGTAGCCCTAATTGTCGTGTCATATCTTTTGTACCTGTACCTATACCTATGCAACATAGGTAAAAAGGATGGAATTTTCAACCTTACAACTATCAAGTCCACTACACACTCAAATTTTTTTTAAGACAAAAGTAGAAAACAAACTTTCCTATCATCTTTATGTGTCATGATTCAATGACGCCACAAACCATAAACAAAGTGCAAGAAAATTTCCCTTTGTTATCAGGTCTCAACAAAAAAAGTTGCATCCTTCAAGAGAACTTTATAACAAGTGTAGAGTCCAATACTTGTTATTCTGCCCAGTGCAGTCAAATTGCATGGACTTCTAATTGGTTAGCCACTGCTAGCATTTAAATGTGAAAGTATGCAGGATTTAAAATGGCTTAGCACAGAAACTAGCTGCCACGTAGTATGCCACATATCAACCAATTAACCTAAAACATCTAGAGATAAATTCTCAATTGTTGCCCTTTAACACCCAGTCGTGTGTTAAAATATAGTTTTGCGTATGGATCTGGATCCAGATCCATACGCATGGCATGTTAAATGACACATGCTAAATATTGCTTCATTAATGGCATCCTTGTAATATCTCTGATATTACAAGGATCATTGTATATCCTTTTTGTTTTATAAAGGCTACGGAGTCAGGATCTCGATGAACATTTGGATGGTTTAGTTCCTATACCACCACGGCTTATTTTGCAGGAAACCAAGGATGAGAAAGGTGACACAATTACCATTTCCATTAAGAATCCAGAGTATACAGTTTGGAGGAAGCGGGATCAGTCTTTAGTTGCTTATATTACGTCAACACTCTCTCAAGAAATGTTGGTTACTATTTCAGATGATTGCACTGCGGCGGATCTGTGGAGTAAGTTGTCACAGACTTACTCTCAGATATCAGAATCCCGAAGTTATGTTCTTAAAAAATGAATTTCAAAGTTTGAAGAAAGGCTCCATGACAGTCATGGAATACATAGGCCGCTTGAAGAGTATTACTGATCAATTGGCTGTCGTTGGAAGTGCTATTGCAGATAAAGATAAAGTTCAACAACTCCTCAATGGATTGAGTCCTGATTTTGACATGTTTACTACAGCTTTATCATGCCTTCCTCACTTGCCCACTTTTGATGACCTCCAAGCGAAACTTCTCCAGCATGAGATGATTATGAAGCAAAGGGCAGAAGGAAATGAATCAGCTCGTCCTCATTCAGTTTTGGCCATGGACACTTCTGTAGGTTTTGGACGATGGAATGGCGGGCATCAAGGAGGCAGAGGCCGCGGACGTTTTGGGCAGGGAGGACGTGGTATCTTGCCTATACCTAATCTTTCAAAGGGTTTTAACACAGGGAATCAGAGGAGAGTGTCCACTTGTTTCTTATGTAACAAAAGAGGACATGTGAAAGTTGATTGTTGGTTCAATCTACAGAATAGAGGAAAAATAAACAAAATTGAAAATAAATCTGCCACTGCTGTGGACACAAAAGGGCCATCCACAGATGTGCAACAACTTTTGTTATCAGCATTGTCACAGATGACGATCAAGCAAAATGAACAAGGCGAATGGTATGTTGATTCAGGTGCCGCCACGCATGTTACGGGTAATGCGGGTAAGTTATCTCACTTATTGCCTTATTTTGAAAAAGGTAATATAGTTACGGGAGATGGAACTTATCACTCCATTAGTCATACTGACAATGCACATATCCCTATGTCAAAGTCCTCACTTCACTTGTCCAATGTCCTTCTTGCTCCTAATATTAAAAAGAACATTGTTTCTGTAGCTAAACTTGTTGACGATATGAATTCTTCTGTCGAATTTACTCCCTCTTCTGTTTATGTTAAGGATCTACGAACGAAGGAGACGTTCGCTAAGGGGGAGCGACAAGGAAACATGTACGTCTTCAAGGAGATTCCTTCAGTGTCTTCGTCTTCAGTCCCAGTCCTCCAGTTGAAGTCGTCCAAGCATCCTTCAGTGTCTTCGCCTTTAGAGTCTTTGTTTTTCCCTTCATTAGAAGTTTTTAATTCATCTTATTGTAATAAGCCAGATATTTGGCATAGTCGTTTGGGACATTGTAGTCGGGGTTTCGTTGAAAATCTTGTATCTGATGGTCTCCTTCCAGAGTCTAGTTTATGTTCATTTTTTGCTAATAATAATAAATGTTCTTCATGCGAACTCTGCAAAAGCCATGTTCTTCCTTTTCATATTATAAATAAAAGAGCTTCAAAGCCATTTGAGATTATTTGTTCCGATGTTTGGGGACCCGCACCTATTCTTTCTCCTTCTGGGAGTCGTTACTATGTTGTCCTTATTGATTCCTATTCCCGTTATACTTGGATATATTTCTTAAAACACAAGCATGAAGTTTTTCAAATATTTTGGGAATTCCATTCAATGGTCAAAACCAAGTTTGCTTGTGATATTGTGCATTTACAATGTGATGGTGGAGGAGAGTATTCATCGAACGAGTTTATTGCCTTTCTTCGGGATAAAGGAATAAGTCGACAGGTTTCTTGCCCTCATACTCCTCAACAAAATGGGGTTGCAGAGAGGAAACACAGGCATATTGTCGAGAGCGCGATGAGCATGTTACATGATAGCAATGTGCCCGTTAGTCTCTGGACAGAAGTTTTTCACACATCTATTCATATCATAAATCGTCTTCCTATGGCACTTTTGGATCGGAAATCTCCCTATTATACTTTATTTGGGCAACATCCCTCTTACGATGAACTGCGTGTTTTTGGTTGTGTATGTTATGTACATATTGATTCATCTCTACGAAATAAGTTTCAGGACAAGGCTGTCAAGTGTAGATTTGTTGGGTATGCAGATGAATACAAAGGTTATCGATGCTATGATCCTACTACAAAACGTATTAGGACCTCCAGAAATGTTGTTTTTGACGAACGAAATTTTCAGGTTAATGACTCTGCAGCGTTGCCATCTCGAGAATTATAAGTATATGATCCATGGATGAGCGCCGATCTTTTTGCTAATACAGGAGAAACATGTCAGACAAATTGTCCTTCCTTCGGCTTGAGTAGGGAATTGAACGGCTTGAGTAGGGAATTGAATGACTCACAGATGCATGTTGAATTATCTCCAGTTGTGCCACCCCCAGTAGAACGCTTCTCTGGACAGATATACACTAGACGGGACAAAAATACAGAGCCGAGGAATGTGGAAAGCATCGCCAATGATCCGGCTCAAAGGCCGTCACGCATTAAGCATCCTATTCAACGATGGGTGAGTTATGAGACCTTCTCCCTTGATTTCCAGTTGTTTATGTCTCAGCTCACAAAACAGGATGAACCCACTTGTTTTAATCAAGCTCTTCAATCCCGTCATTGGACTGAAGCTATGAATGAAGAAATGGAAGCTCTTCATGAATGCCAGACTTGGGAAATAGTCCCTCGGCCTGAAGGAAAGAATGTAGTTGGCTCAAAATGGGTTTATAAAACAAAGTATAAGCCTGAAGGAAGTATTGACAGATATAAGGCGCGACTTGTTGCTCGAGGATTCACACAACAATATGGTGAAGACTACGATGAAACTTTTAGTCCGGTAGTCAAAATGGGTACTATTCGTGTCATCATATCCCTAGCAGTCGATCGAGGTTGGAGCCTTAGCCAGATGGATGTTAAAAATGCATTTTTGCATGGAACTTTAAAGGAAGAAGTGTATATGGAGCAACCTCCTGGTTATGCCGAGAAGGATCCGACTGCCTGGGTGTGCAAACTAAGGAAATCTCTGTATGGATTGAAACAGGCGTCTCGTTCCTGGTTTGAAAGTTTCTCTATGCAAATTCAGAGTTATGGTTTTAGAAGATGCTCTCTGGATCACTCACTCTTTATTTACCAAAAGGCAGACATTGTTATACTTCTTCTTATATATGTTGATGACATTGTAATCACTGGGAGCTCAGATAATCATGTGCAAGACGTGAAGCAGTTTTTAATGAAAACTTTCAAGATGAAAGATTTAGGGGAGTTGAGGTATTTTCTTGGTGAGGAAGTTGACAGACAACAAGACACATTGACACTCATGCAACAAAAATACACTCTTGACCTTCTGGAAAGAGCCGGGATGACGAATTGCAAACCAGTCAGTACTCCTAGTGTATTGCATCAAAGGCTGAGCTCTGAAGATGGTCATCTTTGTGTCAACCCTACAACGTATAGAAGCCTCGTGGGGATGTTACAGTACTTGACCTTCACCAGACCTGATATAGTTTATGCTGTCAATCAGGTATCCCAGTTTATGCATGCTCCAACGGAGGGTCATATGGAAGCTGTGAAGCGCATTCTACGTTATTTAAAAGGCACTATAGGAGACGGACTTGTTTATCGCAAGAACGATAATCTGCATAAAGGACATGAACTCATCACTTATACAGACGCAGATTGGGCAAGGGATCCAGATGAGAGACGATCTGTCTCTGGATATTGTGTATATATTGGACACAATTTAGTGTCCTGGAGCAGCATAAAACAAAAGGCAGTGGCACGATCGAGTACAGAGGCTGAATACAGATCGATGGCTGCAGGCACGGCAGAAGCCACATGGATTAGACACTTATTGAGTGACCTTGGGGAGACAATTATTGGATCATTTCTTTTATGTGACAATCAAAGCGCAATAAACATTGCATGTAATCCTATCCAGCATAGCAGAACGAAGCACATTGAGATTGATCAACATTTCATACGGCAGAAAGTCGAGATGAAGGAGATAGAACTACGCCATGTTCGAACAGAAGATCAAGTGGCAGACCTGTTTACCAAGGGGTTAACAGGACGTCAATTTTGGCTATTGAAGAGCAAGTTGTACATGCTCCAAAATCACGTACAACTTGAGGGAGGGTGTTAAAATATAGTTTTGCGTATGGATCTGGATCCAGATCCATACGCATGGCATGTTAAATGACACATGCTAAATATTGCTTCATTAATGGCATCCTTGTAATATCTCTGATATTACAAGGATCATTGTATATCCTTTTTGTTTTATAAAGGCTAGGGCTTGGAGGTCGAGCCCTGATGTGCCGCCCCAGCCGATTCTGCAACTCCTCTCTCTCTCTCTCTCTCTCTCTCTCTCTCTCTCTCTCTCTCTCTCTACTTTTCTGTGAAGCTGAACATACGAAATCTGATATCGTGATGAAGAACCTTCTCTAAAATAAATAAAAACAGAGAGAAAGAGAACCTATTTTTAAATCTCTAGTCATTCTTTTTTTTTTTGGTAGGTAAGCCAAGGAATAACCCCATGGGATTCAAACCCGAGACCCTCAGTTATGAGGGTGTGACCTAACCATCCAACTATCCTATTCAATTTCAACTTAATTTCATTGTTTGTTCTTAAATGTAGTGATTTAAAATTGTTGCTTTATACTTGCACACATATGTACATCTATGTGTGTACGGCCATGTCCATGTGTCCTAATTTTTGAAAATTGTCGCATCATACTAAGCGTATCCACATCATGTCCCGCCTGCATCCGTATCCATGCGACATAGGATGTAGCCTATTTATAAAATACAAACAGAAGCTACCTATGTTTTTACAAACCTGTTGATGAATTGTCATACTAAAAGAACAATGTCACTAAAATGGGCATCAGCTTTATTCTACAATGCTTCACAATCTTTTATAATTCTTCTCTTTTTATGGCTCATAAGCTTACCGCTTAGGCAGAAGTTAGATCTCTCCTTTATTCATAAGTGGAAGTTGAATTGTCCTTTATCACATGTCTAGGGACTAGGCATTTTCTGTATAATTAAAAAATTGTTGAGCAATCCAAAAAGCTAGATAAAACCCTCTCTGGTGATCGGAACCCTTGCCTCTATAGGCATATCATTGGGATTGCACTTTGACTTTAATAAAGTGAGCTCCTTAATTTTGTTCTCCTTCTAGATCTTCAGTCTCATTATTCAACAAATCAAGTAGATACTTCCATCAATTTTTAATCTAATTTTCTCTCACTAGGCCTCTCAAACTCCTTTATAAGCTTGAATCGATCAAAGTCCAAGTTTTACTTCCTCTATCTTTGTCAATCTGTGGATATCTTATAGACTGTTTTGCATCTATAAAATATTTTTACTAAATTTTGTACCATACATTCTTGCTGTACACTCAACAAGAGCAAAGAAAAAATTCTGAAGCATAAGGCTGAATGAATATTAGTAGGATACTGCTTGCAATCTACATGCTTCAGTAAACAATCCATTTCTAGTTGTCATATAATTAATTAGCACTGACTAATTCCAAAAAATCCCAAGAAAGAGGAAAAAAATATATCTCAATCATAGTCTATGAAATCGATAAAATCCAAAAAAATGGTATCACATACTACAAGAAGCTTATGACAGAAAAAAAGGAACTCCAATGCAAATGAATGCATCAGTCTGAACATCCTTGGCACGCATCAAACATGATCTCATGGTCGAAACAAATAAAATTATTATAAAGGACAATGAAAGAAAAAAATAGTGCACTTAGAAAATGCCTCCCTGTTTCCTTTGATATGCAAGCTAAGGTCAATGTACACTTAATATATGCATCACCAAGTCTTCAACAGAAGCAACCCTAAACTGAAAAATAATATACTGCACTACAACAGTAACTTTTGATGAATAAATTGAGTGTAGAAGCACCCACTAGAATAAGAGGAAAATATAGTACCTATAAAATTCCTTGATTGCAGAAATTGATTTTTCTCTTAGGTGTTCTTCTGGAACCCTCTCTGATGAGTTATGTGCACCAGTTGGAGGACTTTGAATGCGTCCAGTGGCATGAGCCACAATTGTGGATCTGTCAGAAGGACGATCCACATTTCTTGAATCCCTGCTTATACGATCTTGATGATTTGATTGATCATAAGTGGGCAGAGGCATGGGCCTATCTTGCAAAAGACCGTTGGAAATGACCTCCTCCCGTGAACTATAAGGTGTCCTAACTCCTAAAGAATGAGTGGAACTGAAGCCATTTTGACTCGTTGCCATTCTTCTGGTATCCCCAGTGCTCATTGCAATATCATTCATGGGCCCACTTAACCCTGATGGCTGACCCCGAATAGACATTCCCCTACCAAGACCACCCTGGGGCCCAAGGGTAATGAAGTCATCACCAGTAGACCTTTGAGGCAAGGGAACTGACAGAGTCCTGCTCTCCATAATATGTCTATCGTCCAACCGCACATCTTGGGTGCCAAAGTTACGAGAAGACATTGGCACCCCTCGAATGGAGCCCATCTGCTGTCCTCCTGAAGAAGGCAATACAGTGGAGCCTCGAGAGCCATAATCAATGGTTTGTCCTCTCCTTGCCGAGGAACTCATGCCAGAGCCACGAGCTGCCCTTCCTGCCTGGGCTTGGCACTCCTGAGCTGCATCACGATGCACCTCCTCAATTTTCTTAGGCCCCTCAACTTTCCTCCTTTGTTGCCATTTGTTCTTTCTAAGATCAATTGTGTCCCTCAGCATGAACCGCACCCTAGAAGATATCTTTTGATTAGTTGATAGCTTCTGAATCCTATCAAAATAGGCATTCATGTGCTCCTTGGCTATGGGATGATCAATTATGGCTCCAATCGTGCTCATCAATTTGCACAAGGCTTCAAGATCTTCTTCATCAGGATTATCATACTGACCCAGCAACTTCTTGATGCATTCATGCATGATTCTCTCAGTTAACATCTTTTTCTTGTAAAGCTCACCAATCAGCCGAATATTGCCCAGCATTCGCCTGCGAGCCTTAAGGCGCTTCTCTTCTCTTTCCTCTTCAGACTGTTTTGACTCGCCTTCCTCCTCAACTTTATCAGCTTCTTGTTGCTCCCTTTCCCCCCTCTCAAACTCCTCTTGGCATTTGTTCAAAAGCAATCTCTTGAATGTGATGTTTTTATTATCCTCAACCATATCAGGCAATGCTCCAGCAAGATGAAAACAGAAATCTGCATACATCTCACAAAATGTTGGTTCCATCAAAGCTTTATCAAAAATTTGGGAGATAACACCTCTAAGAGTAACAACGTTGTCAACGTTAACTTCTTTGACTTGCTCAAATAGCTTTTCAAATTTTTGAGGAGTTAGCTTGTTAAGGATGCCCTTCAGTTGTCTCTGCTTAGCTTCCTCCTTGTCAGACACTTTGCCAACCTCATATCTTTTATCAGCTTTATGCATGACCGGCAATTGAGCATGAGGGGAAGGAATCAAGCCTCTCTGAACAGGAGTAGCACGCTGCCACCTATCAGCATCAACATTAAGCCTTGGTAGTCCACCTGGAGAAGCAAGAGACTGCATGGGGCCAGAAAGGATTCCACTGACATACTGGCCTACTGGTTGCCCACGTGGGTTCTTCAAGACTCCCATATTTCCCCCTTGGCCTGAGTGTAATCCTCCAACTGCTACTCCATATGCAAGATCCATTCGTGCAGGTACAAAAGGAGCTGCTAACTTGCTCCACCTGTCTTCCTCCATGGTATCACTTGCACAACGCTCCAGACGAGAAGACCCACTCGGTTGCCTGTCAATCACTCTTGCACCCACATGATATGCTTCACGATCAACAAGTGGGAAAACATTTACTTGAATGTCCATTATGTGATCTGCTATATCTGCTCCAATCTCAAATCCTGGGGGAAGACCTTTATATAGCTCTGAAAAGGTCATGACGAAATCTCTGGTGTATCTTTTTCTGCCTACAGATCCACTATCATGCTTATCATGTTGTTTCTTGCTGTGTATCTGTCTACTTTTTTCCAATGCTTTTAACTTGGGGCTACAGATTTCAGCTGCTTCTTCCCAATCATCCAATTCAGAATTGCTCCGACTATCTTCCTCTTTTGCAGGGGCATCCTTCTCTACATCACCTGCAGGCATCTGCTTATCATCAATTCCAGAAGGGACCACATATTCTAATGTAGCAGCCTCTTGTTTTTCTGCTGGTGTCTTATATGCCATATAAAGATCAGAAGTTAACACAGCAGCATCCGCTTTGGAGAGCAATTCCCTCTTCTTCTTTTTTCCATAAACATTTTTTGCCTTGCTTTGTTCCAATGGTATCTTATCCTTAGAGCTTGACGATGAATTCAAACTCACAACACTACTTATGCTCTCTGTTCTTCTAGCTTCACGTTTATGTGCCACTTCAGAGGAAACTTGCACACCAGAAGATAAGCCGTGATTCGAGCTAGTGGATTCTGCTGATGCGGCAATTTCTGCACCACAAAACTTGCCCTCCCTTTCAATTTGCTTTTCATACATATTCATGGATGAATGAGGTGTAGAAGACACATCTTCAGCTTCACGAGAATCTGAACATGTTTGTGAAGATGTAGCAGCAGAACCACCCAAGCTCTCTCCTTTCTTGTCATTACCAAATCTAGTAACTTCGTAAGAATGAATAGTAGAGGAAGATGCCGATGGCTTTCCAACAACATTTTCTGGTTCAAATTCTAAATGATTTGACATTACAGCAGCAACTGTTTCATCTACTTTGTCAACCAATGGCACCTCCTGCAAAACATCTGCGTTTCCGCTACTATCAGAACGTCCCAAAGGAGGCACGTCTATAGGTTCTTGACTTTCTGATTCACAATAATTCGGTGTTTTGCTTCTCCCATCTCCCACCTGCAATGTTCCACCAACTTCTTTTCCCGTATCAAAATCATGTTGAGAATGGTCTTCCTCCTTTACAGGACATGTAACAACCAGATTTTCTGAAATAGTTTTCCCTGCTTCAGAATCAAAAGAATTTGATGGCTCCCCAGGACCTCTCTCTGAAACAGAAATATTTGGCACAGTATCATATGCAGCAGAGATGGCAATCTCAGCACTTTTTGATGCTTCTGCCACTCCTTCCGACTCTACTGCAGAGTTTCCCAATGTAAAAGACATCATACCATCCTTTACAGAACCTACAGCACCTTCAGAGCTGCTATTCTCCAACTTGAAAGATGAAGAAGGAAATGAAGGTGAGGTCTCAATCCCTCCTGATGCAACTTGCATGGACCCCACATTCTTGGCACCATGTCTTGAATTGATATCACCACTCTCTGATGATATCATGGAAGAAGATTTCAGGTTACCAGGAGAATCACAAGCCTCTAACTGCAGCATAATGATGTCCATGAGTAACAAAAGCCAAAAGCCATAACACAAGACCCTTAATGGTTTAACAAGAATAAAACTTCATAAACATGAAGGTACGCATACGGCATACCTGAACTGGTTCAGAGTGATGATGCCCTCCTTTGTTCAGCTTTTGCTGATCCTTAAAGGAATCTGACTTTTTTGGAGGATCCCGCTTGTGAAATTCATGATTAGTTACATGTGCTGGTTCCACAGCTAAAGCAACAGGATCGGGTGAAGAAATCATGGATGACTGTCTTTGAACCCCAGAAACAGCAGAAAGTGCAGAATGTTTAACTGTCGCATGTAATGAGTTAGAAACTGATGATGTTCCAGAAACAGACTTTGGCTGTTGAACACGAATGTTCGGCCAAATCTCACTAGGCACTGCTGAAGAAACAGTTGTGAAAGGAAGCTGTGCTAATATCTCTCCCATGGCAGAAGAAATCAGTCTAGCCCCCTCAGTGCCCCTTTGAGAATGTGAGGATACAGACTCGTCATGATGCCTTGATGGCTTAACTGGTTCACATTGAAGAACAGCAGCACCTCTACTGGAAGAAGAAAAGTGAACAGATGATGTTGAAGAAGAGCTCCCAACCTTTTCTGAAATTGAAGCTGGAAGAGGCTTCACTGTTACCTGAATGGAAGCAACTGAAATTGAAGCTGGAGGAGGCTTCACTGTTACCTGAATGGAAGCAACTGGAGCAGTAACTGCCTCTAAGTTGTTCTGCTCTGTGCTAGCTTGAATTGGTGGCCCAGATTTGGTCAGAAGTAAGGGAATATTGTGTGAAGCAGGGTTCACAACAGATACTGTAGTTCCACCATGGCTAACTGGGAAGTTATATCTTGGGGATGAAGGTCCAGGAGTAATCTGAACATTGGTTAAAGGATGAGAGGCCTGACCAGGATAAAAGATTGAGGGAGTATACGAATTAGGTTGCATTGTTGAATAGTAACTGAATTGTTGAGCAGAACCAAATGAAGGAATAGGCTGCTGTGAGTGAGGAGGCACAGCTGCATGTGACCTAGCAAATTGCACATTCTGCACTGAGGATGATGCGTCAACAAAAGAATCAGCCCTTTTATCCAGTTTCAATTCTTCATGAGTTTCAGGGTGAGTTATCATCGTCCGTGGTCCAGCAAATGCATTGCCTGCCTGTTGAGAAAATTGAGAGGCCATGCCAACATCCAAGCCGCCCAACTGAGGCCCAATTTGATGGTTCATCTGGCATGCATAGCCCAGTCCTTGGCTCTGATGCATCATCGCTTGTGCCTGCAGTGTATGCGAATGCAAATTGGGATGAACAAATACAGGCTGCTGAACTTGTGCAGCATTACCAACAGAAAGTGGCAATGGCATTTGACGTGAACCACTCAGTGATTGAATTTGTGAAGAACTTGATGTACCAAATTGTACTGGTACTTGAGGTTGATGAAAAGACATAGGCATAGATGCTCCAGCTGGAGGAAGAACAGAAGTCTTTGGTACAGCAGCCCGAGGTGGCATTGGACTTTGGAGTGTGACATCCCACTTTGACTGGGAAGATGAGTGAGCGTCAGCAACATTGGTGAAAGTGCCTGAATCTTTTCTAAGCTGCTGTGGTTGCTGTGGCTGGTGTTTCTGCTGCTGTTTAGCAGTAGCAGATATTGGCATGGGACCAGGCCTGGTATCATGGCGAGCCTATACAGCAAGAGTAGATGACGCTAAGAAGCAAAAGAACGAACTCAAGAGAGAGAGAGAGAGAGAGAGAGACCTGGTCACACTTTTGTTCATCAAAATTTGGTGGTGCAGAACTGGTCCGTGCAGGTATCTGCACTAGCAAATTGCATATAAAATGGATAAATTCATGGAAGTTTGAAAAGCTAAACACAGACAAACTGAAGGACAATTGCATATATAACCATATCCAAAAGACAGGTAAAAATATTTGACCAAAAAAAATGCATAAGGACCTGCATCCCATTCATGAAACCCGGACTTATGGTCCCAAACTGAAGCGGAAACCCTTTTGAGACATCTCCTGTCATAGCCAATGAGTAATCATCATTAGTGATAAAAATATTTTGACAGATGCAAAATAAGCGGATAATGAATCACAAGAAACTTGTTGGCACTTGCTAGCAGAGTTCTAAAAAGAAAAATTGAGTAGAGATATTTGGCCTAAAGGCCCCTGACAATAAAGCCCCGAGGAGAAACAATGCACTGCATAAATTTTTCATTCTTAAGAAAAGCCAAATTTCAAAAAAACAAAACAAAGATAACATAGTGAAAGCAAGTGGCGAGGTTAAAGAAACCAAACACAGCAACAATATAAACAGCAAATTATAGGTTTCGATATGATGGAACTAAAAAGGCACAAGCATGCACACCAACTCAGCTAAAAACATATAGATGAACATGACCATATGGGCATGTGTACGTTTGTTCCTAATGCCACATGTGTGTTAAGACTTAAGTAATATAAGTGTTTTACTTGTCTTGTACTACCCCTTTAGCATAAACATTCTTTTGTACATTACCTTAATGCTAAGGAGTAATTTAGTCCTATATTTTCTTTTGTTTCCTTTTTCTTCGTATCTTTGAGAGAGTCGACAACTATTAAAGAAGTGACTCATTTTCTTACATGATAATGAAATACGTGAACTTCTTCTCTATTTTGTGTTTCTTGCTAAAACCCTAACCACGCTAAATCTTCAACTTTGTACATGGTATCAAAGCGAGGGAACACATTGAAGAGAAGCAGCTGCTTGTTGAAGAGGAGAAGCTTGAAGGAGAACTCAGATTGTGTTTCTTGCTAAAACCCTAACCACGCTAAATCTTCAACTTTGTACATGGTATCAAAGCGAGGGAACACATTGAAAAGAAGCAGCTGCTTGTTGAAGAGGAGAAGCTTGAAGGAGAACTCAAGATTGGGTCGTACCTGTGCTGATGTCATCCATTGAGGAACGCCCGGTCCAGTCTGGTCAGGTTTGGTTAGTTTGAGTTTGAAGCTTGCTAGGGTTTGATTTTAGAAGTTCTAAAAATCAAACCCCATTGGATTTGGAGTTGTATTGGATTTTTGGTAGATTTTTCAAGAATTTCTGAGTATTTTGGAAATCCCAGACCAGTTTTGAGAAAACCCTTAAATCTTTTGATTTTTGGTTATTATTTGTTTGGAGTGCTTCTATTTAAGTTGTTTTTGAGTTGGGAATGCTTCTAAATCAATGTTGTGCTCAGTTTTGGGTTTTATATTGAGTTTTGATGAAATCTAGGGTGTTCACATCCTGCAGTAGCCTATTTTCTGTCCTAAGCAAATTTTGGACATCAGGTAGGCTGAGTTAGTGTGGTACCTCTGTTGTTTTATTTTGGGAGTGTGAACAAACCTATTTGGTATATAAAGGTTGTGGAAACTTGTTTGGAGGGTTTTGTGCAAGGATTTGTGAGTTTTATCATTGTTTGTAGTGGGGCTACCATTAACGTCATCTGCAGTTTGTGAGTTTTGTGCCTATCTATCCTATTTGTTGTTGTGTGATGGCCTGATAATTGTTGTTTTGGTGTTGGGTCAGCATAGTAGTGAGTCCTGCAGTTGTTTTTCTTATTGTGTGTTGGACTTGAGTTATATTTTGCCTACGTTTATAGTTAGAGTATGGGCAATCTGATAAATGATTAAGTGTTGATGTGAAATGTGGTATATGTATTCGGGTAGCCTAAGTGGGATTGCTTTGTGTCTGTGCAGTGTATACCCTGGCTGTTGTTAGTATTGTGCCATCTTTCTTGCTGATAGCAGTGTGTAGTGTTACAGAGTAACAATCTTGTGCTCTATTGGAAGTGCATCTAGCTTGTTGGCTCTTTGTGCAGGAAATGCATATTGCTTGTTGTCTTTGTGTGCAGAAAATATTTGTAGTTTGAAGGTTGGTGAGGTATGGAGAAAGAAGGGATACAGAATGTTCACGTGAAACTTGACGGAACAAACTATTCTTATTGGGCAGACTTTATGACTGTAGTAATAGTAAGGAAAGGACTTGGAGGGTACTTGGACTGCTCGAAGGCAAAACCCAAACCCACTAGTGTTGATCTTCAGAATCATTAGGTGGTAGTAAGCTTCAGTTGTTGGAAAAGGTACAACAACAGATTCAACAATTGCAACTTCTTGCTCAATCGATCGTAGCCCCTTTCTCTGCTACTCCTACCTCTTTCTCTAGTACCACTTTCTCAGGTATCTCAGATTGTTCCTCCGGTTGGTTAATAAACTCAAGGGCTTCATGTCATATGACATCCCATGAACCTACTCCAACTAACTGTCATCCTTGCAATGGTGTTTTTCGCATTGTGGATGGTTTTTTTATGTTTGTCTCAAAAGTAGGTTTTATTACTTTTGATTCTTATCATGGTACTAAGTTTAATCATTCTCAAGTTTACCATGTTCCATCCCTTGCTATGAATCCTAATTCTGTTGGTCGAATTGTCAAGTTTAATTGTAATGTTACCTTCTCTCCTTTTGGTTGTGTGGTGCAAGATCAGTTGTCAGGAAAAAAGATTGAAATTGGTGATAGAAGAAGAGACTTATACTACCAGGACTGAATTGACATGAGTGAGCAGAAGCCTCGGATCATATTGGGAGCTTCTGTCATAAACGAGATTGTTTTGTAGCACTAGAGACTGGGTCATATTTTCAGCTCTAGGTTGCAAAAGTTGGTGTCTTCAAGAAGTTTTTGTGAGCCTAAATTAGTTGTATCAAATCATGTTAAAGATTATGAGAATTTTAGGTTAGCAAAGGGTCATGCCTTGCCATTCGGGTCTAGTGGTAGGCAATCAAAAAGTCCTTTTGATCTAGTGCATTCTGATGTATGGGATCCTTCGTTTGTTTTGTCAAAAGGAGGATCATTGTATTTTGTTACATTCATAGATGATTATACAAGATTTACGTGGTTATATTTTATGAAAAATAAAAGTGAATTTTTTTAAATCTTTAAGAACTTTTGTGTTATGATTGAAAATCAGTTTGCTTCTAAGATTAAGACACTTCGAACTGACTCTGGTGGTGAATACGTCAGTTGTGCATTTGAAAAGTTCCTGCAGAAGAAATGTGTAGTTCATCAAAGATCGTCCCTAAACTCCTGAGCAAAATTGAGTGGATGAAAGAAAGAATAGGCATATCCTAAAACAAGAGGTCTTCTTTTGGGGGGTGAAGTGCCCAAAGTGTTTTGAGGAGATGCAATTCAACTAAATATCTATCAGATAAATTGTACGCCCTCAAGTGTGCTTAAGGTACCAATTTCAAAAATTGTATAGACAACTTCCAAATTATGATGTGACGAGAGTATTTGGATGTAATATGTTTTATTCTGTTACCTGATAGATATAGAGATAAATTGTCTCCTAAAAATGTTAAGTATTGATTTCTTGGTTTTGCAAATGGTCAGAAGGACTACAAGTGTTATGATCTTGTTGAAAAGAGGGTGTGGGTATCCCGACATGTCTTTCATGAAGATATGTTATACTTCAGCCAACATGGAGAAAAGACAAAAAATGAAACTGGCTTGTCCTTCTTTGTTCCTTTTGGTGAAAAGGAAGGTGTAAATGAAAGGGTAAAGATTCAGGAGTAGAGAGAGTCGGTTTGGACAGACCTACTCAAGAAGACATGAAAATGTGGTTGAAATCCCTTTCCTAGATCAAGTGGAGGAACAAACAGAGAGAAGAGGCCAATTTTGATCCTATTCCTTTGTGAGCTGAATCTGACCACCAAAATTTGCAGTCTTCATCTTCTTTCCCTAATCCTCATTAGGTACGTAGAAGCTCTAGAACTTTGATTCTTTCTTCTCGTTTTGTATCCTATGAGTCTTTCTCCTCTCAACGCATTTTTAGCATTAATCTATTCTTATGTTGAGCATGAGTCTTATATAGAGGCAGCAGGAAAAGGGGAGTGGAAAAGAGCTATGGTTGAATAAATGAGTGCATTTGAGAGGACGCAAACGTGAAAATTGGTAAAACCTCTACCAAGGAATAATATTGTTGGGAACAAGTGGGTTTATAAGATAAAGACCAAGACAGATGGGTTAGTTGAGAGATATAAGACAAGATTAGTAGCTAAGGGCTATAGTCAATGGCAGTACAACAGTAGAATATGTGGCAATTAGATATCAAGAATGCCTTATTGAATGGAAACCTGAAAGAGAAAGTGTATATGAAACTACCACGGGGATATTCAGATCCAAAAAGTAGGGTTTGTACACTTCGCAGAGCATTATATGGACTCAAACAGGCATCACGAGCTTGGTTTGAGAAGTTTAGTTCAACAGTGAAATCACTTAGTTTCGAGCAGAGTCGTCATGACCTATGTCACATGGGTGCGGGTGCGGGTGCGGGGATTCGGCACTTCCAAAAAACCCGGGTGCGGGGGTGCAGCAGGGGCAAAAATGTAAAATATATATAACGGGGTCCGGGGGTTCTCCCGACGCGGGTTTTTTCAAATTTCATTTTATATACAGTTGCACGATAGCGCACCCATCTTGTCAGGAGAACAGTGAATGTTAATAGCCAGCAAGGCTACCACCATCATTATCATTTATCATGGAGAGAAAAAATCCTTTACGAAAAAGAAGGAACAACAAGGCTACCACCATCATTATCATTTATTATGGAGAGAGAAAATCCTTTACGAAAAAGAAGGATCAGCAAAGCTACCACCATCATTATCATTTATTATGGAGAGAGAAAATCCTTTACGAAAAAGAAGGATTTTGAAAAGGCAGGAGCAGCAGCAGCTGTCAGTTGTCAGCAGAATTTTTTTTTAAAAGAATTCCGCAGCCCATTTCATAGGGCAAATTTTTAAAAAAAAAATCCAAAAAAAAAAAATGGACCTAAATGATCCTGAGTGCGGTCAACACACCCAGGATCGAGTTGACCGCACCCGCACCCGCTCCCGCGTCGAGTCGCGTCGACGCGGGTGCGGCACCCTGCTAGCCGAATCCCTATGACATAGGTCATGACCTTGCCTTGTTTGTGTCTTCTTCTAAGCTTGGAAAATGCATATTATTTCTTTATGTAGATGATATGATACTTACGGGAGATAACATGCAAAGAGTTAAGGAGACCAAGAAGAAGTTGGCCAGCATGTTTGAGATGAAATACTTGGGGCGTTTGAAATATTTTCTTGGGTTGGAGATAGCAAATTCACCAAGGGGATTGTAATTGTCTCAACATAAGTATGCTATAGATTTGGTGATGAAGGCAAGACTAGCGGATGACACAAAAAGAGTCAATTTTTCCATGGAAGCAAATTTAAAGATGAGAGTCATAAATGGTGCTGAGTTAGAAGATCACGTAGTATAGTTGGAAGTCTCGTATACTTGACCATATCTAGACCAGATATCACCTATGCAGTTCATGTAGTCAGTCAATTTATGAGTGCTCCTAGGACAGTTCACTTAATTGTTGTACCCAGGATTATCGGATATGTGAGATACACTATGCACTATGGCATGTTCTTTTCATCATCATTTGTCACAGTTCTTAGAGCCTTTTGTGATGCTGATTTTGGAGGCCTTACTCAAGATTGTCTATATACTACTGGTAGCTCCCTGTTCTCACGGAAAAGCAAAAAACAACATAAGGTTAACATATCCACAGCGGAAGCAGAATATAGAGTTATGGCTCAAGTCACAACCAAAATTATTTGGATACGATGGTTATTGGGTGAGTTGGGAGTCTCCATTGTTGACAAGGCTTCCTTATATTGTGACAATATGACTGTTATTCATATTGCAAAGAATCAAGAGTTTCATGAGTGAACCAAGCATATTGAAATAGATTCTCACTATACAAGGAAGGCCTATGAAGATGTAGTTATTGCACTACAACATGCGAGCTCAAAGAATTAGATCGCGGATGTCCTTACTAAGAGTCTTGCTCCTTCGCATTTTCGCTTACTCTTCCAAACTCGGAATGATTTCATTGCATCATCCCAAGTTTGAAGGGGAGTGTTAAGACTTATGTAATATAGGTGTTTTACTTGTCTTGAACTACCCCTTTAGCATAAAAATTCTTTTGTACATTACCTTAATGCTAAGGGGTAATTTAGTCTTATATTTTCTTTTGTTTCCTTTTTCTTTGTATCTTTCAGAGAGTCTACAACTATTAAAGAAGTGACTCTCATTTTCTTATGTGATAATGAAATACGTGAACTTCTCTATTTTGTGCTTCTTGCTAAAACCCCAACCACACTAAATCTGCAACTTTGTACAATGTGCACCACAGCATAGCCAGTTCAATGGATGTTAGTCATTATTACCTGAGTCAGCAGATTGATATCTATATTTCTAATGCACAAAAATTATTTGAACAGAGAACAGGCAGTCAGCAATCATAGCCAGAGATCAAACTCAAGTGGTCCTTGCAACTAACTAAAAAATCAACAAACCAGTTAGTCTATGTTCAAGAAAATCAAGGATTCAAGAAGCTTCCATTGAAGATCTCAAGCCAAATCCTCGAGGATACCATTTGTTTTTTTATTTGTCTTGGTGACTTTGAGAACTTGACAATATCAAACATCTAAATGAACCATCCAACTAATCAATGCCATACAATTATGCAAATTCTCTAAGACAATTTATAATTAAATGTTAATTCTAATGCCTCTGTGTTTTCGGTTCTCCTTTACAAAACACATAGAATGACAGACAATAAATGTTCTTTTTGTACCTCGTTTGCGCCTTAAGCATGTGAGTTGTCTCATAGGCTAGCATAACAAAATAACAATTTGACAAAAATGAAACAATAAGCATAAAAAATAAATAACAAAAAGGAAAAAAGACCTGGAGTAGCTGCCAATGCTGGCCCTGATGATCCAGTACTGGAGTAAGATGGAGGAGGTCGGGGCATGGTTTGTGCACCTTTTGGAAGAGAATGGTCAATCTGCTTTGTAACACCTGGGCTTGCTGCTCCAGAGGAGCCTGCAACGATAGCCCATTACAGTCGAGCACAGTGATGTACTTTTGCAGATGAAACCAAAAGAAACATAGAAGATATATTGTTCTCCTAAGCACGTAAAACCAATCTTTTCATCTGAATATCAAAAATATTTATTTAAAACTTAAGATTAAGAGAAAGTACCAGGCAAAGAAGACACAGCTGGCCGATTGAGTGGGAGTGTGCCATTCTGCAACCCACGACTTACACTTACTTCAGGATTTACTGCAACACTACTCACCCTTGACTGCACCCCTTGTCCATTACTCTTCTTAGAACTACAAGCATGAAAGTTTTCTTAGCAACCAAAACAAGAAAATGAATAGCAGGTCGATAAGATTATCACAGAAACCAAAAGCATTAACCTAGATAGACTTAAACATCAGTGTCTTCATTTTCATTGATAAAAAGATAAATAAATGACAATGATGGCACACTTGACAACTCAGAACAAATGGGATTTGGCATGAATAGTGTGTAATTAAGAATAGAACTTCAAGACCTTGAGAAAATAGATACACAAATTCTAATTCTTTGGCAAAATATGATAATGCTCATGCTTACTATTACATAAGAGAATCTTGTTAAATCATTTGGAAAATTGAAGGTCAGTAATCAAGTAAACCTGAAGAAACAAATAGTTTCCTTTTCTGAGTTAAAAAGATACCACACAGACAAATTACAATATTAATTATCAATCATTCTCTCTTGAAGTCAAAACAGCTTGCAACAGACACTCATAAAACCAGTCCCTTTAACTGCCACCATGAAAATCCATTTGCTCAGCGCTGTTGAAGAGAATCAAATCAAAAATAAAAATCAACATTAAAAAAATAGCGAACACATTCAAGCACACACAGACACAATATCAGCTTGACCACAAAAACCAATTTGTAGATGCCACAAGTAAATTCTTTCACAAGATATAATAGCAACAAAGAAGAAATCACGTTGCTTATAGTAAACGTGAGATTGAGTTAACCATCAAAAACCAATCTTACCAATTTCAACACAATTCACCAGTAGCACAACAAAATAAAAACAGAAAACATAAAATCATTTTTTCAGTTCACAATGAAACCTTTCCATTGCCATCCACCAAGTAAAAATGCAACTAGAAAGAAACTGTTTCAAATCCTTAAAATTTGAATCACTTAACTATCATAGGCAAATAAAAGCATATCCAGAGTGACGCAATCTCATTCACCAAAGAAACAATCCACCAAACCTTGAAAACCAATCTTTTCCACCAAGAACAAAAGCAAATTCAAATACCTTGATTTCAAAACAACCTAAACCACATAGACAACTAAATCCTAGAGAAGCAGACCCCAAATTCCAATCTACTCCGAATTTGCAAGCGATTTACAGAAGGTAGAAAAATAAGTAAGTCAAAGAGAAAAACCTCCTGTTGGCGTTCGCGAACTGCAACGAAGAATTGGAGGTAGACGAAGGAGTGGCGGAGGTGCCCGCGTCACCAATGCCGCCCTTTACGCTGTTCGCGTTGAGGGAGCTCCTTTGGTGCGCAGGGCCACCAGATCTTCCGGGTTTCCGGGTCTGGGGTTCGCCTTTTTCTACCCTGGATTGATTGAGGGACATAAATCTGAGCTCTTCACCTCCCTCTTTTCGATTCTCTGCCTCTGAAAGACACTAAAACACCAAATGGGTCCCCTCAATTCCTACCAAAAAGGTAACAACAAACAAGCACGAAACGAAACAGGGGAAGCAGAAACCCAGAAACCGCGATGTGGGTATTCTAGGTAAGGTGGCCAATCGTTGGGATTAGACAAGAGAAGTTGGGAAACCGAAGAATGCAGATTGATTATCCTCACCTGAGAGAGAGAGAAGAGTATCTTAATGGGCGGGAATCATGACGTGGATGAATCAGGCAGTCGGGGACGAAGGCATTCTGTGTGTGTGTAGAGAGAGAGTACAATTGTATCTGAGAGAGAGAGAGAGAGAGTAAAGGCTTTTAAGGGGGAAACTGAAAGGTTTGGGTGTCCCCTCGGACCTCCCTCCCTTTAACCCTATATCTATATCACAGTGCTGCCCTGTACCTTTTTCAAGATTGACCGACTTGTCACCTTTTCTATCTAATCAGATTTTTTTCTGTTTAAAACTTTAAAGTATTCAAGCATGTATCTGTTGCTTGTTTAAAGGAAAAAAGTACCCTAATAATGTAAAAAGAGCCCATATATTGGCTCGAACCATATGCACTAAAACTCACCGAAAGGCATATGTCAGCTAATGCTCTAACTAGGTCACATATCCCTGTACTTGGAGTGTGGATCCAATTCTTGATCCAATACCAATTAGCTGTCTAGACCAACTTAAGCCAAGAGCAATGTGAGTCTGAGACACTTGGAATGTGGGATTCAATTGTTGATCCCAATACCAATTAGCTGTCTAGACCCACTTAAGCCAACAGACACAATGTGAGTCCAAGTCTTGGAAAGTTGGTGATCGGGCCCAAAGTGAGTCCTAGTCTTCGAGCATCGCATGACCGGGCCCAAAGTGAGTCCTAGTCTTCGAGCATCGCGTGACCGGGCCCAATGCGAGTCCAAGACTTGCAGCATCGCGAGATCGCATGATGCAGGTGTTCTTAATAGTGCTATAGCAAACCCTGTTTTAGCATCGACAGATATATGTTATTAGCTAATATAAGAGTGTGATTAATTTGTCAGCTTGGCTTGCTCTTGGCACTTAGCTGCATTGTCAATGGTCAATTGTTGTTGCATATGAAACCACAGCATGATTTGTCAATTTCTACTAAAAAATGATGTGAGATAGTGGATGGTATCCGGACTTGATTAGCAAAGAAAAAAATCAGTCTCTTAAGGTCTTAAACCTAAAAGCGTTGTGTTTAGTTACTCTATTTCTTTCCAGTTGGAAAGGCAAGTAGTCTTTGGGATGTGATGACGAAGGGTAATATCAAGACCCCCACAGACTCTCATTTCAAATCAATGAACATAAAGGGTTTTACACTATTGTTGAAATGGTAGCTTGACTTTGTGCACTAAAAAAGGTCATACTTAAAGCCTGAAGCTGGAGGCTGAAACAAATTTATAGTGGAGATGGCAAGGAATTCATTAACTTGAACGAGGTTAAGAGATATAAACCTAATTGTTAATAGTCCTTAGACAAAAGCAGTTATGCAAATAGGCCTAGTTGGAACAGGCATCCGCTGTCAAATGGGCTATCGGGGTTCGATTCCCGGGAGCATTATTCTCCTTGTGTAAGCCGAATCCGGTGTCTCTATGAGATCAAAGGGTGTGCCCAGGTTTATACTCATCGGGTGGTTTCTCATGTTGGATTTTAGATCAGACCGGATCCAACCTAGATGTGACTCATATTAACGTGAAAACATTAAGAGACATATATGGGTGTTAGTCTTGGGTTTTAGAGGTTACAACACAATTATGAGGTCTCATAATTGTTCATTCATGCTCATTAGGAACCTCCACTAGTGCCCATTATAGACCCATTATAAACCTTCACCAATTCCCTTTATAAATAGAAGAGATTCATAATAGCTTGATGAGGGCATACGTGGTTGTTGAGTACCACGTACATGTGTGATTTATCTTTCTGGGTTTAAGGGTTTTACTCACATTTTGACATTTTGGCTTGGGCTCATTAAAGGCGTTGATTGGCTGAGAAAATGCCAATCACCCGCATCCACCAAAGTTTTGTTCAAATTGTCTAAGGCCGCATTCGATAAGTGGCTATTCTGTGATCTATTTTATGCTAACATTGGTTTATCAGCCTACTTACAATCAACAAACCTTACTCCATTAGGTCGTGGTACAAGAGTTTCATACTTGATTCTCTGTCATAGAGTCAAGTTCTTCTTTTATGGCATTCATCCAATGTGTTAATCTTTCACTGTCAATAACTTCTGTAAAGGTTAAGGAATCATCATCAATGTCTATGAAATAATTGGTTTCTTGTAAATACACCACATAGTCTGGATGGATATTAGATTTTTTTTGTCCTCGTAGACCTCCATACAGGTGCTACAGGTGGTTCAAAAAAAATCTTTGCATCATGTTATTGTATATCCTCATTAATAACTTGTTCTACTTGGGATTTATGTTCATTAGCCAAATTTTCTCTAACATCATCTAAATGGACAATAATCAGAAAAACTGACTCTTTTTCCTTCGCAGGTATGAAAACTGAATATTGTAATTCCTCAAATTCAAAACTTTGAGATGCATTTATCCCAAGAGAATTATTTTCAAGAAATCTTGCTTTATATATAAAAAAATTTTATCTTTTTGGGTAACCAATAAAAGATTCATTAGTCATCTTAGGATCAAAGGCTTTTATATGTGGGTTATACAACTTAGCTTCAATTAGACATTCTCATATACGCATATATGACAAAGAAGGTTTCTTACCAGTTCATAGCTCATAGGGAGTCTCTTGAACAAACTTCGTAGAAACTTTGTTTAATATGTGCGTTGTTGTTCTGAAAGCTTCACTCCACATGGTCAAGGGAAGGTTTGAGTGATTCAATATCACTTAAACCATTTCCTTAAGCGTATTGTTTCTCTTTTGAGTTACATCATTCTGGTAAGCACTACTAGGCATTGTGTATTAAGATGCAATGCCTTCCTCTTTTAAAAATTGTTCTTTAAGACCAAAACATATTGGATATGGATCTGAAATGAATCAAATCAAGTCTAAAACTGGGTCCAGATACTATTTACCCATTTTTTAAATAGTTGAACTGGTTTTGTGTCTGATACGGGGTTTCTAATCCAAGAACTGATACGTTCCTTCTGAGACTGGTCCAAGGGTTCTTAAGACCTATTCTAGGGTTTTTAAAACTGGTTCAAATATTTTGAAATCGATTCAGGCATCCTGTAAATTGGTTTAGTGGTTTCTGAGACCGAGATACCGGTTTATGCATTTTGGGACCGGTTTGGGTCTTCTGTGACCGGTTCGAGGGTTTTTCTTACCAATTATGTGGTTTTCTAGGCCGGTTTAAAGCTTTTATTGATCGGTTCTAGGTCTTTAAGGACCCATTTAGGCAATTTTAAGACCTCAATCTTGGATATGACTCGTAAATACATGTCTTTGTCATTGATCTCATACTTTTTGGTAACTTTAACATGATATAATATGTGTTTCAAGTTATTTTTTTAGTTATCCCTGATTATTTAAGCATAAGATTATGAATGCATGTGCTTTATTTGTGTTATGACATGTTTTACATGAACTTTCGGTAAATTTTTTTGATAAACTCACTCTGGTTATCACCAAAGTAATCTGAGTTTTGTTGATTGAGGATTTCTTAGACCGTGTTGAGATTGAAATTTGGTATTGAGATTTTGTGTGACTTTATGAAACAATAATTCTACCCAAAGGTAGGTATTTGTATTCTAAATTCATACAAGGTGTAACAATAGATGAGTACACCAGCCCATGAAGCATGTTTGTACATAAAGGTATAGTGTCAGATTGTTTTTAGTAACATGATCTACTAGTTTTACCAATTGAAGTCAATTCCTTGAGAATTGAGAAGGCGAAGCAACTTTGAGTATTATTATTTTCACCAAAGTAGAACGATAATGATTCTATTATACTTGCCTTAGAAAAGGTGAATAATAAAGAGTCATATGTTTAACTTTTCGATATGAATCTCGTATAGAGTAATCTCTCACTCATACAGAGAATAGAACAACAGCTATGAAGGTTGTTTATGAGAAGTGGGAGTGCTTAGAAGGTTGTTTATGAGAAATAAAAGTGCTCAAATAATCTTAGTTTATTGCTTTTGTAATCACGAGTGGCCAAGAATATTTGAGGTATCATCTCTCACTGTAGGACAATGAAGACATTTTTTAAATTCATTAAGGCAAAAATTATTTATTTAAATAAGATTTCATCTCAAGCTATATGAATAAAAAATTCCATTATGAATCTTAATATAGTAGACTCTATTGGGAGACTATTAAAGATCTTATGTGATAATGAAGTTATTGTGTTCTTCTCGAATAACAACAAGAGCTCCACCTCATGTCAATACATGAAGTTAAAGTATTTTATTGTTAAAAAAATGACTGAGAATCATTTAGTGTGTATTGATACAATTGGTACGAAGTAAATGATTGTGGATCCTCTTACTAAAAGGCTATCAATAGGATTATATTCTCAACATGTAATGATGATGTGTCTATTTGATTCCTTCGAATGTATGACAAGACATTATGGTTATATGTGATCATATTTATGAAACTAAATTGATTCTCTATGGTTTTGTGCATTGTTGATTCTGTGTAAAGTGTCTATCATTTTGTGAAGAAAGAATAACAAAATAATATTATTAAAATGATCAATAAAATGGGTCAGAGACCAACTAATTTATAAATATATTATTAACATGCTAAACACTGAAAATGGATAATATTATAGTATATAGAAATATGACATCTAACTCCACCTGTGTATAATTGTTTAGTTATACACTGCCGATCCCAAGCCCGGATAAAGGAGGAGGGTTGCGGTAGGCCTGTGATAGCCAGCATAAAAACTTAGTCATACCCTATGAAAATGAACCAATATGAGAATTTTGTTGGGGCATTCCCTACTGAGCGACGCGTTGTACTCTCTAGGCCCGGAGGCAGTGATAAATGGGCAAGGGTTGCTAGGTCGTCGCCCAGAAGCGACGCGTCACACCGGCGCCTGGGTGTGGTGTCAAATAGGCAAGAGTTCCCTCACTTTGTTGGACGGGTGGGGGTAAAGAAGTTAGTCCAAGACCATAAAATTAGGTTAGCCACTTGGAACATAGGGTCTTTAACTGGTAAGTTGGTAGAGTTAGTAGATGTTATGTGTAGGAGAAATATTGATATTTTATGTCTACAAGAGACCAAATGGGTAGGTGAGAAAGCAAAAGTGATAGAACCTTGGGGATATAAGATTTGGTATACAGGAATAAATAGGAATAGGAATGGAGTAGGGATTGTTATGAGTCGTCAGTTTATAGATAATGTAGTTGAGGTCCGTAGAAAGGGTGATAGAATTTTACTTATTAAATTAGTATTAGGTACGGATATTATTAATATTATTAGTGTTTATGCACCTCAAGTAGGTTTAGATGATTCCATTAAGCATGAATTTTTGGAAGATTTAGATGGAGTAGTACAAGGGATATCTTATGGAGAAAAGTTTTTCATCGGCGGTGACCTTAATGGACATGTAGGCATTAGTAGGGATGGATTTGAGAGTATCCATGGAGGCTATGGTATAGGAGAAAGAAATGAAAGTGGAGAAAGGATTTTAGATTTTTTTTTGTCCTATGATATGATCTTAGCAAACACTTGGTTTAGGAAGAGGGAGTCTCACCTAGTAACATTTAAAAGTGGGGTTAATACAAGTTAGATAGATTTTTTCCTACTTAGAAAGAGAGATAGGGGTTGTTGCATCAATTGTAAGGTTATACCGGGAGAAAGTGTAGCTACACAACATAGAGTCTTAATTTTAGTTCTTAGAATTAGACAATGCCGCAAAAGGGATAGACATAGGTTAGATCCTAGAATTAAGTGGTGGGCACTGAAAGGAGCTAAACAAGGAATGTTTGTAGAGCGGGTAGTTAAGGAAGTTGATTGGTGTCTCGAGGAGGATTCAAAATCAATGTGGAATAAGATAGCGGGTGGCATGAGAAAAGTGGCTAAAGAGGTATTGGGTGAGTCTAAAGGCGGTGCACCACTAGGTAATGATACATCATGGTGGAACGAGGATGTCAAATTAGCTATTAAGGTTAAAAGAGAGTGTTATAGAAATCTAAGTAAGAGTCGTGATAATGAGAATTTGGAGAAGTATATGATAGCAAAGAAGGAAGCTAAAAAAATAGTTCGAAACGCGAGGGCTAAGGTATATAAGAAGGTTTATGACAAGTTGGATACCAAAGAAGGCGAGAAGGATATTTATAGGCTTGCAAAGATGAGAGATAGGAAATTGAGGGATTTGGGTATGGTTAGATGTATCAAAGATGAAACACAAAGGGTTTTAGTCAAAGATGAGGAGATTAAGGAGAAATGGAAAAATTATTTTGATAAGTTATTTAATGATAGTCATGCTCAAGATCTTGGAGACTTCTCCATCCCTTTTCATGAGATAAATCGTGACTTCATGCGCAAGATTCAAAAGAAAGAAATTGCAGAGGCTTTGAAGAAAATGAAATCAAGAAGGGCAGTTGGCCCAGATGGTATACCTATCGAGGCTTGGAAATGCTTGGGAGAGAAAGGTTTAGAATGAATGACAAATCTTTTTAACTTGATTTGGCAAACAAATAAGATGCCTAATGAGTGGAGGAAGAGTACTTTGGTGCCTTTATATAAGAATAAGGGTGATATACAAGATTGCACAAACTATCGTGGTATAAAACTCATGAGTCATACTATGAAACTTTGGGAGAGGGTGATTGAGTCTAGGTTGAGGAAGGTTGTCATGATATCCGAGAATCAATTTGGTTTTATGCCTGAAAGATCAACTATGGAAGCTATACATCTTCTTAGACAACTTATTGAAAGATATAGAGAGAGGAACAAATATTTGCATATGGTTTTTATTGATTTAGAGAAGGCATACGATAGAGTACCTAGGGACGTTCTCTGATGGACAATGATGAAGAAAGGTGTTTCTCTCAAGTACATTAGTATAATTAAAGATATGTATGAAGGAGTAGTAACCAATGTCTGCACTTGTGGAGGGGTGACAACCAATTTTTCGATAACGGTTTGCGATAGTGATGGATGAGCTTACGAGATCAATTCAAGAAAATGTACTGTGGTGTATGTTGTTTGCTGATGATATTGTTTTGATTGATGAGTCTAGAGCTGAGGTTAATGCTAAGTTAGAATTATGGAGACAGTCATTGGAAGCTAGAGGTTTTAAGTTGAGTAAGAGTAAGACTGAATATATGGAATGTCGGTTTAGTAAGCAACGAAGTAGTGATGGGAGTGTAGTGAAGCTTGGTGAGCAAGAAATACCGGTGAATGATTATTTCAAATATTTGGGATCCATCATTCAAAAGTATGGAGAAATTAATGGAGATGTAAATCATAGGATAAAAGTTGGGTGGATGAAATGGAAAAGTGCAACTGGAGTGTTGTGCGATCGTAGAATGCCATTGCGGTTGAAGGGAAAGTTTTATAGGACGACTATTAGGCCCGCTTTACTATATGGTACGGGATGTTGGGCTGCCAAGAGACATCATATTCAAAAAATGAGTGTAGCTGAGATGCGGATGCTTAGATGGATGTGTGGAAATACAATAAAAGATAAGATTCGAAACGAAGAGATACGTAAGAAGGTAGGTGTTGCACCCATTGAAAATAAGATGCGAGAGAATCGTTTACGGTGGTTTGGGCATATTCGGCGAAGGCCTAATGATGCTCCAGTTAGAAGGTTGGAGAAATGGGAAAATATATTAGTTAAAAGAGGTCGGGGTAGGCCTAGGAAGACTTGGATGGAGATGATATGAAAGGATATGAATGCTTTGAACCTCACCGAGGACATGGCATTGGATAGAAATGATTGGGGGAAAAGGATTCACGTGGAAAACCCAAAATGAATTTCTTTTTTTGGTTCATATCGCTGACCCCAATTGTTTTGGGATGAAGGCGTAGTTGTTGTTGTTGTTGTTGTTGTTGTTGTTGTTGTATAGAAATATGACATCTCATATGGAGGTGTTCATCTCCATGACTCGTATAATTCATTATTGTGAAACACAATAGCATGTGAACTCACATGAAAATTGAATCGAAATAACGCTAATAAACCTCGATGAAGTGTTTCTCCATGTCAATGAATCAAATGAAAGAATGTTGAATTTTGGATCGGACCAAATCTAACATATATGTAATGCATATTGACATGGGAACATCAAAGGACATATATGGGTGTGGCTCTTGAGTTTTGGAGGTTACATAACAATTATGAGGTCTCATAACTGGCCATTCATGCCCATTAGAGACATCCACTAGTGCCCATTATGGACTTCCACTAAATCTTCTTATAAAAAGGAGAAATTCATAGTAGCTTGATGAGGACTATCATGAGGCATACATGGTTGTTGAGTACGACATACATGCATGATTTCTCTCTTTGGGTTCAAAGGTTCTGCTCACCTTTCAACATTCTGGTCTGGGCTCATTGAGGGCATTGATTGGCTGAGAAAAACGTTGATTACCCCCATCCATTGAAGTGCCCTTCGGATCGTCCAAGGCCGCATTCAATAAGTGGCTCTTCCACGATCTATTTTATGCTAATATCTGGTTCCACTATTGCAAAAAAAGGATGAGACTCCATAAAAGGTAGTTTTAAGAGACAAAATTAGGTGCAATCACACCACCGAGGTGGTATCCCATGTGGTAAGCGGGGTCTTATATCAAGCTGAAGGCCTAGCATCAAATTCCTTGACCACATGGAGTTGTTGTTGTTGTTGTTCTGATAGGGGCCTGCCTTTAAAGTGCAATAGGATCGAGGCAACGAGCACTAGAGGGGGGGGTGAATAGTGCTTTTAAAAAAGTATGCAGAATATTGACGGATTTTGCAATTTGAAAAGCAAACACACAAAGAACACAATAATTTATCATGGTTCGGTCTTTCCCGACCTATATCCAGTCCCCAAGAAAAACCAGTTTGAGATTTCCACTATCAACCTTGTGTAACTACAAGATCATACAGACCAAACCTGGTCCCACTTTCAGTAACACACCTACTGAAAGCAAGCAACTCCTTTAAACCAAGGAGTCCTTTTTTTTACAGAAAATTGAAATAAGTAACAACTTACAATACAACCTATGAGCCCTTCTTTTGAATGCAAATGAGATGTAATTGGCTTTTGAGGTTGTTGAAATACTCTACTCACAAATTCACTATCTCTCAAAGGAATTTGAGTGAAAAACTGAAGTAAAAAATATCACGTGAGTGAGAAAATGAATAAGAGTGAAAAGCAAAGAGTAATTAATTCAAATTGATTGAATTGAAGTGCTTTTGAGTGTAAAATGCACTCATATTTATAGTTGAAAGTTTCCATACGTTGAGGATATGAAAGGGTGTCAAAACAGTCAATTTTGAACGATCAAAACGTTTGAAAAATGAAAAGACACGCCTTTTTAAAGTTTCAGGAAAAATGGCAAAATTAGTCGACTGGAACAGTAGTTAGTCGACTGATAATTAGCTATTAGTAGACTGACAGTTATCGTCGGTCGACTGATCTGTTAATCGAGCCGTTTGAAAATCTGAACTTTTGAAACTTAGTCGACTAGAGATAAAATTAGTCGACTGATAATATCATCAGTAGACTGAAAAACCTTTCAGTCGACTGCTGCTAAAATCTTCTAAAAAACATACATTTTGTCTGGTCGACTGATAAAAGCATTAGTCGACTGCTGCTAAATTTCTAGAAAACACATGTTCTGTCCAGTCGACTGATAAAACCTTCGGTCGACTAATTTGACAAAAATGATTTTTTTTAGAAAATATGGCGCGAAAGGATTAGTCGACTGGTGAGTCTATTGGTCGACTAATAAACACGAAAATTTAAGAAAAGAGTTTTCTAAAATGATTTTCATGAAGGGTTCTTTTAGAAAAGTTTTTCTAAAGACTTTTTAGGTGAAATGCAATCGAAAAATGCACTCTAAGTAAGGCTCTTACAAGAATCTAAGACTTTTAATGAATTTAACATTTGCACACTAGTCTTTAAAGATTCTTCATCGAATTATTCAATGTCTTCATTGCCTTAGCTGAAATACAGTTGATTTCACTTGCTCATCATCAAAACCTTGTACTTGAAGTATCATGTACGACTTCAGTGGCGTGACATGCCTAACCTCAACTTGCCTTAAAAAAAAATGGTGCAATCACATTGAACAAGTGCAATGTGCCACTGCACGTGATCCCCATCCATTTGCTTTTGGGCCCCACTTTGATGGAGGGTGATCAGGTGCAGTGAAACAGTGCATTTGTGCAATGTGATTGTACCTGATCCAGGTCTTGACTTGGAACAAGGGCTTGAGGCAAGGATAAAGTTAAGGTTATGTGTATAGTTTTCATGAGAAACAGAAGCATGCGCCTTTCCATAGATTGACCTACCACTTATGGTTGCCTTCCTAAAAAAGACTTGGTCAAAGGTCAGGGGACTCACGATGAATGGTAGTTTGACTATGTATCACCAGATCAGCCAAGTTCAAGCATAGAGCCAAGATTGTTGAGCTATTTTTGGGAGTCTTCATGTATTATCAAAATATGGTTCGGACAAAATATGACATTGGGGATGGAGCTGGCAAAAACATCTTGTCAATGATGTTGAAATGTGGCGTCGGGGTTGCCAACTCCATCTTTAACTCAATATTTTGGCAACACCGCTGCCTCCAAACAATATAAGTCGTCAAGAAAACCACAATGCATTGCTCTCAAACAACATAGAGTGTTGGTGAAACCGCAATGCACCTCCAATTCAAGGCTCCCAAACGGGGCCCAATTGCAATGTGTGGTGGTCACTCACTGCCTGCCCTGCCTTGGTTTGAACCAATGTTAACAGTATCGGTGCATATGGGCTTGAATCGGCTGATATGTATCGTATCGTTGGATTTTTATTCAGCGCAAGGGCTCGAATCGACCCTTTAAAAATCGGCCTACAGGCCGAAACGATTCAGCAGTACCGATTCCTGAATCGGCCCCTTTCACGTTTCACTTCACACAGTTTTTCACTTGTTTCATTTCCGTTCACGGCTCGCCGGCCCTTTCAGTTCTGCTTCCGCCACGGCGGTGCTCCCTACTGGCTACTGGCTACCGGCTACCCGCCTCCTCTGCCACCGATTCAGACCGGCCGATAATCTCTCTCTCTCTCTCTCTCTCTCTCTCTGCTTCAAGGGGCCAAAACAGGGCACGATGGCCTTTTTTCGACCACAGAAGGGCCTCCGGCTGGCCCTTTTGACCATTGTCCCCTCCCCTCTCTTTCTGCTTCAAGCGACCGGAACAGAGCAAGATGGCCCTGACCTCGACCATCACCTCCGGCATCTTCCCGGGCTTCGGATGAACTCCGCTTCCCATGTTATTGCTAGATGTGTTATTGCTCGCCATCTTCCTAAGCTAATCTGGCCGAAGAAGGGCCTCTGGCTGACCCTTTTGGACATTGTTCCCCCCTCCTCTCTCTCTATATATACTTCAAGCGGTCGGAACAGGGCAGGATGGCCCTTTTCCGACCAGCTAATATGGCCAGAGAAGGGCCTCCAACTGGCCCTTTTGGCCGTTGTTCCTCCTCTCTCTGCTTCAAGCGGTCAGAACTTGGTCCGACTGGCCCTTCCTTTTTTGGCCAATCAGCTTATTTTCAACAAGCAAACGACACGTGTCACAAAATATTAAAATAATATTACAAATATCAAACATTTATTTAAACTATTGTTTTAACATATATTTAAAGAAAAAGCCGCATCAGCTGTGATTTCATATCAATTTCTTATGAAGAGGCCGATTCGTAACCATATTGACAAACATTGATCCAAACCCATTTGATGCTGCGTGACGAGAGTGATTTGGGATGGCACGATCACGTCCATGGAATGGTGTGTTACCATTCTACCCCGTCACCGTGAGAACAAGTAGGGGGACACTCTTTAAACAAAAAAAAATTGAGGAAGGGGTGTGTAATACCAGGTATTTTGGTACTTAGTCATTTTATAATTTTGACAAAAATTTAGTTAAGTCGGGAAGAAAAATCGTTTGAAGCTCTATTTTTAGACTGATGTCTTTGAGTCTGGGCTTGATCCAGGTCCCATCGATAAGGTTGAGGCGGGCCAAACGAAGCGTTATAAAGAGTTTTAATTTCAAGCTTTAAATTTGAGCGAAATTCGAATAATTTTTAGATGAAATTCAGAATTTGATATTTGTATAAGATGTCGTTGGATGCATCTTGGGATTATGAGCGCAACGATATTTTATTTTTCTTGATTCGAGCTACGGTTGGTTCAAAAATCGCATTTTTCTAAAAAATGAACAGTTTGTCAAAACGGATCCGGAGTTGGATCAGGTTGGATCCAATGCATATGATCCGAGTTATTATGGATTTGGATCTTACTTAAAACCCACTTTAATCTGAATTTAATTTAGATTTTGATCCATTATCGTTTTGGGTATGGGTTTGAATTTTGGATTCGAATCTAAATCCAAGCCCAACATTTTTCTAGCTTTAAATTCAATAAAAAACTATAATTTGGGGTTTAATAAAGTAAGGAAGCCTTTTGGGTTAATTTGGATATTTTTGAAAGTTTTTAGATAATTTTAATTAATTAATTAATTATATTATATTATATTATATTATATTAATTTTGAATTTCAAAAGTTGTTTTATGGTAGGCCTCTAGAAGAATCTACTTTAACCTTAAAACAAGGAAAGAAAAAGGCAAGTAAAAGTAAAACAATGTAAGTAGAAAAGTTGAAGTTTGAAAAAGTTACTAAAAAGAAGGGAGTTAGAGAAAAAGTAGGAAAAGTAACTTTTCCTCCAGCCTCCAAATGAAAAACCCTAGAGGGGCGTCACCTCTAAGGCCTCTTCTTATTTAAAGTAAGAAAAGAAAAGAAGGGAGGCATGAACTAGAGAGAAGGGAAAAGAGAAAGAAAGAGGAAAGAGAGAGAGAAAAAGAGAAGGAGAGGAAAGAGGAGGAGGAAGAAGAAGGGGAGTCTTCTTCTCCAACAATCCCTTTTTCACTATCGTTTCTCATATTTTTCTTCAACTTTTGCAAGGTACGGGTCTCCTCTTTTGAATATAAGTGAGAAATCGAATGTCGGTTCGATTTTATGCTTTATCTTGGATGAAATCAATGCGAAAAAACGTTTGTATGGCTGATTTTTCAAAAATACATGGAGGATGATCTATGGATCTTCCTCCATGGTTGATTTTCTGGTTGCTCTTTCATCTTTTTCATGAAAAAAAATTTGTACATGTTATGACATATTGGACGTAGGAGTGGTTTTTTTAGAAACCGCTTTGATGGGTGTTGATTCCCATGGATGGATCTTGATGTCGGTGGTTTATATGTATGAAAATATGTGTTGAAATCACGTAGTGTGCATGTATTGTGCATAAAATGTGTGTGCAATGGTGTGCCTATTGAAAACATTATATATATAGGCAGTATCGAGTATCTTCAAGAAAGTTATTGTTCATATGATATTTCTGAAATTGTATAAGTTTTAATTTGTTTTGCAGGCATATGTCAATGTGATTACGTTTATAGCATGTTTTCTTTTTAATATGTATTCAAGTAATTATACACAGTTCATGCATAGCTTGAGAAAAAAGGGATAAAGCAGGGAATTTGTTTTTTTTAGTAGGGTTCCATTAGTGATCTGGTCAGCAGACCAGTCGAGCTCTGCTCGGCCAGCCAACCGACCAGGCCAACTTCATGTGTTGGCCAGCCTGACAAGCTAGTCGACATTGCTGAACCTAGCCAAGCCCAATCGACTGGGCAATTTTCTTTTAAAAAAAAAAATTTGTGTCTGGGCTGCCCAACCCTGACAGCACCTACATAGGCCCGGGCTGGGCCTGTGCAAGGGTTGTCAGGCCCAACCGATGGGCTCGGCTAACCCAGGGCTGGCAGGGTCTTGCCAGGCCCAGTCCAGCCTTGGGCAGGACTGACAGCCCACTGCCAGGCCTGTCTTGGGGGTCAGTTAGATATAAACTCAGTCGACCAGGGTCGGCTGCGTATAAACCTCTTATTATAAAAAAAAAGAAAAAGAAAAAGAGAGGAAGATAGTGTATTTAACATGTTGATGCAGAACTTAAGCAGAATATGCATTATTGTGTTATGCAGAATTTGATCTGGACATGCATGTTGTCGTGTTATGCAGAATTTGATTTGGATATGCATGTTGCTATGTATATGCAGAATTAAATGAGCAAAAGCATTGATTTATTTAGATCATACAATTGACATGAATATGCATACTTGATGAGAATATGCATCTACATGAGCACATACACTCGAAGGAAGTCTGCATTGGCGTGAATACGTGTAGGCAAATGAAAGAATGCACTTGACATAATTATGCATATGAATTAAGTTAAATACATGCTTAAGATTATTTTTGCTCCATATGCATGATGAAGGTTTGCATGTATTATGTGCATTGAAAATATATGATTTGCGTCATATGTGGCATATCGCTATGGCTTTTGCGGATAGTGCATCGATGATCCAAGTGAATCATCGCAGGCTTGGAGAGTCTTGAGCGTTGGATGCTCCTTCTTTATTTACTTTTGAATGCATCGCAAAAATCATATTTATTTTTATTTCATTATGTTTACACTTCTATATATTTTCCACGGACAGGAGTCCCGTGATGACACTCGTAGGGGTAGATGTGAGCTTTTGCCCTTGCTTTTGCATGCTAAATTACAAAACTTAATAATTGACTTTTAATAAAAAGATAATAAATAAGAATAATGTAATATACGATCTAAGATTTTTCATCGAAAGAATGAGCATCTTAGAGATTCGGTTTTGAGAGACCACGAGGATATAAAAACTCCATGTGCATTAATGATTATCCTTGAACCCGATATTGGGGTTCTTTCTCCTAACCACGGTTTTAGGAAGAGTCTGTCACTTGAGCTTGGGGTGGTGTGTTAGACACAACTGTTATTTTGGTATATCAAGAAAGTAACACTATTGGATCTGGAGGTCCTTAGTGTCCCGATATTAAATGTGGAGGTCTAATATTCCAAAGGTGATTCGGTCGAGGGCTAAGTTTGGAACCCAGTAATAAAATACAACTTGTGTGCTAAGTTACCATAAAAATCCTACTTAACCTTAAAAAACTATACACGTTTGGTGTATCCGCAGACAACGGTAATTAAAAAAAGAAACTTAAATTGTGTGCATTTAATATGAACATGCATATAAAAGAAAACTATAATGAAAGACAATAATTTACTCATGCATTGTACTGAAGTCATGCATATTCCTGATATGCATTAGATCATACATGTTTACCTGTTCCCTTAACTGATAAATGTTGGTGAATGCATAATATTGTTTCCTAAAGCATGTTAAATGGGTGTATTGCTAAATTTGTATTTTTTGTTATTTACTAAATGTTTCCTCATGCTTAATAGTTGTTTCTCATTGCGTGAATGCTTAATTGAATTATGTATTTATCATAATTGCATTCATCTAAGTTATTGCATGAATTCTTATATGTATTTTTTATGCTTATTTATTTCATTAGAGGTACTTGTACGCAGAATTTTTTGGATTTCTGACACTCTTATTTTTGTGGTTTTCGCAGCTGCAGGGGATCAGTGAAGCGACTAACTTTTGAGAGAATTACGAGTGTCACACTTTTGCTAGACAGTTCACAGAGGGACAGCGTGACTCAGTTTTTCCTTATTTACTTTTATATCATTTAAATAACTCAGATATGTCTATTGCAATTATTGTTAAACATTATTTCTTTCGTAATTAATAAATAATTAGTTGTTATGGTTTAAGGTGATAAATGTAAGATCTCTTGTGGTGTGTTTGGCTATCCAATTGGGAGTGAAACTGTAAAGGCCCCAGGTGTCTGAGATTATTTCCGCAATTGATAAAAAAAAAATCTGCATTTTCAAGGGGTATGAGTTGGGGTGGTTACAGGGTATCTCCTGATGCAGTATGCATTCACCACGTTCATGGAACAATGTGTTACTGTTCTACCCCCTGTTATGGTGAGAACAAGCCAGGGGACGCTCTTTAAAAAAAAATCGAGGGAGAGGGGTCCCCCAACATTCTCATTATTAGTTTCCTCTCTCTCTGTAATACCCGCAATTTTTTGAGATTTTTTCATAATTTTTTTGCAATTTTCTTATTGTGTGAAAAATCAAGAATGATAATTTGAGTTAAGCATTGTGCTATAAGGTAAGTAGGACTTAGAAAAACAATTTCTAAGTGTATGGAATACACCCACGCCTAAGGGTCTCATCATCCCTAGTGAATTTTCTTTTTTCAGAAATTATTTCTGAGGAATTTGAATTATATATATATATATATATATATATATATATATATATATATATATATATATATATATATATATATTCAAAATCTCAATAGAGGACACACTTACATTTGAACTTAATTTAGATTTCATTTAGTGTCATTTCACTTAATTCTACATTTTAGTTTTGAAAGAATTAAATTTTAAATTTCAATTTAATTAATTAAGAATTTAATTTAGTGAAATAAAATTTATAACTAAACTAGATTTTATAAATGAGTAGGAGTCTATAGGTGGGTCGTCTCATCCTATGGCAATCCATTTTAACTTTTAAAAAAGATAAAATAAAAATAAACCTTTAAAAACAAAGTTAAATCAAATCTTACCAAATTATAAGACAAGTTTTAAAAAGTCAAAACTTGCCTTTTCTTTTTATAAGGGAGAGCTTCCATGAGAGGGGCGTCCCCTCCTAGATGATTCTAGGAGGGGAGGGTTGAAAAAAAAATAGAAAGGCAAAGAAAAAAAGAAAGAAAGAAAGAAAAGAAAAATAAATGAAAAAAAAAAAGCAAAGCTAGTCAACTTGCTTGCCAAGCAAGCAAGTTTGACATTTTCAAACTTGCAAAGGGCTTGGACCATAGGGGTTGACTAGCCCATGTGGCCAACTTTATATATATGATATAATGTATATACTATATCCTTGAATGAATGGATGCATATAATGTTTAAGAAAATTTAATCAGGGTTTTCTTTGATTTTATTAATTTTTTTAAAAAATTTTCTATGATTAGGGCTTTGAATAAAAATTAATTAATTAAGAATTTAAATCATTTTTTTTAATTAAGCCATTTTATAGTTAATTTGATTAGGACTGAGTTATTTTATTTTCTTTGATTAGGGTTTGAATTATGGCTTTTCTATTTAATACTATGGATTATTTTTCTTATAATTTAGGATTTTTGGTTTGTTTATGATTTATTTTCTTGTATTTTAAGGTTTTGTGATTTAATAGGGTTTGATAATCTGATTTTTATAGTTAATTTGATTTTAGGTTTGATATTTTTATGATAAACTTTCATAATTAGATGTAATATGATATTGATTAAATAATTTATATATAAAAAAATATTAATGCTTATTTTCTCAAATTACTTAATTTTTAAATATTTGTTAGTTTTTAGATCTATCTCCGAGGCTAAAATCCATAATAAACATGTTAAAACACTCATGGTTGGGAGGTGAGTAGTAAGATCCAAAACAAAGTTATCCAACCCATTATCCATGTCTGTCAATGTTAAAACAAACCTTGGACACAAGGTGTGTAACTTCTGGTCCAATCCAAACAAACGTCAAACTTAATACAGATGTTACAGAACAAACAAAACATGAGTTATGTTTGATATGTTCATTCCGTTCAAGCTTGGACAAGGCATCAAACATACTCTTAGTGCGTGCGTTACAAAACCTGTTCCAAGTTATTTATTGAGAACGACTCCAAAATCATAGTAGAAACCTTGAACTTAGATGCTCTTGGTGGATGGAATAATGGACAATGAACGGTTTGGAGCTGTAACTAGATTTGGGGTCTAGTCAATTCACCAAGTACCGAGCCTAGTCAAGAATGAAGATGAAGAGAGTAGGCCCAAGCAATGTTGTCAGTATCGGTGCGTATTGGCTGATACATATCATATCGCCAGAAAATCAATACGATACTGACCCAAATCAGCTATTTTGAATAAATATAAAAATAACTTTAAAATATTGTTTTAATATTATTTTAATTGTTTTAACATGTGTTGCATTCTGATTGACACATTATTTTCTTGCCGATTCAGAACGATACACTTGAGTATCGGTATCAGCTGATACACTAGAATCACTGGCCAAATGATACAGGTCAGATTCCGATACTGACAACACTGGGCCCAAGCACAAGAAGGCCTAAGTTTTTTACTTATGTCCAACAGGCCCTTAGAGGCCAAACCAAACTAAAGCCAAAGCCCAGGATACGTCTGCGTCTCTTTGCTAACGTCAAAATGTGAAAAATGATGTTTGTTTGTGCCTAACAAGGGGTCTGGTACGCGACCCATCAGGGTGTAACCAAACCCAGATCCGCCAAAAAAATACATATAAAATACTCAGGTCAAGCTGATTGGGATCAGGTATCCAACAGAAATCACAACCCAGGCCCGACCTGCACATTACTCGAGTCACGTTCGTGTGGACCTGAATAATACTGGATCAGAATTTTTTATGCTCAGACCCACGTATTCAGGCTCGGATCAAGTCGGATACCTGATGAAAACGTGACCCATTGACAGCCTAGAGCCCAGGCAAGCATTACTAACTCTTTTCGGGGGTCGTTTGATTTGCAAGACAACTGGTCCACGACAAGTTGTGGGGAGACAAAATAAACATCCTAAGCAGATCGTCCTTATCCATTTTTTATCTAAAGTTTGAGAGTTGGCAGGACAACTTGTGCTGGATAATAATTCTGTGTTTGATTGCAAATACAACTTTACCAAAACAAATCCATTTTCACCATGTACTCCACATGTACATTCATCAACACGTAAGGTTGAATCTGGGTGTACCCCCTCGTGGGCAGGAGTGACCTCAAGGGTTTTACCAACCGGAGGCCGGCCAAAGTGGGGTCGGTGATTGAGAGGTTTTCCAAATCCTTATAAATGCCAAAAATAGGTCAGAGATAGATTAGGGGGCTAGAAAATATGACATTTTTAACTATGGTGCAAAAAAATAAACCAATCTCAAAGATGTGCACAAATGATCTCAAGATGCAGAAATTAACAACACAAACAGCTATGAGAAGGCAACCTTCATATTAAAGAAAATCCCATAAACATGGAAACTGCTCCTAGACACAATTCAGTTAGACAGTTGCTAGGTTTTTCCTACAAGAGCAAGTTATCATGTTGAAGACGGGTAAAGAGAATTTTGGCTTACATTTCGAATTACAGATAGTTGAATAAATCAAGTCATTTCATAAACAAAAGCAGCTTGAAAATTTTCAGCTTATGACTTTTTCCTTTTTATGAGATTGTACCACATTCAAAGAATTACAGGAAAAAAATGAAGATTATTAACATAAAATAGGATACTAGAAGGAAAAATTTCCTACGGAAAGGAAAAAAAACACATGAAATGAAGATGAACCTTCAAAATTATGGCATGAAAAGCACAATCTGCCATAAACCTTTTGCGGCAAAATGGCAGAAGACTATGCAGCTGATCATTGAAATCCTCCTCTACTTGGTAGCTGGACAGCCCTTATGCACAGAAAGTATTGAAGTGTTGAAAAAAGGAAAATGATTTTTTTCTAATTCAAATCAGGAAAGCAAGACTTAAAGTTGGCTGCATGTTTTAATCCACCTTGATAATTGATATATAATAGTAACATTGTTCAGTAATACAAAAAGGAACAACGTACATTACAAAAGAAAGAGTGACCACTACACCTGAAAACTTGACATGCATCTCATGCAAATAAAAATGAATAGAACTCAAAACTAGCAGGTTAAAGTGAAGTTCAACCTAGCAACCACATCAAAGTGAAAAGCATGAAGCCTGCAACAACGGCTTCAACTTTTTAAAAATACAAAACTACGATTTAGGAGATTAAGAAGGCTGAGAAAGAGATGACTATACAACAATCAACTGTGATGTAAAAACTGAAGTTGAACATATTTGCTCGTATTAAGCATTTCATAAACATGTTTTCTCAAATTAAGCATTTCATAAACATATTTGCTCAAAATGCCAAACAGATAAAGCCAATTTTCTTGATTCTACTTAGCGATTCTCCAAATATTTCATGTTGATTCTCCCAAGCTTCCCCTGGAATAATTGGTAAAACTTTTTTTGTTACAAAATATTCAACATGAAATCAGATTATGCAAGTTGATCTCTATTCAGCAAAGAGCAAACTCTACTTCCATATACATGGATGCAATTGTCTTTCATTCACCTGGATTGCGCATTCCATTGAGAATTAGTTATGAGTTTCTACATAAAGCAGAAAATAGGACAACATCAGTAAAAAGCATTCTTAATCAACGGGTGGGGCTGATAAAGAAAATGTGAGTTATGAAAAATTAAAATAAAAAAGCCAGACAGACCAAAAGCCAACCATTGTGGATATATTTGTGCTTCTCTTGTAAAGGATTCTTCTATCAACTGTATCATGATATCCATTCACTGAATGAAAGAGGGCTTTTCAAACACTCTTTCGTAATTCGGGGTAAAAAAGGATGCGATGACAAGATCAAAAGGGAATGAAATTCACCTACTTGCTTTTGATGAAATGACCTTTTCATTCTTGGAGTTTAGGGATTTCTCAAAAAACGAGACTAGCTGTACTCAAGGAGTAGACTGACTCGCCTACTCGCTAAATCAATTGTAAGCTGATTTATTTAAGATCACCAGGAAATTGAAGTGTTCATGGCAAATATTATACTCTCGGAAAGCCCCTGGAATCAGTCTCTACACTAGAATAGGAATCTCCATCAGCATGGTTACTTTATACTCCAAAATTCTTACCACCAAAAAAAAATATGTTCCTTTGATGAAACCCTAAGTGAAAGTAGTTTCTAACCAAAACTCTGCATTTTTTACATAAACATGTTCCATAAAAAGCCTTGCCAAATATAATTTTCCTCCATTGAATGACAGAGATCTACATTTACACCCTTCTATAACATCAAAGGAAGAAAAAGAAAAAGAAAAAGAAAAAGAAAAAGCCATTCCATCAAGATCACCGAGAAATTCCAGTCTGGAAAGCTCAATTTCGTGCCAAAAAAGTTTGTCAACCTTCTCCTGTTTGTCTGCAATTAGTTGAAACCATTACTTGGAGGGCTGTCTTTGTTCCTGTGCCTGTCACCTAAACAGAAGAGCTGCCGGAGGTGACGTTCATGAGATGAGAAGTATCAGGGTTGACCCATATATTTGGGTGTGTGCAATTCAATACCAGAAAGACTTTCATATCCCAGGTGTGAAAATCTCTACATCCATTTGGTATTAAATTTTCTTGCAACTCTGTCACAAATGTGGCCTAAAACAGTGGCATGACCCAAATAGACTATCTTACACCTATCATACAACTGCAGGCTGTTAAGATGGATGTATTCTTTTTTGCATATAATTTTGCATATATATATATATATATATATATATATATATGGTCAACTTAGGTTGACTTTGTATAGCCGTTGGAGAGGGTCCAATGGCTAGAAGGGTTCTCCCCTTTTCTCTCTTCTCTCCTCTATTCTCTATAAGTATATGGGAGTGTGCAAGTGTAAGGGTTGAGAGAGTGATGGGTAGTTTTTAATCTTTTGAGTGTTTGTAGTGAGGTTGTTTGTAATTTGCATTTCTTTTTTGTATTATTTGAATTTCATGCTTAATGAAATTGTTCATTTTATAATTCTTGTGTTCCATTGTTACTTCTATGATGAATATGTATTCAAATATATTGTATTTTTGGTTCTTGATATCCATTCCGGAGTACATCAGGAAATGACACATGCATGCCAACAACTAAAGAAAAAGCACAAAAGATTTAGGAAAAAAAGAATCTTGTAGGGTTTGTCAAAGAAGAATCATTAACAAAAAATCGTGAGGCAAATGCACACAATAACCAAATTGAAAAGAATCACAACAATATTCATATCATCATAGAGATAAAGATCTATTTAGAAAACAAAAAATATTCAGAGTGCCAACAAAAATTATCACAACTTCTACAAAATAGATGTGAACTTCTATAGTTTGTCTTCTTGTTTTGCATATGTGAGGCATGAAAATATTAAATTTACCTGGCTTAATAAGATAATATTCATAAGGAAATTACCACAAAAGAGAGAGGACACAACATAATTGTAACTTCTCTTTTCTCCTCATTCACATCTATTTTTGCATAACATGTACCTTTCCAGTGGACCCAAATTTATTATCTCCATCCTTGGAGCATCCTTCATATGATCCAGCATATCTCTAAGTTCCTGCTCCACAGTCAACCCCATCACCATCAAGAAAATAAAGAAAAGTAGAATTTAAAAATGACACCAGAAACACCCTTTCCAGAACAGTTATTTAGGATTTCTGGGTGAATTCTAGGATGTAAAGTTCAATTCTGGTTCACCCAGAAAGCAAACCTACATGAAAAAGTTAGCACTTCAAAAGAATGTATAGTCTGTATGGTTGTATTGCTTAAGCACAAACACTGAGGACCCAAGAAACTGATAATAAAAGATTGAATTCCTTGCTCGCAATTCATCCATAAGCTGCAGCGTACAAGTCTGAAAAAAAAATACCAAAGAAAAATGAGACTACAACAGAAAAAACAAAGGAAAGAATATCTAAGCTTCAAGAAAGGAAAGTTGGGAAGACCAGTATGAGGAGCTTGATTCCATCAAGAGATACGTGGAACATCTTTGAGGCAACCACATGCTTGAAAATGGAGGGAAAAGGACCATCTTCTGCTATAGATCATAGCAGCTCTAATTTTTAGATGATGAAACTACTCCAAAACTCAGAAGAACAGTTAAAAGCCAAAGCAGAAAAAAGAGCCACTCTTAGATACAATTCAATCCTCCAGACCACACTTAAGTTCAAGAACTCTTTGAAATAAACTGGCAGTCTTGTATCGCTCAATCAATTCACATAAAACTTTATCTTCACAATCCTTCAGTGCATCTACCAGTGTATTCCTCTTTCTACCTTTAGAAAACACCAGTTGGGAGAACTTATCTTTTGTATCCTGTATTAGATGCTTCCTTTCCTCCAATGTAGATGAAATTAGATTGTAAGCATACACAACCTTCTGCTGCCCAATCCTATAAGCTCGACTGACAGCTTGCTTACGTACCGAAGGATTCCAAGCAAGATCAAGCAAAACTACTCTTGAAGCCCCAGTCAGATCCATCCCTTCAGCACATACTTCTGTTGAAACAAGTAGTACCTTTACATCCTGTGATATATCATTAAAAGTATCGATTAATAGCGGGCGGCACTTCTGTTTAGTTGTTCCATCAAGCAGTAAAACCTCCCGCCCATCAGTCCAACCAAAGGAGGAAATGAGATGAGTTTTGATATTGGACAGTGGAAGGACAAACTGACTGAACACCAAGACCTTTTCACTTATAGCTTCACAAAGCCGAACAAGCTCAATGACAAATCTTACTTTAACTCCATCATCTAGTCGTGCACTTAACAGCTCTGACTGATGCATTTGGATAGTGGCTTGATCTTTTTCATCCTCAATTTTCATTTCCAGTAGAGTGGATGGATGAACAGTAATGCAAGACACAATATGTTCATTCTCAAAGTTTCTCCTCTCAGTTAAGTTATCAAGAATGAAACGCTGCAGAGTAGATGGATATAGAAAAACAAAATAATCACGTAATCCAGGAAGCTCATGGAGTGTTCCTTCATGGACATGGATGAAAGGATCAATGACTGATCTGAGCTCGTTTAGCTTTGGACTATTTTCCTCTGGTTCTATGTCTTCCAAAAATGTTGCAAACGCACGTCTAAGTGTTGTCTCATGTTTTTCCTGCAAAACACACTCTTTCTGAAGAGGATCAGCATCCAAACAATATTGATGGTCTCCAAATCTCTTGCAAATGCCTTCTGCAAAACTTGGCCTGACTAAATATAGAGTGTTAAACAGCTCATCAAAGCTGTTTTGGAATGGTGTGCCAGAAAGCATGATACGCTGCCGTGTCTTAACACGTTTAAGGCATTGCCAAACTCCGGTAGACCTGTTCCGAGCAGTATGCCCTTCATCAAAAACTAACAAACTTGGGTACTCGAGGAGTAGCTTCCTTATTGCTTGACCTTCTTTATTTGCAAGTTTCTTTTCCACAGTGAGCTCTCTAAACAGATCATAACTTATTCCTAGAACACTTTTGTTACTGATCCAGGAAAAGATTTTTATTACACGACGCAAATTCCTTTTTCTAGCAAGATCTGATTTGGATTGCTTTCTTTGAAATAACTCCAAGGCAAAACTATTTTCTTTCCCTGAGAATTCCATATGATTAAGTATATGAAATGGCACATCAATTCCCCATTTTCTGAACTGTTCTTCCCAAATTGACAACAAATTGACTGGAGCAAGAACCATTGGTCTACAATCATCAAAAAGACCAAGGAATGACCGCAGAAATGCTATAGTCAAAAATGTCTTGCCAGTACCTGGAGCATGTGCAATCAAACAACCACCTACATTATCTGAATTGAGGTCCAAATTTTCAAGAATGATTCCACCTGCTAAATTTTTCCAGATAAACTCAAAACCTTCTTTCTGGTGCTGCAGCATTTTTGCTTTCAGGTCAGGAATAATGTCCCACACAGTTCCACTGGAAAAAGCATTTAAAATATGGCCACAACTATTGAACTCTTCACAGTCAAATCCATCCAGCACTGAAACATCCTCTGCTTCATGTGAAGCTTTCCTGCTTGGTTTTCCATATATGCGGCTAATCTAACACCATAAAACCATGGCCACATTAATCATATAGTCTATGCACTTTGACTTGAATACTAAGAAAACTACCAGCCTTAGCTAGTTAGCAAAAGATACATGTGCCCGTTACATACCATTGGTGGCATACTATGTTTAATTTCCAGCTTCACAAAATGGCAGATGCTGCATATAATACCAATTTCTTCATCTAGAAGGAATTCATGTTGACAGTCGTGTGAGTCAGCTTCAGAGTTTAACATGTTCCTTTTGGACTCTACCTGCATTTCAAAGTAGTTTTGAGTTACCACACAAATTTCAAATTCTGTCAAAAAAGTCATTATAGCTTACATATATGAAGCAAACATATAACACATTCTATTTCAAATCCTAGAAGCTATGTCACACGGACTCTTCTAACAGGGCACCGCACCCGCGTCGCACCCACACCCAGGCGGGTGCGATACTTGGACACAGCTTCCTTTGTATTAGGTGAAGTCCACCACACTAAGGTCAATTTCTATCCAAAAGTAGATTCAGTTAACCCTAATCAAGTCCATTTTTATCTATATTATATATATAAATACATAAATGCACACATACACATAGTGTTAACTTAAAACTGTTAAAATTTATATATATATATATATATATATATATATATATATATATATATATATATATATATATATATATATATATATCCCCAATTATTTTGGGATGAAGGCATAGTTGTTGTTGTTGTTGTTGTATATATATATATATATATATATATATACCCTCCCCGCACCCAAGTTTTTTAAAGTGCTGCATCGCCGCATCCGCACCCGTACTCGCACCTATGTGACATAACCAAGAAGCAAATGAGAGTATGGAAAAGGGGGGAAATGAAGATATACATTCAAAGTAATAGATAAGAATTAAGATGTATGCACCAGAGTCAAGACCACTGCTGGCAAAACAGTGTATGTTATGATAGTTACAAGGATCACAAAACTGGATAACAAGGCATACACTAAAAGGTGAAAAAAATATAGATTACAGTCGATAGTTTAATTGAGCCCAGTACTTGGGCATTCCCCATTCATCCGGATGAGATATGAGTTGGTAGGCATCAGAAAGATTTTTTTATAGGGTTGTTTGAAGGAAAAGAAAAGGTTTTATTAAGTAAAAAACAGATTAAAACTGTCCATAACAACAATGGCGCAAACAGGACAAATTGGCAACCACCTTACCATGGAATAACCACAGATCAAGAAATCCACAAGACAACATAAATTCCCTCTAGGATCAGCATTTAACACTTTATTTCCTTCCAACTAGATTTGAGTTTTTCAGAACTCTCTGGCACAAGTATGTCTATTTGGTCGCAGTGACCTGTCATCATATGATGATGCTTGGTTCCTTATAGCAATAAAACCAAATTAACACTTCTTAGATTCATGTTCAACCTATATTTTCCTTGGGTTGGGTATATATTTTCATCATCTAAGGTTTAAACCAGACTACTTCAAAGATTAAGCATTTTAAGAAACATCCTTCAACATAAGACACCCATAGTTGTACCAGGAATTATTTCAACATTTGGAATAGTAAATATATAAATTATTTCCTTCAAATTCATAATTTTGACATTTGTGGAGCACCCAATCAACTCTGCTTTCCCTGGGCAAATCCATTTCTTGGGACTTGTGCATTCATGTTTTCATTCCCACTCTTGATCATGACAGAACATACAATATTTGGAAAAATACTAGTAATACATGCTTAAACAACACATCTCCAAATTCTAGAACATTTCTTTAACGACGGTGTTCTTAATTGGGAAACCAAGATAAGCTTTTCATGGTGCACATTTGCACCTTCATACACTGCTTCGGAAAGTTGAAACCTACTATGGGGAAAAAAGAGCCTCAGACCAGGTCAGGCATTTCCAATTGGTTATCATTATGATCTACCTTCAATTAGTTCATGTATGTGCACAATACACACAGGAAAATTGGAACTCATTATTGAAATAGTAGGTCTTCAATAGAAAATTTTCAGACGATACTGCCAAGCAGTATTTTGTGTGTTTCCTTATGTGTCTTTACTTCCTATGGATTTAGTCACTTGCAAAGAACCCAAGGTAAGATGCAGAAAACCAAATCCAGTGTCAAAATTCAAAGAGAGTAAAGAGACACATGTATGTCACACGGATACTCCAGTCTGACTCATGTTCCATATCCCCTTATATACAAGTCATATTAGAAACTTCATAAAAATGTCCATATCCCCGTATCCGCAGCCGTATTCATGTGACATAGCTTGAAGATATAATAATAAAGTTAAAATAATAAAAGATACAGAGGCCCTTGATAAGTTCTACCCTATTCGTATATAATTTTATTGGAAGTGTTTGTGTAAGACCTGCCAGAGCATGCTAATGAAAGACTTGTCAGAACAAGCTAATAGCAAAGAAAGCTCCTTGGAGTCGAACATGCTCATGTAGTTTCAGCTATGTAACCGGGACATGCCAAAATGGTCGGCGTACCAGTGTCGACACACGTCGACATGAGGGAGGGTACTGGACCTAGTGCGGGTACACTGAGGGTCAGGTCCAATGTAGACCCGAGGCTTTTTTAAAATTTTGCATTGGTCAAAACAAGGTCAAAGGGGAGGGCACATTTTGGTCTCGCCCCCACTAGACACATCACATCACATCCCCCCCCCCCCCCTCTCCCTCTCTGCTCTCACAAAACCCTCAAAGACTCTCTCTCTCTCTCTCATCTTGACTTTCCCCTTCTCTCGCACTCTTGCTCACATCTTTCTCCCCACTCTCGATTCGCCTCTCTCTCTCTCTCTCTCTCTCTCTCTCTCTCTCTCTCTTCTTCCCCATCTTGTTCCCCCTATGAAATATATATATATATATATATATATATATATATACAGTGTAAATACATATGTACATGTATTATGTACATGCATACATATATGTATTTCTCTCTCTCTCTCTCTATATATATATATATATAACTAGGTTAGGTTAATTAGTTTATTTTTAAACTTTTTAGTTCTAGTCAAATAGAGTTGTTGGACTTGCTCCAATGACTTTATGGAGCTCCCAAAAGTGTGTATATCCATCTACTAGTCCCCACAACCCTTTTTCCCAAATATGGTGTTTCATAATTAAAAACTATGTTACATAGTTTGAATCATCCAGTTTCATGGGCACAATGGTAAACTTCTTTGTCATCCATTTTACAAGGGTAAGAGAGAGAAAAGAGATAGAGAGGAGGAACACAAAAAATGCACGATCACCCCACAAAAACTTGTAGAGGCAACACTGATCTAGCACCACCAAAAGGATCTCACAAGCACTTGGATTTGAATCTTCAAGTGTTCAACTACGATATCACGAGCACTTGGATCTTCAAGTGTTCAACCACGATCTCACGAATATCAACATGAAGCTTGGAAACCACCAAACTCTGATACCATGGAAGAAAATGAGAGCCTCCAACAATGTTCACCAAATTACCAAAATGGGCACACAAAAGAGCCACAATAAGATCCACCAAATCACCAAAGTGAACATACAAAGAACCACAAATAGGTGCTCTCACAAAACCCACCAAAGGGGTACACAAAGAATGCTCACAAATGTAAAAAAATAATATTTTATTAAAGTAAAATCCATGCAAGAGGCAGAGCCCAAATTAGTCCTCACTAAAGTAAAAAAAGAGAAAGTTCCTCTTATGAACGATGAAAAATCCAAATCTCTTGCTACTTATGAGAAAAAATGAAAAGAATGGAGGATGAGACATGCCAAGATCATGTCTTGACTCATTAATAGTGTTGGCATAAAAAATGCTCAAGCCTTGCAAAGTTTGAAGATGCAAATAAAGCTTGAGAATACCTCAAGAAGATGTATTCCCTTAAGGATATTGCACATGTATGCAATTTACAAGATATAATTTGAACTATGACTCAAGGAAAAAGGAACATAATATAATTTTATAGTGAATTATCCAATCTTTGGGATGAATTGGCTCTTCTTGAGCCAAGATGGCATAGACCCGAGGATATAAAACTCCGCCAAAAACAAATGAATGTGGGGCACTTCTGTCAATTTGTGAATGGCCTAAGACTGTAATTTGAGTTCAAAAAATCGGCCCTATTTCGTAGAGGAAAAGTACATTTTATTGAAGACACAATTGAGGAGCTAAGCATGGAAGAAAATAGGCTTAAGAAGCGGACTTTTAAGAGTGATGATGACTTGGTACTAGCCATATCTAGGCCGAGAAACTATATTTGTACCTACAAACCACTACACTATGGAAAGCAAAACAATGAGTATGAGAAGAAAAAAATATTTGCTATTATTGACATGAACTGGGACCCGTCAAAACGAATTGTCCTAAGTTTAAAAAGTCATATGAGAAAACGGTTGTCTCGGTTGGTCCTCCAGAAGAACTAAATGATGTCAGAACCACACAAGACTCATCTATTGAAAACATGTCCTTGACACAGCTAGTAGAAGCTCTTCAACCTCTTCTCAAAGGAGCATCTTCATCAACTGCAGTTGCGGTTTTTTCTTTTGGCTTCTCTAATCTTGGTAAATCTCTTTAGCTTCTCGACTCAAGTGTTACTTTTCGCATGACACCAAATGGTGATATTTTATCCGAATACCATAGCTCAAGCTAGTCTAATTACTGCGGATGGGGCATCTCTTGAGATAAAATGAATAGAAATTTTTGAAAATATCTTTCAAAATTTAAAGAAATTTTTTATTCCAAAAATTAGATATATTCCTAAATTAAATTTTAATTTTTTTGTCTATTTCTCAATTATCTGACAATGAATGTAATGTTTTCTTCTCTTCTAATGGTTGTCGGTTGTAGGATCGCCAGATAGGGGAGTTGATTGGAGAAGGTTATAGAGAAGAAGGCTTATACTACATGGATTTTTTAGAAATACCTAAGAATACTTTTTGTTATAATGTTCAAAAATTATAATTTGATTTATGGCATAAAAAGCTTGGCCATTTTAATTTATCCAAAATTCAGTATTTTTCAAAGTTGATTTTTTTTTGTAATTCTGAAAACTTTATAAGTGAAGATTGTATTCTTGGTAAAATGATTATCATTTCAAGAAAGAACCTTTGTTTATTCTAGACCGCTTTAGTTAATACATTCGGATGTTTGGGGCTCAACGCCTATTATATCTAAAGGTGAATTTGCGTACTATGTAATTTTTATTGATGATTTTACTAGACATACTTGGATCTATTGCCTTAAGCACAAATCTGAGGTTTTTCACATTTTCAAACTTTTCAAAGTTTAGTCAAAAACAAATTCAAAAATGATATTTCTTTAGCACCGATTTAGGGGGAGAATTTTTATCAAAAGAATTTAAAGATTAACTAAATTTGAATTGTATCACACATCAAAATCTTGTCCCTACACTCCACAACAAAATGATTTAACTAAAAGAAAGCATGGGCATATTATAGAAACAACAAGAACCTTACTTATACCAAGAAACAAAAGACTTTTGGGTTGAAGCCACATTAACTGCAGTTTATCTCATTAATAGAATGCCATTTTCTGCTTTAAAAAATGTGTCACCAATTGAAAAACTTTTCAAACTTATTCCTGATTATTCTAGATAAAGAGTCGTTGGGTATAAATGTTTTATTTTTACTAACAAAAATGATAAAATGTTATGCAAATAACCAAAAAGGCTATAGATGCTTTGATTTTAGAAATAAAAAGTTATATGTCTCAAGAAATGTGTCTTTCTTAGAAAAAAATGAAAGTAAAAAAAAACTAAGGAAATGATTAAGTATTCGTTTTTATTGGATTTAATTCCAAAATATGATGATTGCGATATTGATCTTGATGAAGATCATGATATAGTGAGTAAAGAACAATCTCGTGATAATGAGATTGGAGAAGAGAAATCGCAGTGATTCTAAACGTCTATGTGCACTTGAACGATATGATGGTGAAAATCAGATATAAATACAAACTAGAAGGTCATCTAGAATCTAAAAACCTCCTGGAAAATTTGTGTATTATGACTCGTTTTCACCTAAGTACCAAGCCTACATTGCATTAATACATTCCTATATAAAACCCTCGACCTATGCTCAAGCAAATGAAGACTCTAAATGAGTAGAAGCCATGAAGACAGAGCTAAACACTTTAGAAAGAGCAAATACTTAGGTTATTCAAAACATTCCTTCAGAAAAGAAACCTATAAGTTGTAGATGAGTGTATAAGGTAAAAACCAAGAGTGATGAAACTCTTGAAAGATAAAAAAATTAGTTGACAAGTGATATTCACAAGACTATAGCATAGATTACAAAGAAACTTTTTTCTCAGTTGTTAGGATTACTTTAGTTGCCCTAGCCTCTGTGAGAGAATGACCTATTATATCATATGGATGTCAAGAATGCATTTATTAGTGGGAATTTGGTTGAAGCAATTTATATGGAAGCACCACTTGGTATAACAATTGCTAAAAGAAAAGTTTTTCATTTCAATAAAGGCCTTTATGGTCTTAAACAAGACCCAAAAGCTTGGTATGATCGGTTTAGTCAAGTTATGCTTGATGTTGGATTTCAATCTTGTCTGGCAAAAAAAGCTTTGTTTGTTAAGATTTCTAATGCAAGTATTATTATTATTCTCCTCTATGTGGACAACATGATTATCACCGGAGGAGACAAACAAGAAGTTGAACACATTAAAAAACTTTTTAAAACACATTTTGAAATGATTGATTTGATTTTTCTAAAATATTTTCTTAGCATTAAAGTTGTTTATTCTTTTAGAGGTTATCTATTGACTCTATCTAAATTTGCTCTAGATATTATTGTTAGGTCTGGAATCTCAGATAATAAGAAGGCTGACACTCCTGAGGTTGTCAATACTAATATGAAAATTGATGATAGAGCACTACTTGAAAATCTGACACCGTACAGACAACTTATCAGGGCACTTTTTTATCTTTCAATTACGAAACCTAATATAGTACATCAGCACGATCCCGCTTTTATTTATATGAGAGCGATTTTGCGTATTATTAGATATATTAAGACTTCCATTTATTAAGGCATTTTTTTATCTTCTTCTTCATCTTTAGATCTAACAACTTATATTGATGTTGACTAAGGAGGTGATCCTAATTGTCGACACTCAACCACGGGTTTTTGTGTTTTCTTAGGTGAATTGTTGATCTCTCTCTCTCTCTCTCTCTCTCTCTCTCTCTCTCTCTCTCTCTGACTGAAGCAGAATACTGAGCCATGGCTAGAACCAATATGAAGGTGGTCTGGCTAAGAAGATTGTTGGCTGATATGGGCACCCAGATTAAAAGAGTATCACGAATGTATTGTGACAACAAAAGTTCCATCTACATTGTCAACAACCAGACCTTTTACGAACATACCAAATATATTGAGATGAACTGTCACTACGTATGAGAGGAGTATCTACATGGCACTATCGATCTTCTCTATGTTACCTCAGAATATCAATTGGTGAATTTCTTCATCAAACCTCTCGTTGCTCCTAGATTTCATTCTCTTAGGCAAACTTTCGGTTATTCAACCGTAAGTTTGAGGGAGGGTGTTAAAAATGTATATACATAGTGTAAATTCGTATATATATATATATATATATATATATATATATATATATATATATATATATATATATGTATTATGTACATATATACATATGTATTTATATATATATGTGTGTAACTAGGTTAGGTTAGTTAGTTTATTTTTAATTTTTTTAGTTCATGTTGAACTAGTCAACACTTGGTTGACTAGTCAAATAGAGTCGGAGGAGGAGGTCCAACGGCTCTACATAGAGTCGTTGGACCTTCTCCAATGACTCTATGGAGCTCCCAAAAGTGTGTATTAGGGGTGAAACTCCTCTCTTGAAGAATGCTTCTTGCATGGGTTCTACATTAATAAAATATTATTTTTTACATTTGTGAGCATTCTTTGTGTACCCTTTGGTGGGTTTTGTGAGAGAGCCTATTTATGGTTCTTTGTATTCACTTCGGTGATTTGATGGATCTTATTGTGGTTCCTTTGTGTGTCCACTTTGGTAATTTGTTGAACATTGTTGGAGGCTCTCATTTCCTTTCACCCCCACCCTTTCCCTATCTTATTTTCCCCTTCCCTATGTCTTTTTCAGTGACTGCGAAGTTACTTAAAGGAGCTCACCTCCGACGACATTCCAGCGGGCGGTAAAGAGGTAGGAGCAACATCTCTCTCGCTGGCCTCGACTGCTCGTCTTCCCCCCCCCCCTCTCTCTCTCTCCTCTTCCCCTCTTTGTCGCCCTCTCGCTCTCGTCTTTCCCATCTAGTTCCCCCCTATCTTGTTTCCCCCTTCTCTATGTCGCTCTCTCTGTGACCGCGAGGTTACTTGAAGGAGCTCACCTCATGCGACATTCCGACGGGCAGTGAAGAGGTAGAAGCAACATCTTTCTCTTTTTTTAGGGTGTTTTCATGAGGGTTTGGGGTTTAGAAAGGAGCAACATCTTTCTCTTTTTTTAAGGTGTTATCGTGAAGGTTGGGGTTTAGAAAGGAGCAATATCTTTCTCTTATTCAGTATATATTTTGATATATATATTCAATTTATATTTTCAGTTCGTATTTAGTATAAATTTTCAGTTTGTATTCAATTTATATTTTCAGTTTATATCCAGTTTATAATTTTCATTTTGTAATTTAGATTATTCAATTTATATCAGTTTTTTTTTTCAGTTTGTATTCAGTATATATTTTCAGTTTATAATTTAGATATATGCAGTTTTATTTTGAGTATAAGAAAATTATTGCATATCTAATACATAATTATTTAATTTCTTTGCACGTGCACCAAATTTTGGGATGTTAGATGCTCCAGTTCTTCCATCATCCATTGATATGGATGATGAAGGAACAAATGAGACATGGCCTTTTTGAATTTTTTTTTCCTTTTTTTTCTTTTTGGTAAGCTTGTTATTTGTTATCTTGACAGTTGGCACTATGTTTATGAATGCTTTTCTATATTTATGTTTGTTAAGTGCTAATTATTAGGTATTGTCTGAAATTGTTATTAGCTTGTGTTAGCCTGTTACTAGTTTAGTTGGTTGTTAAATGTTAAATGTTAAATGTTGTTGCCTTGTTGGAACAATGGAATTTGATTCTTTGAGTTTATTTTGTATTTATGTGATATTATACATATAGTCGTGTCTCCCTACTCACATTTTTTGGAATTGACATGTACCCTCTATACCAATACCCATGTGACAGTTTCATTTACCTTTTTTAATTGACCCCCACAAAATGAAAGAAAAGAAATATCAAATCAAAGATTAAAATAAGGAAGCAAGTGGATTTCTTTCAGATTAAAAGTTACATGGCTAATGACTAATCAGACAAGTATTGATCAGGAAAAATGAAGATAGATGTATGAATTTTTACTGGGGAAAGGAAGGAAAACTATAATTTGTTTGAACAACTCTCACCTCCATGTCATGCCAATCAAAGGAACCAATGGTTTCACATCTGACGACAAAAGCTAATTCATCCCACAGACCATCTAATTTTTCTTCAGAATCTGATTTCATATGGTCGGGCTGCAAGTACCTGAATGAAAACTTTAAAGGCAACACTTTCTCTTTATCTAGATGTTTTTCTTTCCTGGGCTCTGCATCAGAGGGGAACAGAAATCTCTTATGAGAAATTGTGTCCACAAGAATGTCAAAAAGTGAAACATCAGCCGGAACACCCGTTGTTGTTTTATTTCTAGAAGTTCCTTTGAGATTTCTCTTTATTTCTGTATCAGCACAACCATCATCGTCATTGCTTTCGCCGTCTTGATCATCACTCCTACTGAAATCATCATCGACATCATCATGCTTCTGCTTTGTTAACATCTTCTTATACACTTCTCTTATTTCTTTGTCAGCAGAATCGTTTATAATACATTCAGCGTCACCAACATTATCATCATAAGTGACATCATTATTAGCATACTTTGACTTTAAAGTCTTGTTATCCGCTCTTCTTATTCCTTTGCCAACATAACGGTTTGCTACACCACCTCCATCACCAACACGATCACTGTGATCATCATCAACATCGTCCTGGTCATTTATCTGTTGACTGCTACCATCGCCATCAAAATGCATATCACCATCACCGGAAGATGAATGCAAAGCTTCATCCCTATCTATACAAATAGGCTTGCTAAACGTTCCAAATTTCCCAATGGACGTTTTCTTGAAGTTTGATCGTGTTCTTTTGGCTACACAGTTTTTCTGCAGCTTCCTGTTTACATCTTCATCAATAGCATCTGAAGTATCACCACTATCTTCAGCCTTTGCTTCCACATACCAAGCCCTCATCTTCTCATAATAACCACCATCACCACTCTGCTCTTCATCTTTATTGACAAAGAGGGGACATCTAATGCATACCTTCTTTGATGGACTTGCCATTTTTCCGCTAAATCTCTCTTTTTCCACCATAGGTACTCCCGGCTTGTTGATCCTGCCATGCTTCATTCTGCCCATGAATTCATGGTTCCCTTTCTTCAGAATGGCAATTTTTTTTCTCCTTAAAACCTTCCTCCGTTTTGCCCTCCCAGTTTCCTCTTCTTCATCCTCTTTCTGCATCTGCTCATCATCACCACAAACGTGATCATCAACATCATTGTCTTCATCTTCATGGCACAAGTTTGCATTCCTAGAAATCTTCGCCTCCTTTTTTCCTGCACGAGGTCTTCTTGCAAAAGTTTCGGGACAGTGATCATCATTGGCGACATCATCAACTTCTTCTTCCTCCTCCTCCTCATCATCATCGTCGTCATCATCATCATCATCATCATCATCATCATCATCATCATCATCATCATCATCTTCTTCTTCTTCTTCTTCTTCCTCTTCTTCTTCATTCATTCTCTTTGCCGGATTCAGCATGACATTGTTCTTCCTCGAGACCTCCACTTCTCTGGATTTCCCCACCCACATAGATTCCTTCACACTCTCACGGAGCTTTCCATTTTCAGAAATCCCTTCTTCCACTTCCCTTCCCCTCAAAACGCTCTTCCTTCCCACAGACTTCTTCTTCTTCTTGTGACCATCATCATCGGGATCGTCGTCGCTGCTCACAAGATCCACAACTTTCTTCTCACCTGTTCTGGCCACAAATGGAGGATTTCTTCCTTGTGCTGCTGCTGAATTCGTCCATCCTTCCCGAGAACTCTTCCAAGATGCACTAGATTTTCCGATTTTAGTGACTTCCTCTCCCATTCTTATCCTCGACCCAAAACTCCTGCCACCCTCCTCCGCCTCTGCCTCCTCCTCCTCCTCCTCCTCCTCATCATCATCATCATCATCATCATCTTCTTCTTCTTCTTCACTGTCGACACTATGAGAAGTTTCTTCTTCTTCCTCTCCATCGCCCCTCCAGTGTGAATTCCTCTTCCTCGATACTTCCTCAACTCTCCCCTTCGCTCCCAGATTCCTCCTTCCTCCCTCGAACATCTGAACCGACTCCTCTTCAGAAACTACTTCGTCCTTAACTTTTCTCACTTGGAAGAACCTCCTTCTTTCCAGAAGATCGCCATCTGAATCATCATCGCCACAGTCGTCCTCCTCCTCGTCGTCGCTGATCACCAGATCGACCACTGCTTTTTCCCCACTCCTCCCGCTAACAAAGGGAGGCGACCTTTCCACCATCGGCCTCGAATACATCGCCTCTTCCATCAGAGAACCCTCCGTAGATCCTTCCCCACCTTCTCTCCCCCTCCTCGAACTCGAACTCCCCTTCCCCTCTGCAAACTCCGCCGTGAAACCGCTCTCCTCCTCCTCTTCATCGTTATCGAGAACGAATAATTCCCTCTTCTCACCGTTTGTGCTACCGAAAGGAGGATTGATTCCGCCGTTGTTCCTCCCAGAACGATCCGCGGCCTAAACAATCCTCAAACAAATTAGCCCGAAAAAAACAACAAAGAAAAGTTTTCCCAAAAGCAAGACGAAGAAGGATTACCGGGGGACGAATCCCAGACGATTCCACCGTTTGTTTCCTGGTTCTTTTCGCAATGCTGTTCATGGCTGCAGGAGCGAACCGCCGATCGATTTGAGAAAAAAACAAAATCCAGGAATCTGTTTTCGTGGGGCAAAAAAAAAACGAAAAGAGCAAAAAGTGAGAGGAATTACCGAGCAAGTAATGTTGGAAACTTTCCCAGGAAAATAAGAGGAAAGATTATGATGATGATCAGTAGGAAGAGGAGAGTATCGGAGAATAAGAAGGAAAGCAAGACGAAGAAAACCCGCCAAACGCACGCAGGCGGGAAGGTACGGGAAGGGGGGGTCGCTCATATTTATAGTCGGTGGCCGACAAATGGGGTGATTTTTTTTTAACGACTAAAATTCCCCTCCTGTATCCGATAACCATGAACTGACCGACCGATAGACGGTGCGGAGTTCCAATGAGGATCTTAGTTGGGGCTTCCAATTGATCGGACCTGTACTGGACCCGGTGGATCCTACCGAGTTACAAGAGAGAAAGGATCCTATGTAACTAATGTAAGAATGTCAACGGGTTGGATTCTGGTGAGTCCGAACTTTGATCTGACTTTGAGGTGCTGGTATCAAGTCCGGACTCGAGTCCGATTACATAAACCAGATCTGATAAGTTCTGTCAAAATAATATTTTTTTAATCTTTTTTTGCATTGAAAAATCAAGTCTTAATCTGAACTGAAGCCAGACCCGGGCCTGACATCGGATTTCACAAACCACTGAGATCAAGATCAGGTGCCATCATATCACATGGCACACTCAAAGGCACCTGGCTGACAGTCTGTCAGTTGTGAGGTTCAAAAGCAGCGGTCGCTGAGGCACACTCAAAGTGTGCGCCATGTGATGGCACCTGATTCTGTCTCTATTAATCCGATCCTTTGTGTATAACCCAATTTTTAATGGGACCTTTTTCTTTATCACCAAACCCTGAACCTATAAGGTTTGGTACAAATCGGATTTCGGGTCAAACCCAACCCAATGACACCTTCTAATCCTCTCTCATTTCCAGCTGTTGCATTTGAACAGTTAAGATTAGTTCAAATTTTTGGGTGAAAATGTGGACCCACATATGATATGATGGATACCATGTTATGTTGGACGATAGGATCCATGTTTCCTCTCCCACCAATAGCATGCATACGCAGAAGCATTGAAGCTTTTCATATTCCGAAACCAAAAATATAGTCTAAATAATGCCGATAAAATTCAACCCAACTGGACGTTGCGAGTTCAAAATCCAAGGATGAACGTGTACTTCTTAGTGGGCAAGAGAACCTAATATTTTATGCCAAAGAAGAGAATTGGTTTATCTTAGTTATATTGAAGGAATATGTACAGTAGTGTATATCGTCAAACACCACCAAACAACGCTCAGACGGGCAGTCGCTTGCAAAAAAAAAATTGAATTTTTAGCTGCGGTCTTGAAAAGAACCTTTTCTGCCTAAGTCTTTAGCGGCAGTAAAGACCGCTGCTAAAGCGCTATTTCAGCACAAAAAAAAAATTTATGCCGCACAATTAACAATGCAATTTTGTTCAATTTGTGTGGAAAGAATTGGGTGTTTGATGATTCACTAGATATATATAAGGTTGCTACAACTACCTAGCAACTTAACTTTGCGCTTTTCGCCCCATTATATATAGAAAAAATGGTAATTGTGCAACCCATAGGTGTGTAGCTACCAGCTCAATCATACTGGTCGTCCATCGCGGCCTTCAGGGACAGCCAGTGCAAAAAATGTAAAAAAACTCTAAAAAGCCAGTTTTTCCTCTTTCAGGCTTTAGTGGCACTCAAAAGCATGGTTAAAATGTTTTTTAAAAAAGATGACAGTGCCCTTTAAGTGTTTTACCAACGCTTTTGAGTGCTGCTAAAGGTTCCCGCAAAACTGGGACCTTTAGCAGCACTCTAGAAGTTCCGCTAAAGCCTAAAAACGAAAAAAACACTTTTTTCCAGCATTTTTCATGTTTTTTGTGTTGGGTGTCGATCAAGGCCGTGATGGACATAAGGGTTTCTCAACTCTCTCTCTCTCTCTCTCTCTCTCTCTCTCTCTCTATATATATATATATATATATATATATATATATATATATATATATATATATATATATATATATATATATATGAGAAGGTGAACCGTCAAACCAAATGAAGGTTCAAAATCTACGACCGATGATTTACCATATTCCGTCTCCAACAATCGAGTTTTTCATCTATTGGACTTTATATATTGATTTTTTATCATTCATTTGATAAGTGACATGTTTTATATTATGAATTTTCAATATGTAAATATATTTTTGAAAGCACTAAAAATCAATGGCCCATAATACTTTGCATTGTAAAGTTTTAAATGCATTGTGATCCGTGATCTTTCATATTTCAAAAAATATGTTTAGATGTCGTAAAGTCTTGGTGTAAAGCATATTTTTTACTAAATAATTTATATAAAACAAATATGTAAGGTCGATTGATGAAATGCTCAAACATTGAAGAAGATGAGGCATATGATCATCATTGGTTGTAGACTTTGGACATTCCTTACATTAGAATCACATTATAATTCAATGAGTTCCTTTCTTATGTGTATCTCTATTACATATTTTTATTATTTTTTAGTTTATTTTTCTCCATTAACAATCCCATGTAAGAGAGATCTTTAATGTGTAACTAACCTAAATTTATATATTTGTTGGATTGTCTGTGATGGTTGACAATGATGATGTTTTTGCAGTATGTGTGAAGCACTTGTGCCTTTGGATACAAACTAAGTTGCAAGAAAACCAAGTATAGAAAGCAAAATGCGAGTACTTACTGTTATTTATACCTTTAGAAAGCAATTAAGGCAATAATAAATGCAATCTCTCCTAAGGCAATCAAGTATTAAATGTGAAGAACCTAAAGTAACTAAAAACTTGTTTAAGATTGAGGAGACAATGCCTAAGTCGGATTCACTAGCAGTGCACTACAATCCAACAATGAGAAAGTAGTTTTTCACCAAATAAAAGTTGAGAAGCAAGAGCAAAAAGATGAGAATTTGAAATCAAATATACCAGGAGACTATGCATCCTAATCCTCATCAAATGAAAGGCCAATTAGTAGAGCATCAATAGAGTGATTAATCTCATGTTCGATTAATGGTAAGTGTTGAAAGTTGTTTTTTTTTTTGTGTGTGTAAAATTTCCACCTTCAAATTTTTTATGTTTTAATAGCAATTTTTAATTTCATAACTTGCTCGTTGTGGGCAGCATTTTTTATAAAAGTTTTTGAGTGGTGGTAAAGTTACCCACATGCAGAGTTTATTTAATTATTTATTTATTTTTGGTTAACCAATGAAAAATTTTCTTGCTCACTGAGTTTTTTGGTGTAAAACCCTCAGTTTCCTCTCACCCACCAAAGAGTACACCTAGCTGCGGCCTTGTGGCAAAGGAAGCAGATCAGGTCATGCTAAACATGAGCGTTTTTGCTCATGCCCACATCGTGGCCATCCGATTTGCATTTTAAAAAGCTCAAAAAGTCAACAAAATTACGTGGCATTCGTCCAAAATGCAAATAGACGGCCACGATGTCGGCATGAGCAAAAATGCTCATGTTCAGCATGACCTGATCTGCTTCCTATGGCAAAGGACATGCACCATGAGTTCAATCTATGTTACTTGGGGACTGATGATCGTAGGGCTCTCAATGGTCACATCTGCCGATGAACAGGCAAGGCAGATGGGGTGGGAGAACTAGCAACCTAACAAGAACTCTAGTTGGACTAATTCCTCTCAAATGCTCCCAAAAAACTTGGCATAGTATCATATATGATTGTGTGGTCTTCATACTATATAAAATAAATGGCAGTTAACTTCCATTTGATGTAAACTACACAACTTGAAATCATTCTAAGTGTTTTTTTTTTTTCATTCAATGAAATTGTTAAATATTTTTCACACATTATTTATGACATTAATTATTTCTATCATTAAAATTTCTGCACGATTCTATTTATTTTTTAATCTGTTATATTTGTGACACATAGTGAGTTGATAAAAATACAATTTCACTGGTACAATTCTGCACCAATAAAAACTTCTTCAATGGTGCATACATGTCCCGTATAACATGTTTCATTGGAAAAGATTAGTGCCAGTGAAAACTATTTCACTTGGGCATATTTGTGCCAGTAGAATGGCGCAAAATGATGCCAGTGAAAAATTCTTCACTGGTGCAGATATGTGCCAGTAGAACCTGTTTCACTGGCGCACAATTGCACGAATAAAAAACATTTTACTAGAGAAAGCAAATTTTACTATTGAGTTTTATCGGCGAAATTTTTAATGGCGCAAGTTTTGCACCAATAAAGACTTTCATTGATGCAATTATTGCACCAGTAAAACCCCATTTTCTTATAGTGAATGACACCAAGTTGACCGGGCATCACATGTTTGAAACCCACGAGTAGCTTCCCTTGCCGCAAGCTCAGTGTTGGTTGTACTCCCCAATAAGCAGGGGATACCCAAGGGTTCCATCTAGGGGTGGCAATCGGGTCGGTTTGGCGGGTCGACCCGGCGGGTTGGCGGGTTGGCGGGTCAGCATACCTCAACCTGAACCCGACCCGTTTATTAAACGGGTCGGATGTGGCAAACACGAACCCGGCCCGTTTATTAAACGGGTAACCCGACATGACCCACCAACCCGTTTATAAACGGATTGGGTCGGGTAAACGGGTTGGGGGGTCGGGTTGGCGGATTGACCCGCCCACCTAACTTGTTTATTAAACGGGTCAGCTGGGTTGGTGGGTTGGCATACCCCTAACACGAACCCGACCCGTTTAATAAACGGGTTAGTTTAAGCCCAACCCGAACCCGCCTAAGAGGCAGGCTGGCGGGTCGGGTTGGCGGGTCATGTCAGATTTTGCCACCCCTAGTTCCATCAACCAGAAGCCAGTCAGTAATAGTTTTTTTTTTCTTGAATTATCCAAAAAAACAGTTGTGGTACAAAGCTCATTGTTTTTTTTTTTGGCCCAATGTGAATGAGTCTGTTGGGAATGGGTAAATTCTGTTGTTTTCCAAGCAAACAAGTTAGAATATGATTAATGTTAGACCTGGTTTTGAGCTGGATCATTCCACATTTACTTGTGAGAACATGGCACATGTTGGACTTGACCTGACCATATCGGACCCAAATTCGGATTCGTACCATCTAGGGTTTCAATATTGAATGATCTTATCTAAATTTTTTTCCATCTTGCATCTCTATTAGTTGAATCATGCAATGAAATATGGACAGCTAGACAGATTTATTTTGTTCACATGAAAATCAACAACTTTTACTTCTTTTCAGCAAATCTAATATCATAATACGTCATGTCATAACTCGACCCAAAACTCTAATGTGAAACTAACTTAGATCTAGATCAAACCAGATTTCCTACCTTAATCTTATAAATAATATAAAAGCAGAAACGAGAGTAAATGATGCCAAAATTTTGATTCTTTATGAACTTTCCTTTAAATGTTTTTTTATATTTGTTTTGAAAATATAATTTAATTTTGTTTGAATATATATATATATATGTATATATATGATCCAAGTGTTTTCTAGTAAATTAATTAACCATGTAGAACATATGGTTAAATTTAAGGAAAACATAGAAAAAACCCAATTAGTTGGGCGGTTAACTAAAAAATTGGTTAGCAACTACCATCATTTTTATATAGAGAAGGTGATAACTGCTAGCCATTTTTCTAGCTAACCAAGTTTTTGAAGGGTTTTATCATATTTTTCTTAAATCTGACATTACATACGTGTTCTACATGTTTGATTTTTTTAGGAATGGACTCTTGAATCATGATTTTTTTGTTAAAAAACATGATTTTAAGCCTATATATTATACAATATATAAAAGGAGAAACATGGGTAATGATTAGTGAGTGCAAAAGATTTGAGTCTTTATTACTTTTTTTCAAATGACATTTATGTCACATGTTTTGATAATGTAATTATAAATTCATTTGGGCATTTGTAATTTTTTTAAGTGTTAGTTACTTGCATGGCACTTTCACCAACATCTCTCTCTCTTTATATATATATACACACACTATAGCTTTCTCTATAGCATTTTGCTTCAATCTTTGATACCACATGCGAATTTTTTTGTATATTGCCTATGATACAATTTTATTCTTGAAAATGAATAATAACACAAAAAATATACTTGCTAGATTAAATAAAATATCATGATTTTTATTGTGGTTTCATTGATTTAACAAAAATATTGCAATTCTTTTGGCCTGTTGTTGCTAAATGTAATCACAATTATGTATGCCTTTGATATGTAGTGAAAATTATTAATAAAATTTTCAAATTTCATGTAAAAATGAGATATTTTGATCAACATTTTAAACAAAGAAAATATCATGATTTTTATCACGATTTCATTAATTTAACCAAAATATCATATGCTTCTTTTGTCTTTTGCGGAAAACAAGTTATCTTATTTTTTTTATGTATTTTTCCTTTTTTCATATTTTTGTTCCTAAACTTAATTTGGGTTGAATCCAACCCAAACCGGATGGCTGCCCCCCAAAATTAGAGATGCAAATAGATTGGAGGTATTTGACCCATACAAATGGGGTCCAATGAGATAGTTGAATGGTTAAGTCATACCATCGCAACTGAGGTGCTCAGGTTCAATTCAATAGCAGTTTGCTTCTATAAAAAAAATCCTCTGAAATCAAGCAATTTCATTTTCATACTTAGGATCAAGTTGGATTTGACACATGAATAAATCTGATTTGTTGTCGACCCTAGTTCACAATACTTTCAGTACAAGTTTTCTATGCCACAGTGTTGCATCGTAAGCATCATGCTCTTGCACTACAAGGATGAAGGTTAATAGCGGCAACTCTTTATCAGCGACATAAAAAAGTCGCCGCTATTAACTGAGCAATAATAGCGACTTTAGATATCCCCGTGAATACCTTGGCTTCGAACAAATGCTGCCATTATGAACATGTCTATAATAGCGCCTTAAGATATTGTTGTTATAGGTATGTTTATAACAACATTATATGGGCGTTAATTATCTCATTGTTATAAACATACCTATACCGATGACCTTAGTTATCGCAGTTAGAGGTATGTTTATAATGGCAACATTATATGGTCACTACGAGGATGAGGGTCAATAGCGGTGATGCTTTAATGGTGATAATAAAAGTCGATGTGATTGATCAACTACGACACACATGTCACCATTATAAACATACCTATAACAATGACTTTATATATCCCATTAAAGATACGTCTTTAACAACAATATTATTTGGTCATTAAATATTATCGTTAAAGTGTTTTTAACAACAATATTTAACGGGTGATAATCTCACAATTAAAGATGAATAATAATGATGTATAAATGTTGTTATTATAAGGTTTTACCATATAACAATGACCTTGTATATCATTGTTATATAGTATACTTATAGTCTCTATAACAGTGAATGTCACCGTTATTGAGTCTATAATTATGGTATGACGTGCCCTTTTGAATTTTTTTTTCACTCTCTCTCTCTCCCTGGCCTCCCTCCTCCTTGCTCGGGTGAGACCGTCAAACCCCGGCCTCCCTCTAGAAGGTATCTCTCCCTTCTTCCTTCTTCTCTTCTCTTCCCTTTCTTCTTCTTCTCTTCTCCAAGTGTCGAACCCAACCCCGGTTGGAATCTTTTTCTTGAATTTGTGTTGTTTAGTTCATGAGTTGGTAAGTGGGAAGATCAAGTTTTTAGTTTTTTTTTAATTGTTTGTCGTAAATCCTTGGTTTCTTTTGCGTATGAGTTTCAAGAGGTCAGTGTGATTGTTTTTTTCTTTTTTGGATGGAATTGGTGCTTTGATTTTGGGACGTTTGATGATAAAGTTCTAGTTGAGTATTTTTTTCGTTAACATGTTTGGCGAAATCATCTATTGGTGGTTGGTAGATGATATTCTATACTGAGATGGTCTGATTCTCTTTTTGATTTATTGGAATTCATGGTGGGGATGAGAATTCAGAAATTTCAATAGTTTTAGTGTTCTGATAGGTGCTCTTTCTTAAGGAAAACTCCACTAAAACTTGGTGGCGTTCGTGCTGCAAACAATTGAACTATGTGTTGGTGAAATTTGCTTTGTTGAGTGTATAATGTGGAAAATCGATAGATGATATAGCAAGTTAAACCCTTTGAATTACTACTTTGATGTGTCAAGTTTTTTTTCTTGGAAGCATTTATGTTAATTTGACGTAGGTTATCAATAGATTTAGGGTATGTTTTGGCCAGACATTTTAGTTACATTGTGATATATATCTATTAACTTTTTTGGGGTGTTTTCTAAGTATTGTGAACAATGATATGGTATTCTATGAGAAAAAAGGTTTAAAAATTGATAGAATTACCTTTAGATACAAAGAAATCCTTCTAACAATTGGATAATTATTAATAATATTGAGATGGAGAGATCTCTTATTTCACTCCTTTAGTTGTGTTGTACTTCCAGTTAGTGGGTTCCAAAGAAATCCTAAATGGCCTTATTGTTAGCCATTAGTTAGATTTTTATTTTTGTGAATTTCTTTCACTTTGTATTAATATAATGTTATTGAATGTTGTGAAACATAGAGATATTGTTTTTTCATTTTAAATGTTTGTCAATGTGTTTATATTCATGCTTTCATGGTCATACTCTCATAATATAGTGCCTGCAAATGTAATCAGCTTAATAAGAACAAAGTTCCATTTTTACACAACTTGCCTGAGCACAATATTGTAACATAGACCAAAAAATAAAAAACATGAAAGAAAGAAGTCTTTTAAAGCAGTATCCAACAACCAACTTTATCATGAGATGAAACTGTAGACTTAAAATTGCTATAATGTGCAAACAACTAAACAATTATAGATATGAAAAGCCATTGTTTTTAGGGATCCTATTTGAAAATATAACACACACTAAATTTCCTTGACAAGTACTAGAGTTTGTCATCCAACAATTAATTTTTTTTTCATAGATGGTTGTTAAAAACCACATGGAGAATTAGAATTTAGAATGAATTTGAGTAAAAAATAAAATGTATTTAAGAATGAAAGTTTGACCACCTAAATGTATATCGGTTACTGCATCATGTTTGCATCACAAGCAGAGAAGGAAGACCATGTATTGCATAAAGTCCTAATTGGTTGGTGGACTCATGGCTAGACTTTGAATTTGATATAAATGCAGTTGAACATCTATGATAATGTATGAAATGCATATCATTTTATCACACATTCATACATTTATATGTGATTTTATGGCTTAAGTATTAATGTTTGTGATGTTTTAGGTGTAAAGAGGCTTCAGTTCAAATTTCGCTTGAAACCAAAATAAAATGAGAGAGATAGAGCTATTTCAAGGTCATGAAAACGGTTTTCAAAGAGATTTGGATCCAGATTTGACCCAAAGATTTCACCATGGACCTTGGATCAGAGTCATACTCAAACCCATCTAAGATCCGAAGATCCAAGGTGAGAAAAGACTGAATCATCTACAAAGATGGCACCTAGAGGTACGTTACAAATTTTAACAAGTTGAAGGTGATTCTTGAAAATAGCTTGAACTAAGGGTTGTTTCAGGAAATAAGGTAAAATTTCCATATAAAAAGAAAGCTACAACAACCCTAAACTAGTCCAACAGACTTGGAAGTCGTACCATCCTCTTTTCTTCTTCTTCTTCATGTTTTCTTCTTCCTCTTATTCTCTATCATTTTCTCTTCTTTTCTTCCTTTTCTTTTTTGTTTTCTCTGTGTTTCTCTTCATGTTCTTCATGTTCTTCACGTTTTCTTTATTCTTCTTGCTATATTTTGTATCTAATCACTGCAGGTACAATCTTTTGGAGCTTCAAATTAGATTTGGCATGAAAATGTCAATTACCTTCATTGTTGATGTCCAAGAATCCTGTCTAGCAACCGTCAACCATCTTTTCTTCTCCATCGATCTTCCCCTTCATAGACTCGGCTCTGAGATATGTGCAACAAGAGGATATCAACGTTGCAGCAAGAGAAAAATATGGGTACGTATTTTCAAGAAATGTGGACCGCTCACTTCTTTCTAAAATTCGTCGGACAACCCTTGAGGTAAGTCTTCTCACCCACTGCTTGTAGTTAGGCATAGAATAGATTTAAGTAGATTTAGTGTATAGTTTTTTGTTAGCTTATTAAATTGATTTATTCATTAAGTTATTTTTTAGTCTTTTAGGATTTTTAATGAGATTAAACTGATTAGAATTAAGGTAGAATAAATTAATTGGAGAGCGTCAATTGGCGTTAGCGTGTCTTGCGGTTTTGACGTGTCATAGTTAATTTTTGTTTATTAATTTTAATTCTATATTAGTTAGATTAAAATTTATTTTCATCTTGCTATTTTGCATTAGAATCTATCGTCATCATCATTTTTAGGTTTAATTTAGTGGATATTAGCCGAGTTCTTATTCACATTAGCGGTAGGTGATTATATAGTGAGGTTTAGTTTTTTTTTATATTTTTAATTAATTTCTAGCATTTTGTCATCAAGTTAGTGATTATTTCTTAGTTTAGAATTGGTTTTAGTCTAGTCTACATTCTAATTAGTATTTAATTAGATTGAATTGCATCATTTTAATTAATTTTTAATTGCTTTATAGTTAAGAATAGAAATCGGTAAAGTGAATTTTGCATTTTAGCTCATCATTTCATGTGATTTTTTTTAGAGTTTCATTTAGAAATAAGGCGGACACGTAACTAGAGGATCTTGGCTAGATCTATGTCAAATTTGAGAAGATTCTGATCTATTTTTACCCTACTCATCTTCTATCTAAAGTTGGCAGGTCCTGCCAAAGTTGGTTTTCTTTATTTGCAAATTGGGTGGAATAGTTTAGTTTTTTTTTATTGTTTTTGGGTGTTGCTTTGTGTTATTCAATATATTAGTGTTAGTTAGGTTGGGTCCGTGTGTGTCTATTGATTTTCATCAAGAAAAACAAAGGCGTTTTTATTTAAATTTTTTTTTAGTTGTGACCATTAGTATAATCTTGTTTTTGTTTTTGTTTTTGTTTTTGTTTTTGTTTTTGTTTTTGTTTTTGTTTTTGTTTTTGTTTTTGTTTTTGTTTTTGTTTTTGTTTTTGTTTTTGTTTTTGTTTTTGTTTTTGTTTTTGTTTTTGTTTTTGTTTTTGCTTTTGTTTTTGTTTTTGTTTTTGTTTTTGTTTTTGTTTTTGTTTTTGTTTTTGTTTTTGTTTTTGTTTTTTAGTAGTGTTAAATTAGATAGATTTATTGTTGATTATTTGATTAGTTGTTGATTTCTTTTTAGTTGTTGTCAAATTTAATTAGGTTTAATTTATTTAAGTTTTTAATTGTTTGTCCCACGGGCTTCCTGGTTATTTTAATAATAGTCTTGCTAGTATAGGTATAGTTGTGTTATTTATTTTACAGGAATTTTCTCTTAGAGGTTATTACTTAAGGAGGAGGATATCTATCATTGCATCTTTAATTGAGCCCAAAGAGAGAGAATCTCGAGCTTAATTTAGGATTTGCTTTCATTTTAATCGTGTTTACTTTTATCGCATTGTAATTGTAGAGATAATGTAATTCTTTTATTTTCTTTTGAAGTATTAATAAAATGAGGTTTTCAAGTGAAATATTATGCCTTATTTTAGGTTCCTTGATGAGACGATCTGACTTGCCACTTTACACGAGTGCAAGGACTGGTTTTGAATTTATTATTTGGTATGCAATTCTTGTTTTAAAATAACCGTTTGCAAAAATCACACTAATCTGCCTATTGAAGCATTGACAAAGCATCTAGGGTCACAAAAAAAGTGTATTGAAAGTGCATTTGTTATTACTTTGTCTTCTGCCTTTGTGTTCTTTTTCCTATTGAAGACAAGTTCAAAAATGTATATCCGTTCTTCATAATATATATGTATGATAATGAATATTCTTGTATAATTTAATTTTATAGAGTGTAGTATGATCTAATATTTTTGCATGAAATTAACAAATATCAATATATAATTATTCATGACAAAGACGTGCACGTTATTCCTTCCCGTGGAATGGTTCACCACCCACCAGCCAAGGTAAACTCCTAGACTAGATCTACTTCATATTATGTATGGGTGATACTTCAAGGGAGGAAGAGATGCCCCCCAAAACACCATAAGCCACTGCATCTCCAGAGCCATCAACAATGGCCTCATATAAATATTAATTAAGTATTTCTTTTGCATAATTAAAAAAGTAGTATTATCATTTTTATTAATATATATTTATTTCTTACAATAAATTAGCAACTATAGAATCTTTCAACGCAAACATTGAAAGAACAATTGTATAGCTCACCAGAAGCAAATCAAGTAATGAAAGATTTCAGTAAGTATCAAGCATGGGACTCAAGGAGTTATGGGGGAGGGTGCCTCTGTATTCTATAGGAGTCTTTCGTGCATCGTCAGGGAGCAAGCCAACATGACTCACAAGTCATGGATAAATGTCACAAAGGATGAGAAGATGGTGTTGCGTGTGGCAATTTATGTAAGTATATTGCCTAACTATATTTTGATAAAAAGGTTAATCTATAAAAAAAAGTATTACTAACCATATTATGATAATTTGGTGCAGGCAAAATTTGATTTAGATAAGGATATAGTTGAACATCATGCTACTGTGAATAAGTAACTGTAGTTATCATACTCAAGGGTGCGAGAAAGTTTTTATAAGCATTAAAAGAAGTTTAAAAACCACAACAAAGCAACAAAATATCCTCCTGAGGGTGTCAATTCTGAAATGTGGAAAGAGATTTGTAATTTTTTCACTAGAGACTATTGGACGGTAAATATTAGATATATTTAAAAGTAAATAAATATTCAAATTTTTACATTTTCGTGAACTAATTGATCTTTCTTTGGTTAACAACGGGCATCAAAGAAAAAATCTGTGAATAGAGCAAAACAGACGATCTAATATATCAGTGGATCGTCTTTGTATATTCATAGGTTTCATACGAGGGTAAATTTTTTATTTCCTAACTTTATTTTTTCATATAGTAGTATAATTTTAAATATGTTTAATTTAATAGATTCTAATTTTGTTATTTGCAGACTAAAATAGATGGGCAGGAACCGAGGATGAGTGCATTTTACAAAGAGACACACACCCATTTAGATCATACGACATTCACTTGCAGCGAAGTAGAAGAAACCTTTGTAAGTAACTCACAGTTTGTAGTAGTGAAGCATAATTCATATTTATTCATTCTATTTAGTATATTATCATTCATTACTGATAACCAAATATTAATGTTGTACAAAACAAACTCCACTCTGTGGAGATTAAAAGTGCTAAAACATGTTCTTCACAAAAAGGTCTACTGATGTCACAGCGAGACGGCTTTGCCAAAGTCTTTGAAGAGTGGTTTGGACATATGAGAGGGATGTGTGCATTTGTCATTCTATTCAAAGGCAAAACCCGTATTTCAGAGCTATCTTCTTAGTTGGAGGCGACACAGTCAAAGTTTCAACAATTAAGAAAACAATTGAAGCAAGAGAAAGAAGACCAGGAACGAGAAAGAGAAGAAAATAGAAAGTTTAGAGAGCAGACGCAGACTTTTAGAGATTCTCTCAAACAGAACCCCCATTCTAGATCTCTCTTATTTTCTCATAGATAAGACCATCATATGTATATTTGTTGGATGAACATGTCATAGTTTTGGATGTCATGTTATGTTTTAATGACACATGTCTGTTTATAGTTTTTTTTTTCTGTTTGGCCTGAATTAGATCTTTTTCTGTTGTAGTTAGTGTGAAACTGATTATATATATATTGATATTAAATATATATAAACTAATATATATCTATATATATTTATTGAATTGAAGTTGATATCCTCTTGAATGTGAAAAGATGTTTTGTTAAGGTTATCTTTATGCTTTTCTAGATTCTTATATAAGTGCAGGAAAATATGAAAGCATTATTGAGCCTTCAATCATAATGTGATTAAAATATTTTTAAGTTACTAGATTGAATTCTTATACTGCTATCATTATCATTAATATTGTCATAATTAAATTGTCAGATTGTAGTCATTATTAAAGTGTGTTTGTTGTAGGTTTGGAGAATATGTAAGAGAGGGGTTTGAAGAGGATGTATGTTTGTTTTTTGAGGTGTATGTTTATATTTGAGTATATGTTTGAAGTTGAATGTTTGAGGGGGATGGAGAGGATGAATATTTTAGGAGGTTGGAGAAGTGTGTTAATTTTTTGAATTGTATATTTATATTTGAATGTATGTTTGAAATTGAAATTTTGAGGAGGTTGGAGAAGTGTGTTTGTTTTTGAAATGTATGTTTATATTTGAATGTATATTTGAAGTTGAATATTTGATGGGGTTAGAGAAGATGAATGTTTGAGAAATTTAGAGAAGTGCGTTTATTTTTTGAAGTGTATGTTTATATTTGAATGTATGTTTGAAGTTGAATGTTTGAGGGAGTTGGAGAGGATGAATGTTTGTGGAGGTTAGAGAAGTGTGTTTATTTTTTGAAGTGTATGTTTATATTTGAATGTATGTTTGAAGAGGTTAGAGAACTGTATGTTTATGTTTGAAGTATATATTTGAATTGTATTTTCTGTTTTGTTTAATGTAATGTAAAAAAGTTATAACTAATAAAAAAAATATTTTTACAGGTTTAAGGCATATAATGTCGATACTTTTGTGTCGCCGTTATAGGCCTTAACACTATGTCGTCGTTATAACCTATAATGGCAATATAATTATCGTCATCATAGCCTAAAACAACTTACTTCTCATTGTTATAAACTATAATGGTGAGGTAATTATCCCCATCACTCCCTAGAATGCCGACAAAAAATGTCACTGTTATATGTCGCCATTATAGAGTGGGTCATAACTAGTTGTGTTTCCAGTTCTGACAAGATTCATCATCGATGTTGGGTCACACATTAACTGCGACCTATAAATGTCATCATTATTACTCAACTAAAGCCAAAAATTGGCAGCCATTATTTGTCATCGTTATAGACTATAGCGGCGATAAATAGGCCAATAGCGGCAAGAAACGCCGACACTATTGGCCCTCATCCTTGTAGTGCTGGTTCCTTATAGGTGATTAACCACAAGGTCCCCAATGGTGCACTATAATAGATGATGATGGTCTGGATCTGGGTAAGATATGCAAATGGGAAATGGTATTTCTATGAAATATTATTTTCTGTGTTTCTCTTAAATTTCTATCTTGCCGCCTTGTTAGTGCTCGTCCCATGGATGGGCCAATCTACTAGTAGGAGTGCACACGAGCCAAGCACAAGTAGAGCTTGGGTTGTTCAAGCTCTACTAAGCCAAAAATACATATGCTCAAACTCAGCTCGAGCTCATAGTTGAGCTTGAACAACACTGTCTAAGATCGGCTCGGTTCTGAGCTCGAGCCGAGCTTAAATTGACCATGTTTTATAAAAAAAATATTTTAAAGTTTTGAAAGGGCGAGATTTGAACCCGCTACCTCGTAGTACAAGCCTTCCCACTAGGGTAGGCTGTCATTTTCTACTGCAAAAGACAAAGAAAAATGTATAAAAGGTAGGCCATCATTTTTTGATACGAAGGATAGAAAAAAGGTATACATGTTAAGTGCAAAGCTGCATTCACTTTTTGATAAAAAGCAATAAATTTGCCCATTAAGGCAAAAATCTTTTTTGTATCACATGGCAAATAATACCAGACTGACCGAGACTAATCGAGTTTTTTCAAGCTTAGTGCCTTGATCAAGCTCAACTCATTAATCTAGGATGAGCCTGATATGATGTTCAAACTCGGCTTATTTATCTTCACAAACAAGCTCAAGTCAATCTTAAACAAGTCAAACCCGAACTGAGCCTCGGTTAGCTCAACTCATTGTGCACCCCAATATACTAGTGTGTGTGTGTGTGTATGTGTGTGTGTGTGTGTGTGTAGAGAGAGAGAGTTGCTAACCAATTTTTTAGATGTAGCATGCCAATTTTGACCAAAATAGTTTTGCCAAAGTTCCTTCTTACCAACAAGGCATTTTGGGTTTTTTTATAAGGCAAGTCTTGCTTCAAGTGCATTTTTGACACATAAAGCAACATCCTCAATATTACTCAAAAAAGATGAATTAAATTAGAGGATTTCATCTTTTAAACAAACTAAAAATCAAGTTAATTTAACATTGAAACTAAAAGTTACGACCAAAACAAGGTTATTTGTCTGACCAAAACCCTGTTTTTCAGCCATATATTACATTGAGTGCATTTTTTAACATCAAAACAATTAATTTGGTTTTGTACTTAAAAGATGAATTAAAGTTGATCATGTCATCTTTGTAACATCACATCAAAATGCATCACAATTTGACATCCAATTAAGGAGATACTGCTGAAACAAGTAAAATTGCTAAAGTTTTTTTGGTTTAGTTTTAACGACAATTAGATTGACATTAGCAATACAAAGCTTTTCGTCAGGAATTATTGAATTGTCATCGAAGATTGATGAATTGTCCTTAAAAAGGTTTAAACTAGTGGGTCATAACTTTCCAATATGAAAAAAATCAAGTCAAAATACAATGTTGGAATATGAAGTTATAAACAAAATAAGGTGATTTGCTTGGTTAAAACCTGTGTTTTTAGGTAGGTCATTTTGAGTATGATTTTGACCTTCAAAATAATGGAATTTGGTTTTACACAATGCATCAAAAATTACCTCAAGCAAACATTTGGTTAGGAAGATATGACTAAAACAAGTCAACTTGTCAGTGTGAGGTACACTTGTCATTAAAATGCACTCAATTGTCGTCAAGAGTGAAATCCGAAGGTACACTTGTCATTAGTATGATTTTATCAGCATTTGGTTCAAATTCATGTGCAAATTAAGGATAACTCTACTGAAAGTTTCTGTTCACATCCCAAAAGCTCAAAAACTCTATCAAATAAACATAGACCCTATTTAGGAACTCTAGAAACCTATCATGTCTATCTTTTCATTCTAGAAACCTTATACCCTAAGTAATGTAACTCTGGCCGACAAAAGAAGACCTCGTAGCATTCAAGTAATAGGATGTTACCATGTCACTCAGAGCCAAATCTGAATCTTCAACCCTTGAATCCATAGAATTAAGATCTATACTAACTTCAAATTTTATAAATAGAGATCTAGGCTTCCACCCACAACATCCAGACCCCTAGTGTGAGAGGGTGTGAGAGTGTTGTTGCCATGAGAGCTTAACCTAGTCCAAATACAATCACCTGGTTGAACTTATTAGATCTATGTATAGTTCACTTGTCTTAGGATCCATTATGTTTTATCTGAGCCTATGCCCTATGGAGATGCTATCAGTTTGGTTGCTCATTAGAGTCATCTTAGAAGGGCTACCTAAGCTTGTGGTAAGATTCCTTACCTTATTTCATTTTATTTATTTATTTTATTTTATTTATTGGAGTGCATTTATAATTCTTCTATTATTATCAACCTCACATTCTTTTTTAGGATTCGCGTACAAGTTACGGGTATTTGCAAACTAAAACATGGATATTGAGGATTCTAAAGTTCTTGTGGTGGCTGGTCCCTACTCATTAGAGGAGGAATGGTGCACGGCTTGAAGAGTGGATCCCACATTCTCTTATCCAAAATTCAGTTTCGATTTTTGAATCCAAAACTTTTCAAACTACCCATCTTTTGCTTTTAAAATTTGGATATCTACACTAGCTAGTTATCCAACTAAATGGGTTTTTAAATGGTTATTTTCCATGTTTTCCTTAAATATTAACCTTATAGATGTGTTCAACATGGTCAATTTACTAGTAAATGACACTTCAATCATTTTTTTTTGATAAAAATATGATTTTTTAAGCCTTGAATATTTATGAAAATCTTAAACTGTCGACTAATTTTAAACCCTATTAAAACCTACCGGCATATCAGAGTCGATTATTACAAAATCAAGCATGTAAAATACATTTTTTTATTTATTTATAACTCGAAGAAACTGCACCCAGCACCAAGACCTGGTCGTGCTAGCTCAACCTGGCATACCTATGGTCGTTGTGTCGGCATAGTAAAACTCCGAGGCTAGAACTCCAGCCCCCGGGCCTATGCTATGCGTTGGCTTGAGCAGGGAGGCGACACCCATGATAATCGAACATTGACTGCCCGTCTAGCAGCCAAGGCCCCACCCCACTAAGCCAACCCTCCTTGGGGCATGTAAAATACATTTGCACTGTCAAATTTAAGAAAAAACATGGAATAAAATTTTCAAAATATCTAATATCAATTTTAATTTAGCATATTTAGCACGGATGTATTACCCTATATATATATATATATATATATATATATATATATATATATATATATATATATATATATATATATATATATATATATATATATATATATATATATATATATATATATATATGTATAGTTTTTGGTATCTTACTTTCCAAGATAGGATGGTAAATAAATTTTTACTTAAACCACGTAAATTTCATAGTCAAGGAACTCATCCTTATCTACTATATCTGCAATTTTTTGCCTTTGTTTTTGTTTCATCGAATAGTTTGATAGTAATTTTCATCAATTTTTTTTAGCATTCTATGAATTAAATATGCTGAATCTCATTTACCGAGAGGCCGGACATTTGGAGGGGATGTTGAACCGCCTACTAAATCAATAACTTATGACATCTTGCGACATCTGAAAATATGAAACAGAGCCACCAACCTGTTTAGCGACACTATAATAATTTTAAATAATAAAGAATTAGCAAGAGTCCAATAGAATTATCTGCATGATTATATAACAACAAATTTGCATTAACCAATTGGTTCCATCAGCATTTTGATATTCCATTCATTACCCCTGACCTTGTTCTAAATGGGTTGGATGTAAAAGGGTTCGGATTCAAATCCAAGTGGATATGTTGGGGTCCATATTCACCCACTATGACACATGCATGACTTGCTCGGGCTTCATTTTATTTTGTTGACGAAATTCCAAGGCACTGCACCTTATTTTTTTTTATTACTTGAAAAAACCGCATTTGGATTCCAAGACCTGGTCGTTCTGGCTCAGCTTGCCATATCTATGGTTGTCGGCTCAGAGGCGTAAAACTCTGATGCTAGGACCCTCACCCCCAGGGCCTATGCTGGACATCGGCTTGTGCAAGTGATGCTCGCACGAACCTCGAGCGCGCCGGTCTAACGGCCTAGGCTCCACTCCACTATGCCAAACCCACTCCGGGTTCCAAAACAAGGTATGGCACTTAATACAAGGACAAAGCAAAAGCATAGAATCCCATGTGGTAAGCGGGGTCCTGTGTCAAGCTGAAGGCCCAGGATCGAATCCCTCTGCCACATGTGGCTGCTGTTCTTCTGGTAGGGTCTGCCTAAGCCCCAACTTGCCTTTCAAAAAAAAAAAAAAAAGCATAGATACCTTACCAACTTGGACCCATTTAATTGGGTTTTGTAGGTCCGACCCACATCCGACTATAATAAGAATTCCAAATATATGCCAATTAAGCTGTCTTACATTGTACATGAGAAAGATAATCAGTAAGAGTCAATATTCTTCTTCAAATTGGATCACTGTCTGATAATGCTAGATCCGAATAGGTCCAATGTAGTTACCAATGGATTGATATAAAACATAAAGTTGGTTGAGATTAAGGCTGTCAGTGGGTCAGGTACCAGATCTGGCCGTAACCTGGACATCAGGGTACGGGTATGACAATGGTGATGCGATTATTATCTGGGTCGACCGGAACCCAGCCCATGTAATATGTTGATCAGGTTTGAGCCATGATTTTTGTTGGAACCCAACCCTGTCTGACTAAGGTATTTTTGTGTGTATAGCTTTTAAGTAAAAGATTTTATATTTTAGACGCTCTTTAAATTTTACGGGTCCAGTTTGGGATTCATTTTCTTAGCCTTATGAGTCCGATACCTGACTCACTGACAGTTCAATCTGTAATTATTTAAACCAGCCAAGTTTTTAATAATTACTTCCAACTGCCTACTTCCTCTTACTGCATTCAAAATTGCCCCCTGATGCCCAAAACTGCCTTCTTGTCCATTATTCTTAAAATAACTCATCCTTTTTTTGTTGAAAAAAAAATATCTAGGGCATTTTACCTTATTGTTTTGTTGAAGAACAGCTAACTTAGTTTGAAACAAAGAGTTTTTTATTTATAACCCGAAGAAACCTCACCCGATAGAAGACCTAGACGTGCTGGCTCAGCCTAAGATACCTACGGTCATCACCGATGGCATAAAACTATGAGGCCAAGACCGCCACCCCCGGGGCGGAGGGCTAATGCTGGGTGTCGGCTTGCACAGAGAGGCAACACCAGCTTGAAATAGAGATGAAAAGGAAAAGAAATAAAGAAAAAGAAAAGGGTGTGGGGGTGTGGGGGTTAAATGTAATAACAAAATTGTATGTGTAGATATATAGGGAGCTTGTTTTGATCAAATCTGACCTCATGGATGTATTCTTAAACATCGTCAACATAGTATGAATCAACCCTTGGATCATAATTTTTAACGTAAAAATATGTTTTTTTTTTAGATTTGAAATTTGATACATTGTAACTGATGATTCCTCACCTTATAAAATCTGATATATACATCAGAAAAACAAGATCCAAAGATCGGTTTCTCCTAAGCGTAATATGTATATCACATTTGAAGTGTCAGGCATGAAAAAAACTGAAAACATGCTTGTTTTGCATATTGATTCATATGGTAAAACATGCATATATGACTTATCTGTATGCAAATTTCAAAATATGTAGGAGTTACGTATGTTGAGGTTTAGTTGCTTAGTACTATAAAATGTGCATGTTCACGTACACATGCACAAAATTATAAGTCTTATTTACATATGCTTTGAGGTTCAATTTATGAAATATAATGTTACTTGTTGGCGATATCATGCATGCGATGTATGATTAAAATGCCATGATATATGAGGTGACATGTAATGTGACATATGATACGATGTATAAAACCTATAATTTTTTACAATTATTGAAATAAATAAAAGTGAATTTTCTTTCAAATAAATATGATAATATGATATTATTCGAATGCATTGGGTCCAAATGAATCTTGGATCCGCACAAGATCATATGAAACCAGTAGTTGGATCCATATATAGCAAATGGATTTGGATCCCAGATGAATTCAAAACCCAACTAGAATTCAATTGAATTTTTATGGATCCAAATATTGTATGACCTCAATCAAGATCCAAAAGCCAATTGGGGAGTTTTATAAATTCATAGTATTCGAAGGTCCAACCCAAATTCGAGATCTGTTAAAAAACCTGTATGTATATAAATAAATTAATGTAGACATAATTGCAACAAAAAATGATGTGGCATTATAGAGAGGTTCATTGCCTCTTTGGAAGGTGACATGAGTTCATATCCCACCACACCCACATGGTTTTGGTAAGAAGATGCTACATTTTCTTTTTGACAAAAAGACTATAACTCCTATATATATATATATATATATATATATATATATATATATATATATATATATATATATATATATATATATATATATATATATATATATAAATTAATGGAAACTCTAATTGCAACAAAAAGAGCAATAGTGTTGTGAAGAAATTTGTTGCTTCTTTGGGAAGTAACCTAAGTTCAAATCCTACCACACACACAGGTTTTGTTATGGTGTATTATAATTTTTTTGACAAAATCTTGATTAAATTTTAAGATTACACGTTTTTATTTATGGAAGATAAAGACTAATCGAGAATTCCAATTTGAGAAACACAATAAGGGTTTTGGAATTTAAAATCTTGGTTTTAAAAACATGAAGTAAAATTTTCATTTAGCACATGTTTTTCCCCTATGAGCTTTAAGATAGAATTAAGAAGAATGAGAATGTTAAAAGTTTAAATTAGAAAGCTATCTATCCCTTCTTTGACATTCACGATTTTCTTGATTTCCTTGTATGTATAGCTGGAAAAAAATGTAAGAATGAAAAAGAAATAATGAGATATGAGGAAGGCAAATAGATTAGGAAAGAACAAAAGGGGCATGAACGGAGAAAGAGGAAGGACAATTTCAAAAATTGGGGATTTCAGTAATGAACCAAAAGAAATAAGAAGGGAGAAATTCGGAAGTTGCCATAAAAACAAGATACACGATTTTTGTTGGGGTCTCAATCTCTCTGTCTCTCATCTCTCTCATTACCATCGATTTTTCTCTCTTCCTCTCTTCCTCTCTTCCTCTCTTCCCTTCCATCTCCTTCTTTGTCGTGCTATCACAGTAGTGGATGTGCTGGATGAAAGAACGACCATAGGAAGGACTACGAACCTCGATCTGGCTACATAACTTGAGAGTGTTCGGTGATTTGACTCGTTGGAGGAGGTAGGGGCATTCTGTTATTATATGCTTGTGTAGGAACATGTGACACATGTAGACATCTACTGTCTGGATATATGTATAGTCATACATATACTCAACCGTGGGATTAAATGTATGTGTGATACTTAGTGATTCACGGTTCAGATCTGTTGAAAATTATATAGCTGTGATATGCTTGATTTACTTTATAGATTTGTTAAATATATATATATATATATAGTGATACTACATATGGATTCTAGGTTTAGATCTATCAAAATTTGTATAGTTGTGATATGTTTTGATTCACTATAAAGATCTATCAAAAAAGAAATATATAGTGATGATACATATGAATTCATGGTTTAGAACTGTCAAAAAAATGTATGGTCCTGATATGCATGATTCATATATGTATATATATATATAGAGTGATGATACACGGTTCAGACCTATCAAACAGATGTATGGTCGTGATATGTTTTGATTCACTATATAAATCTTACATATATATATATATATATATATATATATATATATATATATATATATATATATATATATAGTGATGGTAAATATTGATTCATGGTTCAGATCTATCAAAGAATGTATAGTCGTGATATGCTTGATTCACTATATAGATATGTTAAAAGAATATATATAGTGATGATACTCGGTTCAGACCTATCAAAAAGATGTATGGCCGTGATATATTTTGATTCACTGTATAGATCTGTTAAGTATATATACATATATATATGGTGATGATGCATATTGATTCACAGTTCAAATCTGTCAAAGAATGTATAGCCATGATATGCTTTAATCCACTATTTAGATCTGTCAATATATATATATATATACATTATGGTTGGGCATTGCAGACCTAGACTACCGGATTCAGCCGCAACCCAGCCCATTTTTGGAACATGAACGTGCAGTTGGTGTTCGGCATTGCAGACCCGACCAGAAGGGTTCTGCCATAACCCAACTTATCTAAAAAAGAAAGCAATAACTACTGATCATATAGGTTGGGCGTTGCAGATCCAAATGGTAGGGATGTGCTGCAGCCCCAGCTCGCCTCTTAAATGGAAATAAATCTGGTGATAACATGTTGAGTGGGTGCTACAGACCGGACAACAATTCATGCTATTTCAATGAGGTCAGGAAAGAGAAAATTATAGATAAGTTAAACTATGAATGTTTGCTACATTGGACAAACTGACACCCATTCGGGTTAGATTCAGTAATGGACTGAAATAGGTATATGAAGCCAATCCACGAATAGCACAATCTCAAATACATACATGTGTGCAAAATTGACATACATAGTTATCTATGTTGAGTTGTTCTTGTTGAAGGAACTAAAGTAAATATGTTCTCATATCGCACCTTAAATTGTGATAATGCACAAGAGGTGTTCACAATTTGAATACAAACTGGTGTCTATTTTAAAATAAAAAAGGGGATGTTGTATACTTTTAAAGCTCAGAAATATGTGTGGGAATTCGCCGAAACTGTATGGAGCCACAGAAGCTCTGGCGAATTCTATAAGAAGCTTGGCATGGTCATGTGCATGTGATTTGTCAAAGTGACTTGACATGTAATGGAAGAGTGTTAGGCGAGCATGAGCCTGTGGTTTAGGAATAGTTGTCCAAGTGTTTACTTGCACTATGTCCGACCCGTTTACACTTGTTACCACTCGAGTGCCAAATGAAATTATGGTATCTTTATGAGATGTTATGATATAAACCGAAATAATATATAAACCAATGTAAACACTCTTAACTAAAATTCGAGATTTCTGGGTATACCTGAAAGATGGTATATGTTACTGGATTTCTTGGGTTTCGGGTACACCTGAAAGATGGTGTATGTTACTGGACTTGTGGTTTACTTAGAGAGGTAGACAATATAAACTTTGTAGGACACTCTTTGTGTTTGTGAGAGCGAAGCGTCTCACCCGATCCCTAGTCCTCGAAGTTAGGGGGGCAGGACTACCAATGTGTCCTAGGTGGTAAGTCCAAGTCTTTTGCAGAAGTCTTTGTGATGCATCCTATTTCTAGTTCTTGCCATTGACATGTACTCTCTCGGTCATGGATCGTCCCCTTTGGGTATCTGCACGGCTAGTCACTCGGGTCACGTTATAAAATCTTAATGAACCCCCGAGTGGTCTCGGTCTGCTATGATGTTTAGCCTGTGCGTACCCACAGAGCGAGTTAATAAGACAAACTTGAATATTTACTTTTAACCTATATTGTTACATCTTTTAGTATTGAGATGGTGACACTTGGATTTCAAATGAATATTAAAAACTGTTGATATGACTCGTATGAAATATGCAAAATTTTACATTTATATTTTAATAGTTGCATGTTTACCTGTACGCATGACACTATACACATATACAGTGATAAAATATTGCTTACTCCGACTGATTATAGTCTGACCCCTCTACATTTCTTGTTTTTCCAGGAAGTAACACGGAGCATATTATGGGCATCGTTGGGAGAAGAGCCATGAGATTAGACATTTGTAGTCCTGCAGATATCTGATAAACATTATGACTTGTTATTATCATTTTTTTAATAATGATTTGACATTTAATTTATTGATATGTATTGAATATGGCATGAATAACCTCTGTTATACTCTGTAACTCGCCTAACTATTTGACCGAATGGTTAACCAAATATTCCATTGTGATAAAAAAGATTTTATTCCAAAATTTTTGTGTTAAATAATTGGGGCGTTACATGATGTATGAAATGAGATATGTGATAGATCTTGTTGATATCAATTGAATGTTCAAGTCGGGATAGTGGCTCATGTCCTTGTGTTCGGTCGATTGAATTGAAGTGTTGGTGCCTCAAAATAGTAACCTAAATCTTGTAATTTGCCAATTAATTGTATACAAGTTTGTGCCCATGTTGGTGGCTATCGACTCTGAAAGTGGACAATTGTATTAATGCATATATGATAATAGTATTCACTGGATAAGGTAACCGTTGAGGAACTATTCCTGAGGGATTCTCTGTGAGGACATTCATGACTAAGATTGGGTGATCTAGATAGTGCAGTAAATCACTGTGAGGAGGTGCATTTTCTAAGACCAGGTAACCCGTTGGGGCGGTAAATCACTGTGAGGAAGTGCATTATCCAAGATCAGGTAATACGACTAGGACAAAGACTCTTTGTGAGGTTATACATTCCCAAGACTAGTTTATCTAGAATGGAATTTGTTTTTCAAGATATGATGAATTTCTAAGGATAAACAGTGAAAGTATATTTTAATATATAGATTAAGGGTGTATGTTTATGATTACTCAAGTTGATTATGATAGAAGGTTTAATATGAGATACTGCATAATAAATGCATGCTGATTTATATTTTAAATTTCTTGGGTATGATTATTTGATATTGAATTTCGAGGACAAAATTCTTTTTTACAAAAAATAATTTAATACCCATAAATTTTCTATAGTTATTAAGCAAATAAATGATAAAAACAAAAAACATATATACCGAGAATTTATTCAGTGAGTAACCCTAGTTAAATTTTCGTGGATGAAATTTCTTTAAGGAGAGAAGGATGTAGACTCTGTGAATTTTTGATATTTTTATAAGGAATAAAGGTGAATTTAATGCTAAAATATTTTGAACTTAAAGATGAGATTTAATTGTAATTCAAACTTTAATTTGCTTTAGAATGAATCTCGTATTGATAATTTATTTTGAATTAAGTTTTGATTTTTAATCGGATCTGGATTTAAGTTGGACTTAATTGGAATTTAAGTTGAGTTTCAATTTAGTTGGGATTTGAATTTGAAATCTCATTGAAATTGGATTTTATTTTCTGAAAATTAAATTTGAATTTAGATTTAATTTATATTTAATTTAGATTTAATAAATGAATCTCAAATATTCTAATTGGATTTATATTTGATTCAAATTTTCATCTAAACTATAATTAAATTGAAAGTTAATTCAGGATTTGAATTATACAATAATTTGAATCTTTGTTAAAATTGAACTTGGAATTTAAAAAAAAATTAAATGTAACACTAGTGTATTTTTGAAGCATTTTAATGAATAAAATAATATTAATGATGATATTTATGAGAAAAAAATATGAAAACACAATCTATCTTAAAATGGGTGATAAGAAATAACTTATAAAAAATTGAAGTTGATTCTAAATGATTTTAGTGAATTCATATTCAAAATTGAATTTATGAAAATTTAAAATTCTAATGAAATAATGTGTAAATTTCATCAAAATAAAGTCGAATATGATGTTGAAATAAATTTAGGTTTAATTTGATATGTATGTAATGTAATTGTAATACATTAGAATTGGGTTTGTATGGATTTGAAATCTAAATTCTAAAATAATATAAAATATAAAATATAGATTTTATGGAATAAAAAACCTAAATTAAATAATTTTAATAAAATGGTAGAGGTCCATAGGGTGGTAAATCTCCCAATGTGGGCCCATCCAATGTGACACCTCATACTAAAATTTAATTTAAAAGTGTAAGTTAAAAACCTTAGTTAAAATATCTTTCTAAAAGTTTCATAAAAATAAAACAAGTAAAGAGGAAAATAAAGGTAAATAAATTCAAAATTAGAATTGGGTTTGTATGGTTTTGAAATTTATGAAGCTTGGGCTGAAAATTTAGTAATTAGGAAAGGTTTGAAAGAGAGAATAACACTTATAAAAAGGGGTCAAGTGGGGTTCATGCCCCCTATTGAGATTTTCTAGAGTTTTGCCTATTTTCTCGTTCTTCTCTTCTCTCATTCTCTCTCATTTCCCTCTTTTCTCTCTTGCTCCTCTCCTTTCTTCATTGAGTGTAGGAGGTTTGAACCTCCATTAAAGGTGGGTTGATGAAGGAGTTGAAGTCATATATCGAAGGAGTGATGCGGATCAGGCCATTGAACCAGTCGTTTCGGCATTCACATCTACCGATTTTCATTAAACAAGGTAGGGTGTCTTATTCCTTACCCATAGACAGAAATCGTATGCATAAGTACATTTCGAGTCTGAATAGGTAAAACCATGCATTGGCCCTTTCATATGAGGATTCGATGTTGGTTCTATCATATTCAGCATAAAAATAATTTTCGAAATCCAAAACTACTTCTAGGACTCGATTCAAACCCAAATCGGTCCTAGTAACAATGTAAATTTTTTGCTACGTATATATGTTGTATTTACATATCTAATTTGATATATATATGAATATATACATATGAATATATTAGTTTTTAGGATATGGGCTATAAAATAGAAAAAAAATAGATTTTGACATATTATAGCCTTCTTTGGCAAAATCGGGCATAACTGATTGGCTCAAAACTGGATGCATGAGGGGTTTCGAATGAAAACCCTTCGTGTAATACCCATGATTTTTTGAAGAATTTTCATAGATTTTTGCAATTTTCTTCATATGTGATAAATTAAAAATGATAATTAGTATTAAGTGTCACACCATATTTTATGTAAGACTTAGGGAAAAAATGAATGTATAAAATACACTCACACGCCCAAGGGTTCTACCGACCCTAGTGAAATTTTGGTTTTCAAAAATTATTTTTGAGGAATGTGAAATGTGCTAGAAGGAAAAAATATAATAAAGAACTAATATAGCCAAAAATTGGTAGAGACATTCACCTATATTTGAACCTAATTTAAGTTGCATTTACAGTCATTTCACTCAAATCTAAATTCTAGTTTTGAAAGAATTGAAGTCTAAAATACCTAATTTAATTAATTAGAAACTAATTAAGTGGAATAGAAATTGTGATTCAACCACATTTAATAAAATTATAGGAGTCCATAGGTGAGCCGTCCCATCCTATGTGGCACTCCTTTTCAAATTTAAAAAGTTAAAATAACAATAAAACTTGAAAATCATAAGATATTTAAAACTTACTAAAAATCAAGACATGAATAAAAATGTCAAAACTTACCTTATTTCAAGGGAAGCCCCCCAAGAAAGGGGGAGGTCATCTTTTAGATTTTATGCTCTATTCTTCCTCTTGCTCTATTGTTCTTTCCTCCTTCACCTCTCTTTTCCTCCATCTCCTTGTGGTTTCTCTCTTGTCCAATTGAGAGGGTGACCTTACGTACGCATTTGGAGCATGGAGAGTACATTGACGCACAATCACCATACATAGAGGATGGCCAGTTTGTGTGCGAAATTCATTTTCGCAACCTAAGAAAGCATTTTCGTGAAAGAGGTAGGGGGTTCTATTCTGTACACGTAAATCAAAACTCGTAGGCACGAGTTCTTCCATTTTTATTTTATAAGTACAAACCTTATACCACACCCCCTCATACATGGGTTAGGCAAAGGGTTTGTTGAAAATTTACAATAGAGTTGATTCAAACTATTGTTAAAGAAAAAAGGATTTTTGTAAGAATTCAAATTGGATTTAATAAGAAGGGGGCTGATTTTGATTTTCCCTAGAAAAGATCGGTTCTAACCCTAATGGTCAAATTGCTGAAATTTAAAAATAAATAAAAACAAGGTGATGCATGATATAGATTTTGTCAGAAATAAAAATTGTAATTTCTTGAAATACATGTAATGTTTATTTGTTGCTTGCAAAAATTGAGTTAGGTATCATAGTCATGTACATGTACTGTGGTGCTTAACATGCTTTTCATTATTTTGTCATGGAAAAATATGTGTTGTTGTGTGTTTATTGCAAAAATACTGAAACTATTTCTGAGGAAGTAGGGTTCAGAGAGACAGACCAATTTTTTGACCTAAGAGATGTAAAAACGATATTTGTCTATGGTAGATTATTTAAATTTAATGTGATTTTATTTTAGAAGCCTTAATTAATTTCTTCATGTAAAAAAAAATGGAAATATGAATTCAGGTGGCCTGTTTTGGCCCACTCGAAAGCATATTTCTCGTTAATACGTAAGTTCGGCCTGACACTCGACCGGTAAATTATTTGTATCTCTCTCGTCTGAAACAGTTTTTACGAACGGTTTATTGCATTGGAAAACTAACAAAATTTTGAGCTTTGCTAACGAATTGAGCACTGAACTGTGACAGTTGGAATAGAAAGTATAAGTGTGCATTAAAGCGTTCATATCTCCCTCATCCGAAGAAACTTTTATGAACGGTTATGGTGTCGAAAAGCTGACAAAATTATCTATAAATTGTGAAAATTTTATCTCTGTCTGATGACTATAAAATTTTCTATAACCTCTGTAACAGTTGGACAAAATTGAGTTTTTATAAGTTTGAAACCAGTTCAAGACTCGGTTAGCATATACTTGCAAATTCTATGCATTTTTTGTGTACTTTTGCGAATGAACTTGGTACGGTATATGATCTGTTAAAAATCAGTTTTTCTATAGGAAATTAAGTGCCCATTTTATGGGATGCATTGAATAATGTGCTAATGCACTAGTTTTGCTTTTGTGGTCTCTTACAAATAAATGGGACAGAAGAGTCCGCCTTCCGAATCAAATATGAATGTTAAGGTGTCATGCATGTTGTTTTTATATGACTAACATGTTCATGAGGTTGACATGAATGTTTGGATGCATTTAGTTGAAAAATAAATTCATTACTTTATTTGTGCATGTGTGCTTAAGTTTGAAATGAAAAAAGCATGTGCAGTGATACCGAATTCAATGTTTCAAAATGTGCATCCCTAGACCTTGAAGTGGTTGATTCACTTAAGTGGGTTTTTATGTGAGTGTTGCATGTAAAGTAATTAAATTAAAAGTTTAAACATGTAATGCTAAAGATTGATACTTACAAAGAGAAGGTAAGTGGTACTAGTCTGACTTTGTGGGTATCGTAATTAAGCATGTAAGGTTGCTCATCTCTAGTAATGAAGATAAGAGAACCCTCCACATTAGACTGCAGTATGGAGGCACAAAATCTCATGAGTAAAGTTTGATGCATCGGGATGGTAGTGTGGAAGTTTCTCTCGCTCTTGGCGTCCCTCACCCAGTACTGGTGAATGGTGTTCAGCCAGGCCAAAGTCACCTTTGTTTGAAAATACTGCATGTGCCATGGCCCTGACTCAGGACTACTATTTGTGTTTATACCTAGAGGGATAAGAACTATAACATAAATTGATTGTGCATTAGATAGGCATGGCATGCATCATACAAGAAAAAAAAAACTAATTATAGATAACAAATGACTCAGGCATACAGTTGACTCCTACAATGGTAAGTGCATGCATTTTTCTTTTAACTGTTTATACATCTTTAATTGTTGATATTTAAGTGGATGATTGATTGAAAGTAATTATGTGAATGTATGCTTGAACGACATATTAGATATTCATACATGTAATTTTGATGTATTTAATCTTGTTTAAATGAATGAAAAATCAAATTAATTCATGTATGTTTGTTTTAATTTAATTTAATTGTCTGACTCTATTGAATTTAATTGTTTCAGATAGCGAATCAGTTCACAAGCAATAGTGGGAGGTTGCAATGGAGACTGAGCCAAGCCTTTCCCATCCTTTGATTGTTTTGGATTGCAGGCATTCTTTAATGCTCAAGACTTTGATTCATAATTTAAATTTTAAATGTGCTAATATTATTTTAATTTTAGATGTGATGGACATTAATTCAATTATGGATTTTTAATTTAATGCATGTATGGTAAATGAATGTTATCGTGAAGTAATACCTTAAGTTTTTGTTCCGTTTAGATTTTCACTGCAGTTTTTATAAAACCGTTTTAAAAAAATCATGATTTTTGGGATACCAAATTTGGGGTGTTATACTTCACGGGTCAATTTTGTCGATAAAAGAAGGGGTTGATCAGATCCCATAGGCTGGGTCAATTCAATTTCTAGCAAAAAAATGATAAATAATCGTATGGGTGTTAACACGATTGAAAAAAAAAAGAGAGAAATCGGTAAGAGGGTTAGACAAACTTTCACGAAATCGAGTGTAGAACTATGTACCAAACTGATCCACATATGGATCAATTCTGATCAGCCCCATAAACCATCCAGCTCAGTCCCTTGATGGGATGAGTCAGGCCGATTTTGAGAAAATTTAAGATTTATTGGTTTATACTAGCTGATTTTTTAGAAAATAGCTAAGTCAAGAAAATCAGTTCGAGAACCCGAAAGGGGGCTGATCTGATTATGGATTAGACCCTAGGTTGACATCCATCAAGCCTAAATCAGTCCAAGTTATTATCTCTAACCAGTTTCACAACTGGACTGATTCGGAGTTAAGGATATTCATGTCTGTGAACTGACCGAACGTGCATTTCAGACTCAGTCTAGACTGTTTACTTAATTACCATGAAAGAACTGATATTTATGTTGCTATCTCACTCAATTGTGGACTACAATATCAGTAGAAGAAAATTAAAAATATAACATAATTATTGTTCAAAATAAATGCATATTGTGTATAAAAAATACTGAAAACTCTTATGAGGAAAACATTTTTGGGAAATGGGCCATTTACTCAATTAAATGACTGATGTTATGTGATCAATATGCAAGTAATTTTGTGTTGTCATTGAATAAATTTCATTTTTTTCATGTATGATATGTTGTTAGTGAAAGACGGTGTAAACTTCAATTCAGTTTGCATATTTATGGTCACCTTAATGCACTTTACTCGCTATTATGCTTAACCGGCCTGACACATGCCCAGTAAATCATTTGTATCTTCCTCTTTTGGGAAAGTTTTTATGAACAATTTGCTGCATTGGAAAGATAACAAAATTTTATATAATTTGTGGAATCTTGTTTTCTGTTCTCAGAATGTGCACATAACAATGACAGTCAACAATGACAGTCGAAACAGAAGAATATAGATAAGCACTAAACCGGTCGTATCTTTCTCGTTCAGAGGAATTTTTATATGCAATTTATGGCATTGAAAAGCTAACAAAATTTCCTATATTTTAAAAAAACTGAGCTTTGTTGTCTAAATGTACACGATACTGTAATAGTAGGAACAACATATCAATTTAGGGCCCACCGAGTCCTGGACCGTCTAAAGACTGGAACCACAGTGAATGCAATGCATGAATGATTTTCAAATATTGTTTCTAAGGTTTTATTGAAGTTGTTAATATAATTTCAACACTCATATTATATAGTTGTTGAGTGTCTAAATGAGGATATGAACTGAACAAGGCATTCACTGCATATATATGCCTTATTGCAAATTGTGATCGAAATGAATGAAACATGTATTGAGTGAGAATGCGTATGGATGTATCTAATTGTATATGGACAATGCCTATTAATGAATATATGCTTAAATTTTGAAATGTTAAAAATGCACAATTGTGTATGATTAATTGATTGGCATTGTAATTATGCATCTATGAGCACAAAAGGAGGCATGAATCTTTAATTAGATTTGTATTGTGCATAAATGAACTACATGGACTTAATGAATTAAAAAAATTGACCATGTGATACTAAACTATTGATGCGTATAAGAAGAGGGTAAGTGGTATATATTGGCTTCATTGATATTATTTTTTAGTACGGAAGGTTGCTCCTCCTCAACCACGAAGATAAGAAAAGCCTCCATAGTAGCCGCGAGGTCGATAGTTAGAAACTCATGAGTGAAAATCTTATACATAAAGATGATGGTGTTCAGAGCTCTTTTTCAATACGATCATCTCTCACTCAAGACTGGTGAAAGAAGTCCAATCAAGTACGAAGCCACAAATTATATAAATATACATCATGTACCATGGCCCTGATCTAGGTTATTGCCTGTCTTGTACCCATGGGGCTAAGAAGTGAGAACCTAAATTGATTCTGCATTTAGATAGCCATGTCATGCATCATTTAAAACAAAATTCTAATTAAAGACAATTAAGCCACTCATGCATAAATGGTTGCCCATTCTGTAATGGTGAGTGCATGCATCCTTAGTTGCTCATGCATATTTAATTGTTCATGTGTGTGTTTAACTGCTGATGTATAAAAAAATTCAACTGTGTATGATTGGAAATTGTGTGAGGCATTATAGTAAATATATCTTTGAATTAACGATTATTGTTTGCATGTATGAGTTGTAGAAATATTCTTTTGCATACTTGTTTTAATTTACATGTATTGAATAACACTTTCCTACTGAGGACTTCTTGAGTCTGACCCTATTATAAAATTTTACTGGTAATAAATTGATGACTGATGCAATAACGGGAGGTTGCAGTGGAACTTGAGTTAATTCTTTTTCATTTATGCGAGATCTTTGATTGTAGACATCCATAATTTTTATGGACTTTGAATAAAACTATGATATTATTATTTTAAATTTGAAATGAACTTTAATTAATATGTGAGCCCAAACTCTTTATCCAATTTTTTTATTTCTATTATGATTTCTAAAACCATTTAAAAAAAACTATGATTTTTGAGATAAAATTTTAGAGCGTTACAACTTTGGTATTAGAGCAGAAGGAAAAGATTTGGCTCATGTCCCATCTCAACCTCCCGCCATTGCATTGGTCATCTATTCATTACCTGTAAAATTTTATAATAGGGTCAGACTCAACAAATCCTTAGTAGGAAAGCACTATTCAATACACATAAATTAAAACAAGTATGCAAAAGAATATTCTTATAACTCACACATGCAAACAACAATCGTTAATTCAAAGATACATTCATTATAATGCCTCACACAATTTGCAATCATGCACAATTGAATTTTTTTTATACATGAGCAGTTAAATATGCATGAGCAGCTGAGGATGCATGCACTCACTATTATAGAACAAGCAACCATTTATGCATAAGTGACTTAATTGTTTTTAATTAGATTTTCTTTTTAAATGATGCATGCCAAGATTATCTAAATGTACAATCAATTTAGGTTCTCATTTATTAGCCACGTGGGTAGGACACATGCAATAACATCGATCAAGGCCATAGCGTAGGCAGTGTATTCATAACATTGTGGCTTCATACGTGGTCGAACACCTTTCATCAGTCTCAGGTGAGGGATGATTGTATTGTGAGAGAGATCACAACATTGTCATCTTGATGCATCCGATTTTCACTCATGAGTTTCTAACCATCCACCCTGCGGTTACTATGGAGGCTTCTCCTATCTTTGTGGCTGGGGAGGAGCAACCTTTGTGTTAAAAAATAATATCCACGAAGCCAATATGCATCGCTTGCCCTTTCCTTGTAAGCATCTATAGTTTAGTGTTACATGGTTAACCTTTTTAATTTGTTAACTTCATGCAACTCATTTATGCATAATACAAATCTAATTAAAGATTCAGTCCTCCTTTCAGAATTATGGATGCACAGTTATAATGCCAATCAATTAGTCATATACAATTATGCATTTTTAACATTTCAAATTTTAAAGATACATTCATCAATAGGCATTGTCTATATACAATTAGCTAGATGCATCCATACACATTCTCACTCGATACATGTTTCATTCATTTTGATCACAATTTGCAATAAGGCATATATATGCAGCAAATGCCTTGTTTAGTTCATGCCCCTATTTGGGCACTCAACACTTGCATAATATCAGTATTGAAATTGTATTTACAGCTCCAATGAATACTTAGAAACAAAATTCAAAAACCATTTATATATTGCATTCATTGTGGTTCTGGTCCTTAGCCTGTCTTAGGCTCACTTGGCCCTAAATTGACCTACTGTTCTAACTATCATAGTGTCATATACAGTCTGACAACAAAAATCAGTTCTTCAAAGAATGTAAAAAATTTTGTCAGCTTTATGATGACATAAATTGGTCATAAAAATTTATTCGAATAAGGGCGATACAACCTTAACTCCGCCTGTGTATAACTGTTTAGTTATACACTGCCGGTCCCAAGCCCGGATAAAGGAGGAGGGTTGCGGTAGGCCTGTGACAGCCAGTATAAAAACTTAGTCATACCCTATGAATATGAACCAATATGAGAATTTCGTTGAGGCGTTCTCTACTGAACGACGCGTTGTACTCTATAGGCCCGGAGGCAGTGATAAATGGGCAAGGGTTGCTAGGTCGTCGCCCATAAGCGACGCGTCACACCGGCGCCCGATTGTGGTGTCAAATAGGCAAGGGTTCCCTCACTTTGTTGGACGGATGGGGGTAAAGAAGTTAGTCCAAGACCATAAACTTAGGTTAGCCTCTTGGAACAAAGGGTCTTTAACTGGTAAGTTGGTAGAGTTAGTAGATGTTATGTGTAGGAGAAAGATTGATATTTTATGTCTACAAGAGACCAAATGGGTAGGTGAGAAAGCAAAAGTGATAGAACCTTGGGGATATAAGATTTGGTATACAGGAATAAATAGGAATAGGAATGGAGTAGGGATTGTTATGAGTCTTGAGTTTATAGATAATGTAGTTGAAGTCCGTAGGAAGGGTGATAGGATTTTACTTATTAAATTAGTATTAGGTACAAATATTATTAATATTATTAGTGTTTATGCTCCTCAAGTAGGTTTAGATGATTCCATTAAGCATCAATTTTGGGAAGATTTAGATGGAGTAGTACAAGGGATATCTTATGGAGAAAGGCTTTTTATCGGCGGTGACCTTAATGGGCATGTAGGCATTAGTAGGGATGGTTTTGAGAGTATCCATGGAGGCTATGGTATAGGAGAAAGAAACGAAAGTGGAGAAAGGATTTTAGATTTTGGTTTGTTCTATGATATGATCTTAGCAAACACTTGGTTTAGGAAGAGGGAGTCTCACTTAGTAACATTTAAAAGTGGGGTTAATACGAGTCAGATAGATTTTTTCCTACTTAGAAAGAGAGATAGGGGTTGTTGCATCAATTGTAAGGTTATACCAGGAGAAAGTGTAGCTACACAACATAGAGTCTTAATTTTAGATCTTAGAATTAGACAATGTCGCAAAAGGGATAGACATAAGATACATCCTAGAATTAAGTGGTGGGCACTGAAAGAAGCTAAACAAGGAATGTTTGTAGAGCAGGTAGTTAAGGAAGTTGATTGGTGTCTCGAGGAGGATTCAGAATCAATGTGGAATAAGATAGCGGGTGGCATGAGAAAGGTGGCTAAGGAGGTATTGGGTGAGTCTAAAGGCGGTGCACTGCTAGGTAAGGATACATCGTGGTGGAACGAGGATGTCAAATTAGCTATTAAGGTTAAAAGAGAGTGTTATAGAAATCTAAGTAAGAGTCGTGATAAAGAGAATTTGGAGAAGTATATGATAGCAAAGAAGGAAGCTAAAAACGTAGTTCGGAACGCGAGGGATAAGGTATATAAGGAGGTTTATGACAAGTTGGATACCAAAGAAGCGAAAAGGATATTTATAGGCTTGCAAAGATGAGAGATAGGAAATCGAGGGATCTGGGTATGGTTAGATGTATCAAAGATAAAACACAAAGGGTTTTAGTCAAAGATGAGGAGATTAAAGAGAGATGGAAAAATTATTTTGATAAGCTATTTAATGAAAGCATGCTAAGGATCTTGGAGACTTCTCTATTCCTTTTCATGAGATGAATCGTGACTTCATGCGCAAGATTCAAAAGAAAGAAATTGCAGAGGCTTTCAAGAAAATGAAATCAAGAAGGGCAGTTGGCCCAGATGGTATACCTATCGAGGTTTGGAAATGCTTGGGAGAGAAAGGTTTAGAATGGTTGACAAATCTTTTTAACAAGATTTGGCGGACAAATAAGATGCCTAATGAGTGGAGGAAGAGTACTTTGATGCATCTATATAAAAATAAGGGTGATATACAAGATTGCACAAACTATCGTGGTATAAAACTCATGAGTCATACTGTGTAACTTTGGGAGAGGGTGATTGAGTCTAGGTTGAGGAAGGTTGTCATGATATCGGAGAATCAATTTGATTTTATGCTTGGAAGATCAACTATGTAAGCTATACATCTTCTTAGACAACTTATTGAGAGAAATAGAGAGAGGAATAAAGATTTGCATATGGTTTTTATTGATTTAGAGAAGGCATACGATAGAGTACCTAGGGACGTTCTCTGGTGGACAATGATGAAGAAAGGTGTTTCTCTCAAGTACATTCAAATAATTAAAGATATGTATGAAGGAGTAGTAACCAATGTCCGCACTTGTTGAGGGGTTATAACCAATTTTCCTATAACGGTTGGGTTACATCAAGGATATGCTTCAAGCCCTTTCCTATTTGCAATAGTGATGGATGAGCTTACGATATCAATTCAAGAAAATGTGATGTGGTGTATGTTGTTTGCTGATGATATTGTTTTGATTGATGAGTCTAGAGCTGGGGTTAACGCTAAGTTAGAATTATGGAGACAGACATTGGAAGCAAGAGGTTTTAAGTTGAGTAAGAGTAAGACAGAATACATGGAATGTCGGTTTAGTAAGCAACGAAGTAATGATGAGAGTGTAGTGAAGCTTGGTGAGCAAGAAATACCGGTGGATGATTGTTTCAAATATTTGGGATCTATCATTCAAAAGTATGGAGAAATTGATGGAGATGTAAATCATAGGATAAAGGCTGGGCGGATGAAATGGAAAAGTGCAACTGGAGTGTTGTGCGATCGTAGAATGCCATTGCGGTTGAAGGGAAAGTTTTATAGGACGACTATTAGGCCTGCTTTACTATATGGTACGGAATGTTGGGCTGCCAAGAGACATCATATTCAAAAAATGAGTGTAGCTGAGATGTGTATGCTGAGATGGATGTGTGGAAATACAATAAAAGGTAAGATTCGGAACGAGGAGATACGTAAGAAAGTAGGCGTTGCACCCATTGAAAATAAGATGAGAGAGAATCGTTTACGGTGGTTTGGACATATTCAGCGAAGGCCTAATGACGCTCCAGTTAGAAGGATGGAGAAATGGGAAAATATATTAGTTAAAAGAGGTCGGGGTAGGCCTAGGAAGACATGGATGAAGGTGATAGGAAAGGATATGAATTCTTTGAACCTCACCAAGGACATGGCATTGGATAGAAATGATTGGAGGGGAAGGATTCATGTGGAAGATCCATAATGATTTTCTTTTTTGGTTCATATCGCCGACCCCAATTATTTTGGGATGAAGGCGTAGTTGTTGTTGTTGTTTGTTGTTGAGGGCGATACGACCGGTTTAGTGCTTACCTATACTTTTTTGTTCCGACTGTCACTGTTCTGTGCACATTCTGATAAATGAGAACAAAATTCCACAGATTATGTAAAATTTTGTTATCTTTTCAATGCAGCAAATCGTTCATAAAAACTTTTCTGAACGAGAAAGATACAAATGATTTATTGGGCATGTGTCAGACTAGTTAAACATAATAATGGGTAAAATGCATTTAGGTGACCAGAAATATGCAAACCGAATTGAAGTTTACACCATCTTTTACTAACATCATATCATACATGAAAAAAATAAAATTCATACATTAACAACACAAATTACTTGCATATTGAATAAATAACCTCAGTCATTTAATCCAGTAAATGGCCCGTTATCCCGAAAATGTTTTCCTCAAAAAAGTTTTCAGTATTTTTTATACACTATATGCATTTATTTTGAACACCAATTATTTTTTATTTTTAATTTTCTTCTACTAATATTGTAGTCCACAATTGAGAGAGATAACAACATAAATATTAGTTCTTTCATGGTAATTAAGTAAATAGCCTGTTTTGAGTCTGAAATCGTTGATCGATCCCACTTTTTGGTGAGTGCACGAGAAGGAATATCCTTAACTCTGGATTAGTTCAGTTTTGAAACTAGTTAGGATAAAAACCTGGAGTAATCTGGGCTTGATGGATATCATCCTAGAGTCTAATCCATAATCGGATCAGCCCCCTTTCAGGCTCTCAAACCGATTTTCCTGACTTACTCATTTTTACAAAAATTGAGCAGTATAAACCCATAATTCTTATTTTTTCTCAGAACCGTCCAGAACCAGCCCATCTAAGGACTGATCTTGATGGTTTATGGGGTTGATTAGAACTAATCCATATGTGGATCAATTTGATACATCATCCTATACTCGATTTCGCGAAGATTTGTCTAACCCTCTTACTAATTTCTATCTCTGTTTTTTTTTCAATCTTGCTAACACTCATACGATTATATATATATTTTTTTGCTAGGGACTGAACCGATCCAGCCTATGGGATTTGTTTTGCCCCTTCCTTCATCGACAAAATTGATCCATGAAGGGGTTTTATTTGAAACCTTTCGTGCATCCAGTTTTGGGTCAATCAATTGTGCTTGATTTCGTCAAATAAGGCTATAATACTTCAAAATGCATCTTTATTTTCTATTTTATAGCTTCTGACTAAAACTCAATATATTCATATCAAAACTAATATGTAAATACAATATATATACACAGAAATTTTTTTATATTATCACCAGGATCGATTCAGGTTTGAATCAAGTCTTAGAAGCGATTTTCGATTTCGAAAACCATTTCTATGCTAAATATGATAGAACCAACATCGAATCCTCATATGAAAGGATCGATGCATGGTGTTACCTATTTAGCCTCGGAATATACTTGTGCATACGAGTTCTAATCTACAGGTAAAGAATAGAACCCCCTACCTTGTTTAATCGAAATTGGTAGATGTGAACGTTGAAACAACTGGTTCAATGACCCGATCTACACCAATGCTTCGATATGTGACTGCAACTCCTTGTTCAACCCACCTTTAATGGAGGTTCAGACCTCCTACACTCAATGGAAAAAGGAGAGGAGCAAAAGAAAAAATAGGAAAAAGAGAGAGAATGAGGGAGAAAAGAGAACAGAGAGGAAATAGGCAAAACTCTAGAAAATCTCAATAAGGGGCATGAGCCCCTCTTGGCCCCTTTTTATAAGTGTTGTCTTCTTTTTCAAACCTTTTCTAATTCTTAAAATTTTAGCCCAAACTTTTTAAATTCCAAAACCACTTAGCCAAACACTACTACACCACTTATTTGGTAAGTTTTGAATTTATTTTCCTCTTTACTTGTTTTGTTTTAAGGAAACTTTTAGAAAGATATTTTAATTAAAGTTTTTAACTTACACTTTTAAATTAAATTTCATTATGAGGTGCCACATAGGATGGTCCCACATAGGGGGATTCTCCACCCTATGGACCTCTATCATTTTATTAAACTTAATTAATTTAGGTTTTTCATTCCATAAAATCTATAATTTATATTTTATATTATTTTAAATTTTAGATTTCAAATCCATACAAACTCAATTCTAATTTAATACAATTACATTACATACATATCAAATTAAACCTAAATTCATTTAAAATCATATTCGACTTTATTTCGATGAATTTTACCCATTATTCTATTAAATTTTTATTTTTTCATAAATTCAATTTTGAATGCGAATTCCACTAAAATCATTTAGAATCAACTTTAATTTTTTATAAGATATTTTTTATCATTCATCTTTGGCTTGCAAATTTATATTACTTTATCATAAAAATTATCATTAATATTATTTTATTCATTAAAATGCTTCAAAAAATCACAGGTGTTACATCCAAATTTGATTTAAATTTCAAGTTTAATTTCAACAAAGATTTAAATGATTATATAATTCAAATTTTGAATTGACAATTCAATTTAATTATAGTTTATATGAAAATTTGAATCAAATCTAAATCCAATTAAAATATCTGAGATCCATTTATTATATTTGAATTAAATCTAAATCCAAAATTAAATTTTAAAAATTAAAATCAAAATTTAGTGAGACTTTAAATTCAACTCCATACTCAATTCAAATCCCGACTAAATTAAAACTCAACTTAAATTTTAATTAAGTTCAACTTAAATCTAGATTAAATTCTATTAAAATCAAAACTCAATTCAAAATAAATTCACTGTTCGAGAATCATTTTAAATCCAATTAAAGCTCAAATTACAATTAAATCTTATCTTAAGTTTAAATAATATTTTATCATTAAATTCACCTTTATTTCTCATAAAAATATCGAAATTTCATGGGGTTTACATCCTAAGTGTTTCAAATGCATATTTTAAACTGGGTTTCATGGGGGGTCGATCCTCGTGAATCCTCCATCGAGATCCAAATCTAAAGTTTAAAAAACTCACAAATATTAAATAATATGATAAAATCCAAAAAATCTCATCGATAAGTAACTGTTAATTAATTATTCGGAAAAATTACCAGGTTAATCCCTTATTATTTTCAAAAAAATTATGAACTTTACAATTCTAATCAGATTCTCATTTATTATCAAACCCTGACCCTAAAGGATTTGGTACGGGTCAGGTCTGAGTCAAACCTGACCCATTGACACCCCTATCTGAATTAGTGCTCGTGCCTCCAGTAACATGCAGCCAAAATGTCATATCTGTATAGTATAACTTTTGGTTAGAAGTCTGACCTTAACCAAGTATTTAATATTACGCCCAGACTAAATATATTAAAATAAGTGTTTTATTATGTCAGATTAGGCTCTCATTTTTTTCACCTGACCTAACCCGAACTGAAATATGAACTTGACTATATGTTATCAGGTCGGATTCGGACACATACTAAAATGGGTCAGATACCTGACATTTTGACAGCCATATCTGAACAGATAACACCATGTGGAGACCATCATGTGGGTCAAAAAATTATTAGTTGGGACAGGTGGGGACAATTTGGACCTGGACCATGTCCCATGTTGGATTTGTTTGAGCCTTTTGACCTATTCACATGTAAATTGTGCATGAAGTGAAAAAAATCACGTGATTAGCCTAAACCCCACGCATACTTGCTAGATCCATTTCCATATATCCTGGATCTTGAGATGGATCTAGATCCACCCAGATATAGTTTTGTTGCATTTCTGTTGGAATCTATATCAATATAAACATTGTTCTACAAATTTGAAGCAAGATCTTTAGTTATAATCTTTTCAAGATTTGATAGATTTAAAGGATTAGATGAGATTTCATCCATTATTATTATCCATTTAAAATTATTTGAGATCATTTTTTGGATAAAATTTCTTTATTTGGATCATACACATGCATAAATATGTGAGTTGAAAGAGTGAATAAAATGGAAAAAAAAGAAAAGAGTGTGAGACTTTTTTTTCGTGAATATTTCTTCCTTTTTCCTTAATTTTTTATTTTATTTTTATTCTTCTTCAATCCGATATTAATTTTTCACATTGTTTAAACTAGAACATAAAAAATAGTGCTTTGGGTGGTTCTTGGAAAGGGTGTGGAACCCAGTCTTACTCAAGATTGATTCTCTTCAAGATCAAACAGTGGCTTGCTTGATGGGTGTTCTTTGAGATCAAACGGTATTTCTATAGTAATGATAGGGTGATCTCAGAGTAACTCATACATTTTGGTTTTTTAAGATCTTAAAAATGGACGGCTCACAATGTATCAAAATTTTATGACTTAAAAATCCTATTTTTATGTCAAAAAAACATGACTCCTATCAAATAATCTATGTTGAAAGGCCTGAATGAGAAGATGCAATAGAACTATGATTTCTATACGTGGGTGTAGGTGCACCCGGAGCACTGTAGCATTGCTTATTTCTATCTCTAACTCTATCAGTGACTTTTGGATTTTATCTGTATCACCCGTTACCATAAAAAAATATGAGAAGGGGGGGGGGGGGGGGCTCACATGGCTGGTAGGAGTTGTTAGTGCAAGTCTCCTTATGGTGGGTAAGGATGGCAGTGGACCGGGAGAAAGCAGGGCCCCGCCCCGCCTCACATGGAAGTCATAATCAAATTGAAAGTAACTACATGCAAGTATGGATACAATCACATCAAACATTGCAATACATCTAAATCATTCATATCAAAAAAAGTTAAATATGTACCTTCAATAAATCCAAACTCCATCAAAACCGTCCTAGATATCAACAACTAAGTGAGTGTGTGAACAGAAAAGTGTTGCATCCAAAAAATTAAATAACATGTGATGAGCTTGCATCACTTACTCACTACGGGTATTTACCCGATTTGAATTGCTTTTGCCTTTCAATTTTTTTCTTATTTATTTTTACATTGCATTTTTTACAACATGCGTTGCTTAGCAATAAGCATTGCGCAATTTGCTTAGCAACATATCTGCAATAACCATATATATAAAACAATACAGGGACGAGGTTCGACCCCTCCCTGGCAAAAAAATTAATGAGGGGGCTCGGCCCCTACCTTGCAAAAAAAAAGAGGGGGGTGAGCGGCCTCCTTCCTTCTGTCGGCCTTCCGAAACCCGAAAAAGAGAGAGGGGAGTGAGAAATGCGACAGGAGGCCACCGACCTCTTGTCGGCCTCCCAACAACAAAACAGAGAGAGGGGAGGGCATAGCAAGGGTTGTGGGCCCTCCAACAACCCAAACCAGAGAGAGGGGAGGGCATTGCAGAGGTTGTCGGCCCTCCAGCAACCCAAAACAGAGAGAGGGAAGAACACGACATGGGTTGCCGGCCCTCCGAGAACCCGAAAGAGAGAGGGGGGGGGGGGCAGGGGGCCACCGACCTCCTGCTGGCCTCCTGACAACAAAACAGAGAGAGGGGAGGGCACGACAGGGGTTGTCGGCCCTCCGGCAACCCCAAACAGAGAGAGGAGAGGGCACGACAGGGATTATCGGCCCTCCGGGAACCCGAAAGAGAGGGGGGGGGGGGGGGGGGGGGGAGACGCGGCAGGGGGCCATCGGCCTCCCGACAACGAAACAAAGAGAGGGGAGGGCGCGATAGGGGTTGTCGACCCTTCGGCAACCTGAAACAGAGAGAGGGGAGGGCACGACAGAGGTTGTCGGCCCTTCGAGAACACGAAAGAGAGAGAGGGGGCGAGAGATGCGACAGGGGGCCATTGGCCTTCTGTCGGCCTCCCGACAATGAAATAGAGAAAGGAGAGGGCACGATAAGGGTTGCCGACCCTCCGACAACCCGAAACAGAGAGAGGAGAGCACGGCAGGAGTTGTCGGCCCTCCGGCAACCCGAAAGAGAGTGAGGGGGGCGGGACCAAGAAGAAGGTGAAGAAGAGGGGTGCGGGGTCACCTTCGGTTGTCGGACGATAGGACGGCGGGCGGCGGGTGGGCGACGGGAGGACGAGGAGCGGCGGGCAGCCGACGATAGGTCGACGGGTGGGCGGGCGATGGGAGCTCGACGGCCGACAACAAAGAAAAGAAAGGGAAAAGTGGCTCGAATTAGGGATTTGCGGAAAATTTAGCGACGGATTAGCGACGGCCAAATATCATCGCATATTCTGTCGCAACTGTGCGATGGAGTAGCGACAGAATTTGTAGGTCGCTAATCCATCGTTAGGTAGCGACGGATGAGCGTCAACTAATTTCTGTAGCTAATTCCACAAATAATTCAAATGGTAGCGACAGATATTTTGCTCTCGCTAAGCCATCGCTAATGGGCGACGAAAAAAATCCGTCGCTATTTGAAGTTTTTCTTGTAGTGTTTGGACTGGGGATGAAGGGTATGAAACATGGATGGAGACGGGGATGAACTTACAGTTTTCCCCGCCCTGTCCCACCTAGCCCCACCTCGCCTCATCCTCAGTCCTTCTAAAGGATGGCAATAGACTACGGGGAAACGGGGCCTCACCCCTCCTCATCCCCGTTTGAACCGGGGATGGAGGACATGAAACGGGGATGGAGGTTAAAATCCATCCCCGTATGAGGATGGAGGCAGGGATGGAGGTTTTAATCTTGAGACGAAGCGGGGGTGGAGACCCTGTCCACCACCTCCGCCCCGGTTCATTGCCATCCCTAATGGTGGGAAGTTGCAGGTTCAAACCCTAGTGGTACTTTAAATAATAAATGGTGGAGGTCTGCCTAACCCCAGCTTGCCTTTAAAAAATAATAATAATATGCATCATCCGATTGTTATGTGCCCAATAACTAAGAAAAGGGTTAGGAGATTATTACAACCCAGCTATGTAGTTGCCAACCTATGTCACATGCATACGACACTGATTCGAGGTACCAAAACATGATGTTCATGAAATGAAGAAATGAGAACGTGCATTCTCTCTCTCTCTCTCTCTCTCTCTCTCTCTCTCTCTCTCTATATATATATATATATATATATATATATATATATATATAAGAATTTTTTTAATAATTATAAGGCTCATCTAGTAGGGGCGACTCATGAACATGGGGAAACATCACGAGTTCGCGTCCTTTGTTGCAAGGCGTGTATGTTGTGGATAAGGGGGGCGTGTATGTTGTGGATAAGGGGGACCTAAAGTATATGCCAATGAACTCCATAAGGTGGTTTTTATTTAGTTATGTAAAACACAGATGAGTGTATAAAATATATTAATAAAATGTTAATTACAAAACTCCCACTAAAAATATATACAAGCAGACACAAGGGTTAATTTTGGCTTAGTTGGATGGGGCCTAAGCTGTTTGACCGGCAGCCAAGGTTCAAATCTCATGGGTGTCACCCCCTGCGTGAGGCAAAGCTTGGCAATTCCCTAGGGTCGAGGGTTAAGCTTTTGGAGTTTTACTCTGACGTGGGTAGGTCTTTTGTGCTTGGGACGGTTTTTCTGATTAAAATTTATATATATATATATATATATATATATATATATATATATATATATATATATATATATATATATATATATATATATATAAGCACGTGTCTTCAAAATAGCGTGTCCCTGTGACATAATTGTGAACCCATGGCTGCTATGAAACTCATTAATGCAACTGTAAAAATCAGATGAAGCCAAAGTCCACTTTAACTAGTGCTCATTCAAAAAGGGCCCAAAAGCTTGGCGGCTTTCCCTTCCTTTTGAAATGAAAGTCTAGGTCAAACATTATTTAATAAATAAAGCCTTCACGTGTGGTTGGTAGGAGCTGTCAGTGCACGTTTCCTTGCGGTGGGACGTTGCAGGTTCAAAACCCAGTTGTACATTGAATATTAACCGGTAGGTCTGCCTAACCCCATCTTGCCTTTAAAATAAATAAATAAATAAATAATGCCTCCCCTTTTTACAAGTAAGAACATGATCTTTTCTGAAAATTGAGAAAATTTGAGTATGGGTTGTTAAATGGATCTGAGACAGGCTGGATTTGGGCCCCTTTGTAGGGGTGCCAACAGGTTGGGCCTCCAATAGAAATGGGTGGACTCAGATTCCGATCCAATTAGGAGGTGTTTGTACCAGATCTGAACTAGAGTCCGACCATATCTTTCATAGAAAAAACCATACTCTGGTTTGATGAGGATTAGGTAAACCAGACCCGAACCATACCTGGTAAAATAATGTTTTTGTTTGTTTTTACATTAATCGGAACTTGAGTGGGGTCTTGGGTTTGGTATGAAATTTCATAAACCATACCCTGGTCGGACGTGGATATTTAATCGGACACCTCCCTTTGTTACCAAACCCTCACCCTGCCAGATCCGATACAGGTTGGGACCGGGTCATACATGACCCGTTGACACACCTAGTTCTATGTAGCCTAAAGCCAGATAAAATTTTGGGCTTAGACTAGATCGATTAGTAAACAAGCTGGATTGAAATAGAGATGAAATATCATCTCAACGGATCTCGATCCATTTTACTAAAGTTTAAAAAGTTCTTACCTATGTCACATGGATTTTTCAACTTTCCCTCGTGTTCTGTCCCTCTGTAATACTATTTTGAATAAAATATTGCACAAAAGTGGCGTGTCTCGTATCCTTTTACCCGTGTCCTTGTTACATAGGTTCTGACCTGACCCACCTTGCTCCCAACCTGACCACCTGGGTGGAGCCCAAATTGGTCAAAATGTTTGGCATGTCATGCTCTAACGGACCTTGGGTTGGGCCGAATATGGTCGGCCTAATGTCCACTACTACCTTCAAGCATGGAGTGGTTGGAGGCAAACATGTCAAAGGGTCAGGTTTGGATCAGATATCTGATTGAATCCAAATCCATTTGTAAGGAGTATAAACATCCTTTGCTAATTCAATTCCTATTTGTGGTTAAAATTTTACATCCAAACCCAACCCGGAGTTCAATTAGCATCTCAGTATGATTACGTGAAACCTGCACATTTTAACTAATTGTCAAAAATCAAATCTAACTCCAAATCCGATTAATTAGTCTATATCCGATTATATAACTAAAGTGAATTTGATTCAGTTTACATCATCAGCAGGTGCCGGTTTGACCGAACGAAGTAATAAAACTAGGAAAATGTTGATTTGGAGTCCGACCTTTTGGTTGATATTTCAAAAAGAATCCCACGTTTTCTTAAAAGAATTTGAAAACTAACATTTCCCTAAATATGCCAAATAGGGACATTAGTTGGAGTAAAACTACTACCATCACCGTGGTTGTGAGGGTGCTGAATGAAGGCATCAGATCAAACCCCATTGGTGCACGGGTGTGTCCCTAGCTTTCAGAGGTGGGCCACCTAATACAGAGTGGTTGTGGGGCGCCACCCGGGGTTTTTCTTGCTTCGGCAAGGGTTTCTCGTCATCAAAAAGTTTTTAAGGTAAAACTACTAAAATGGTCTTATTACATGATAAAATAAACACCGTTTTCAAGCCAAAGGTGAAAATGTATATTTTATGCGAAAAATGACTGTACTAAGAAAAATTACATATTTTCTGAAAAGCCTTATAATTTTAGAAATTTGCTCTATGTCCAAATTCGCAAATGCTCAACTTTTTTAAAACATTTTTACCTTTCTTACTAGCAAACCTCCTGAGGTTCGTGCGCTACCATGCAAATCTTCTTTTAAGTAACGGATCATCAAGGAGGTCCGTAATTATGTGATGACATTCATATATATATATATATATATATAAAACAACATTCATGAGTCACCATGACCCATCGTTAAGGAGGTTTGCCAATCAGTTAAGATATTCACATATATATAGTACGACATTCGCGAGCTACCATGTGAATCTTCTTTAAGTAATTGATTGTCAAGGAAGTTCGCAAATGTGTGGCACATTCGCATATATATATAGTACAATATTCATGAGCTACCATGCAAATCTCCTTTAAGTAATTGACCGTCAAGGAGGTATGCAAATGTGTGATGACATTCGCATATGTATAGTACGATATTGATGAGCTACCATACAAATCTTTTTTTGAGTAAATGATCATCAAGAAGGTCCATAAATGTGTGCCAACATTTGTATATATATATATATAGTATGACATTCACGAGTCACCATGTAATTTTTTTTAATAATTAATCATCAAAAAAGTTCACAAATGTGTGGTGACATTCAAATATATATAATACGACATTTGTGAGCTACCATGCAAATCTCCTTTAAGTAATTAATTATCAAAGAGGTCCGCAAATATGTGGTGACACTTGCATATATATATATATATATATATAGCATGACATTTGTGAGCTACTATGTGAATCTCATTTAAACAACTAGTTTAACAACTTAAAGATATTGGTTGGCGGATTCTAAGATCCAAATAATAGAACAAAAAAAATTTGTGGACCTTCTTAACGATTAGTTACTTAAAAGCGATTCACATAGTAACTCGCGAATGTCGTACTATATACGTCCTTGACCATCTGTTACTTAAAAGAGATTTGCGTGGTAGCTTGTGAAAATCGTACTATATATAATGCAAATGTCACCAAACATTTGAAAGCCTCCTTGACGATCAACTACTCAATGGAGATTCGCATGGTAGCTCGTGAATGTCTCATTATATATATATATATATATATATATATATGTGTGTGTGTGTGTGTGTGTGTGTGTGTGAATGTCACAGCACATTTGCGAACCTCCTTAACGATCAGTTACTTGAAGAAAATTTGCATGGTACCTCACGAATATCGAAATATATATATATATATATATATATATATATATATATATATATATATATATATATATATATATGTCACCACACATTTGCAGACCTCCACAACAATCAATTACTTAAAAAATATTTGCCTGGTAGCTCGTGAAAGTCATTCTATATATATGCAAATATCACATATTTACAAACCTTCGACGATCAGTTACTTAAAGGAGATTCTCATGGTAACTTGTGAATGTCTCCACACATTTGTGGATCTCCTTGACGACCATTTACTTAAAAGAGATTCACATGGTAGCTTACAAACCTCAGGGGTTCTCTAATGCGAAGGATAAAAATATCTTAAAAAAAGTCAGGCATTTGTGAATTTGGATATGGGGCTAATTTATGAAATTATGGCCATTTTAAAAAACATATCATTTTTTTCATATAGCATTTTTCATATTTTATGTGGATCTTAACCATGAAATTAACTTCAAGTTTCCGACTTTCCCTTGACAATGTCAGTGACAAGTTGAACTGGTAAAATGTCTTATTAAAAGGGGAAGGTGAGACTTTCGAGACATTAGGAAAAAAAAGTAAGTCTCTAAATGGAAACTTCAAAATAAACAATCATGGTCTTGACCCCCTCGTGTAAGAGCTTTTGTGCCTAAATGAGATGGTCCATTTATTAAAAAAAAAATGGATGATGTTCTATACCTAGATTTGATTTGCTCTAAAATGCTGCCTACTGCATTTAGGCGCTGTTTGGGAGATCAGTGATAATAGGGCAGATGAGGTTTCCCCGTTATTGTTTGGAAGCCTTTATTTGAAAGATGTGAGCGGAGAGAAGAGTAAGAGGGGAGAAGTGACCAACGTGGTGCTCCGCATGGTTGGCAGGCTGTCAGTGAACGTCTCTTTGTGGTGGGACGTTGCAGGTTCAAACCCCAGCTTGCCTTTAAAAAAAGAAAGAAAGACAATCTCCCATTTCTTTGTTTCAACTACATCCTCACAAGAATATAATTGACAACTCTTTTGTCACTGTTTTTGTCATCACTTTTCCCACCTCTCTTATCTCTGTTCTAAAGGCATGTTTGATATAAAAAAAAAAGTGATGCAAAATAGAAAAATTATTATGAACTTTTTTACCATTCCAAACAAGGACTTTTTTGCCAAGAGAGTTTTTCTTAAAAATACACTTTTTTGATAGGAAACATTCCTCCATGAGGGGGGTGAAGGAATGTTTCCTACAAAAAAAAAATTTATTTTTGCACTCCCCACCACCTATTTGATCACCACATCTCACCATCACCACCACCATTCATCTTATCACCACCACCCTCCTCCTCTCTTTCATTTTTTCACATTTTTCAACTTTTTTTTCTCATGCTACACAAACAAGCGAAAATCTTTCTTTTGAAAAACTTCTCATATCAAAACTCTCGTAGGCAAATTTTTTTTTCCTACGAGCTTTTTTATCTTCCAAACGTGACCTAAGGGTCTCTTTGAAAGGAGGAAAGATGTAAGAAAAATAATACAAAATAGAAAATTAGTATGATTCTTTTGACTTTTTCAAATAAGAAAAAAAATCCTTGAAAGAGTTTCTAAAAAGTACTCATTTTGATAAAAAACATTCCTTCATGAAAAGGTGGAGGAATGTTACTTATCAAGAGAAAATGATAAGATCCACTCTCTATCATCAATCTCATCACATGTTACCACCACCCACCACCATCCATCTCACCACCATCACCCACCTCTCAAAAAACCACCACCCTCACTATGATTTTTCATTATCCATCACCAGCATCGATCTCACCACTATCACTACTACTCACCTCTCAGAAAATGGCATCCGAGAAGCTCCACCACCACGATGATTTTTCACCACCACCATTATCACCATCCATTTTATCAACACTCACCTCCCAAAAACCGACCTCCCCACTTTCAATCACCACCCACCATCACTCATATCCCGAAAAAATGCGTTGAAGAAGCTCCACCACCCACTGTTACTCACGTCCTGAAAAATGACACTAAAGAAGCTCCACCACCACCACCCATCTTGTCATCACCTACCATCACCACCTTCCAAAAAACTGTGCCAGAAAAGCTCCACCCCCACTCCTCTCTCTCTCATTTTTATAAGATTTTTTATTTTATTTTTCTCATGCTACCCACACAAGTGAAAAATCTTTTATTTTAGAAAATATATCATATCAAAATTTCTGCAAAAGTTTATTTTCCTATGAAAGTTTTTCTTCCTTCCAAATGTGCCGTAACACAGGCACTTAAACCAAACCTTAAGGAAAACCTTCATAGGCAGAACACGTGTTCTGCAGGAACTATGTGTCCTTTTCAGTGTGGACCAGCAGGGGAGGCACCCGTTTTGGGGGGAAGCAGGTTATATGTTCCCCCCCGAACAGGGCAGTTAGCTACATCTCATGTTCGGGGGTCCCAAAGAGCACCACGTATGTAAGCATGTGCGTCTCGTATCCCCATGTTTGTCAGCATTAATTAGCGTTGGAGTTTGATGCGATTGCAAAGACTTAAGTACCCTCTCCTCCATTGGTGCCAAAAAAAATGACGATTCTTGAAAAGGAGTGGTTGTAAAGACTTAAGTGCCCCGAAGATGATTATTTAAGACTCAGTCTCTGCACTACAGGATTATCTGAGAAAGAAATATCCCCTGGAGGAGGCCATGAACATCAACCCTCTTTCTCTCTCTCTCCCTTCTATTTTTGCTTCTATGCACATCCAACAAAAGATCTTACATTGCTCCATCAAGCACCGACTGACCTACACATTGACTGTTGTGGAGCCTGATTCAGAGTTTTTACCCTTACAGGAGGAGTTGTGGAGTACAGGAGGCTCCTCCCAACGTGGGTAGCATTATTCAACTTGAAGAGTTGTGGAGTCTGATTCAAAGTTTTTACCCTTACAGAAAATGGGGGTCTGAGGGCTCCTCCCAGCGTGGGTAGCATCATTCAACTTGAAGAGTTGTGGAGTCTGATTCAGAGTTTTTACCCTTATAGAAGGGGGGTCTGAGGGCTCCTCCCAGCGTGGGTAGCATCATTCAACTTGATAAGTTGTGGAGTCTGATTCAGAGTTTTTACCCTTATAGGATGAGGGTTTGGGGGCTCCTTCCAACGTGGATAGCATCGTTCAACTTGATTCGTTGTGGAGCCTAATTCAGAGTTTTTGCCCTTACAGGAGAAAGGTTTGGGGGCTCCTTCCAGCGTGGGTAGCATCGTTCAACTTGATTCGTTGTGGAGCCTGATTTAGAGTTTTTGCCCTTACAGGAGGGGGGTCCGGGGGCTCCCCCCCGACACGGGTCCCGGATGTCGTGGTCAAAAAATGCACAGGGTGTCGTGGTGAGAAAGACATATGTTTATTCCAAGTAAGGTTGGAGAAAATCAATGGAAAATCCAACAGGGAGCATGCCAGAATCAAGATATGGATGTCAAGCGAGAATGGTGTTGTGCAACTCAAATAACACAAAATAATATGGGTCTGGTTTTTAATTAAAATGGGAAATGAAATGACAATAGAAATTGCTTAAAATTTACAGGAATAAACTAGACTCAATAACGAAGACACCATTTTTTACGGATTTGGAATATGACCTTCGGTTAGGGAGATATGGCCCTGACAAGTTGGTCCTAATTCGGGTAGCGATTTACAACGATTTGCTTACTGAATAACACTATAAATCGCTATAGTGATTTGCGGAAGACAGTAGAAATCGCTATAGCGATTTGCGGAAGACACTACAAATCGCTATAGTGAGATCTAAAAACACTATAAATCGCTATAGCGATTTGCGGAACACACTACAAATCGTTGTTGAAAAGCCGGATAACACTATAAATCGTTGTGGGGCTTGTTGGAGACCCGAAAATACTACAAATCACTGTAGGAAAGCCCAATATCACTACAAATCGTTGTTGGAAGGCCCCCAAAAAAATTGGTCCGGAGGGCGCTGCCCCCCGAGCCCCCACCAGGGGCGGCCCCCCTGGACCCCCGCCCGCTGACCGCGCAGCGGGATCCGCACCGGGGGGGAGCCCTCGGACCCCCCTCCTGTAAGGGCAAAAACTCTAAATCATGCTCCACAACGAATCAAGTTGAATGATGTTACCCACGCTGGGAGGAGCCCTTAAACCCTTCTCCTGTAAGGGCAAAAACTCTGAATCAGACTCCACAACTCTTCAAGTTGAACGATGTTACAGTCAGTGTGCAAGTCAGTCGGTGTTTGATGGAGCAATGTAGGATTATCTGTTGGATGTGCACAAAAGTAGAGAGAGAAGGGAGAGAGAGCGAGAGGGTTGATGTTCATGGCCTTCTCCAGAGAGAACTCTTTGTCTCCCTTGATTTCTTCTTTAGAGAGAGAGAGAGGGTTTTACAGTGTTTTACGGAGAAAGAAAAAGAAGACTTTGAAGAGTCAACATCATCCTCGACTTTCTGGATGGAGGACATGTTTGTCCTTTTTTTGAACGGAGAAAGAAGAAGAAGACTTTGAAGAGTCAACATCATCCTCGACTTTCTGGATGGAGGACATGTTTGTCCTTTTTTTGAACGGAGAAAGAAGAAAAAGACTTTGAAGAGTCAACATCATCCTCGACTTTCTGGATGGAAAACATGTTTGTCCTTTTTTTGAACTGTTTGTTTTTTCTTTTTTGAATGAAGGGCATTTTTGTCATTTTCTCAAACCATCACTTTATGAGAAGAATAGCAAGAAAGGGTACTTAAGTCTTTGCAACAACACCAGAGTCCGATGCAAAGTTATGTCAACATACACAAGAATACGAGCCCCATGTGTTTGTATACGTGGTGCTCATTCAAAGCCCCGAATTATACAGACGTGGGATTCAGTGAATCATCGGGGGGGAACATATACCACCCTCTCGTTTTGGGGGGACTAAAAAAGTAGCACCCCAAGAGGTGTAACTCTTTTGTCCAGAACAACATAAGTTCTCCTAGATGGTGGCCTTCTAATAAGTAGGGTTGTCAATGGGACGGGTAATCAGCATAATTTCTAGATATGAGCATAACAAATGCCGATCCGAACAGATCGACCTGAATGTCGGAATTGGGTTATAATTTTGCCAGATATCCAATCCAACCCAAACTTTTTTTCTAGAGATCTGACCCGAGTTCATCTTGACATCAACAGCATCCAAAGGAGCTCTGCCGGTAATACCATCAGCTCACAGTCTGAACCTGATCCCACCTCGACATAAAAAGGTTGGCACCAAACTTCATTGCATGGGGCCCACATAACATGAGTATGCATAACTTGTCAAAAGGTTAGGTAGGCTCATGCATCTCTGTAACGGGATTTTTTCAGCCAGGGATAAAATCACCCGATAAATTAATTTTTTGAAGAAGTACGGGAAAATATAATATATAAAACATAAAACTAGAAAAAGTACATACCAAAGACAATATAAAGATGAAGAATTCAAACGTGTTTTACCATGTTAATATCGTGATAGTATCAAAATATTGCATGATCACTTCGGTATTATATTGTCTTCAAACAATATTGCAACAAATCACAACGTTTTCAAATTATATTTGTTATTTTTCACACAGTTTGAAACCAACTCGCAAGTCCCAATATCTGGATTTTCTTAGTGAGAAAAATCTCACTATAAGTTAAAAATTGCTTTGTAGGGAGAATTGCAGACAATTATTGGCACATATAAAAGTCAAAAACACATCTAATATGAAACATATAAAGATAATATATAAAGTTTTAAAAAGTATATTTATCCTGTTAATACATGACATTTTCAAATTATCATGACAATTTCTCTGTTACACTAAATAGGATGAATACCAAATAGAAGAACTTTCTTTGAATCTAGAAACCGAAGAAACCGCACCCGGCATGAAGACCTGGTCGCACCGGCTCGGCCTGCCATAACTATGGCCGTCATGCCAGCGGCATTTAAATGAGTCGGCCCCATCACCTCTTTCTCATAGGGTTGTTCGTTTAAACTCTCATGTGAAAAAGAGTCTTTCTTTCCTATGGAAGAGGACTTTTTTTCTTATACCAACTAGGGCTCCGCTTGTCTGGTAGGAACAGTTAGTGCACGTCACCTTGTGTTGGGAGGTTGCAAGTTTGAACGCAGAATGGTATGGTTGTATAAATGATAGGGGTCTGCCAAACCCCAACTTTCTCTGTAAAAAAAAAACAAGTTAAATTTGGCAAGGTCTCTGCTCATGTGGTAGGGGTGACTTGTGAAGGTCGCCAAGTGACAAAATGATATGAGTTCGAAACCCACTGAGAATCTATTGCCGCAAGGTTGAAGCTGGGTGTACTCTTGGGTGGGGAAGGCGCACCCCAAGGGTTTTACCCACCAAAAGCTTGCCAACGTGTGGTTGATGAAGAGGGATTTTTTACCCTGGCCTAGCAAAAAAATAAAGTTAAATTATGTTGCTTGAACAATAAATGTTATTTTAATTCATTAAACGAATGTTAAAAACATGTTAGATTCGGAAGTCTTGATAATTATCTTAGAATTCAGTGTTGTCATAGCTCATGTATAGATTTGATTTGCTAGATTATTTAGTTTGCTACATATCCCTTATTAACACGTGAAAATCAAAGTCCGAATTTTCACCATGAGCTAACAATGCTTCATGGTAACTTGGTAGTTCCCAAGTAAGGGGCATAGCTCTGTGACAAAATATCGTGATATTTATAAAAATATGGCCGATATATTGTGAGAAATTAACTGAAAGTTTAAAACGGCAATTTCTTGTGAGATTTTCAAACATTGACAAATATCACGATTTTATATTTTTAAAATGTATTTATCGTGAAAACCCTTGTGATTTTTATTTTTAAATGTGTTTAATTATTTATATTTTCTTATAAAATTTATTTTTTGTTTTTTTAAATTTATTTTTTATTCCCGAGATTTTTCCAAAAAATGTGAGATTTATGAAAAAAATTTAAAATCTCCAAAGTGTTTTGTCGGGTGAGATTTTTGCCGTTTTTAACTTTTGTCACTATGGGGCATAGTGACAAACGTTAAAAATGGCAAAAATCTTGTTTTTCAAAAACTCATGAGAATTTGAAAAAAAAATCATAAATCTTGCATTTTTTTGGCAAAATCGCGGCAATAAAAAACTAAATAAAAAAATATAAAAGATATTTTTTATAAAAAGAATATTAATAAAAATATTTAAAAATAAAAACACATGTTTTTTCCACGATATTAAAACATAAATATCGTGTTTAAATCATGGTATTTTATGTTTTTTCATAAATCTCATGATATTTTGAAAATCTCGTGAGAAATCATCGTTTTAAACTTTCAGGCAATTTATCATGATATTATCACGAGATTTTTTCATAAATCTCTCAATATTTGTTACTATGGTAAGGGGTACAGTCTAACTAGTGTAGGCCTCTTTTCTAAGGTTAAGAATGATTGGCTTTATAGTAAAAAAAAATTACTCTCTCATTTTTCTTTTTTGCATAACCTTGCATCCGTTTGATCATTGTCATTGGTGAAGCCAACTTACGACGCCACTGTCTTGCTCCTGATCTCCACTTTCACTATTGTTATCTCGGTTTCTTATTTCAAGTTCCATCAACATCATAGTCACAATCACCACCATCATCATCTGTACATATATTTGTTATTGAGTTTTTCTGTGTATTTTTTTTTTTTGTGCACAGGCTGGGATCTTGTAGCCACCCTTGGGTTGCCGTTTCATCCCAAACTTGAACGGCTCTCTCAAAATCATTTACTCAAACTTTTTGGGGGTATTCAGAAAATTAAAAACAAAACCTGATTTTATTTCTAAAACATTTTTAGCAATCAATTTGTTAAAGAAGTTTTGGATATACCCATGATATACAGGCAATCCATGTGTTGATGATAGAGGGAACCCATCTCACTCTTTAATGCATGGCCCCAAGCATAAGAGGCGATATGACCACAGTAGTTGTCATTTTAGGTTAACATCTCCCACATGGCTATGAGAGCCGAATGATGATGCAGTGATTTTTCACCCATTATTTGGATCTTCCATTTTGCATAAAAAATCTATCAATAATGTATTTGTTTGACTATATTCAATATTTACTTATCAAACTAAATATCTCAAATAAACATGTTTTAAACTCATATAAGATACATGTTTTGAAAATAATTCCTTAGATACGATTTTCAATAAAGGCTATGCAAGCATATCAGTAGTAGGTAAGTAACTTAGTGTAATCTCATTCTTCTCAATCATGTTATGAACATAATGATATTTCATCATTATATATTTGTTTTTAGAAGTATTTGTTCTAATATTCATAAGAGTGATAGATGTTTGATTGTTACAACAAATTTGCATTGACCCATTGGCTATATTAAGCTTTAAATCTTTAATGAAGCGGCTTATTCAAATAGCAAAGGTGACATTACCATTGCAGATAACATACTTAGTTTTTTGGGTACGCTGAGCTATGCATATAACACTTGCAAATTTTGTTTTAACTTTTAAATTTAAGCGAAATTCAAGTTAAATTTAGGTTAAAATAAGATTAAATTTAGCCAAAATTCAATAGTTTAAATTAAACTAGTATTCTAGTTAGGTTCATTATGAGCCATAGATCTCGCAGAAGATCATATTTGGTGATTTCAGTTATGAGTTGATTCAAAAAATATATTTTTTAAATTGATAGACCTTTATTTTGGGGTTTTCAACTTAAATAAAGTTTAAAATTTAGTTATTTAAAGTTGATCGAACTGTATTTTAAGTCTAACACAATTAGGTTGGATATAATTCATGACATTTGGATCTAATTAGGGATGAATTGGATTGTATATAACTCAAGATTTTTTTATCTAAACTCATTGGATTTGACTCATAGGGTGAAATGCTCTGAACATCATTATTGTTTTGACAAAAATTTTGGTTGATCAATGGCTCACCTATTAAATCAAAGTTGACCTTGACGTTCTTTATTTCGAGGTCATTGAAATCGACTATTTATACATCCAAATTGGTATTGATTTAAGCAATTTATCATCAGCTGAAGTTCATGCCTAATTGTAGGTCAAAAATCAATGTTTTTCATTGTCGACTATATTTTATTATTGATCCGTGCACGTACGATTAAATCTATGACCACCATGATAATCTACATTTTGAGAACTATCAAATCAATTATTTAAATATCAAATTATGTTGAGTCTTTGGGTTTGTAGACCTTTCAGAAAGTTACCATGCCACTAGAGCCCAAGCCAGGGTAAGAAGTCCTTACCTTTCTTCACTAGCTTAATTAATTTCAAAATTTAATAAGTTAGGACCCATAATTTATTTTTTATTTTATTAATAAAAAAATTTAATAGATATTAACCTCTTATATTAGAGATAAGACTATTGCCTAAACACATCTATAAATAGAGGTCCTCATGAGGAGGAACAAGGTTAATTATCTCTCCCTCTCCCTATTGAAGTGAATATCTTCCTTCTTCTTCCTCCCAACCATTAAAGTAGTTTAGACCTCCATTAGAGACATGCAACTATCTTGGTGAAGGTCTAAATCAGCCTGAAATCAGGAGCGAGTGAAGGAAACAACGACTGTATCGTTGTGGAAAGCACGTTTTTAGTAGATAATCTCTACTTTCATGATGTTCGATTTCGGAATGCATTAGCATACCCTCTTTTTAATCTAGGGTTTGAATATACATGCAATTTATACTTAGAACATCTATGGTTATTAGATCTACATGAAAAATATTTTCAAAAACCCAAAATGATGTTCTGAAAGATCGATTTCGAGAAAGCGATTTGGAAACGATTAGTTTCGAAAGCCTAAAAAGCAAAAAATGTGTGCATAGTTAGATTTGTATTTTATTGGATTGTTTAGCATGCATAATGAATGTATAATAATGTTTTTAAGTATTTTTCTGTAGATCTTGATGTTGTAAATTTGTCTCTTACATAGATTTTGGTTAAAGATATGCGAAAATCATTTTGAAGAAGGTCTTGCAAAAATGTTTTAGGGTTTTGATGTTTTATGTTAAATAAAATTATTCTGAGCATATATGATAGATTATTACATATGTAGCATGATTAAACAACATATTATTGAATAAATAAATCATGATTTCATGTTATTTAATGTTTCTTGTGATTCTTGCATAGATGAAATTGTATTTGAGATATTCTATGAAGGTTTTGTGATTCTTGAATGATGGATGCTAATGTTTTAGCAAGATTAACATGAATATGATCAAAGATATGTTGTATGATGTTGTAAATATGTTTAGATTATCAAAAATCATGATTATATGACGCTCGCCATGATTCTTGTTCTTGTTTAATAGATCTTGCATGAGTTTAAATTTTGGCTATTCTGTCATCATTTTTTGTTCCAACCATTTTTAGAAAAAAAAGATATTTTCATGAAAATTAAGTCAATAAATTAAATGAAAACTGCTGAAGTGATCTACACACCCAGGTCTTAAATTTAGAAATTTTTTTCATTTTGTTTGGTTCAGTTATGAGACTGAGACGTCCATTTCAACAAAGCACAAGTTTTCTGCCCTGTCAGCAGGACTGTTCAGACCAAATATTTTGAAAGTTCTAAAACTCTAATCAAAATAAATTATAAAAAATCTGGGTGAAAGAAAATATATATAAGAAGGTTCTGTAAAAAAGGGTTTTGTCTAAAAAAATTTTGTAAATCTTGAGAAATTCCCCAAATTGAGATAAATTTCTGTAGTTGGCAGGATCTGTCTGATATTTTTTTTGAATAGGGTTTACTTTCTGAATTTTCTTGATTTTATTATGATGAATTTTGCAGTTTTGTTTCTTGAACTATGTTCCTGATATGTTTGAGCAATCCTTGAGAGTAAAATTCGATTCATGTAATTTTTGGTGGGTTTTCCAAAATCGGGTTAGCAGAGATCTAAATTGCATAGTATGACATGGATTGATGCCTAATTGTATTTTACTTTGTGCAGCAGGTTTATTGATGCTTAATTAGGATATTGGACTGATATGTATGTTAACTAGATGCATTTCATTATTGATTGAATTGGGCATGCATAAATATTAATGATTAGCCTACATTGACTATGTAAATGCATATGAATTGCATTATTGTATTGATTTTATAGTAGAGACTAATCGAACACATGCATATAATGTTGTAAATATTACTGCATATGAATCTTGAATGTGGTTGCATGCTTGCATTGGCATGATTAATAATAGAGTTAAATAAAAAATAAAATTAATTCTCTTGAGGCTTATTGAGAGAGTAAGCATGGTTATGACGGTTTTGTGGGATATTAGCTTAGCACGAAAGGTTGATCTTGTCTCCCATCTACAAGACCCATAACCGAGGAAACTACCACGATTTGTCTGTGGTGTAGTGGGTAAGGCTCATGAGGAAAATCAAATATATTGAGTTGTAAGAGGTTGAAAACTCTCTCTAAAAATTATATTTTCTTCTCTGGAGTAGTCTCACTTGAGGTGTCATGAGGTTAATATGATACAATTATTTGAAAATATAAATCTAGGTTGTACCTCTATATTGAGAGAGTATGTGTTGTACCCACAGACAGATATTGACAAGTGAAATAAGAATGTGAATTAATATAGATAGAGCATGACATTTATAATTTAAAAAGAAAATGATAATTGAAGATAAGAACTTATTCAAGTATAAATTACTCACAACACTAAAATGGTAAGTTCATACATCTTATATATGTTTATTTATTTTGTAAATGTTCATGCATATGTATAATTTATTATGTTAATGCAATTCTTAGCATTAATGAATCTGCATTAAATTGAGCTACTATTTTATTGTTAGCATGACCTTATGTTATTATCTGCTAAGATGTGTGTTATATGATTAATATATGCGGTTGTGTTCGAGTATATTCTGATATCGTGCATTTAATACAAGTATGTTATTTTCTATAAGGCTTTCACGAGTCTGACTCATTTTATGGGGTTTCAGGTAGATTATGATGTGCAACTGTAAATCGGATGTGCAATCCTTAGGTGACGTTGAGAGGCAAACTTTTCCTTTTTGGGGGATAGTTTTTGAAAAATAATTATTGTTATCAAAATATCTAATATGTATTTTAAATTATTAAAATTAAATTAAATTTTAATGTTAATATTTTAATTCAGTTATGATAATTGATTGTATTGTAACCTACACAAAATGTTTAACCCAAAGAAAAAAGGTTGTTTTCGCTATTTTAAAAAGAAAAAAAAAAGAGTTTTCTCTTAAATTTAAGGGTTAAAATTTTAAGGTGTTACAATACAACCTTTTGTTTTTCATGACCAAGAAATTGTACAACAATTAAAGAAAAAATTGTATCAAAAAATATATTTAGTATCATCCTCGTTGCCAGCAAAATCAACATCAAAATATCCAATCAATTCTAAATCATTTCTTGATAACATATTTGTAATTGTTTGGTTCATTTTAAATAATTAAATATTTTCGTAACTACTTGTCAATAAGATCAACTAGGATTATTCCGATAGTGACTTACAAGACCAACAATAAAGCTAATATCAGGTCTTATACATAACATTGTATACATTAAGCTCCCAATAACTTGCACATAATAAATATTTAATGTGTCTTGTCCTTTCCTTGGACAATCATTTTTACTTAATCTAACCTCTTTGGTTGTCAGAGTACTAACTTGTAGTCATTTATTATAAACTTTTTGAGTATATGGTCGATATATATATATATATATATATGTGTGTGTGTGTGTGTGTGTGTGTGTGTACTCATGAAAAATTAAGCCAATGTTTTCTAAAATAGAGCACACAATGAAAAATCAAATATTTATTTCTTTTAAATATTTTTTACAATCTTTTGCAAATATTTTCTTGCACTATGGAAAGAAAAACTCTTTTAACAAAATTTTCATTTCATTGATGTATACAAGAATTGATTACAAAAATTCAGGGGTGTACTATCACTGAATCTTCATAAAATTATATCCAAGTACATGTTTGATGAAAACCCAAAATACAGAGCACTCTTAGGAAGAGAAGGATCTATGATCCAGCTCCAAAAATACTCCAGTTATGCGCATATGTCGTCGCCAAGCCTGCTTGATTGTGGGTGCCTGAAAAAGAAAAAATAAATAGGGGTGATACAAGCCACAAGTCTGAGTAGGTTACACAACCACTCACTATGCAATAGCGAACATGAGTAGGTCACCAAATCAAACTGGACTCCAACTAAGTCTATGACTAACAACGAGTCTCAAACCTCGACTTTCTGTGGGATTTGACTCGTCAAAACCTCTAATTCAAGAGTCACTCAAACAATTGTGCAGAACCTAAATATTTTGCTCTCTACCAATGCACAATACAATTTACTTAAGTTCTCACTTTCATTATTATCTCCATGAGGGCACGACTACCTCGGGTTGCTATAGGCTTGTCGTTCTACATGGGGGTATACATTCATTCATGAGTTATTTAAATATTTTATTTTTAAAACCCATAAGAACTCGATTCACCAGCACAAATGTATAAAATCCATCGTCAAAGAGTTTCTTTCTTTGAAAAAGTTTTAGTGCACTACCACTAGCGTACGTAGCTTGACCTCCAATCAAAAAAAGAAGTTTGTGTTCCCTTAAGCCACCGTGGTCGAGGACTGGTCCACCCTAGTGACCAAAGCGAGGCCCACAACATTAACACGCCACTGGCAGCAAAGAAGTTCGTCAACAATTCAGTATAATCCCACGGGGTTGGTGCAACCTCGCTCTCAATGCGAGTAAAGAGTCACTTAAGGTGACCAATTACCCCATCTTTCAAGGCGTAACCAAAATATGTGTATCTTGTTTAATTAATTTTTGAGTCATTATCAAATTTTTAAATTTTTCAATGTACACTTCAGGTACTCATGGCCTTGCCCAACAAAACACACTGAAAATTCTATAAAAAAAATCAATTCTCTAAGTGCAAACATCTCATTGCACTCTCAACGAGCCTTTACTGTGCCTAACAGTAAGCTTACTTGAGAATATCATTTCCCAAGGTCTACACTATGACAAATAAAATGGGTAACATTCATAAATCATAAGTTTACGAATTCCAAACCTCTACTAAGGCTCATGTATAGGTTAAACTACTAGTTTCTTAGATTAACTACCATGGTTAAATTTTTCTTCTACTTTGTTTCATATATATGTTTTTTCTTTCTAGGTTTAATCCATTTTTCATGGTTTTAGAACAACTAAAAATAGAGTTTTTAGTTGTCTCCTTTTCTTTTTCTTTTTTTCTCAACTAACCACATGAGGCTCATAAATATATATGTGCCCTATTACGGCCCACGTATATGAGGTTTTACCCAATTCATGAGTAATTATACTTACTCGCATTCTACAAACTAGGTTTGATTCTCGTGTGCACACATATATGTATATATACACATTGTTAGTGTTCATTTTCTCTCTTTTTTTTTAAAGCTATAAGGGGCTGCATACATTCTCAAATCAAGATTTTAATAATATGCATAGGAAACAAATTATTCCAAGTATACATATATTTTTTTCAATTTGAATATATTTTATTTTATTTTTTATTTTCTTATCATACATATGAGAAGGGCGGAAATCCAAGCATAGAGAAAATTTTGTCTCAATGCACATGAGCAAAGACTGTTCACATAATGACAAAAATTTATTATAAATCACATATACATGAACAAGAGAAATTCTTTTAATGAATACAAATTTAGATAGACTGTTCATATAAATTTTAAAAACATATAACCAGGGTTGTTTGCATTTGACAATCACTCAAAAATAAAAATGCACATGAACCAGGTTGTTCATATTTTTTACACCTTATATAATTAAAATTTCATGAGAGGGGCTATCATAATATGACAACAAATTCAGGTAATTAATGTTCATGTGCATTTGATGTGGTACAGACTGTAGGTCAATCTACGATCTAAGATCAAAATGGATCCAATACGTGGAAGCAATAAAAAAGATATCTAAAGTTTTGGCAGAGTTCAATCTTATAGCATTTTGACTTAATAACTCGCCTATTCTGCAAGTAGGGGCAACACAAAAAGTGTAGATAATTATCTTGCCTTTCTATTGATCCCAAAGTTGTAATTTTTCAATAACTCATTGTCGATATATAGCTTAGACAAGATGACTGATTGTTGGACTTGGGTATTGTCACACTCGAGACAGTCCAGTTGGTGACAGTCTCGAATGAGGTCTAACTTGAGTATTCTTATCGATGAACAGAACATGAAAGTTTTAGATAAAATTATTGTCCGTATAAGAAAACAAAAATCAGAAATTTCTTAGCTCGTATGACCCAGATATGGATTTTACAATGGGCCAAACTGACACAGGATTGGACAGTCACCCGAGTGGCTGTCCTCACTGTGCTGGGGCTTTTTTTATAGTGATAATGCCAAAATTTAGAAAATGGAAAAATACAAAGATTATTGGTTCAATAGCTTTCCAACAAGCTAAACCACAATTTTTTTTTACTTTAGATAAAAGAATTGTGACCAAAATACTGACGGTGGGTTTCCTTAGACAGAATTCAGTCACCCGAGTGGTTGTCCTCACTATTCTAGGACATTTTCGATAGTGATAATCCCAGAATTTGGAAAAGGGTAAAACACAAAGATTATCGAGGTATTCAATAGTTTTCCAATAAGCTAAACCACAAAATTTTTTGACTTCGGACAAAAACGTTATGACCAAAATAATGACGGTGAGTCTTCTTAAATTTTTGTTTTTGACGCCAATTCCAAGCATACTTATATATATATATATAATGAACATGGTAGCATCAAAGTATGCATGTCCAAAAAATTAATTTATTTTTTTTAAATAATCAAGTGGGTAAGGTTGTTCATATCTCATAGCACCCCATTAAAGCACAAAATGCATATGGGTAATTTGTTCATATATGACAACAACCCATTAAAAAAAGTAGAATAGAATATGGGTTGTCTTATGCTTAATAGAATCTCAAATCAAACTACAAATTGAACAAGGCAATAACAATGTATGCACAAGAATTTTATTTAAAAAATGATCATGACTAGGACTGAAATCATGAGGACAAAAAATTTTCATTTAAAATGCAATGAGTAGAGCAGCCTCTTGTATGACCGGATTTTGATCTAAAAATGCAAGTAAGCATGGCTAAATACATACATAAACAAACAAAAAGGCATGGCTATATCCATATCCAAACAACCATTTTTTTTCCAGACCCATATGCTTTTTCAACAACAAAAGTGTAAGGTTATATGCATATATAACCTAGTTTCTTTTTTCTATGAAACATGTATATAAACAAGACAGTCCATGGTTAATAGAATTTTATTAAAAAAAATACATATAAACTGGCCATTCCCATGTATATCATAAATTTATTAAAAAAAAGAACACATATATGATCAGGGCATTCTCAAGTATGACTAAAAAAAATCATTCTCAAACTGCATATGGGTCACAACTGAAAATTTGACTCTCAAGACAACATCAAATCATTACCATATATATATTTAGATTAAGTAGTCATCAACTACAAATTTTGTTTTTCATAAATCAACATGAACCCCAAACTACAGAACACGTAGGTCCGAACATCGCCTAAAAAAAACTGAATTCAACATGGGTCCTAAGAGAAAAAAAATGGAAGGAAAAAAAAAATCAGATCCGGCCAATACCAAGCAAAACACATATTCTAAACAATGAAGTGGCTGCATAGGCAAGGACACAACTCTCTAACATTCTCATAATACTCTTTTTTTCATGGTTAAAAAAATTAAACAAAACACTCATACACGCACCAGTATATATAAGTATACTTTTCAATGGCAAACCAAATGTCAAACACAAAGTATACAGCAATATTTCTAATTTATTCCTAACTCGAACGCACCTATCCCATGTCACTAATGCGAAGAAAGGGTTGGTACCTACCTTTGTTTGTAAAATTTGATAGACACAGTCCCTATGCGCTGCTAGACACACCTTCTAGCATGACTCCTTGTCAGTTCTCCTCCTTAAAATCATACCGAACAAAAACACAACAAAAAAAAGAAAAAATTAGAAAATGATTTCATAAAAATAAGAAAACACAAGAAAAAATGGAGACTGGAGAGCCAACCTACCTGGGTTGACTTGGCCTTCTCCCCTAGGTTGAGTGCTTTCCAAAACTTCACCAAACGGGTTTCTTGCTGGTTGACTTCCTTAGTTGTACCAACAAGTTTGATTACTTGAAGAGTGGTGCCACCTCCAAAGATTTGAAAACTCGGAATGCCAAAATTGTGTTTGTGTGGGAAAAAGAATGGGGAAGAGAGAGAGAGAGAGAGATGGATGTCCCCTTCCTCTCCTCCTTTTCTCTAAGGCAAAAATGCCCCTCTTCTTAATCATTTTCTTTTATTAGCTTTTTTTTATTCTTAATATTTTTTTAATTCATTAAATGGATTGGTCATAATGGGTTGCATAGCCTCTACTCTCAAATGAGAGTAGCAGCATGTTGCTGCTAATGTATGCAAACCAAGCTCCATGCATAGGCCTCAAAAAAGGTGAAATTTGCTACATTTTTTTTGTTTTAATTTTTTATCTCTAATTTTTGAATGGCTATAGGGGGCGGCAAAGGGGCTTCATAGAATTCAAGTGGGCTTGTGATGAGCCCACTGAACAAGTTAAAGGCTAACAAAGCATGTAGACCCAGTTTGCATGCATTGATCCAATGTGAGGTGACCTCTCTTTAAAACTTTCTTTTCTACTTTTCAAAACACCTCTCTCAAAAATAAAATTTCAAAAACCCTCCTTAGTTAAAACCTAGTCAAAGTGCATGAGACCAATATGGGTCTCACACAGTTGACTGGGATGGTCAACCTAGGTTGGGATGACTATATCTCTTGGGGTCAAAAATACCCATACAAGGCCCTGAATTAGTCGAACTGCCTCAGAACTTGCTGAGGGTGTTTTGAAGTCAATTCAAGTACAAATTTGACCAAATAAAAGTCAAAATTCATTAAAATTTTATTGTAAATCCATTCCCAACCTCAAAAAAGGGTTTCGATGGACCTAAATATCCGAATTTGTTTTAAAAAAATACTTAAAAACTAAGGTTTTTGCATATATTTCTTGAGTTAAGCTCAAAAGTTTAGATTTTCTATCTCATATAATTTTGTATGATTGATTTACTAGAAATTGATATTTGGATCATGCATTTTAGATGAAAAAGATAGTATTTGAAGCCTAAAAAAATCATGAAAATTGTAGGCCATTGATTTTTTTAAACTCTATAAAAACCTATACATGCATCAAAATCAAATGCTTTAAGAAATGATTCCTATAAAAACAATCATATATATCGCATCTATATGATTAGAATTAATAAAAAACACTAAAAATCTAATATCATGTGTCATTTAGCAGCATTCCTATTTTGTAGGTTTTCATTTTCCATATATATATATATATATATATATATATATATATATATATATATATATATATATATATATATATATATATATATGTGTGTGTGTGTGTGTGTGTGTGTGTGTGTGTGTGTGTGTGTGTATGATTAGATATAATAAAAAATACTAAAAATCCAATATTATATGTCATTTAGCATCGTGCCTATTTTGTCGGTTTTCATTTTCCATATATATATATATATATATATATAGAGAGAGAGAGAGAGAGAGAGAAGAGTGTATTGTAATACACCTAAAAAATCCAACCAAATTTAGACAATTTTTGCGATGTCAATCACGTGCATGACAAACAATGCAATTTTCTCCCCTCTTTATACCATTTATCTATTGTCTATATACCTGGGCAAAAAACATGTCTTTAGCAATGGTCCAAAATTATAAAGACATGTTTTTCGATCCAAAATCCTCGCTAAATGTAAATTTAAAAAAAAAAATGACTCATGGCACAAGGTCATGCATTCGATGCGTGGGGAATTTGACAATACACAAGTTTTATATATATAGTTAATATTTGATGCTATTGAAAGCACAAAATTATATAGATTTATTGAGATAAAAACCACAGGTTTAAGCTTTATCAACTCAATCTATGTAAGGTTCATGGTTTAAAAAAAAAATTGGATCCAAGTTGTATCCGATCAGATCCAACCCGAATCTGGGTTGCAGACCCCCCCCCCCCCTGTGTTCTATTTAAACCCCCCACAAGGCGATTTTCTTTTTAAAATACTTGAAACACTCCTGAGTCTCGCCTCAGTCATGCCGACCCCCTCCTGTATCCCTCTCATATCTCTCTCCTTCTCATCTCCCTCATCTTCTTCTTCCTGTCACCGGCACACCCGATGCCTCACCCCTCTCGACTCTTGTCTGAGCCACGCCGACGCAACCCGAGCCCCCTCCCGACATCCCTCACTGGAACCACCTCCCGCTGCCTCTCTCATCGTAAGTACCTGAACCCTCTCTCTCTCTCTCTCTTATGGGTCTCTCTCTCTAGCTCACCCAAGCCTCCCACTCCTCATCTCTTTCTCCAACTCCCTTGTCAACCTCCCCTGTCGACCTCTCTGTCAGCGCCCCCCCCCCCCCCCCCCCCTTGTTAAAAGATCAAGCAAGGCTCAATCCTGTCATAAGGTTGGAACTAGGCCAGGCTCGGCTTGACCACCAAACCCACCCCTCCCGTTTGGTTTCTTAGCCTACAGAGCCGAGCTGGCTCAGTTAGTAAACCGAGCTTGGCTTAGTTGTGCTTTACCCCCCCTGCCTCTTGTACTGAGTCTGGCTCGATTCGATCAACTCGAATTGGGTTCGAGTTTGACCCCTTTGACGTGATCGTCATCACGATAAGATTTTAATGTCATCATTTATGCAGTGTAACATAATACTTTTAGTGCTCCACACCGACACAATGAACATGACACATTTACCAAGGCAAGAGCCCTTAAGAACCTACACTCAGAATCGTCAGTGAGTTAGACCATCTTCAAGGAAGGAAAAAGTTGCATATGAGGACAAATGACAAAATACTTTTAACTTATATATATATGCCTTTAACTGAAGGACAAAGTTTTGTGTATTCTTGTTTATTTAAATTATGTCATTTACATTGTCACCACATTATAATGTGCACAGGCTACTGCTTACATAATTTATTTAGCTGATGTACGATTTCATGTATCGCTTACATAATTTATTTAGCTGATGTGCGATTTCATACATCGCGCATCGCTTATGCAATTTATTTAACTGATGTACGATTTAGTACATCATGTATCATTTACGCAATTTATTTAGCCAATGTACAATTTTGTATATTGCACATTGCTTACAAGATTTATTTAGCACTATGTGTGGTTTCATACATCGGGCCTTGCTTTATGTTATTTACCTTGTCGTCGCGCTGCAATGTGCACATGCTTATGCTTTACTATATATATATTCTATATACATATATATAACTTTATAAGGTATGCAATTTTCTGTACTCCTGCTTACTTCAAATTATACATGCATTTAAAGACGCGGATTTTCACATCCTCGCCAAGTCTCTATTTTTAAAAGAATTTCACATGCAAAATGTTAAGCTCGTATTATTCGTTGTCTCAAAAAAAAAACAAGTATTTGGCATTTGCGTAATCATAATAGAGTTTTTTCCTCAAACATGCGTAACAAAAAGGCATCGACTACATAGCCCTAGGTGGTACGTACGTCCGATCATTCTCTTTGGTATCTGAAATAACTCAGATATTCTCTAATCTAAAGCATAGAACATTGGAATTTTTAAATAAATATTGGGTTTTTTTTTCAAGAAATCGATATTCCTATAATCGTAGTGGTACTATCAAGCATGCATGACATGTTAGTACTATAATAATTGGACGGGAGGTTTATGGTAACCTCGTAGCGTGAAAATGCACGATGATTAAAAGAAAATCACATAAATAGTAATGATCGCCTTCACAAGTAAGATGCTCGATTTGGTTTGAAAGACCAGAGCATGTAGAATGGGTCGTCAATTAAACTAGAACCTGACATACCCATTTATATTTTTGGTTTCATCAAGAGAGATGATGTCATGATACCAAAACTCTGATTGACAAGTTGTTAACAACTACGCTCCTCGAGTAGCAATGACGCAGTGTCCTCAGTCATTAGAGTTAGGAGACTGGGCTACCAAAAATTATCATAGGTGGTAGATCTCAATGACTTCTGCAGAAGTTCAGATGCATTCCCTTGAACAAATGGCCTTTGGGAAATTCTCTTTCAGTCATTAATCGTCCCCTTATGAGTGGACTCAGCTAGTTGTACGGGGTATCAAAATACATCGAATAACAAACCCCCGGGCAATCTCAGTTGTTTCTACATTTTTTTTGTGCATACCTTCAAGACAAGTAATTATCAAAACAAGATTATCATGCTCATTTTGCTTATTCTAATTGCGCATTACGAAAAGAACAACACATATGTTAGTCTTGTTCTGAATTTTGATATTTATGCACTTACTAGATTTTTATAAGTCTGACCCATTTTATGGGATACAGGTGATGATTAGGTCGGTATAGCAGGTGATATCGCGATTGTTGAGAAACTATGTTTTGATGATACATGATAAATATGATATGCTTTCATGATGCATATATATGATACATGATAAATACATGATATGCTTTCATGAGATATGATAAATATGATATGCTTTCATATGTGAAACTGAATATGTTATATAATGACTGGATATGATGTGCTATGTATTTAACGAGTATTTGATGCAAGGTTATTTCACTTAAGAAGAGTGAAGACAACTTGATCAAGTGCAACTATTTGATGCAATCATACTACTTTGAAGAAAAAGCTTTATGGGCCATACATTCATAAAGCTTATCCAAGAACATCGGCTACCTCAAGATGAAGATTTTTTTTCTTGTTTAGAGTCATATGTAACAGAACCTTCAGAAGCATGCATATTTCATATTAGACTATATGCTTTGAAATCATACAAGCCATTTATTTACAAAAAGTTAAGCTCTCATAAAAGGATATGTTATGTATATTGTAGCATTTCAAAAACACCTTTTTGAAACAAATCATTGTACTTCCTACAAGCATTTATGAAAAAACATTTTTACAAGATATAATAGCTCATGATTTCAAAAGCATTAATTGTACTTTCTTACAAGCATTTATGAAAAAAGACATTTTGACAAGATATAATAGCTCATGATTTCAAAAACATTAATTATACCTTGTAACATGCATTTATGAAAAAGAGAGCTTGAAAAGATATAAAAGCTAATGATTTCAAATATGAAAGAAAAAGACAAAATGAATTAATTCATAATACACAAACATTTACGTAAGAAATTTTGGTTCATAATACATAAGCATTTATGTAAGAAAAGACAAATTGTGAAAAGATGTATTGGTTCATAATACATAAGCATTTATGAAGAAAAGACAAAATGTGAAAAGATGTATTGGTTCATAATACATAAGCATTTATGTAAGAAAAGACAAAATGTGAAAAGATGTATTGGTTCATATAACATAAGCATTTATGTAAGAAAAGACAAAATGCATTAGTTCATAATACACAAATATTTACGTAAGAAATTTTGGTTCATAATACATAAACATTTATGTAAGAAAAGACAAATTATGAAAAGATAATACACAAACATTTATTTGTAATATAAGTATTACTCAAGCATTTAGTGTACTTCACAAACATTCATCTTGAATTGACAATTTGAGAAAACAAATATTATTTTATATACAAGACAATTGTGTTTGAAAAAGACTTTATTTATTTTAAAATCCACATTCAAGAATGTTGACTTACTTAAAGTCATCATTCTTTCTGTAAGCATTAAAAGCCACCTCAAAAGCAATTGAGAAATGACTATTTATTCAATAATAAAATCCCCACTCAAGAATGTTGACTTACTTAAAGTCATCATTCTTTCTGTAGACATTAAATAACACCTCATAAAGCATTTTGAGATATTACCATTTACAAATAATGTACTCAACAAAGCATTTATTGTACTTACATACATTTAAGTAAAGAAGTGACTCTAATATAAATACTAATATACTACAAATCATTAAATTGAATAAAGACAAAACTGCATGATGACTTACAATCCAACGTTCAATGTACTACAAATCATTTATTATAAGAATGAACTTTTACATAAAATATATCACACCTAAAATACTACAACGAATAGTGTACCCCAAAATACTACACTTATAGAAAGAAGACTTTTTCAAAAAATACATAAAGTTGTTTTTGAAATGACTTGACATCTCACATCCCAAAAGGACAATCATTTCAAAAAGGCAACGACTATTTTCTGGAGGCTATATAAACACAAACAAAATAGTTTTTCGAACAAGGACATGTGAGCTTACAAAGAGAAAAATTCTTATTCAATATTTGAAAAAGAGAGCCGAGAAAAAGAAAGAGAAAAAGTCAAGAATAGCTCTTTGACAAAGAGTATTGTCTGAGTGAAAAGAACAGAACATTCTGAGAATCCTTCATTCGTGCATTCATATCATTCTAAAGGTTCTATAGGAAGCATTGTATCTTTCTGTTATTCACTGTATTCCTTCTCTGTTGAGAGAAGTAGACCTCTAGGAAAGAGGGTGTTTCCCTTCTCTGTTGAGAGAAGTAGACCTCTGAGGAAGAGGGTGTTTTCCTTCTTTGTTGAGAGAAGTAGACCTCTGAGAAAGAGGGTGTTTCCCTTCTCTGTTGAGAGAAGTAGACCTCTGGGAAAGAGGGTGTTTTCCTTCTCTATTGAGAGAAGTAGACCTTTGGGAAAGAGGGTGTTTCCCTTCTCTATTGAGAGAAGTAGACCTCTGGGAAAGAGGGTGTTTACCTTCTCTGTTGAGAGAAGTAAACCTCTGAGGAAGAGGGTGTTTTCCTTCTCTGTTGAGAGAAGTAGACCTCTGAGGAAGAGGGTGTTGTAATATTTATCCGGTAACTCGGATGTTATAGTGGAAGGCTCAAGTGTTTTACTTGAGGACTGGATGTAGGTCAGTAACTAGGTCGAACCAGTATAAATATTGTGTTTATTGTGTTGTGCCTTATTGACTTATTTCTTATTTTATCAATCTGCATCGTATTTCACTATTCACACCCCCTCTAGTGGAATTTCAGCGATGACATGATGATATCACGATCCCACTCTTTATCTGATGTTTCATTCCTGAGCATGTTTTAAAGTTTTGCATAAGGGTTTCTTTTGAAATTCTTCTTTTGTATAAACTTTAATTATCAAAAACCTTGTTTTAAATCTATGTGGTTTCAATGCTTATACGGAGACATAAATCTATTGTGTAAAGGAAAGTTTGCCTGTAATACGCCCAAGGTCTCTTGACTTGTTATTTCAAATACTATTTTTTCGCTAAATTACCATTTTAAACTATGAAAAAAGATTGATTGCCAAGCGTTTGATTTTTTTAAAAAGATTACAAGTTGAGGATTCTTGAGCATTTAAATCTGACCACATAAATGTGTTTTGGATGGCTTGTTTGCTAAGGATAAAGCCTTGAATAGTGTTATTTCCATAAAAAAATATGATTTAAAAAATTGAAGCCCTCAAAAAACATGCTTATGTGTCATGATCGTATAATTCGACACTCAATTTTGACTAAACAAAACTTGCTTATCATGGGATTTAAATCTAGAAAATAAATCTATGACCTATGTATTCCAACTAAATAGTTTTATATAATTTGGTGCCTTCACTAGCACTAAATATATGACAAGAATTGTTGCACACCTATAAAATGTCAGCATCATTTATTAAAAATGCTTAGTTTTCAATAAAAGAGATTCCATGAACATCAACACAAACTTATGCTTATGTTGAATCCTAAACTATAAAAACTGACAAAAATGATACAACAACAACTACTACTACACCTTCATCCCAAAACAATTGGGGTTGGCGATATGAACCAAAAAAGAAAATCATTCTGGGTCTTCCACATGAATCCTTCTCCTCCAATCAGTTCTATCCAATGCCATGTCCTCGGTGAGGTTCAAAGCATTCATATCCTTTCCTATCATCTCCATTCATGCCTTCCTAGGCCTACCCCGACCTCTTTTAACTAATATATTTTCCCATTTCTCCATTCTTCTAACTTGAGCATCATTAGGCCTTCGCCAAATATGTCCAAACCACCGTAAACGATTCTCTCTCATCTTATTTTCAATGGGTGCAACGCCTACCTTCTTACGTATCTCCTCGTTCCGAATCTTATCTTTTATTGTATTTCCACACATCCATCTAAGCATATGCATCTCAGCTACACTCATTTTTTGAATACGATGTCTCTTGACAGCCCAACATCCTGTACCATATAGTAAAGCGGGCCTAATAGTCGTCCCATAAAACTTTCCCTTCAACCGCAGTGACATTCTATGATCGCACAACACTCCAGTTGCACTTTTCCATTTCATCCACCCAACCTTTATCCTATGATTTACATTTCCATCAATTTCTCCATACTTTTGAATAATAGAACCCAAATATTTGAAACAATCATCCACCAGTATTTCTTGCTCGCCAAGTTTCACTACACTCCCATCACTACTTCATTGCTTACTACACCGACATTCCATATATTCTGTCTTACTCTTACTCAACTTAAAACCTCTTGCTTCCAATGCCTGTCTCCATAATTCTAACTTAGCATTAACCCCAACTTTAGACTCATTAATCAAAACAATATCATCAGCAAACAACATACACCACGACACATTTTCTTGAATTGATCTCGTAAGCTCACCCATCACTATAGCAAATAGAAAAGGGCTTAAAGCATATCCTTGATGTAACCCAACCAGTATAGGAAAATTGGTTGTCACCCCTCCACAAGTGCGGACATTGGTTACTACTCCCTCATACATATCTTTAATTATACTAATGCACTTGAGAGAAACACCTTTCTTCATCATTGTCCACCAGAGAACGTCCCTAGGTACTCTATCGTATGCCTTCTCCAAATCAATAAAAAACATATGCAAATCTTTGTTCCTCTCTCTATTTCTCTCAATAAGTTGTCTAAGAAGATGTATAGCTTGCATAGTTGATCTTCCAACCATAAAACCAAATTGATTCTTTGATATCATGACAACCTTCCTCAACCTAGACTCAATCACCCTCTCCCAAAGTTTCATAGTATGACTCACGAGTTTTATACCACAATAGTTTGTGTAATCTTGTATATCACCCTTATTCTTATATAGAGGCACCAAAGTACTCTTCCTCCACTCATTGGGCATCTTATTTGTCTGCCAAATCTTGTTAAAAAGATTTGTTAACCATTCTAAACCTTTCTCTCCCAAGCATTTCCAAGCCTCGATAGGTATACCATCTAGGCCAACTGCCCTTCTTGATTTCATTTTTTTGAAAGCCTCTGCAATTTCTTTCTTTTGAATCTTGCGCATGAAGTCACTATTCATCTCATGAAAAAGAATGGAGAAGTCTTCAAGATTCTGAGCATGACTTCCATTAAATAGCTTATCAAAATAATCTTTTTATCTCTCCTTAATCTCTTCATCTTTAACTAAAACCCATTGCGTTTCATCTTTGATACATCTAACCATAGTCAGATCCCTCGATTTCCTATCTCTCATCTTTGCAAGCCTATAAATATCTTTCTCGCCCTCTTTGGTATCCAACTTTTCATAAACCTCCTTATATACCTTATCCCTCGTGTTTCGAACTACTTTTTTAGCTTCCATCTTTGCTATCATATACTTCTTCAAATTCTCATTATCACGACTCTTACTTAGATTTCTATAACACTCTCTTTTAACCTTAATAGCTAATTTGACATCCTCGTTCCACCATTATGTATCCTTACCTAGCGGTGCATCGCCTTTAGACTCACCCAATACCTCCTTGGCCACCTTTCTCATGCCACCCGCTATCTTATTCCACATTGATTCAGAATCCTCTTCGATACACCAATCAACTTCCTTAACTACCTGCTCTATAAACATTCCTTGTTTAGTTCCTTTCAGTGCCCACTACTTAATCCTAGGATCTATCCTATGTCTATCCATTTTGCGGTATTGTCTAATTCTAAGATCTAAAATTAAGACTCTATGTTGTGTAGCTACACTTTCACCTGGTATAACCTTACAATTTCTTAGATCTAAAAATGATAATTAATTTATTATTTTAAATCATTAAAAGGGAGAAGTTTATTTTTCTATATGTAACATTATAACATAACATTTCAGTGTCATGAAATTGAGAATTCATATGAGCCATGTAAGGCAGGGTGATCGTGGGGCCCATCCATTTTCCTTGCTCCAGTGAGAGTTCCTTGTCATAAAAAAAAAAATATAAAACAAAAAAAAAAATGAATTCAAGACATGCCCAACCTACCTAAAGGGATGGGAGCACTTCTACCAGTTTAAGCTGCGTTTGACTCACTGGACAAACTCCACCTGAACCCCCCCCCCCCCCGAGTGTGAGACTCACAGGTAGGGGTGGCAATTTTTGACACGACCCGCCAACCCGCTTCTTAGGCAGGTTCGGGTTTGGCTTAAACGGGTTCGTATCGTAAACGGGTCGACCCGCCTAACCCGTTTATTAAACGGGTCGGGTTCGTGTTAGGGGTATGCCAACCCGTTTAATAAATGGGTTAAGCGGGCGGGTCAACTCGTTTAGGCGAACCCAACCCACTAACCTGCCCGCTAACCCGCCAACCCGTAAACTTTTCAATGTAAAACCCTGAACCCGACCTGCCAACCCGCCCGCTAACCCGTTTACCCGATCCGACCCGTTTATTAAACGGGTTAACCGTGTCATGTCGGGTTACCCGTTTAATAAATGGGTCGGGTTCGTGTTTGCCACAGCCCACTCGTTTAATAAACGGGTCGGGTTCGTGTTGAGGTATGCTGACCCACCAACCCATCGACACGACCTGCCAACCCCTACTCACAGGTTCCGTCACCCTCTTCTAAATTATAAAGCAGGGGAAAGCAACGGGTTCCCGCCGGACCAGTTGGTTCTTGTGTATCAAACACCGGACTGCACCCGGGCAGGGACCGGTCAGTGGTTGTTCTGGTGCATCCCGCTATTCAAACACGCCCCCAGTTTTCCGGCTATCTTCAGAACTTGGTCCCACTGTAGGTGGACAAGGCTCATTGAAGCCGGTCGGTTTCAGGGCGGGGGGTTTCCTTTCCCTTCAACTCCTGTGGGATCCTCGGTTGGTGCCTCAGTGTGCAATCTCTCTCTCCCTCTCGTTAGTCCATCCGCCAACAACTAATTGACTAAGACTCAAGCAGACAGTAGTTGAGAGTTTCGCTCCTGGGCCACGAGAGAGAGAGAGAGAGAGAGAGAGAGAGAGAGAGAGAGAGAGAGACGTATGCCGTCAGACGAACGTCAGTACAACGTACGTCTGCGGAGATCCCTCGCTGCTCCTCTTTCCTGGTTTCCCATGGACCTCCGTTCCATCTCACCAACAACGCTCCCCAGTCTAGTCTTCAGGCGGGACAGGTGAAATCCATTATTAGCTCCCCCCCGTTTCCAACTCTTTCCCTCCCCCTCCAATTTTTCTTTTTCCCTTCTTTCCCACCATACCCACTAATCCTTTCCCCTTGTTTTTTTGGGGGTTTCTTATTTGGGTGAGAACCTCTCTCGCGTTTTCCCTCCCATTTTGGTTCGTTCTAGATGATACCCACAACTTCTTTTGTGAGGAACATCGATCCACTGTGGCGAAAATGACGTGCTTCGGATTCTTGAAGGAGATACCCGAAGTGTTGAAGTCGAATCTCTCGAATTTGAAGAGGGGTGGGAAGCATTCGACGGTGGTGTCGACGAATTCGAAGAACTCGAAATCGGAAACGCAGATTTCGGCCAATGAAGGGCAGAAGACAGGGGGATCAGAGAAGACGGGGGGATCGGAGGAGAAGACGAGGGGATCGCGGCGGAGCGTCATGGAGCTCTACGAGGAGAGAGCACGAAATCTGCGGGCGTTCACCATCGCGGAACTGAAAGCGGCGACGAACAATTTCTCGCTGGAGCTTAGGATCGGGGAGGGCGGGTTTGGGTCCGTGTATAGAGGGTACATCAAGCCTGCTGATGGCTCGGGCGATCGGATTCTTGTCGCTGTGAAGAGACTCAACAGAAATGGTTTGCAGGTATTGATTGAATTCATAAATTCTGTGAACAGTTTTTAGGATTATTTTTGTCTGTGAGGGTAACAATTTCTATTTTCTGTGGCGTCTAATTATGAGCAACAATTTGTTGTTCTTGCTGCTGGCTGTTGCTTTCGCGAATTATTGTTGGCAGTTTTTTATGGGTTTCTTGGTCAAATATACTAAACCCGGACGGAGTTTGTGTTATTACATGGGTTTGGTTTGTGAGAAATCGATGCAGTTGTCATCTGATCCTTCATGGGTTTAGTCGTATCCGTAAGGTTGGTTTAAGAATTTATTGTTCTTTGAGAGATTCTCTCCACAGTTCAATATTGGCTTAGAATTGAATGGCTTGCATGTGGATGTGGTAGAATGAGAAATAATCCATATTGATTGAATGTGACAGGAACTTAGTTCAGGCTAAAGTAGTTTTGAATATCATTACTGAAAATAGTCATCAGCTATGATGGCTGTGTTGTCTATTAATAGTTCATCTGCAGTTGGAGCTAAAAGAGGGAGCGTAAACTGAAAATGTGGAGACCTTAGGACAGCTAACGTAGAAACTTATGTGTACGGACTATGGAAGCATAATCTGACGGTGTGGTGTGCATGTTTGGGAAGTGTTCATCATGGTGTGGCACTTTAATGCTGGAATATACTTAATGCAGGTTGTCAAATTTTCGTATCTATTTTTAGAGCTCATGGTTTTGAACGTGATATAATTTCTCATGTAATTTTTGTCTTTTTTACGCCCCTTCATACTCTCTTCTTAAAATCAATAAAGCTCGGTTCTCCTCCAATGAAGAAAAAGAAATTGTGCGCAGCTTATCTTTCCCAAGAATTTACCCATTCCTGATGAAGCTTGACTTAAATCTTTTTTGTGTTTCTATGTTAGGGTCACAAGGAATGGGTGGCAGAAGTTCATCTTCTTGGTATAGCTGATCACCCAAATGTGGTAAAACTCATTGGATATTGTGCTGTTGATGGGGAAAGAGGGATCCAACGATTGTTGGTTTATGAATTTATGCCAAACAGAACCCTTGATGACCACCTGTTTAACAGGGTTTTTCCTGTTCTTTCATGGGATAAGAGACTACAAATGGCACTGAGTACAGCTCAAGGGTTGGCCTATCTCCATGAAGAGTTGGAAGTCCAGGTATTCTTGATCACAAACTATCTTGCATATTTATCATTATTACATTCTTATCTTTTGCTGTCCCTTTATGTTGAGTAGGGATGTTCATCTAATTCATATTGATAACTGATTCTATGAATTTTTGTTCTGGTTTGATATGGAGGTTTACTTGCTAAAGTTGAAATTAGCCGACTCTTTTCTCACCAGTGCACTGTGTAGGGACATCAACAGTATGGGTTTGGGTTGGATATCTGACTGACCTGAACCCGTTTATCGGTACTACTTAAAAAGTATAAAAATTCTAGTGAGAATCGAACCCTTGATGTGAGGAGACAGCGCCCTATGCAATGTAAGGATAACTGCCCACCCCGTTGGATGCTTGTGATAGTTGTGCAGAAAATAATTTTTTGATAAACTTGAAATAGAACTGACCCAAATTGCCTCCTTAATTAGATTTCAGTTTGGATTCGGTTTTTGTTTAAGCAGTTAGACTCGGATTCGGTTTGTGTCATTTTTTATTCGAACCCGAATCTGAATCCGACTCCGGTTGGAGCATATCCGATTAGCCGGATTTGGTAACACCTACATCCGACCTGAATCTAACCTGTTTACATTCCTAACCATATGTAGCGTGGGTTTGATATTTGCCTTGTTTTCACATAGCCATTGAAAGCAAGGTTGTATGTATCGTATCGTAACCCGTATCGGTCGGGCCCATAGTTACATCGTATCATATCGTAAACGTATCATAAAGTTTTAATAAAAAATTTCAAAAACTCCAAAAAATCAAGAAAAACCAGAAAAAATTAGCAAAAATTCTAAAAAAATCATATCACATGAAACAATGATGAATTGCACAAAATACAACCATAAAATCATATATGAAACATTTATATCTCTATGAGCCACATAAGACATCAACTAATATAAAATCATAGATAATATTGCATACATATCTAATAAGAACAATGAAAAATATTAAATATCTTGCAATGAAGAACATGACACAAGACTCATACTTTCATATTACATAACAAAACAAAATAACCAAGTTTATGAACAATTAAGTGTTAAATAACCAAGTTTTTTTAAACCATATTACATAAAACCTCAATAATCATAATCATCTTCTCCATCATCATTATCTTCTTCTTCTCCTCCTTGACATCCACATAGTCTTCAAGATACGTGGGGTCATCATCATCTACCTCTTGTGCTTATTCCATGTTAATCCACTTATTGTCCTCTTCATTCAAAAGAGCCTCTGCTTCTTCTTCAACCCATGCATCTAATTTATCAAAATGTTCCAAACTGATAAGATCAAATTGCTCTTTGTGCTTGTTGATAACTTTTCGATTTGCCTAAAAAGATGACATGAAAAAAATTAAAACTAGTTGGGTTTTGAATGAAAATGACAAATAAACATTATAATTTTATATGCCTCTGTCTCAGTCGTAAGTTGTAGCGAACATAAACGAGGTCATTGAGCTTTTTGTGCTCCAATATGTTTCTTATTTTGGTATAAATTTGCTCAAAGACACTCAAGTTTCTCTCGCATTCACTTGCACTACATGTTTGTCTAAGAATGCGAATGACAAAAGCTCTCAAATTTGGAATATCATTTCCAAACCTGGCCCACCACACGTTTGAAAAAAAAATAAGAAAATGAGAAATCAATAAGACAATAACTAGTATACAATCATACAAAACATCATAACTAAATAAAAATATGAAATTAAAATTGAAATAGACAAAATAAATTACCTATATGTATCATAGCATGGTTTCACACTGCTTCCGAGATCCCCATATCATACAATGCATTATCATAAGTTTTTATTTTCTCATGAATTTGATTTTGAATGCTATAATTAGGGTTCAACATTTCAATGCAATCCAAAAGTCCCCTGTTGACTTCTCTGTTCATTTTAAACATAAGGAAATATCTAAATATAGGATTTAAATAATATGCTGTAACATGAAGAGATTGATGAAGTTGTCCAATATGATCAATGATATTCTATATAGGTATATACAATCTTTTCTTTCCCTTCAAATTATCTTTAATGACCTCATAGAGATAATCTATAGCTGGTACTTCATTGTTAAGCAATCAAAGCACCTTCACCAAAGGTATAGTTACTCTATGTTACAGGGATTCGGCTAGCAGGGTGCCGCACCCGCGTTGACGCGACTCGACGCGGGTGTGGGTGCGGCACCGGGTGTGGTCAACCTGACCCTGGGTGCGTTGACCGCACCCAAGGTCATTTTTGTCCATTTTTTTTGACCCGCGCCGGGGGGAGCCCCCGGACCCCCCTTCCTGCAAGGGCAAAAACAATGAATCAGGCTCCACAACTCATCACTTTCATCTTTGGGAACAACCATATAAGATAAAAAAATGGTAAAAAGTAAGTTGGGCATAAATGTCATGGACCTTAAGAGCTACCATACATTTATACATATACACTATATATATGTACATTTTTGCCCCTGCCGCACCCCCGCACCCGTTTTTTTTGGAAGTGCCGAATCCCCGCACCCGCACCCTCACCCATGTGACATAGGTTATTCTCAACAACTTCATGTATGAATCCCAAAATTCACTTCTAAATACAATATCTACAATTTCTTTAGGCTTTCTTTTTTGTACATGGGGATATGCATTCCACTCATTTGATGAAAACATTTTTTTAGTGCAACTCTATTCTTTACTAGACTTTACACTGTAAAAAAATTCGTAGCAAATCTAGTAATTGCACTACGAATCAACTCAACACCACCAATGTACTTTCTCATTATACTCAAAACCCATGCATGATTGTAAATAAATTTAATAATTTTTTTGCAGTATTCAACTGTCTGATGTACCTCATTTATGTTGCCGATGTCCACAAACATGAGGTCTATGCAATGGGCAATACACATGTATGCCAATTCTTTACCTGCTGCCCTATAATTTGGTGCGTTGTCAGTAATGAACTGTACAATGTTTTAAGGCGGAACCTCTTTCACAATCTGGTAAAAAATCCTCAGCAATATATCTATTGTCTTGGGTGTATCAGACAAATCAATTGATTTCAAAAACACAATTCTTTTAGGGCAATAGACAAGAAAAATTTTCAAGGTCATCGACTTTATGTCTGTCTACCCATCTGCCATGATGCTAAACTCAGTTTCTCTCCATGACTGCATCATCTCATCATAATAAGCCTTCACTTCATTCACATTAGCATATACAATCTTTTCTCTTAAAGTATGATATAAAGGCATCTTATATTCAGGCCCGATACTAGTTATGATATCTGCCATGACCTAAAAATAAAATGAATTTACCACATTGAAATGAATGCAAGCATCGAAAAACCATCTTCCAACCGCGACATTCGCCTGCTCGACTAAATGTTGAGGAGTCATAGCAATACGAATGTCATGTTACGCCCTAGGGATAATCTTAGGAGGAAAAAGCTCCTAATAGAGCCTCTAGCTCTACCTCCTCTTGAAGAACTCCTTCCTATTCCTCTTTCTCCTCTTATTCTTTTTGTGCCCGCGACACTACTACTAGTACCAGCCACATTCCCTTCACTGCAGAACTTCTTACTTATGATGCTACGCTAAGAGTTGTAGGATCAAAAGTATGGAGCTCATCTTTGTCCTCTCAGAGCTTCACATACCCCATTTCTGCCCCACTCATCTTTTTTTTGTCATTTTTGTCTTAAACCAGTAAGTAATTGCTGGCATTGCCATTTTATAACATCCGACAATTTTCTTGACATGCAGGCCGCAACATTATGATGCGTCCCAATTAAATGATGCTTCAACCGAGAGATACCACCCGAAATAACAATATGACAATAGTTGCACTCGATTTTCAACCGGTTTTCACTCATTATTCGAGTGCCCCATTTCCATGTTGAATCATTTAATGCCATCTCTCCCCCCCCCCCCCCCCCCCAAAAAAAAAAAAAAACAAAACTCAATAAAAAGGAAAAATTAGTTTTTTTTATCATAAACCACTTCCTTGAATGAAAAAATGGTGGAAATGCACTCTTACTTGATGAAATCGCAAAATCCCTCTCCCTTGCGCACATATCGACTCCTAAATTGCTCTCACGAATTTGAGGGTGTGTGGATACCTCTCTAATGGCTTCTACACAAATGAGGGAGTTGCAAGAGGTTTTTAAAACCCAAAAATGAAAAAATTATTTTTTGGCCCTTTTTAAGTGCGCGGAGCCCTATATCGTATGATACATACGATAGTACACACTCGTATCACGATACGAGTGCGTATCATATCGTTTTCCTTCGTAGTTATGATATGTATCATACCGTATCATACAATACGGACAACCTTGATTGAAAGTATTATGGTTGAGCAATTTAAGGTTAACAAAGTATGGAAATGTGCTTAATTTGTTTAGGGTTGAGTTGGGACAAGTTTGGTGGTATTTTAAGAGAATATTCAAGAGATACATAGTTATATATGCTATGTTGTTTTTTTCTTGGTGGGTTTTTAGGCTTTTGCTTCGGCAAGTTCTCTAATTTCTAGTTGTTCTAGTCTTCATGTCTTGGGTGTTGTGTCCCTTTAATAATTTTTCCAAGCAGAGATTGGAGTTTCTTTCTCCCTTTTTGCGGGGTTGCTCTAATAATTTTGCAGTTGCATATGTTGGTTAAAATGTTTTAATTTTGGTAGATGTTTTAAATCTGTTAATATGGCATATAATCATGGTGTCATTTCCAGCTTTTTTGTTTGCTTGCTTGGTGTTGTTTCCTGAAATGTGGCTATTTTTTTTTTTTACTGATGCTATTTTAAGAGAATATTCAAGAGATACATTGTTATATATGCTATGTTGTTTTTTTCTTGGTGGGTTTTTAGGCTTTTGCTTCGGCAAGTTCTCTAATTTCTAGTTGTTCTAGTCTTCATGTCTTGGGTGTTGTGTCCCTTTAATAATTTTTCCAAGCAGAGATTGGAGTTTCTTTCTCCCTTTTTGCGGGGTTGCTCTAATAATTTTGCATTTGCATATGTTGGTTAAAATGTTTTAATTTTGGTAGATGTTTTAAATCTGTTAATATGGCATATAATCATGGTGTCATTTCCAGCTTTTTTGTTTGCTTGCTTGGTGTTGTTTCCTGAAATGTGGCTATTTTTTTTTTTTACTGATGCTCTATGCACCGGTGCCTTATCCCCTACTTTCTTTTCCTCAAAAGAACAAAAAGTGACATGCCATATAATCCTTTTTTTTTCATGAAAATCTCAATAACTTCTTTCTGCAGGCATGCTTTTATTTCCTAACATCTTTCTTTATGGCAGTATTTATGAAATTTTGCAGCTCTTCAGTGGACCGCTTTGCTAGGTGAAGCTAACACAAATTAAATTGTTAGTTTCCTATGTAAGGGATTCATGTTTATGGCATTATCAACAAAGTTAATTTTGTGGCATACACAAATGCCAAGGTACTCAAAAGTCAAAACTAACACTAAAACTTGGGAAATTTCTCAATCCAATTTCATTTCTCTTCTATGTCACATAGGTGCGTGTGTGACGATGCGACATTTAAAAAAAACTTTGGTGCGGGGGTGCGGGTAGGGTGTATATATATATATATATAAATTTTTTAACAGTTTTAAGTTAATACTAATGAAATAAAAATGATTATCATATCATCAATTCATCATGTATAAATTCATGCAATAAATGAAATTAACAATCTACAATTGCTATTCTTCATCAATAAAAATAACACCACAATTAAATCAACCATAAATATATTATGGCTACACTAAGTGAATTAAGAAAACAGGAAAAAATCCAACAAGTCAAGCAGAAAAAAAGTAAATTATACTAATAAAAGAAAAGCAAACAATGCATAATTTCATACCAAAAGTATATCATACACAATGTTAAACCTGGGTTCACCATAGTTGAACCCAAGCATGGGTTCACCAGTAGGCATGGGTTCGATTCTGGTGAACCCATGCCTGAGTTCACCAATGCCGAACCCAACACGCTTGGGTTCGGCTCTGGTGTACCAAAGCTTGGTTTCACCAGAGGTTCGACCCTTGCACCAACGCAGGGAGGAGGAAGAAGGAGAAGGAAGAAGAAGAAAGAGAGGAGGCAGAGGAGAAAGAGAGAGAGGTACTTGTGGTTGTCGCCGCCAATGTTGGAAGAGGAGGGGAGGAGGAGTCAGGGGTGTGCTCTAATACCCACCGCCACTTTTTTTTTGGACCAAAATGGACTCAGTCAAAATTGGCCGAGTCCATTTTGGACAAACTTTATCCTGTGTGCAGGTTGACCGCACCCGGTGTGGAAAAATTTCATATTTGCCGCATCGGGTGTCGCACCCGCGTCACGTCGAAGCGGGTGCGGCGGCCTCTAAGGAGAGTCTGTGTGACATAGTTTCTCTTTTAGCTCCAGGAGTTTTTTTGTGACAATCACTTGAAATAGAACAGATTTTAGAGGTTTGTGTGATGGCTGGATTTTTGGAGTCACTCAATCTTACTTGGAGGGTTGAGTTTAAATTTTTCTGTGGTGATCTCTGACTTGTCTAAGAAAAGAGAGAAACAGGGCATGAAAAAGGCATTGTTGTTATGTTAGCTAGATCATCGGAACGGTAAGAGTTAATTTTGTAATTTATCACCGAGTGGCGAAGCATGGAAGAACAAAGAATGGTAGCAGCATGTCTAAGTGGAAAATCTGAAAAATGCACTGTTCCAGTTAATGTTTAGATATCAACCTCAAACATTTTTTACGGGTCATTATTTTTAATGGGATCTTGTACCAAGTTTTGTCAGGACAGCATCCATTGATTTGGCTGAGTAAACAATGATTTAGTTAATTTTCTGCTTTGATGGGGCCAACTGTTAATGCTTGGGTCTATGGCGATAAGTTAGACAAATGAAAGAATGATTTCTCTTGGGCACAGTTTATGTGAATGCAGGTTCATGTAGCTCTACCTGTTCACCATTTTCTATGAACATCAAACATCTAGTCTTCAGTTCCTTGTGTAGAAGAGATGAGAGGTTATGGGTCATGCAGTTATCAGTTGTGCTTGCAAATGACTGGATTAGTATTTAATACTTTTGCAGGTCATATTCAGAGACTTCAAAGCATCAAATGTGTTATTAGATATGGACTTCATGCCAAAGCTGTCAGACTTTGGTCTTGCTAGAGAGGGGCCAACAGCAGGGCGCACCCATGTAACCACAGCTGTATGTATTGTCTGAGCAATATAGTGTGCTTTCTATTTAGTTCATTAATTATTTAAATCTGTCTGATTACGAGTAATTGCTAGCTCATAGTGTATGAGTCATGCAGGTCTATCGTTCATGATTTCAAAATTTTAAAATTTATGATAATTGCCCCTCCAAGTTGGAGATTCAATTCAATTTGTGGACATGGGTTTTGCTAACTTTTTGGAAAGAAACACTTTGGGAACTCAGATCCCCAAGAGCCTTTTCAATATTAATTTTGTTTAGAATAGCTGGATTTGTGTATAAGCTGACAATTGTTAAGGATCACTTTTGATTAAAATTGAGGCTTATTGACATTTATCAAGGCTCAGGCCAGATCTAAGCGTCTCTTTCCAGATTTCTCCATAAGGAACCCATACCAGGTCTAGGTCCAAATTTCAGTGGATATATGAAGAAATAGATATAGGTTTGAATAATTTGATCCTGTCTACCAGATCCAAGTGAATGGATTCTGGTTGGTTTTAATCTTTAAATATACTTGGACCAGTCCAAATATATTCTTCTGGAGTAAACCCCCATTTATTTGCAAGCAAGAGTCAGATACTGAAATTTCTGAAGGGATCTAGGAATGGTTAAAAGTACATGGTACCTAGTTTTCTCTTATAAAATTTTGGAAGCATGGAAGAAGTGTGTGGTTTCACGCTTTTGGAGCAAGCTTCCTTGGGAAGTGAGCTGATATTTTTAGAAGCTTCCAGTAACTTTGGGAATTAGACAATGTCTGTAGCAATTTTCAATTGGCCTCCTAATGGTCCTTGCTAGCCTGAAAAAGAAAAAGAATGATAATTATTATGCTGATGGCTGACCATGTGCTATTGGCAGCTGCTATACATGTCAGCAGCAGCAAGGTAGCACCATTATTGCTCTATCAAAAAGGTGGTGAGATAGAAGGGAACAAAAACATTATCAATAGGAGAATGCAGAGGTCAACGAGAAATTCTTTATTTTTCTTTTCTTTTTATCTTGTGCAGTAGTTCTAACCTTTTCTTTAAGTGGTCATAATGGAATAGCACCTCATCCAGCCCTTGGATACTCTTGTAATATGTAGACACTTCCATGAGAATCATGGGTTATGACAAATTATCTATTTTGATTGAATTATGCACTTCTATTGTTGTTTTCAGCGTAGGTGATATTGCTGTCACAAAATAACATGAAACCCAAGACATTCCAAATCATAGTCCAAATGCCAATCAAAATGTATTTGAATACTCACAATATACAAACTTGATGCAAGTTGTATGAATAAATGATTTCATTCATAATAATGAATAATAAAATAGATAAAAGAAATAAATATATAAGGACACAATACACTGAAAAACACACAAAAAACCAAAAGCTACCCATCATTCTCTCACCTTACAAAGGCACCCACCCACCCATATATATAGAGAAAAGAAGGGAGACCATTCTAGTCCAACGGCTAGATGTTTAGCCATTGGCCGTTGGACCAGCAGTCCAACAACTAGCCCAAGTTAACCAATAGTTGATCGAACTATGAGTGTAGCTGAGATGCGTATGCTTAGATGGATGTGTGAAAATACAATAAAAGATAAGATTCAAAACGAGGAGATATGTAAGAAGGTAGGCATTGCATCCATTGAAAATAAGATGAGAGAGAATTGTTTACGGTGGATTGGACATATTCGACGAAGGCCTAATGATGCTCCAGTTAGAAGGATGGATTAATGGGAAAATATATTAGTTAAAAGAAGTCAGGGTAGGCCTAAGAAGACTTGGATGGAGATGATAGGAAAGGATATGAATGCTTTGAAGTTTGAACCTCATCGAGGACATGGCATTTGATAGAAATGATTGGAGGAGAAGGATTCATGTGGAAGACCCAGAATGATTTTCTTTTTTGGTTCATATCGCCGACCCCAATTGTTTTGGGATGAAGGCGTAGTTGTTGTTGTTGTATATATATAATACCTATAAATACATATACAATATGATATATAGACATATCTTAACATCCTCCCTCAAACTTACGGTGACTCACTGTATGCTTGCAATTACAAAGGAATCCCATTACATAAGATATCAACATGTTCTTCCATAATACAAATTCTTGAAGGGGCTTCTAGATCTTCCTTGATATGCTCGAAATATCTCTAGAATCATCAATAACACCAATATTTTGAGATTAAGTAGAGCAAAACAAGAGCAATCCAATTAGAAATAACTATATATATATATATATATATATATATATATATATATATATATATATATATATATATATATATATATATATATATATATATGGAGAGAGGATGGTCAAAGACACAAAAATACAATATATAAAAAATAATTATTTAAGACAATTTAACGTTTTTTCAAAATTATGATCATTTTAAGTAAGAATTAATCTTGAAAAACCATTAATTTCAAACACGATAGTCATTAAGAGTCTCATCTCAATATATAATTTTAAGAAATCATAGTTCTTAATTCATAATTGCATATTATAAAAAAGAGAGATGTATGTATAAAATATCTCAAGGATAAGTTCATAAATCATTAATTACTTGAAATCATTCCTGAAAACATGCATGTATCACAAAAAGTTCATTTATGCATAAAAGGTATGAAATATGGATTTTCAAACAATACCATGAATAAATAACTCATAAAGGAGTATAAATTACGAATCATTTTTACACAACAGAATATACAAGAAATGATTTCAATCATTCAATAAAGATTTAAGAAAAGACAAATACAAGATCAATTATTACATTTTAGAAGCAATACACAACTAATGCATATATGAATGGACCATGCAATTGTTTAGAATCAACGAAAAAGTCACTTATGGACCAATTCTAAGAAAACCTTTCAAGAGAATAACTTACAAGGATGAAGAGATTTAAAATCCCACAATTATCAAGGAATGTTTAGAGTCTTAGACTAAGAAATCTCATAATGGAGATACACACCAACTCACAAGGAGAGTCACAAGTAAAATATAAGAAATCTTTCATTAACATATGCTTAGAAAAACATTTATTAAAATTATGCAAAACACACAAGACAATCAGTGATGTAATAAATTTAAAATATCCTTGATCATGCAATTAAAGCATATTTAATGCAAGATGCATAAAAAAAATTCAATACCATTTTTCATACAAGAACAAATGAGTTTAGAAAATTTACGAAAAAATCCCACATAACACAATGAATGATATTTGCAAATCTTAACATTAGTTCGACTACCACAATCAATCACCTCACTAGACCTCAAAAATCAAGTTTATCAGCTACTAGAACATGAGCATAACCACAATGTCACTAAAGGGCTAAAAACACGCAAAAAGTGTGAATAGCCTGTAATGAAACAAGGAGTCTTCACACACCTCACTCAAGAGGCACAAATCACCCTTACAAATCGTAGAAAGCACAAAAACCACTAAGGTTTTATGACAAACGCAATCACAAAGTGCACATGCATAAGTCCACTATAGGACAATCCAAAAAGCACTAAGGCTTACACAAACACAAGAGTGCACACAATATCAAAAAAGAGACAACACTTAAAAATAATGAATTTATTCATCAAGGAGCTTCAAAGAAGCTTACAAATACAAAGGGCCTTAAGCCCTTATTTATAGACAAGAGGAGGTCAATAGGGAACCTCCAAATAGATGTTGGGAGGCTCCCAATGGTCATATTTGTGATTGTTGGGTGTACTCCCAATGACTATAAGAAGGCATTTTACAAGAATGCCCTTACATAATGAGATAAAATACAAAAAATTAAAAGAAGAAGAATAAAGAAAAACCTATTTTCTAACATGTACAAAATAACCAAAAATGTCCCTAGTGAGCAACCTAAATTACATTATTAATTATAATTATATATACATATATCTTGAATATATATATATATATGTATGTATAACTATCTATGAAATTATACATATAACTTAACACCCCCCTTCAAACTTACACTGATGTAACCGAAAGTTTGCAAATAGAACCCATGTCTGTAAAAGTCTTCATAGTCTGCATCATATTTCTTCATTAGTTCCTTCCATTGAAGGATGTATAGTCTTCAATATTTCTGTTCAATCATTTGCTAAAAAATGACTCTTCAATACTTGGGAACCTGTAAATAGATCAGCAAACCAAATATCCCAACTATATAAAAGAACATATATATCATAAAAACAAAGAACATTTTAAAATATTATTTGTTCAAAATATATTGATATTGTGGCATAAATCATTAATCACTTTAAACATTCATGAAAACAATAATGGAAATATGCATAATACCCCAATACTTAAAAATGAGAAAGTAAAACCTACTAGAAAAACTTTAGAGTCATGCATAAGATGTGAAAAACTCAAGAAACATCCAACAAATAAAAAAGTTAACTTTAGGATAATCAACACATATTTATCAAGAAAAAACACATTAATGCATGCAAGACATGAAATAGGATTTGTTGAGTAATATTAATACCATGAATAAATGACTCACAAAAAGGTGTTTAAATTATAAAATCCCACAAAGAAGAGTATTTGACTCATAAATAGATTTCCTTTTGAGAACAAATCATTTTTATACAACGGAAAATATAAGAAATAATTCAAATCATTCAATAAAGGTTAAAATAGACAAATATAACAAACATGGATCAATCAAACATTATGTTTTAGAAGCAGTATTAATCATGCATATATGAATGAATCATGCAATAGTTTAGAGCCAATGAAAGAGTCGCTTATGGACCAATAAAAACTTTTCTAAGAGAAAATAACTTATAAGAGATTTAAAATTCCACAAATCTCACGAAATAATATTTTTATAAATAGTAATATATATACAAAACACACTAGGCAGCCTATCATGAAACAAATTTAAAGTGTCCTTAATCATGCAATTAAAGCATATTCGATGCAAAATGCATGAAAATATTTTAATTACCATTTTTCATATAAGGATAAATAAGTAATAAAAATTCAGAAATTTTGTGGAGAAATTTAAAAAATCTCATATAAGACAATGAATGATGTTTGTAAATCTCAACAATAGTTTGACCATCACAAACAATCACCTCACTAGACCTCCAATCCTCAAAATCAAGTGTGTCAGCGACTAGAACAAGAGCATAAACATAAAACCACTAAAGGGCCAAAGACACACACACAAATGTGTGTATAAATAGCATGTCTCTTTCTCAGCGCATCGAAGTTTTGCAACCTCTTCTCAAAGGGCAATCCGTGACCGGTGCTACTGTCTCCACCTCTCCTCCTCCAGGTATGGATCCTTGGCTATTAGATTCAGGCACTTCATTTCATTTGACTTATGATGGATATATACCCTTTGATTGTAGTAATATTTCTAGTAAAAGAAATGTGTTTACGACTGATGGAACCTCTCTTGATATTAAAAAAATTGAAAATTTTAAAAATTCTCCCAATTTTAGTATTCCAAAAATAAGAATTGTTCGGAAATTTAATTTAAATTTGCTTTTTGTTTCTCAAATCACTGATCATGGATGTAGTCTCCTTCACTTCTAACCAATGCTTAATACATGATCTTCAATCCGGGAAGTAGATTAGGGAAAGGGCGAGACTTGTATTACATGGATTAGTTGAAATTTTCCAACAAAACCTTTTGCCTTAATGTTAAAAAATTAGATAAAGTTTTGTGGCATCAAATACTAAGTCATCCTAGTATGTAAAAATTATCCAATGTTCCTCGTCTGACGACATTTTGTAATGAACAAATTCAATGTACTGATTGCATTCTTGCTAAAATGAAATCAATTCCATATCAAGAAAGATCCTTTTTTACTTCTAAACCTCTTGAATTGATTTACTCTGATGTTTGGGGCCTTGCTCTTGTTGCCTCCAAAGGAGGATACACTTATTATGTTGTCTTTATGGATGATTACTCTAGCTTTACATGGATATATTGTCTCAAACATAAATATGAAGTATTTAAAAACTTAAAAAAATTTCACTAGTCATAAATCTTTTGAAAAGTAATATGTATACTTTTCGTTATGATTCAGGAGGGAATATATGTCCAATGATTTTCAAAAGTATTTAAGTGAGAATGAAAATTTTCACCAAAGGTCATGTTCTAATACACCACAACAAAACGGTTTAGCCGGAAGAAAACACCTGTAATAGAGACCACTAGAACCTTGCACATATCTAAGGGTGTTCCAAAACATTTTTGGGCTAAAGCAACTCTCACTGTAGTTTATCTTATAAATATGGTACCTTCTTAAAAAAATCAAAATCTTTCACCCTGTGAAAAGATTTATAAGGTTACCCCCGATTATTTTAGACTGAGAATCTTTGGGTGTAGATGGTTTGTGCTTACTCACAAAGATGATAAATTATCTCCAAAAGCTATCGCATGTGTATTTTTAGGTTATGGATAAAGTCAAAAGGGGTTTAGGTGTTATGATATCTAAAATTACAAATTATATATTTCTAGAAATGTTATATTTTTAGAACAAAAAAATGGATTTGATACTAACATATAAAAAAATGAATATTAAAAGTTTAAATTCCTTGAAAAAATATTCAAATATAAAAGAACAATAAACTATAACCATTAGGCACTCAATAGGACTACATAGAGCTCCAGATAGGTTTGTGCCATATGATTCATTTGAGCATCATTACTAAGCCTGTTTAGTAAAAATCTTTTCGTATTTTGAACCTGCTACATATAATCAAGCAAAGGACTATCCTAAATGGAAAAATGACATGAATAGAGAGATTAGAGCTTTGGAAAAATTAAAAAACTTGAGAACTAACAGACATACCAATCAATAAGAAAACAATAGGCTTTAGATGGGTTTTTAAAGCTAAAACTAAAAGTGAGGGAACTCTAGAAAGGCATAAAGCTAGGTTGGTAGCCAAAGGATATACTCAAGAATATGTGATTAACTACGATGAAACCTTTGCTCCCCTAGCCAGGATGACCACTGTTCGAATCCTAATAGTTGTGGCTCCTATTAGGAAATGACGAATTTATCAAATGGACACTTAAAATGCATTTTTAAATGATGAATTAAAAGAAGAAGTATATATGGATCCACCCTGTGGATATTAAGTTCCTAAGGAAAAAGTTCTTCATCTTAGAAAGACTTTATGTGGTCTTAACAAGCTCCAAAGGCTTGGTATGATCGCTTTAGTTCTCTTATGATCAAACTTGGATATATTTCTTGTTACACTAACGCTGCTTTGTTTGCTAAGAATTCCGATGTAGGTATTGTTATCCTACTGCTTTATGTTGATGATATGATCATAACTGGAGGAGATATCAAATTAAATTTATTCTTAAACAAATTTTTGAGATGACTGACCTTTGTTTTTTTAGGTTTTTTTTAGGGATTGTGGTTGCATATTCTCCTAGAGGATACTTGTTATCTCAGTCTAAATTTCTGCTGAAATTATTGTCAGGTTTGGAATCACTGACGACAAAAAGAGTGGACACACTCGAAGTATTAAACTCGAAGATGAAAATTGATGTTGGAACTCCACTGGATGATCCTATTCTATATCGACAGATGATTGGGGCATTAACATATTTGACTATTACCAGAGCATACATATCACATGCAGTTCACACATCCAATCAATTTCAACACTCTCCTACCACTATGCACATAAGTGTTGTTATGTGTATTGTTAGATATCTGAAAAATTCTACTTCTAAAGGATTATTTTAATCTTCTTTACCTCTTGATTTAATTGCATACTCTGATTCTGATTTGGGAGGAGTCCCTAATGACAAGCATTCAACTACTGGTTTCTGTGTTTTTGTAGGAGATTCTTTGGCATCATGAAAGTATAAAAAGCAATAAAAAGTATCTCTATCCTCTACATAAGCCGAGTATTAAGCTATGACAACTACCACATCTGAAATTGTATGGTTGAGGCGTCTTCTTAAGGATATGAGAGTGACTATGACAGAGCCATCACGATTATGTTGTGACAATAAGAGTGTCATCTAACATTGCTAAAAATCATACTTTTTATGAGCGCACTAAACACATTGAGATGAACTATCATTATGTTAGCGAAGAATTTTTGAAGAAGACTATTTTGTTGCCGCATGTGACCTCAAAATATCTGCTTGCAGTCTTCTTCACAAAAGCTTTGCCTTCCCTGAGGTTTCGTTTCTTGTTAGACAAAGTTTCAGTCATCCCATTGTAACTTTGAAGGGGAGTGTTAATGTGTTAATGTGTGTGTCTCAGGGGCATTTTGGTCTTTTTACATGTAAATTCACAATAAGTGTTTATCTTTATTTTTTTCTTTTTATTTTCTTTAATTTAGTTTTTTGTAAATATTCCCAGCTTGAAGGGATTTTTGGGAATATTCCCATAGAGTTGTTGGACCCTACTCAACAACTATATTTCTAGCTGTTGGGACCACCCAATGGCTCTATGAAGCCCTCTTCATGTGTATGTATAGGGGTGTGATCCCCGCATTTGCACTGCTTACGCATTTGCACTGCTTACGCACTTGCACTATTTACCTGCTTGCATTGCTTACCTGTTTAACTGCATATCTGCTTTAAACTGCGTAACCTACTGAATTAAATGTACTTAATTCAGTTCCTTGTAGTCTCTCTTGTGCACCTACTAGTTTTTCGCGAAACTAACCCATTCTATGAGTACAAGTGATTTTTAGGTACACTACGGGCGATGGTGCGATTGCAAGATGGCTTCAAGACTTCTTCTTCCTACTCTTAGCTCGCATCCTGGACGCTTGGGTTTGTATCGGATTTCCCTTAGGATATCCGAATCTTGTGAGTTTTGGTTCTTTTAGCTAACGTGCCCAAAGTTGTCAGCTTGCCTTATGATTTATCAAAGAAAAATCTTCCGCTGATTTCATAAACAAACTCTTAAGGAAAGAGATATTTCTAGTCTCTTGCCTGTTTTTCTGAAAAGGGTTCGCAAGTTTGAAATTTGGGGCGTTACAATTTTAGTTATTTTACTAACGGGGATCGGGGATGGGGTGGAGCGGAGTGGGGCGGGGGAAAGCATAAGTCCATCCCCGCCTTCATCCCCACACGGGTTTTTGATTTTAAACTTCATCCCCGGTCCAAACAGGGCGAGGCGGGGTGGGGCCCCATTTTCCCCCGGTCCACTGCCAGCCCTAATTTCAGCCCTTAAGTGGCTTATTTCAATATTGCTTCTGTGTTGGACCCATAAGTGGTCGTCTCTCTTATTGGGTTTTGCCCATAAGTGGCTCATTGAAGAATCATATTGAATAGTGACACTTTCTACTTTGATGAATGGTTAGAGGAAGAGGTGGGTTTTTCATAAGTATATTCCTGTGGTGTTGCTTCTTGTTTTGGAGGTAATATGAGGAGATAACTGCCTCATCAATGAGTGTATCTGTTTCTTAGATAGGCTTGGAATGAATCTATAAATATTGAAGTTTTGATTTGATCTTATTCTCATTTCACCAGAGGGTTGCACCGTGTCTCGCTATATGAAGATGAAATAGACTGCAACAACTCCTTTACCTTTCACTGCAATGACGGAAATTACAGCAATTTGATTTTTTTTCCTTGAAACCATCTAATTTTTGTTTCTATTTTTTTTTTCAAAAATCTGCAAATTAGAAGGATTTGGTGATGCATACTAATGTGATGCAGTTAATTCTTTTAATTATTTTATTTGATGACAAAGTTCCCCACCCAAGAGGGTGATCTGCTGGTGGGATCACCGACACCCTAGCCCTTACAAAGCCTACCCATGAAAGACACCCGCACATCTGGTGGGAGTAGAACATGGACAAAGGGGTCAGCACCTTCCCCCCCGACCTGCTACCACTTGGGCGACCCAGGCGGGTGTCTTTTAATTTTCTTTTTAAAGGGCCATTTTCAGTTGAGTGCATTTCTTTGATGCATCCATCACTTCATAAATCTGATGTCAAACTGCTGGAGAAATTTTAAAATAGTTGGAAGCATAATGAGACAAAGGTAGCCAACAATTAGTGTGCATCTCTGATACCTCCAGAGAGACAAGAGCTTCTGCCATATATTTTGTAGTGAATATCAGATAGTTCATGCGCTTTTTGTTGTTTGATCAGATTTATGATCATGGGAATCTTGGAAGTTAATTGAATATTTTCATGCAGTTTTTATTTGTTTTTGCTTAATTGTGAATCATTAATGTCCCTTTTCCTATATTCAAAATGTAAATTTTTATATCAGCCAACCACAAATTCATGAGCCGACTTCCGTTGAGCAGGTTGTGGGAACATCTGGCTACGCTGCACCTGAATACATTCGGACTGGCCACCTTACAGCCAAGAGTGATGTTTGGAGCTTTGGAATTGTGTTGTATGAACTCCTGACAGGTAGAAGATCAATGGAAAGAAACCGTCCAAAAAATGAGCAGAAGCTTTTGGAGTGGGTGAAGGAGTACCCAGCTGCTAGTAGAAAATTCTGTATGATAATCGATCCAAGACTTGGAGATCACTACTCTCTTGCTGCTGCACAGAGAATGGCCAAGTTAGCAGACAGTTGCCTAGCAAGGTTTTCAAAACATCGTCCAGAGATGAGCAAGGTGGCTGAAAGTTTAATGGAGATTATTGAAATTTCCAAGTGTGGGGACTCTCAGAACATGACACCTCAGCCTGTTAAATCTGATTCTGTTGAGTCTGATGAGAGGCTGGACAAAGACAGCGCATCCGACTGTAAAGATGGTGCAACTGACTATTCGAGAAGGAGGCTCTCTCATATGATAAAAGTGAGGAAAGAAAATGGGCACATTTTTGGCCAGCGGAGGTTTGTGATGATGTCACAACAAGACCAACAGCCCCAGCAGCAGCTGCAGCCGCAGCATCCACATCAGGAGGAACAGATACAGGAATAGTTGCTTTTTCTATGGTTCATGTTGATTCTTTGGTCTGTCTTGCTACGCAATTGTGGCGGCTACAGAAAAGGAGAAATGTTATCCTTCAGGCATGGAGATGATCCTCTGAAGATCTGTGGGTTCACCGTGCAGTGTTGGGTTGTCTGATATATTGTTCAAAAGAATGTAAATGGCTCATGTTTGAAAATTTTGCATGGAGTTTGAAGTGGTGATTCTTAATTTCTTCAAGATTCTGTACATTATCTAAACCTTTGTAAAAGTTGAATATTCCCTTCTTTGTGTTTATATTCCCTTTTTGAGAAGTGAACTTGAATAGTTGAAAGCATTGTATAAATCTAGCATGCACTTGTATTGAACATTTTCAGAATCAGAGGTTATAGGCCCAAGGTCATCTTGTAGCCCAGACCTGCTCATTAGACTGCGATTGTCTGTGTTTCTTATACATTCTTAGTTTTTCATCTCAGAGTTACATATATGGTCTGTCTTCAGCGTCTTGTTTTACAAGTGGGTTCTGAGCAAAATGAGATTTCTTGAGGTTCAGTCCCATGACAAATGCGTGCCTAGCAGCTGAAGACAGTAGGGGACTCTTGTAATCACCAACTTTTGTCTGTTCTTATTTCCTCAATGGCATGTAATTTTTTAATATTTGAATTCTGCAATTTTGAATGACGGGAAAAGAGTTTTATCTTTGTAATTTGAATAATTTTTCCATGATTTCCACCATGGAAAAAACGATTTACAAGTTGGCTACAAAACCATCTACTTTCCCAGGTGAGAACGCGTTTTCACAGCATTTGCTGAATGTGTCAACTGATGTTTCAAACTCTTTCCTGCACACATTTAAACCATGGGAAGACTTGGCCCTTTGGCATTCAAGGTCGGTGTGGGTTTAGGTTTGGACTCCTTTATTGAGTCAAATATGCGCCAACAATTGTAATTAATATGCATAACCACTGAAAAGTAGCATGAGTAACGCTCCTGAAAATCACTTAAATGTCAAGCTCCATCTATCCTTCCTGACTGACAGCAACAAATGGTTCTCATTGTTTACCTAAAGAGATGCCCAATTTTTAGTGTGGAAAAGGATTTGCTTCATTTCAAAAGTATATATATATATATATATATATATATATATATATATATATATATATATATATATATATATATATAGATAGATAGATAGATAGATAGAGAGAGAGAGAGAGAGAGAGAGAGAGAGAGAGAGAGAGAGAGCATATCAATGAAATAAAGAAGAAAAAATAGGACAGGTAATTGGTGTGCATTAATCATCTTAGTAGAACCCTAGCTTGGGGTCAAGTCCTAACCAGGGGAACAGGGGAGAAAAAAAGGAAAGGTGGAGGGACAAAAAGTTGTGGGAAAAGAGGGGTTTGCTTCCCTTCAACGAGGAGATCCTCCTAAAACTTTAAGAGGGTGAAATGTCATAACATTGGGTAAATCTTCTTTACATAAAAGAAAAGCGTTATTTATATTTCTAGAAATCCTTTGGATCCGTGATGTACAAGACTTGGGTCCATAAGGATTCATTTGGATCCCATTTATATTTTAGATTTTTATCATTTGCAACTTTTGTATTTGGATCATTTTGCATTTTGGGTCATTTGTAATGGATATTGAATTTATGTGTTAGTTCAATATCCGGATTTTATTAGATTAAGATACATTTATCTTTTAACAAAGTTATTAAGGTAGGTAGTTTATTTGAATTAAAATTAGGAAGTCTCGCCTATTTATAGACTAGGAGGGGGCTACGTAGATAGGGGTGGATGAGTTGATTGATAATTATTATTTTTCTTCGAATTTCCTATAATTTTCATTATTTCCCTAATTTCCTTTGGTTTTTGTGCGTGCCATCAATATGGATCTCGCTATATCTGATCCAACCATCCACTCAACATAAATGACAAATACAACAATTCCACCCGAGCCAGTCCACAATGCCAAGTCTATAGCTAGGATCCTAATCCGATTATTATCCAAGCCCCAAAACTCATTTACATCATTGTCAGCCCGGACTCATTCTCTTTTTGTGACAATTATATTAGCCACACAAAAAAAAAGATAGTGATGGTGCTGTTGTGATGTGAAGTAAAAAGGAAGGAGTTGTAAGTGAGAACAGGAGGGTTTGAAATCAATGTCTCGAACCGATTAGACCTGATCCAACCTGTGTAGACCCATGGGTTTGAGTCGGTTCTGAAATATAGACCTCTTTCAAAAATGACACGAGGAAACTGAAATTTAAAATTTTTTTAATTAATAAGTTTTTAAATATTTTAATAGTCATTGAAAAAATATCAAAGACTATTAAAATATTATTAAAACTGTTAAAATAATAGTCATTCGTGTCTTCCTGTGGCATTGTTGGGTCGCAGTTCGTAACTGGACAGCGCTGGGTTAGACCCGACCCACCAACACTTATTTGATCAAACGGTGGGAGCCGGAAAGGCTGAGTTGAGAGCGGCGATGGGGAAAGGGTTTTCTCTCATCCAAACCGTCGCTGCCGCCGGCGTCTTCTCCGCCGTTTCCTTCTGGTAATTTCCAAAAACCCAAAAAGAAAAAAACTCGATTTTTTCTTTCTCCCGCTAAACCCTGATTTCGAGAACTTAGTTTTTCTCGATTTACGAATTCCTCGATCCTGAATCGGGGAGGGTATCCCGTTGGACTTTTTTGCAGGTACGGGTACGTTTACGGGAAGGAGTCGGGGAGGAGAGAGCTCGAAGCCCTAATCGAAGACCTTCGTAGCGCTAGATCCTCGGTAGACGCTGCGGATTCTTGAAGATTTTTTAAAGATGTTTCTGATTGAGCTAGGGTTCGATCGAGTCTGAAAATTTGCGAGAAACGTTTTGGGTTTTCGTATAGTGTAAGTTTCTGAGCTAATTTGTATGAGTGTTCATGTAAAAAGGATAAAAAATGGTGTATTTTTGTTTTTTTGGGGTATAATGGGAGTTATGCTCTGATTCTCATACGGTTTCATTTGGCTACGCAGAAGAATGAAAACCCACTTTTTTCGTTTACGTTTTCTTCCTAATATAATGAAATTTCATGATCTGAATGATTATTTTTTCGGGTGTTGTTTTCAGGGGTGTTGTCTCCTCATCATTGCTTCCTACCCAACTTAGGCTGGATTTTGATTGATGCTCTTGTCTCGCCCTAAGAGGGAGCTTGACAGACTCTTTGCGATGTGCGGCACTCAACTTGCCTCAGAGGTGAAGAGCTGTTTAAGCCTAACGGATTCTAGGTATCCTTATGCATGCACAACGAAAATCTTGAAGGAACCGAGTCTAGCGGGTCGATGCCAAAGCCTTTGGCCTATTGCTTGCCGAAGCCAGTTGGTAGCGTGATGCAGTGAAACTTCCTAATCAAAATAAATCATCCTCTCTCGCTGCAGGGTGAGGAGCAAGAGCAGGCTCCTCACGTGTTTTAGATGTCCAAGTAAAGAATTTGCATACTAGTAAGCACCCATAACACTTACATAGAGGCTCTTTCTTTTGACTTGTATTCGGGTACTATCGTGCGGTCTTGGTTAGGCAATCCCTATAGCACATGGGAGTGCACTGTTTTACTTGACGTGAATAATATGTATTTTGGATTGAATATCATTGTGACCGAATTCAAGGTTAAATTTGAGGCTTTTGCATGATCTATTTGTTTATTTTTGGTTGAATATCACATTGGCAGACCCAATGTGATTGGATTTTTACTGATTTAGGGGTCAAAATTTTGGGTTTTTGCATGATCTATTTTTAATTTGTTTTTATGGTTTATATGATGTGAATGACATGCATTTTGAGTTAAATATTACTGCGGCATATCCATTGGCCTGGATTTGTACTGTTTTAAGGTTTAGATTAAGTTTTTTATATTTTTTGTATTTTATTTTTGTTTTTAGATGAATACATGAATGAATATATGCGCTTTAAGTGTTGTTTGGTTTTTACTGTGGCCGACCCATTGGGCCTGATCAATGGCATGCTTTGTGTTTTTCATGCATGTTGATTGTTTTAGGTTATGGCATTTTGTATTATTTTTTTATGTTTAGTTCATAAAATGAATGGACATGCTTTGTATTGTTTTTATGTTTGTTATTATGAGTTTGTATATTGAGTTATTGGTTGAATGGTATATAATTTTGTTTCAATGAATGTATTGTTTGAATACAAATAGTATTCAGTATGGGTGATGCTGATATGGATGAAGTGCAAGAAATGCAGGTTAGCCATGTGGACAAAATGTAATCATATTCAACAAAAAATCAAATCATGCAAAAGCCCCAAATTTTTAACCTTAAACCAATAAAAAATGCATGTCATTCATATCATATAAACCATAAAATAAAAAAAACAAATAGATCATGTGAACTTCAAATTTCTAACCCTAAATCATTAAAAATTTGGTTGGAGAGTATCTTCGCCAAAAAAGTTGCTAAACACGCTAAAAAACTTGACGTCCTCGGGAGTAAGGAGACGTGAGGGAGAGGTCTAGGGTCTTCAGGTCAAAGTTCTGGAGGAGATCAACTCATACTTGTATGCCTCATGTAATGAGACGCCTATGAGTAGTCTACCACCTAACAACAGGGTCTCAAACATGCTAGGGAGCATTTGTCAATATGTGTAGAACATCAACAATGTATCACCTCGCCACCTCACAATGCAATGCAATATTATATTAGAAAATGTTAGATAATGGTCAAATTGATGCTTGAATGGGCATGAAGGCATTGGACTTATAGTTACTATTATATTCTTGTGCTTAGAGTCAGAGTTGAGGGTCGAGTGGTTGAACCATAAGCTATCACACAATGTTTAGGTATGCATTTTTGTGTGTGTATGTGTGTGTATATATATATATATATATATATTCATTTTGGTTATTGAAAGTTATCACCTTGCAAAATGACACTTTAAAATACCTACCAATTTGACAAAATCATCTGCATATCTAAAATCATCAATTTTTTTGTCTTTTTCAGAACATTTTTGTCTTTCACACATTAGAATATGTTGAGGTTTGCACGAAATATAGCTACATTGTAGGAAGTTTACAATCTTTCAATAAAAAAGAAGATTATGAGCACATCTACAAATACAACACTACATTCTCAAATAAAGTATGACCTTCACAAATATAACCTGCGAACATCACTTAAGTAAATACTCCTCAAGGAGGTCCGCAAATAAGTGACGACATTCAAAAATATTTGTTGCAAATGTCCCAGACTGTGCATTCTAATCCGACCTGAGCAAATACAGTACGACCTTCACAAAGAAAACTTGTGAACTTCACTTAAGTAAATACTCCTCAAGGAGGTCTGCAAATAAGTGAGAACATTTATAAATACTTGTTGCAAATGTCCTCAACTTTTGCACTCTGATTCGACCTTCACAAATGAAGTATGACCTTCATAAATATAGTCCAACCTTCGCAAAAAAAACATGCAAACCTCTTGTAACTAAATATTGCTTGAGGAGGTGTGCAAATAAGTGAGGACAATCACAAATACTTGTTGTCGTGAAAGATTTATGTATGTTTACCTGTGTTTGGTTGTTATTGTGAAAGATTTATGTATGTTTACCTGTTTTATTTAATATTTAGTCCTAAAATTTTCATTTAGAGTTTACTATTTTTATGATTTTTTCATAGATATATATTTGTTGGTATTGTAGATGATTTATGTTTGTTTATTTTTTTATTTAATATTTGATGGTTTTGTATTGGGGTAATGGGTTAGGGTTTACTGTGCACTAACAGTCAATTAGTGAAATGGGGTTGGGGTTGACTGTGCACAAATATTCAATAGGGGTTAGGGTTTTTGTAGGCAGTTGGTTTTTAGACTGAAATAATTATTATAGGTAGTTTTGTTAATTGAATCTATGAAGTATATATAGATGTTTTTTTTGTCAGATGTTATTTTCATTAGATAAATAATATGATGTGTGGTTGATGTGGATAATTAATGATGACCTCTAAAAGAGTTAAAGTACAATACTGTAACATTGAGCACACTAATTGGAGATATATATTGAAAATTGATTTTACCCAAGTATGTGTTTATATGTCTTGCTTTATTGTTTTTTTGAGATCTAAGGTAATTAGTTATTTGCTAATAACATCTTTTCAGAACGATGCAACAAACTGCAAGAAGTGTATGGTCAAATACTACTAAAAAATGAAGGGGATAAAAAAAACAAGTCAAATAGAAGGCAGAGGAGGAGGCAAAAAAACAAAAATGATTGCAACACAAAACAAAGTCAAGAAAAATGAAGTCAACTATCACAAAAGGCTTAGAGGCTAAACAAAAGGTAGAGGATGACAAACAAAAGAAAGCAAAAGAGGGGGTACAAAAAGACATTAATAAGGAAGCTGAGATGAAGGAAATGTGAGATTTAATGAGTCATTGTTGATATGTAATCAAATATTTTGTAAATTAAAATACTGCGATTAACTTGTGAATGTCTTTTTGCATTTTTATTGTATATTGTTATTTTTGTTTAAAATTTACTTTGCTTACAAAGTTATGCAGTGATTATGTAATCATAGATTATAAAAAGTTATACACTTCCAGGTATATAAGTCATAGTTCACAATGTAGGACATCCATAAATAGAAGACTATATTCGCAAGTATAGGTCATAGTTCGCAAATGTAGGACATCCACAAATAAAAGTCAATGTTCACAAATATGGGTTATAGTTCGTAAACGAAGGACATCTGCAAATAGAAGACTATGCTCAACAATATGAGTTATAGTTCATAAACGAAGGACATCTGCAAATAGAAGACTATGTTCAACAATATGAGTTATAGTTCACAAATATGAGTCATAGTTCATAAAAGGACATCCACAAATACATGCTTAAGTTCGCGTGATGTGAACATCATGACCTTCGCGTTGGCAATGTTGTGATGAGAATGATGTCTGCACGCTCCCATCACATATTTGCGGATGTGAGGAACTTCACACGTTAATTGCATGCAGGTCTCCTTCAAGTATGCAATAACTTAATGTTGAAAAATGATATTCATAAATACATGTCTGACTTTGCAAATAGGAGATGCTCGACCTCCGCAACTCAAGAAGATGGACATCTACAAACGCGAACCTCCTATATTAAAAAATGACTTCTGCATACTCTTCTATATGTATGTCTTGAGGTTCATATATTTTGATATGTGAATCTCATTCAGTTATAACATTTTGTCCAACTACGAGAGGGTGATGAGGTTGTTGCTAAGCATACCCAAACTGTCGGACCACTCGTCTGTTCATTTGATGTTCAACTTCATTCATGTTGTGCAACCAAATGTCCTTCCTCACGAGATCCATGGCTTGGATAACCACATGCTCTTTTATATAAGAGTCTCCGTAAGGGTGCCACAAAGTTTCATTCATGGTTAGAGTCTTATATTGCATTAGTATAAAAATATTACAACTTTTTTCATGTATACTTATATGTGTTCTAGTCGGCACACATAACTTTGCACTGCATTAGGCCATTTCCTACTAAGGACCCATCCCTCCTCCATCATTCTCCTCTTGCTCTTCTTTGGAGTCTACATGCATCCAGGGCGTGACCTACTCTACATAGCAATACATGAAAATTGAGGGATTGGGTCATGTTCAAGGAACCTTTCAATGGATATGTACATATTTAAACCTATAAGGATCAATACACAAATTAATACATAAAGATAACAAAATCATGTTTTCATATCAAACAAATCAAATCAATACTTGTACCTCCAACAACAACAACACCAAGATATTGATCATGTTTTTTCTTTCATGCTTTACATTACTCAAACTCGTATGCTGATGTGCAAGGAAAGTTGCTCTTTATGCATATTCATTGACGCGATTCAAGTCACACCATTTGCACAAATGATGCATAAATCAATTTTGCACTAGTATCGATGAATAAATAGGTGTCGAAGAAGTAGAACAAGAATGCCCTCAACTGCTTGTCAACCCTATGCCTCCCCTCAAACACAAGATAACTTTTCCTTCATCGTCCTTGCCTTGTTGATGTCATATTTGTTCCTCAACCATGACAACTTCAATATTTCACCTCGAATGCATCCTCGAGTGTTTTCAATAAAACTTGACATTGATGCTTGAATTCTCCAAATCGAGGTGCATTCATTGGTTCTCCATGACACTTTAGTCCGGTGATGCATGCTACGTCTTCCAAGGCAGTGGTCGGTTGCCAAATTTCAGAATTGTACCATAAAATTTAGGAGACTGACCAATTTTCTATGGTGTGAGCTTCAAGAATTTTTGAAAATACATTCGATCTAGTCAACTCTTTGCTTCCTCCAATAATGTTAAGAATCAAGCATGTGCACTTGTTGAATCCTTTGACTTTTGAGCTTACGAATCTTGCAATCCCAATAAAATTTGTATGAAATAAGATAAATATCATAATTTAATTATTGAATATAACATTCAAATTCAATCTAGACATATATGACAAATTAATCATTGAATTCCAATATTACAAACATGCTTTATAATCAAATTAAAAAAGAATTTAAATTTAAATTTATAGGAAAACCCAAAATCAATTCCAATATTACAAACCTTGAAATTCAAATTCAAACTTAAATTCATAATTTAAATAAAAAATCTAAAGTTAGAATTTAGTTTCAAATTCAATCTCTTGATTCAAATTCAATCTCTTGATTCAAATTATAAATACATTCAAATTCATAGGAAATCATACTTAAAATTTAAGTAAAAAATCTTCAAAATACAAATTTAAACTCAAACTCTTAATTTTAAAATTAAATACAAATTCAAATTTAAAGTCACATTTCAATTTTAAACACAAATTTTGTTCGAAGTTTAAAATTCACAATGTAAAATTCATTTGAAATTCAAATTCAAACTCAAATTAGTTAAAAGCCCAAATTCAAAGCTTAGAATTTAAAAATCCAAATTTAAGTAGAATTTAAAATTCAATTTCAAATATAAATATTAAAATTATGAAATCAAACTCAAATTCTTATTTTACAAGTTAAATGCAAATTTGAATTGAAAGTCACAGTTCAATTTTAAATGCAAATTTAAAATTCAAATTAAAATCAAATCAAAAAGTTCAATTTGAAATCCAAACTCAGTTTCAAAATTTAAATTTAAATTTAAATTTAAATTCTAAATTAAAATATAATTATAAATTCAAGTTTCATATAAAAATCTAAACCCATAATTAAAATGCTCTTAAAATTCACAATGTAAAGTTCATTTGAAATTCAAACTCAAAGTCAATTTCACACCCAAATTAGTCAATGAATTGCAATATTCAAACTAGTTATGTTATAAACATACTTTACTCATACATATATAACATTATTGAATTGCAAGAATCAAACTAGTTATTTTATAAACATGTTTTACACGCATACATATATGATAATATAATGAATGTATGTCTATATTCAGGCTAATTATCCTAAAAATATGCTTCACACATATATGACAAATTAATCAATGAATTGCTTATTCAAAATAGTGATCTTAATATGCTTCACACATATATACATATATAACATTTTAAAGATTGAAATGGAAGAATCAATACAAACACATATATATATATATGATAATTTAATAAATGATTTAATGTAACATTGAAATTGATTTAAAACATCTTACAAACATATTGCGTACAATAACTAATGAAGAAAGTATTTGTCTACAAGCAATGAACCTTGTTTGATGCTGCAACCTCTTTCTTGGACCATGCATTTACTCCTCAAGGGTTGATCTTGCACTTCTTCAGGCTCTTTGGGCATCTTACTGCATGTTCTCTACTCCAGCCTTCTCTTTTTGATGAGGTACTTCCTCTGCAAAAAGACCCTCACTCTTCTCCTTTGGCAACAACATTCTTTACCTCAATATCTTCACATTATATCTTCTCTAAAATCTTGTCTATTTCAACCATAGCATCCTCTCCTTGTTGAGGTACCTCCTTCACCCTTTTCACATTCACAAGGTCGACACTCTCCCTCCACATCTCACCACTGCCACTGTAAGTGGCCCACATTTCATGCTTTAACTAGCCAGTCATTGAGGTTAACAATCTCAAACTCAATCAATGACTTCTTCAAGTTCTTCACCATTGACTGAACACATGAATCTCCCTCCTTAAATGCTTTCAGGATGAAAAACATGATTTTAGCCATAAGCTTCTCAGCATTTCTTTTTGCTAGCACTGAAGGTGTTGGCTGCTTCTTATTTGAGTGCAAATTTTTGGGCTTCATTTTACGCATGTTGCATTTCTTGTGGAATATGTCAGACACCTATACTTTTGGCCATGAAGCAGGTTCCCTCTCTATCCATGTGTCCAACTTCCTCTGAACTCTATAGTATGAATTATCAATCGGTGGGTAATTTCTCTGTTCCATCAGGAGGTGTTGTTGTCTCCATGATAGTCTCTTCAATCATTATTTTATAATTAATAAATAGAGATTTTTTCATATAAACAAACTGGCGATTGAAAAATTCTTTTCGTAGCAACTAACAAAAATAGGCATAAATTATTTACATTAAAAATAACATCAAATATTACATATGCCTAATCATATGCATTGCAAGAAGATGTCTTCTTAGCTTATTTTTTTTGTTGTGTTCACAAGTTTAAAATGTTAGAAGAAAATAAAAGCTCATAAGGAAGATAAGGCAGACAATAAATATTCATTAAAATGGAGACAAAATGTCCACTTTTATACTTTTTTTTTATTTTTCTTTTTAGATATTATACAATCATCTAAACAAGCGATCTGTCTTAATATCAATATGTATAACATCTGATGATCATGAAACAATAGTAATAAAAAAATTTATACTAAACAGAAAAACATTGATTGGTTCACTATGGTTTCAATTATTTAAAACAGGATAAGACCAAGAACAAATTTAATGATCATTGCAAGAAGATGTCTTCTTAGTTTTTTTTATGTTAACAAGATGAAAATGTCAGAAGAAAATGAAAGCTCATAGGGAAGATAAAGCAGATAATAAATATTCATTAAAATGGAGACAATTTTCAGTTTTATGTTTTTTTATTCATTTTTCATTTTTTGTTTTAGATATAATACAATCATCTAAAGAAGAGACCTCTCTTAATAGCAATATGTATAACATCTAATGATCATGAAACAATAGGGATAAAAAACAATTTATACTAAACAAAAAAAATATTGATTGGTTCACTATGGTTTCAATTATGTAAAATAAGAGACGACCAAAATGTAATGAAGTGCCAAATGAAAAGAGCAACGTCTCCAAGCGAAAGCACGGAAGCACGCACATACACAAGATGCCACTAAAGGGCAAAATAAACCACAAAAGTGGTCAAGCACAAAAAGAAGATAAAAAATATATCACTTCATAGAATGCTTCAAGAGAAGCTTGGCAAATACATGGGGCTGAGCCCCTTATTTATACACAGCAAGGGACCCAAGGAGGGGCTCCCATAGAGTCGTTGGAGCCCCTCCAACGGTCATATTTATGGCCGTTGGAGGGGTCCAACGACTCTACGTGGACCCCTCTCAAGTGAATAAAAACAAAAAAGAAAAAAGCAAAAAGCAAAAAAAGGAAAAAGAATAAAGGAAAAAGAAAAGGAGAAAAGCATATCAAAGATATGCGTGCACAGGGTGAAATTACAGAAATACCCCTATTGGGTTTTACAAAATAAATATATATATATATATATATATATATTTATATATATAGATAGACACATAGACATATATATATTATATATATGTGTATGTGTCGTAATCTATGTATATATATATATATATATATATATATATATATAAATATACATCATATTTTAACACCCCCCTCAAACACATGGTGAAATCACTGAGAGTTTGCTAAGGAGGAAGTAGAAGCGAGGCGAAGGCAAAGCTTTGGTGAAGAAGTCCGCCAACTGATATTCGGTAGGAACATATGGAAGTTGAATGGTGCCTCGTAAAAACTCGTCTCGAACATAATGGCAGTCCATCTCAATATGCTTCGTTCGTTCGTGAAAAGTGTGATTGCTAGCGATATAAATGGAGCTCTTGTTGTCACAGCATAGCTTTGAGGGAGTTGAGAATGAGACACCCATATCTTTAAGTAAGCTTCTTAACCATATAATCTCAGTTGTGGTAGTGGCCATCGCCCGATATTCGGCTTCAGTAGATGAGAGAGAAACTTTACGCTGCTTTTTACACCTCCAGGAGATAAGTGACTCCCCAAGAAACACACAATAACCTGTGGTCGAAATACGATCATCGGGGTTACCCCCCAGAGGCAGTATACGCAAGTAAAGTAAGAGGTGAAGAAGAGGATAAGAATACTCCCTTAGTTATGGAATCTTTTAGATATCTGATAATCCTCATTACTGCTGCCATGTGAGTGGTGGTAGGAGCAGTTTGAAATTGGCTTGCACTATGAACAGCATGGGAAATGTCAGGCCTGGTAATAGATAAATATGTTAAGGATCCAATCAATTGACGATAAGGCGTGGGATCTGCTAAAGGAGTGCCATCATTGGCTCTCATCTTGGCATTGATCACTTCTGGAGTCTCCACCCTTTTGTCATCTGTTAGCCTAGACCTAGCAATAATATCAGAGGCAAGCTTCATCTGAGATAGGACATACCCCTTGGGGGAGTATGCAACTTCAATTCCTAAGAAATACCTCAAAAAACCCAGATCAGACATATCAAAATTTTTCTTAAGAATATTTTTAATAAGATCAATACCTTTCTTATCATTACCTGTGATAATCATATCATCAACATATAATAACAAAATGGTTATGTATTAATTAGAGGATTTAACAAACAAAGCAGTATCAGTGTAACATGAGGAGAAACCATTATCAAGAACTACTTTGCTAAAAAGATCATACCAAGCTTTTGGCGCTTGTTTTAACCCATAAAGAGCTTTGTTTAATTTTAGAATATTGCCTTTCCCAATTTCAAGACCCGGCGGAGGATCCATAAGAACTTCTTCACATAAAGTTCCATTTAAGAAAGCATTTTTAACATCAAGTTGGTATATAGGCCATTGTTTGATGGATGCTAAGGCAATTAAGGTTCGTACACTAGTCATTCTGGCCACGGGAGCAAAGGTTTCTTCATAATCAATCCCATATTCTTGGGCATAGCCTTTTGCTACCAAACGAGCTTTGTATCTTTCAAGAGACCCATCACATTTAGTTTTGACTTTATATACCCATCTACACCCAATTGCCTTCTTCCCTAAAGGTTGAGGAATAATGCTTCAGGTTTGGGCCTTGTTAAGAGCCTCTAATTCGATTTTCATGGCTTCAATCCAATGTGGGTGATTTTTAGCTTCCTTAAAAGAGGAAGGTTCGTGATACGAATGTATTAACATAAGACAAGTCCTATAATTCGGAGAAAAAGATTCATAGGACACAAACTTTTGTGGTGGCCTACTGGTACGAGAAGATCTCCTAGGTAGATGGTCGTCAGTAGATTCTTCTAAAGAAAAGTCTTGAGAGTATCTGTCAATAGCAGGTTGATGTTCATTTCCTATCCGCCGGGTATAGACATTTATATCATTAAGGTTTTCATTTTGGGAGGTATTATTATAATGTGAAATTCCATCACAACTAGTATCACAAGAAATAGCCTCAGGAGACTCAATTCTAGGAGCTAAGTCAAATAGAAAAGAATAATCGATGTCTTCCTTAGATGTGTGGATATCGAAACCATTTTGTTCTTCAATAAAGTTTACATTTCTCGACACATATAATTTATTGTTTCGAATATCATAACATCTATAGCCTTTTTGATTCTCACCATAGCCAATGAACACACATTCAATAGCTTTAGGTGACACCTTATCTTGTCCTAGACTAAGTACAAAACATTTGCATCCAAAGATTCTTAGTCTATTAAAATCGGGAGTAATTTTAAATAATTTTTCAAAGGGCGAAACATTTTTCAAAGAGGAAGAGGGCATACGATTCACAAGATATGTTGCGGTAAGAAGAGCTTTGGCCCAAAAGTTTTTAGGAACACATTTAGACACAAGAAGAGTTCTTGTGGTTTCAATTAAATGCCTATGTTTCCTTTCCGCAAGACCATTTTGTTGCGGAGTTTTAGGACAAGATCGTTGGTGCAAAATTCCATTTGTTTTAAAATAATTTTGGAAGTCTTTAGACATGTATTCTCCTCCGGAGTCGGATCTAAAAATGGCTATATTGTGTTGAAATTGGTTTTGAACAAGAGCGTGAAACTCTTTAAAATTGGTGAAGACATCGGATTTATTCTTGATAATATAAACCCATGTGTATCTAGTAAAATCATCAATAAAAGAAACATAGTAAGAGAAGCCTCCTTTGGACATAACGGGTGCCGGTCCCCATACATCGGAATGCACAAGTTCAAAAGGCCTTTTTGACACAAAATTGCTATGAGAATATGGAAGAGAGTGAATTTTCCCAAGAATACAATCATTGCATGTAAAAGTATTTGTATTACAAAATTTTTCCAAAAATGAAAAAAGGTACAATTTAGAAATACTAGGGTGCCCAAGTCTCCTATGCCAAGTCTCAATATCTTTGGATTGAACATGATTACAAAATGATTTGGATGGCAAAGACAAAAAATCCATATAGTAAAGGTCCCCTCTTATATGGCCTTGCCCAATCCGCTTCCCGGACCGAAGATCCTGCACATAGAAATGGGTTGGTGAAAAAGAGACATTACATTCAAAATCGGTAATTTGAGAGACGGAGAAAAGATTTAGATTAAGTTTTGGGATGATTCGGATTTTGGGAACAAAAAAATCTTTGTTTTGGTCATAAATTTTCTCAAGGTTTCCAATACCCTCAACATTTAAAGAAGTTCCATCGGCGGTGGATACATATGATTTAAATTTATTGAGACTTGGTTTTGACAAAAGTGATGCATTTGGAGTCATATGGAAAGAGGCACCCGAAGCAAGAATCCAAGAAGACATACCTGGGAATGAAGAAATGGCGGCACCGGAAGTGGAAGGTGAGGATGATGATGTAGAGGCGTTCATCTTCATAAATTGTTGAAGAGTTTCGGTTAGATGAACGATGGAATCCTTTATGTCACCATCCTTCTTTGAATCTTCATTGATGATTGGAGGAGTTTCTCCCACGGAAGCTACCTTCTTCTTGAATTTAGGGCAATCGGGACGAATATGGCCCGGTTCATTACAATTATGACAAATGATTTTCCTTCCTCCACCATTATTCTTCCAAAAATGTGGTGGTTTATATGATCTTACATTGTTGCCGGGTCTAGACACGGCATGTACTTCATCAACATCCCTTTTCAAGGCCAAACGGGTTTCTTCTTGACATAAATCGACCAAAATATCGCTTAGAGGAGTAGAGACTCTATGAAGTAGAGATCCTCTAAGTTATTCAAATTCGGGACGAAGCCCATGAATAAATTGAAAGAACCTCTCTTTTTCCATTTGCTCTTGTCTCATAGCAATAGCACTTCCTTCCCATTGCGGTTCGAGAAGGATAAGTTCATCCCATAAAGATGATAGGGCACTATAATAGTCCCTAATGCTCATATCACCTTGCTTGGTAGCTCTTACCTTTTCTTGAAGAAAAAAATGCCTAGCAAGGTCTCTTTGAGTGTACATACCTTTCATGAAAAACCATGCTTCATTAGCCTTCTTGAATTTTGCAAGATTTGCACAAATCTTCAATTCGACGTTATTCATGAACCATGCCAAGATTTTAGCATGTTCACTTTCCCAATCTTCCATTTTAGAAGAGTAATCAAGAATAGCCTTTTCTTTTTCTTCTTCATTCAAGGCTTTTTCTTCACCTCCTTCAAATTTAGTTAACTTTAGTTGTGGTTCCGGAATGGTTCCACATACATAACCCCAAAGCCTTTTACCTTTGAGATTATTCTCCATAGCGGCCGCCCACATGCGATAATTGGTCCCATCCAATTTGAATGAGAGATCGATTTTTGCATCTTTGTTGGCCATTAGAAGAAAAATTTATAAGACAAGAGAGTGGAGATGTATTACTTGTCAATGGAGGATCCAATGAAGTCTTCTTAGCCAAGGCTCTGATACCATGTAATGAAGTGCCAAATGAAAAGAGCAACGTCTCCAAGCGAAAGCACGCACATACACAAGATGCCACTAAAGGGCAAAATAAACCACAAAAGTGGTCAAGCACAAAAAGAAGATAAAAAATATATCTCACTTCATAGAATGCTTCAAGAGAAGCTTGGCAAATACATGGGGCTGAGCCCCTTATTTATACACAGCAAGGGACCCAAGGAGGAGCTCCCATAGAGTCGTTGGAGCCCCTCCAACGGTCATATTTATGACCGTTGGAGGGGTCCAACGACTCTATGTGGACCCCTCTCAAGTGAATAAAAACAAAAAAGAAAAAAGCAAAAAAAGGAAAAAGAAAAGGAGAAAAGCATATCAAAGATATGCGTGTACAGGGTGAAATTACAGAAATACCCCTATTGGGTTTTACAAAATAAATATATATATATATAGATATATATTTATATATATAGATAGACACATAGACATATATATATATTATATATGTGTATGTGTCGTAATCTATGTATATATAAATATACATCATATTTTAACACAAAAGCCTTTTGCCAACTTTCAAAAACTCTTTCTCATGTAAATATTTTCATAAGGGGTTTTATGAAAAAGTACAGGCTTATAAGCATGAAGATGTTTAGAATCCATCAGTCACTTCTCAAAAACAACTATATTCAACAAATTTAATGATACAAAATATAATCAATACACTTCTCAAAAATAACAAATTTAATGATCAATGCACTAAATATAATTTTTTTGTAGTGTAAAGCTCATGGCCATATAAGATAAACAACTACATAAAAATGAAGTCCTACCAAATTACGAAAACAAAGTGAGAAACAAAAGCTCACATAAAAATGAATTAAACAAAAAAAACATAGGCTATTGATCATGCAAGGATAACTTGAAAACACATAAAATAATTAATTCATGTCAATGTTCAATTAAAATAATTGATTTTCAAAAAATAACTGTTTTAGTTGTTAAAGATGTGCTTACTGGAATATCTCACTGGTGATAATGTTCCAGACGCTAAAAAAGTCATCGATGGAGTGTCGTCGCAGGACGGATAGCAAGCAATAGCGCTGGAGATTTTTGGTCAAAAAATAATCATCGAAAAATTGCTGAAAGTTTTGTCCGGGGAAACACAGTGGCAAAAAGAGTTGGGGGTCACAAAAAACCTTAGTTTATACTAAAAAAAGCCTAAAATGTGAACCATCGCTTTTAAAAAATGAAACATCACATTTAATGCAAGTACGAAGATTCACAAAAATATGGAGAAATTCACATTTAAGTCTTAAGAAAATTTGTGAATATCATGTCCAACATGCGAATGTTCAAAAAGTCCTCAAATGAGGCACAAGATTCTCATATATAGAGGATGTTCATGAATCATTTTGTGAATGTCATGAGAACGTCCACAAATGAGTGAGGACATTCACATGTATTTGTGATTGTTCTCACTTATTTGCGGACCTTTTCGAGTAGTATTTAGTTAAAGGTGGTTCATAGGTTTTCTTTGCGAAGGTCATACTATATTTTTGAAGGTCATATTGTATTTACAGGGGTCAAATTAGAGTGTGAAAATCGAGAACATTCACAAGTATTTGTGAATGTCCTCACTTATTTTCAAACCTAATTAAGGAATATTTACTTAAGTGAGGTTCATAGATTTTCTTCACGAAGGTTGTATTATATTTGTGAAGGTTATATTTGCATTTATGGAGGTTGAATCATAGTGAAAATTTGTGACATTCACAACTGGTATTTGTGAATGTCCTTACTTATTTGTGGACCTCTTTGAGAAATATTTACTTAAGTGAGGTTCACAAGTTATATTCACAAAGCTCATACTTTATTTGCGAATGTTGTGTTGTATTTGTAGATGTGCTCATAATCTTCCTTTTTATTAAAAGGTTGCGAACTTCCTACAACGTAGCTATACATCGTGCGAACCTCAACAAGTTTGCATGTGCGAAGGGCAAAAATATCCTTAAAAAAAGTTTAAGGAATCCGCAGTTTTGGATATACGGGGGATTTTGTCAAATTGTTAGATTTTTTGGGAAGCATGCCATTTTGCAAGGACAATATGATCATTTTTTTAGTTATAGATTGTGTATGTAAATGTTGATAAATATATGATCATTTTTTTTATTATAGGTTGTGTATGTAAATGTTGATAGATATGTTCATCTTATGGCATGATATCTAATTGTTAGTTCTTGTACATGTTATTCATGTATGTTGCATGATTATACTTGTGTATGTGGAAGTATACTGACTATTGAAGAACTTGCTTACTTACTATGGTGGTTTTGGTTATAGCCTTACATATGAGCAAATGAACAAATATGAAAATTGTTCACGAATTTGTTTTGACCTCTTACACATGAAAAAATAAACATACATATCATTATATGAGACTTCATGATAATAGATTATTGCATGATGCATGTGATGTAGGAGTTGAAGAACAAGCTATAAGCAAAATAAAGCAGTGTAGTATGTGTTTCAATACTCAAGACAAACAATTAGTAAGTATGTTAATTTGGTATTAGACGCAAAATGTAGCATTGGACATTGATTCATGGGTTAAGGCAGTGATGGTACCCCAACAAAAATTATGGGAGCCGAGATTCTACCCATATCTCAAAGTAATTTTGCAACTTCATCACTTGTATTACGATCTACATATCACACAAATACATATTGAATACACACACGTGTGTAGTAACTTATATTTATATTGTGTATTATAGAATTGTTTGGGGGCTGCTAATGGAACACATATTCCTCTATGGTACCACAGAAGAACAATTGAGGTTTTAAAATAGAAAATGGTGATTGTCCCAAAGTGTCTTTGTTGTAGTGGAGTTTGATATGTGATTTCACTGTGTGCTTGCTGGTTGAGAAGGAAGTATAATCGATACAAAAGTGTTATAAAATGCACTTGATGTAAAACCCACAAAATTTTGATATTTTACGAGAAATAATAGTGAATTTAAGGCTAAAATATTATTTAAAATTAAGATAAAAATTAAATTATAATTTGAGTATTAATCAGGATTAAAAATAAATTTCAAGTTGAGAATTTATTCTAAATCAGGGTTTTAATTTTTCATCGGATTTAATCTGGATTTAAGTTGAACTTAAATAAAATAAAATTTGAATTTCAATATTAGCCCGATTTTGAATTTAGTGCGTATTTGAATTTGGAGTCTCATTGGATTTCGATTTCGATTTCAATTTCTAAAGTTTTATGAATTTGGATTTCAATTTGGGAATATGAATTCAGATCGGATTTGGATTTGAATTTGGATTTAATAAAAATATTTTGAATATTATAATTAGATTTGAGTTTGATTCGAATCTAAATCAAGACTTAATCGAATGCTAATTCAAGTTTGAAATATATAATAATTTAAATTTTCATTGAAATTGAATTTAGAGGTAATACCTGTGGTGTGTTTTTCTTTGAAATATATTTTGAAATAGATTTTTTAATAAAATATTAATGTAAACCTACACCAAATTTCAATAACCGGTTCACACACGAAAGTGGTGAAGTCCGGGTCGAATCTGTAGGGAATGAAGTAAGACTACGTATTTCACACAATTCACACTTCTTTATTGTCTTAAAATAAAAAATGCGAAAACAATCGAGCACCAAGCCTATAACAAGTGTTTGAGCAAAATAAAAAATTAATATAACCCGATTTAAAAATTGACTTAAGGCCCTACTTAACTAAATGAAATAAAAAAAATAAAATAAAAGCAAACGAGATCAACCACTCGATGTCCTTGTCACAATGATGTACTTGAGAGGGCTATCTTTACCTACAAAACACAATAAACACAAAAATAAAAGAAACTTGCTTGTGCTAGAGTTAATACAACCTAACCTAATCTAAACCTTAGATGCTAAATGCAGACCTAAACAACTCTAAAAACATACCTAAATGCAACCTAAGACGGCAGGACACGACTATGCACTAAACCACACCATCGGCTAGACTCGGGTCTAACCGATCGGACTAAGTTTGCACACAAATCAAGTCTGGTTTTCTGACGAAGACCAACATATGGTCTACTGTAGCAGACATGCTCAGACCTCCAGACTGTTGTTGGGGTCCACCTTGAACCTATGCCCAAGTGAAAAGATAAGTTTGCCCTTCTCTGCGCTAACTGAGTGGGTCGGGTAGAGTAAACGACCAAACCAAATTTAACCCAGTTGAATGTATGATCAAATCTAACCTAGGTTACGACTGACTCTAGACAACCTAAAAATAACTTGAGACCAAATAAAAATGAAAGAAAACACTAAAAATGGACTCGGGTCAACCGACACCCAAGCCCGTGCATTGAGCCTAATTAAAACTATGTTGTCCTGTGACATACCTAGAAAAAGCGGTCTGCTAAAATCTATGCCACCAACTGCTCAGAATACAATGGTTGCAAAATTTTAATTGTAGGTTTCTATGTTTGTCAGTGAACTACAACCCCAAAATTGGCTCGATTTGACCAAAAATTGCATAAAATGACATCAACAGTGCTGGTCGGTCGGATTCCTGACAGGATCTGGCAGATTGGTTTGTGACTTCTAAAACTCCATGCTCTGATATTAGAAAAGTTCTGAAAAAATTAGGGTACGAAGTAGACAAACAAAACTTCAATATAAAAGAAAAAAATCAGAAAAACTCAAAAAATTGAAGGAAATATGCACTGCACAAGATCGGCTCGACAGATCTTGATTGCGCCTGGTGTCAAGGACGCCGCTCGACTTCCAGATTTTATAAGTCCAGATCCCGTTGATGAAATCACGCTAAAATTTAACAGAGACCTGTTGGATGTGTTCTCTGCAACATATCCAAAAATCAGGTCAATCAGAGATCGACAACTGCCTGCCTGAACTTTGTTTTCGATCGGATAGGCATGTTGCGGATCTAGAAACCAGATTTTGTATTTGAGTGATTTCGATCTGATCCAGAATGCGTTTCTTCTCAAAAAAATCACAGAATGTCAAGGACAACCTTCTCTAGTCAAAAATGTTTTTTAATGGATTTCTAAGGCTACAAAAGGCTGTTGAAAATTACAGACAAAGAGAAGGGGATACAAGATGTTGATCTTACCTCAGTGGCGTTTTTTGAGTTGCAGCGTTGGAGGAGTTAGGCTGACCAACATCTTTGACTTCGCCTCAGACGTAGAAGAGGGTTAGAGAAGAGAATAGACGGGGTAAGAAACACAAGGTTTACTAGAGAGGCTGGTGCTCGACCTAGAACAGAGGAGGAGGAGGGCGGCTACAACAAGGAAAGTCGATTTCTGTAAGAGGAGAATGAGGTTCTCGTCTTTCTATGAGGCTTTTATTCATAATGAGCTATTTTGGTGGATTTGATCCACCGCTTGCCTCTTTTGAAACATGCATGAAAGGAGAATGAGAAGAAATCAAGAAAAATAAAAGAAGGTTTTTGAAATATTTGCTTTTTTTTCTCTTTTTCTCTTTTTTCTTCATTTTTTTAATTCAATTCAACTTAAGAGGGCCGATTTTTTTGAAAATATCGCCCCCCTCTTTCTTTCCTTGCTTAGATATGAGATGAGGGAAAGGGGCTCTAAAAAAATCTCGCCCCCCCCCCCCCCCCCCCGCCCCGCCCCCCTTTTCCTTCATCTTTGAAAGAATTTTCAATTTTTGGCAAGTCCTGCTTGCCACCTTAGCCAAATGCACTCAAAAAGAGAAAATTCAAATTTCCTGAAAAGTGTTGACTTTATGGATCCCCTATCCAATCCAGAATATACTTTGGATCCAATCCAAATGAATTTGGATCTTGGGTCGTGGGTTGAATTAATTGGGTCTCCTACTGAGATCCAAATTCAAAATTATGCTCTAAAACCCAAAACTATATTTTTGACCTCAATTCTCCGTTGTGCAATTTCTAGTCCTAAGCGTGGGCAATTATGTCAAAGAGTTATAAAAATTCATGCATTTAAATGTGAAGATGTAGCCCTCATCGTGCTCCATTAACCTGCGAATTCTTCAAGGTATTTTTAATGAATAAAATGATATTAATGATGAATTTTACGAAATAAATTACCTTAAGATGAATTATAAGAAATATCTTATGAAAAATGAAAGATGATTCAAGTTGTTTTTAGTGAAATTCGCATTCAGAATCAAATTTATGAAAAAATTAAATTTAATAAAATAATTAATATTTTTTTTTCAAAATAAAGTCGAATATGATTTCAGACGAATTTAGGATAATTTGATACGAATGAAATATAATTTCAATAAATTTGAATTTAGTTTTATGGGTTTGAAATCCAAGTTAAAAATAAAATAAAATGAAAACAACAATGGGTCCAGTCGACCCTAGTGAAAATCACTTTCGTAGTTCATTTTTTTGAAAAAATGATATTTTTAAAAAAGAAATTAAATAAGTAAGATAAATTAGCATTTGAAAGAATTTAACGTGCATTTGAAAATAATTTAGTTTGTATTTAGAGTTATTCCATTTAGATTTAACTTCTAGTTTTGAAAGAATTGAAACCCAAAATACTAAATAAAACCAATTAATAAAATAAAAAAAATGAAATGAAAATTTGGATTTAACCACAATCCATAAAATGGTAGAGGTGTGGGCCATCCCATCATACGTGGCACCTCATACTATAGTTAAGAAAAAAAATTGAATTTACAACTTTAAATTGAGAGTTTTAAAATAGTTACTAAAAAAAGCAAAACCTAAAGCAAGTCAAAATTTGCTATATAGCAAAGAGGGAGGAGACCTCCTAAGGGGACGACGTCCCATCCTAGATTAGGCTGGATGTTTAAAAAAAAAAGGATTAAAAAAAATTGAGATAAGGAAAGTTTGAAAGAAGGAAAGAAGAAAAAAAAAGTGATTGGCAGGTCTCTCATTTAAATTCCAACCAAGTGAGTAGAAAGAGGAAGTGATCTGAAGTTTGATAAGAACTAAAACACAATTTCCCACGTAATCATTTTAAAATACTTTTAGCTTATCTCTATATGTGTGTTAAAGTTCCAGTTAGAACACAACTTATGCAAATGTTTTATTGATACAGTTGGTTGTTCTTTCTGTTTTACTTTTACATTTTATATCTTCTTTAGATGTGATGGTCAACGCTTTTGGTTTCGTACTATGCAGCATGAACAAATGTATGCTTAAGTTGGGCACATTGCAGTTTACACTAAGGTTTCTTGAGATTTTCATGTGTATATGATAAAAAAAAACTTTTATTATGGGTCACGGAACTGAGTTTCTGAAATGGACCAGACCCGGCCCTATTGAAACTAGGTCTGTCCTGTTTCCGATGTCTGATCCAAAAAGAAGTAAAATGGGTCAGATCAGTACCCATTGCGACTGGGTCAGATCAGTGTGCATAAACTAGGTCTGTCCTGTTTCGAACTTTCACCATCTTTTGAGGTCCACCACCTCTCCAGAGAATAGAAGACAACCTCACAGATTGTACAACAAGAATATTTTGAATCCAAAAAAAAGATAAGTAATTCCCGTAACTATTACCACCAAGCACGCAAGTAGACCTGAACCTTTAAATGCAATGCAAGGGCCTGGAGAGCTTTGATTATGTTTTTGTGATATGCGTCAACACTAACAACAATTTGCCAATAGAACACCAATCTTAAAACAAATTCCTTTATAGAGCCTCCCGATTCTTGATGGCTTCATTAAACCCTTTTAATTGAATTGGGGACGAGAAATAGGACAATAGAAAAGTGAAACAAATAATCAGTTCAAACCCATTTGTTTAAGTTCACTAAGTAGAAAAAAATATATGGCAAATGAAAAAAAAAACAAAAGAGAAATAGGAAATTTGAAAGGTTGGAAGAAAGGAAACAAAGCTACATCCTACTGGGATTTGGAAAATCCCAATAGACATTTAACAAGAGAGGAGCTCACGCCCCTCCCCTTCTTGTTTGTCCTATTCTCTCTCATCTCCCCAATTTCCTTTCCCCTTCTCTCTATTCTCCCTCTTGTCCATCTCCTTCTTCCTCCGTACAGTTTTTGGAGATCTGGAACTCCATTAGAAGAGTTGCTGATCAAGGTGGTATAGCTACAGTTCGGAGGAGATACCCGGTTCAGACCAACGAGCCACTCATATTGGTGTTTTGATTTGACGGTTTTGACGATCTGAGGTAGGGGTTTTATTCTCTACACGTAAATCAAAATTCATAAACATGAGTTATTCTGATTTTTGACAAGAACAAATCCTATACCAAACCCCCCATATATGGGATTGGCATTGGGTTTGTCAAAAAATTTAATAAAGAGGGTTTTCGGAAGAAAACCTCTCCAAAAAATCATTTTTATTAAAATCGGGGTTTCGAATTCGATTCAAGCTATTGTTAAAAGAAAGAATTTTTGTAAAATCTAAATTTCATTTAAATAAGGAGGGTTGATTATGATTTATCCTAGAAGAAATCGATTTCACCGCTAAAGTGGTTGAATTGTTGAAATTAAAATGAAAAAAAAAAATATACACGCTATCAATTTTGTCAAAAATAAAATTCATAATTTCTTAGGATTCGTGTAATGGTTAATGACTTCATGCAAGATTTTTATCTAGAAATCATGGTTTAATATTCATGTACATAAACTATGGTGCTTAGCATGATTTTTGTTATAGAAAAATATGTATTATTGCAAAAATACCAAAACTATTTATAAAGAAATAAGGTTCGGAGAGACGGATCGGTTTTCTAGCCTAACATCTCTGAAAACAGGATTTATCCATGGTAGATTGTTTAGAAATCATGTGATGTTAGTTTTGAAATTTTATTTGATATGTTCATGTTGAAAATTTTTTGAAATATGAATTTTGGGTGACCTGTTTTGGCTCACCCGAATACATATTTTTCATTAATACGTATTTTTTGGCTGACACCCGATCGGTAAATCGTTCGTATCTCTCTCTCGTCCGGAGGCATTTTTACGAACAGTTTGTTGAGTTAAAAAACTAACAAAAATTCATTGCTTATGTGAAATTTTAAGCTCTATTCATGAACTGAGCACTGAACTGTGATAGTCAGAACAAAAAAGTATAGGTCTCCACTAAATCGTTCGTAACTCCCTCATCTGGAGGAATTTTTATGAACGATTTATGTCATTGTTGCCGAAATTCTCTGTAAACTATGAAAATTTCAGCTCTATCCAACGACTGTAAGATTTCTGTAACCTTTGTAACAGTCAAACAAAATTAAGTTTTCGTAAGTTTGGAATCGGTTTGAGACCCGACTATCGAATACTTGCGAATTTTATGCCTTTTTATGTATACATTTGCCAATGAATATCAGACTGGTTATGTATTGTAAAAAGTTAGTTTGCTGCAGAAAATTAAGTACCCATTTATGGGGCATGAATTGAGTAAGATGCTAATGCAAAAGCATGTATTCATGGCCTTTCACTAATGTATGGACCAATGTGTCCGCTTTGCGAATTTAAATATGGTGGTGGTGGTGGTGGTGGTGCATAAGTTTGAAAAGAAAAAAACACGAGCAATGTTATCGAACTCCATGTTTTGAATGTGCACCCATAGGCCCTGAATTGACCGAATCCCTTTAGTGGATTCCTATACGGTGTTGCATGTAAAGTGATTTAATTTAAGAAGTTTAAACATGTAACACTAAAGATCGGTACTTACAAGGAGAGGGCAAGCGGTACTTTCGGCTTCGTGAAAAATGTTTTGAGCATGAAGATTGCTTTTTCCAACCACGAAGATATGAAAAAACTCTGCGTTAAACTGCAACGTATGAGTCAATAGCAAGATATAAAGCTAGATTGGTAGCCAAGGGCTACAATCAACAAGCCGGAGACATTTATTCCTGTCATGTCATAAAACCCACTACTGTAAGAATTGTTTTGTCCATAGCTATCAATCAAGGATAGACCTTTCATCAATTGTATGTCAATAATGTCTTTTTACATAGATATCTCAAAGAGAAAGTATATATGAGTCAACTAGTTGGTTTTAAAGATAAGAGATTTCCTCGATCCGTTTGTAAGCTCAATTGTGCTCTTCACTGTCTTAAACAGGCTCCTAGGGCATAGTTTGACAGGTTAAGGCAATATCTAATTCAGTTGGGTTTTGTGGGATCCAACACAGATACGGCATCGTTTTTTCAAAATTTCTCAAGGATTAACTCAGTTTGTTTTGGCAAAGTATTTTCTATAAATGATCTTAGAAGGTTGCACTATTTTCTATGAATAGAAGTTATACAGAGTGACCATGGGGTGATTTTGTCACAATGCAAATACATGTATGACCTCCTTGTCAAAATTAGGATGGAGAATGCAAAACCTCTTGTTATCCCTGTTGCAACAAGTGTTCAGTTATCAAAATTTAAAGGAAAGGTCATAGAAGATCTAACACAGTATCACATTTTTATAGGGGCATTACAACATGAAATGTTTTTTAGGTCATATATATTATATTGAGTAAATAAAACTTGTCAGTTCATACATCAACCCACAGGTGCACATTGGGCACGTTAAACTAATTCTAAAGAACCATAAATATGGGGTTGCATATGACGTTATTCTAAGTCTCTTAAACTTGAAGCATATACTAATGCTGACTGGGTTGGGTGTCCATATTATAGAAGATCTACCAGTGGTTATCTCATGTTCATCGGGCTCGATTTGTTGTCCTAAAGCTCAACTAAACAATATTTCATAGCCAAGTCTAGTACTGAACCTAAATACAAGTCTTCAGCAGGAGAAGCCTCTAAACATTATTGTTCAAACAGTTGATCAAAGAATTGAAGGTCGATAGTCATGGTCCTCCTACTCTATTGTGTGATAATTTGGGAGCAACATATTTAGCTGCAAATCCAAAGTTTAATGTCAGAACTATGCATGTGGGAATTGATTTTACTGTGCAAGAAAAGGTAGCCAAACAAGAAATTTAAGTTAAGTTTGTCTCGTCTCATCAACAATTGACAAATATATTAACTAAGCTTCTAGCTGGTCCTCATTTCTGTCAGTTAAGAGATAAGCTCAATCTCAAGGAGATTAGCTTGAAAGGGCCTGTTGAAGAAAATGGACTACTCAATGTGAAAGAATCTACTTTTGGAGAGAAGTCCATCCATGAACTCTCATGTTTAGGAAAAGTTTGACTTAGAGGAGTCCTACACCAAGTAGGACATTGCATGATCAAGAAGTCTGACCTCACATCTTCTTGCCTGGGATGTGTAGGGAGAGAGATCCTCTTCGTGGACGTAGGCACACCAGGCTGAACCAGCGTTAAATCCTTTGCATTGTGTGTGATTTGTGAAATATGTTTTGATGTGTATATGGTTGAATAATTGATCTACCTTTGGGAAAATTGTTGTTTTCAGTGAAAGCAAGCTTGTGAAGATAATCATCACATTCACATGGTAAATTGTTTTATCTTTGCTGTAGTGTGGAAGATTATAGTTAAGCTGTTTGGGAAATTTTATTATCTGCATCAAAGTATTATCAGAGTTATAAAGGCGGTTCAGTGATAAGTTCAGATTGAAATGGCTGCAAAAGTGTTGGCAGCTTTTGTTTCATACTATTATATGGAAGCACTGGGTACGAAGAAATCATATAGCTCATGATAATGCCCAAGTTTCGACATCGAAGATGCAACTCGCCTTATATTTTTTTTATATTTACACGAAGAAACCACCCTCAAGATTAGAGACCTAGCCATGCCGGTTTTGCTTGTTGTACTTAAGGTCGCTATCCTCACAAAATAAAACTCTATGGGCTTACCCCTTCTTCCAGGGAGTCATCTAGCTTCGACTTGCACAAGGGGTGACACTCATGAGATTTGAACCTAGACCACCTGCCTAGCGGCCTAGGTCCCATCCCACTACACCAAACCCTTTTGGGACAACACACCTTATATTGAAAATGTATATTTTTCATGGATGGTCATCTCTAGAAATGTAAATGACTCGGGTTTGGGTCTGATATCCAACTGAATCAGAGTCCATTTAGTTAGATTCATAAAGCGAAGTAATATTCCACTGCTAATTGGACTCAGATTTGATTGTACCATTCTCAAATCTGAATCCTACTTTGGTTTCTAATCTGAGTTATAAGTTCGAGATAAGGTCCAATTCTGATTATATGTATATGTATATTCAACTAAGGTGCACGCTCTCACATGATGTGCTTGATGTTGTGTCTATGTATCCAAGGTTTAGATCCAATTATCTCACATCTGATTAATTCTGACCCGAGTCCAATCCATTTACCTCCTTCGCGAGTTAATCTGTATATCCAACAAAAATTACAAGTAGTCTCAGTCCTAAACAGTGTGTGGGTATACCTTATACGGATCTGACACGTTGCCAAATCTAGTGGTACAATATAAATTTGCTAGTCATTCGTGCAATCTAATGGAAAAACATGACCAAAGGCAGCCAGGATTATGAACTTGGGTGGGTACAAACACAAAGTAAAAAAAAAATAATAATTACTAATATACTAATAATATGTTTTTAAAAAACCAAATAAAAACTGACATAAATTATGTATTTATACTAATTGATAAAAAAACCATAATATTCTAATTAAATCAAATCACACTGTTATTAGCGTCATGTCTAATGTTAATTAGAAAAAAACACAAAAAGACCCTAAAAACATAAACTAAACATTTATATCATTCTAAAAAAATTAAAACCCGGATTACTACAAACATCATAAATTATGCTAATTGATAAAAATATCCTAATATTCTATCCAAAATCACATCATGAATATTCATGGATCAATGCCTAATGATAATTAAAAAATAAACATGAAAAACCCTAAAACCATAAACTAAACATTTATGTTATTCTAAAAAACCAAAGCAAACATCGGAATTCAAACATCTTCTCTCTAAAAAAACACAATTCAAACATCATAACTTATGTATTTATGATTAATTAATAAAACCCTTAATATTGTAACCAAAATTGAATCACATAATTTTCATGGAGTCATGCCCAATGGTAATTAAAAAAGTACACAAAAAACTCCTAAAACTATAAACTAAACAATTATGTCATCCTAAAAAACCCCAAAAAATCTTAAATCCTAACAAACATCATTCATAGATATGCTAATTAAAAAAAACTAATTAAATATTTACATCATTTGAAAAATTAAAATAAAAGACAAATTCTAACAAAAATTAAAGATTTAGGGATTTGATAACTAAAATCAAGAATTTATTATTAGAATCATGCTTAATGATAATTAAAAAGAAAATAGTAGATAAAAACCCTAAAAGCTTAATTGTATATTTATGTCATTTGGAAAAATCTAAATCAATATCCAAAATCCTAAAAAAAATCATAGGTTTATTCTAAATACAAAAGAATAAATAAAACCCCCAAAATCAAGCATTTATTATTCATACATAATGCTAATTGAAAACAAAAATACCAAAAACCTTAAAAAACTGAATTAAACATTCATGCTATTTCAAAAAATAACTAAATAAAAAAGCTAAACTCTAACAATACATTATTCTAATTGAAAAAACAAGTAAAACCCCTAAAAACCCCTATAAATCATTTAAAAAAAAAGAAATTTGAAAGAAGGAGACCCAACCACCTGGGCTAGGGGCGTGCCGAAGAGGCTGCTTGATGGCGGATGGCCTGAAGCAATCCAATAAAGTTTCAAGAGAGACAGAGACAGAGGATTTGAAGTTGGGGTTGGAGGGGGGGTGGGGGCGTGGGTCAGGTCTGAGTGTGCCCACCCTGACTCGACCTTACAAATGTGAGAGTGGGCACTGCCCACCCTGTCCAGAACCTCTATTGGGGAGGTTTTTTGTGTATCTAACCTTATAGACATAATTTATATAGTTTCTTTAGTAGAAAACAGGTCTTTGAACATGTTTCCCTACATGTAAGTTGGTTATTCAATGGCTTCAAAAATAAATAGCCAATATAAAAAAAATTCATGGCTAAAAAAAAATCATATTTTGACATCAAATAAAGATGATTCGTTATATGATTCCTTGTAAATAATCCATGCTAACCATATCTTGATACAACTTTCACCATATATTTTCCAACTAAATTATATCCACAATAGATGGTAGCAAAAACATATCCTTAGTATTACTAGTTTTTTTCTTCTTTTTTAGGGATAAAAAGCTATTTCTAGTCTTAATTACCAACCAACTCATCCAAGGATGTAAAAAGTTAGTATTCAGTTCAGGTATCCGACCAAATCCGAATCCATTTAATCAGGTTCCATAACCAAAGTGGGATCCCATTGATAATCCAATCGAGATTCAGTATCAAGTTTTGCATTCAAATCTAAGAAAAACCCGAATACTATTTAAATCCAAATCGGAATACATGTAAATGTCCAACTTTAAGCAAGTCAAATCCGGATTCAGTGTTGGCTGATCCTCATCCGCTCCAGATCCGATTAAGTCAGACTGAGTAATGCTCAGATCCGACCCGAGTCCAACCCATTCACATATAATTAGTAATTACTCATACATGGTGGACGCCCTAATTTCGGAGATAATCGTCATTTTGTAATGTATGGGGACATGAACGTCCTTTGAGGAGAAGACAGGGGCACATTCCGTTTCTAGTATCCCGACGTCGAGCATAAATAGGTTCTAGGGTTATGGTTGTTCTCTCTCTCTCTCTCTCGCTCTCTCTCCCTTGAGGGGTTTCTAGGGTTTCCCTTTTTCTTCTTATTGATCGTCGTCGTCTTCTTCTTCTCTGCAACTCTCCTTTTGTTTGGAAAAGCGAAGAAAGATGAAGACGATCTTGGCGTCGCAGACGATGGACATACCGGAGGGGGTGACGGTGACGGTGAAGGCGAAGTACGTAAAGGTGGAGGGGCCGAGGGGCACGCTCGTCCGCGACTTCAAGCACCTCAGCCTCGACTTCCAGCTCACGGACGGCGGGCGCAAGCTCAAGGTCGACGCTTGGTTCGGGTCCAGGAGGACGATGGCCGCCATCCGCACCGCTATCAGCCACGTCCAGAACCTCATCACTGGGGTCACCAAGGGCTACCGCTACAAGATGCGCTTCGTCTACGCCCACTTCCCCATCAACGCCTCCATCACCAACTCCAACCGTTCCATCGAGATCAGGAACTTCCTTGGCGAGAAGCGGGTCAGATTCTCTTTCTTTTCCCCTTCCCCCTCGGTCCGATCGCCCGATCCTATTCGATCTCCGTCTTCATTGCAGTTCATCGTTTCGTTTGTTGGAAGAAAATAGTTAGAAAGAAAGAAAATTGGATTTTTTTAGATCGTTTTGGTGTTTGGATCTGTTGATTTTGTTTGATTTTAGGTTTTACTTGTTGCATTTATGCGGTCGAGGTTGTGATCTTGGCGTTCTTTTTTCATTTTTGTTCAGTTATTTGGTGTTTTGCTGTTGATCCCGATTTTTCATTTTTTTGTTCTTCAAGTTTGTCGGGGTTTAAGGGGTGTGGTTTTAAGTGGATCGATTGGATTCCTTTCGTTTGAACTTATGGACGTTAGTTCCTCTCTGCAATTTGTGGTTTAGCTGGAATTCTTTTCTTCGTTGGACTTTGTAGAGGTGATCTCGGAGTTTATGTGGCATAGATCGTTGTTTCTTCTGTTTCCGTTTTGATGCATACTCCTGCTATATTGTGTGAATTACGATTGTTATCTATGCCATTGATATGTATTATGTATTTGCTCTGTTATGTACTGTGTTGAGATTTTTTGCCTTCCCCAGAATGATATAGATGAATGCAGATTATTTTGTATTACAACTATATTTTCAAAGTAGCTTATATGTATGTGCGTGCGTACGCTTGCATATATGTGTCACAGTTTTGTTGTTTGGAATTAGTTTCTGAGGTAATGTTTGAAACTCCAAGTCATTTTTGTTGTGAGCACTATCATTAAGTTGTGATTATGTCATTATCTTCTCCTTGGAGATCATGATGAATTTGATGAAAAATATTGATCAGTAAAACGAACAGTTGTAAGGTTTTTGGTCTAACATTGGGGAAGATGAGTTTAGCCCTGAGAGAGGCCACTTGTGCAAAGGGCAAAAGGTTAGACCGTTTTTACCTGCCTCTCCCCAGCATTGCGATTGCAGAACTACACTGTAGTTTTTAATAAGTGTTTATCCATAGATTGGAGTGCAGAAGAGGTATCCATGAATTGGTAAGACCATAGGGGAGAATGTTCTTTCTAGGCTGAAAAATTATTGGAAGTTGGCTACTTGTAAAAATATATTTTGTAAGTGAGATGAACTGTTAGATTTTGATGGACTTCATTGATTCATTATTAACATGCTTGTTAATGTAGTTAAAGTGGTTATCCAATTCATTTTATGTATATTTATATAGCTTATGTGCTTCAGTTGATGTCTTTGTAGTTTTGTTTTTGGGACATGTTTGAGAGATCTTATCACGATGCCTTATCTGGATATTATCTTTTGGGATGTGAGATTCAAGAATATGCATTTTATAGCAGTTTTCTTATTTTTGTGAATATGTGAAGCAAGGTGTAATTTCTAGCAAGTATGCTTAAATTATTATGCATTGATAACCTTTGACATATTGCACATGTTGTATGCCTGAACTATAGTTGGACTTCTCAAACTCGTACTCCTTGATGCCAAAGATACACAGTGAGAACAGTAACCCAAAAGTAATATCTTAAAAATCTTACCTTTTGTTTCAAGAAACCCCACACATGAATTGATGCATAATGTACTTGTTGCATCTAATTCTTATGTTTATGAGTGCTATCATGCTAACAAATTTAAACATACTCGAGATGGATTTTTAGGTTAGATTATTGGTGCACTGATAATGAAAGTTGTGTTATTGATATTGCACAGATCTCCCCAAGGGAAATATACGAACATTATTGGTCTACTTGAAGTTTCTAACTGTAACATTTTTAGTACGTTTCAGTATTATGATAAAACTTTACTTGCTTAGCTATATGTTTTATAGCTTATCTTTTAGTGTAACAGCGCTATTCTGGAAGCTAATAATAGAAGGATCAGTTCACTCTAAGAGGATAGTAGTGCTTATTTGTAGGTGTTGTGTTTCTTAAATCTGATCGTAATATAGATACCAGCTAAACTAAGATGTCAATCTAGAAGTTGTACTGACAAGCGAATAGGATGCAAAACATGTTTCTGAGTATCGTACTTATATGTAACAAAAAAGACACATGTTTTATGATATTCTCCTCTCCTTGTGCACCTCCCTATTAACCATGTAAAGAATTCAGCATGGTATTAATTTGCTCTGTTTAAATTCATGCAACTAGCACTTTCTCCTAATGGTCTTCTGTTTGGTTGTGACTGGATAACCTTACCTTCACAACTAAGATTGAATATTCTTCAGGTCTGCTTATTTATTGAAACGATGTTTGATGTACTTGTTTCCTGATCAGTTTCTTCTGTTGTGCATATCAGGTGAGGAAGGTGGACATGCTTGCAGGTGTGTCTGTCATCCGCTCAGAGAAGGTTAAGGATGAGCTGATATTGGATGGGAATGACGTTGAACTTGTCTCCCGATCTGCTGCTTTGATAAATCAGGTAGATATGATAAGAAGGCACGCTGGTTTTGTTGTATCACTGAACTTGGAGTGCTGCTTTGAAATCTTTGTTATTGCATCGACTTTCCTGTGCATTTCCGTTTATTTTTCTCTGGGTCTCCTTCCTGTTTTTATTATTTTTACTTTTTACCTCTTCAGGTCATGGAATTGGTTTCTGGGTGGAACTTTTCCATTTTTTTTAACATCACGATTTTCTTTTGTCTTTGACAGAAATGCCATGTCAAGAACAAGGATATACGCAAGTTTCTTGATGGTATTTATGTGAGCGAGCGGGGTACTGTAGCTGAAGATGCGTGAGGATCATGTTTCGTCTTTCAGTTCAATTTTTGCAGACAAAGAGATTTGTGGATTTTTTTGGGTGGTTGGAACCTGCTTTGTTGCTTTAAACAAGTTTCCTTCTTTCTTTTTCGTGAGATGATTGGACATTTTGTGGTTTCCATTGGTAGGATACTAGGATTAGTTATTTTTAAGTATGAGTTGATTATCTTAAATAGATATTTAAATAAGACTCTCCCTCTCTCCCAGTTTTGTTATTTGTCAAATTATAGCTGCCTACCACCAACTTATTGGATTTTTGAAGGTTTTTTTTCATGTTCTTAAATCTGTGATTTTATAGGAATCTACTCTTGAACCTTTTGATTCCGACAGTATAAGATTTTCATAAAATATTCAATGCTTAACAATTCATGTTTTTCATCAAAGAAAACATGATCCAAATGTCGTTTCTTAGCAAATCTATCATGCCCGAACAACTTGAAAACATTCACTTTCCGGTGGTTGGCTGGCAGTAGGCAGTTACCACTTTTCTTATATATATATATATATATATATATATATATATATATATATATATATATATATATATATATATATATATATATATATATATATATATATATATATATATATATAATCACTAGACTATGAGAACTAATGCATGGATTTTTTGTTCTTTTTTCTTGTATCTAACCGTAAGGATGTGAACCTGCTCTTGAATCATCTGCTTTTGGTGCATAAATGAGATTTTTTAAGGCTTTAAAATCAATGGCTCGTGATCATAAATATTCAAGCATTCAAAAATCACATATTTTTCATTGAGTCAGGATTTTTTTGGGGGTCAGAAATTTTGGTGCGCATAGCCTTTGGTTTTTTAACCTTAAGAAAATTTTGCTGGCCATATCTGTGGTTCTTTTTCGAAATGAGAAAAAATCTCATGGGAAATGAAATTTCTCATGTGAGTTCTGTCATTGATAATTTTTCTTGTGTATCATGGCAAAATGTGGTAGAAAATATGTCAACAATACAGAAATGAGGGCAGCTTGAATGTGAAGTGTTGATTATGAAAAATCTCTCCTCGAGATGAGGAAAATTTTCTTATAAATTTTTTTCTCCCGTTTGAAACCGATGGGGAAAATGACACTTTCTTTCTTACATTTTTCCTATCAATTTTTCACTTCCAAATGTGCCCTAAAAACTTTAATTAAGGGACGGCGATTTCTAAAGGCCCTGCCTGTTTCAGAGGCCGTAGTTTGTGACCGGTGGAATTGATTCACTGAATCCCCAATACCCTCCACCTGTGTTTGGGAGCTTGGCCATGAAAAGGAAATGGGATAGGATTTGGCTGCTCCAAATTCCTCCCATATCCAAATTCAGCTACAATATGTAGGTGTTAGTTGTCCGTTCCAACGGCAACACCCTCGCATCTTCTTAACTCTCTTTTGGTTGTAGATCCCTGTTTTTCAGCTAGTAGTCGGATAGAGCTACCAACAGCTACTGGTTGCCAAATACCAGCTCCAAAGAGGGGGGGGGGGGGGTATATTAGCAAATGCCCATTGTTCTCAAATATTGGATTTAGAATGACCAGGCTTTGGCATTTCAATGCCAAATATAGGCTCTCAAACAGAGCCTAACAACATCAGTCAACACGACCCACAATGCTCTCTCCTGCACAAATGCACACTCAGGCATACATTCATTCAATCATATATAGTTTATGTGAATTCATGATTGAACTTTCCTACACATGGAAGGTAGTCAATCTGTCTGTGCTCAAGTGTGGGTTAAAAACATCCTTTCCCCTTACTCATTAACGCACGGGTGAGTTGCACAAAATTTATTAAAACTGTCATTATATGGATTTTAAAATAAGTTTTGAATGAATATTCCAATTTGGATGATTGGATCCTGATTACACAATTTCGGTTTGACATTTTTTTGCCAAATCCCCATTCAGATCTGATCAAATTTGATTTCTTTGCACCTTTTACGTGGAAAACCCCTGCGCTCAATCTTTTACGGGATCGACTACTATAGATTAGAATTTGGATTGGATACAACTCTACTAAATCAGATTTGAATATTATGTTTTTTATTTTTATATTAATCAATCTTGTGGGCCTTTATATATTACTTGCGGAAAATGACTATACTGTATTACAAAAATAGCATGTTTTGAAAAATACTCCACAATTTATAAAATTCGTTAAATGGATAATTTTACATATTTACATTTTTTTTATGCTTTTACCCTTTGCAGTTGTAAATTTTTAATTTTTGTGGGTCACAACATTGAAAGTGGATGGACCCACGAAACTCATCAACAAAATCGCATTTGAGATTGCGATATTTCAAAACACTTGTGAAAATCGTAACGAGTATTGTAAGGCACATTGCAAAAATCCTTTAAGTATCAAGTATTGCGAAATTCTTTTTTCTTGAGAAATTCTATTATATATAAATGACATTTCATTTTTCAATCTCTTATTTGCATCCTAATGCTCTATTTTCACAACCTTAGGGTTCTTTTGGTCTCCAATCAGTGATCTCGAATCCTTTCAGCGATCTTTCGATGATATTTCGACGATATTTAGGATTTGCAAAAATCTCTCATCAGCGGCGGTTCATCGGTAGTAGTTGAAATTCCACTAGAGGGGGGGTGAATAGTGAAATATGATAATGATCGATAAAATAAAATAATTAAGCAATAAGGCACAACACATAAAAACACAGAAGTTATACTGGTTCGGTCAATATCCAGACCTACATCCAGTCCCCAAGCAAACCACTTGAGATTCCACTATAACATCCGAGTTACCGGATAAATAGTACAACACCCTCTTCCCAAGAGGTCTTCTTCTCTCAACAGAGAAGGGGCACACCCTCTTCCCAAGAGGTCTTCTTCTCTCAACAGAGAAGGACAACACCCTCTTTCACAGATGTCTACTTCTTTAAACAAAGAAGGAATACAGTGAATAACAGAGTTACAATACTTCTTATAGAACCTTCAGAATGATATGAATGCACGAATGATAGATTCTAAGAATGTTCTGTTTGTCACTCAGAGAATACTCTTTGTCAAAGAGCTGGACTTGACTTTTTCTCTTTTCTTTCTTTTTCTTTTTCTCTTTCTTTTTCAAGGCTCTCTTTTCAAATCACGAATAGAAATTTTTCTCTTTGTAAGCTCACACGTCTATTCCATTCCCTTGTTTGAATAGTTTATTTGAGTGTGTTTATATAGCCTTTAAAAAGTAGTCGTTACATTTTGGAATTGTAACTTTTTGAAATGTGAAATGTTATGTCATTTCAAAAATATCTTTTAGAGAAGATCGAGAATGCCTTTTTCCATAAGAGTAAAATAGAGGGTACACTAGTCGTTGTATTGTTTTTAGGTAATACATATTTTATGTAAAAAGTCTATTTCTTACAATAGTACATTGAACGTTGGGTTGTAGTTTTGTCTTTATTCTAATTAATGATTTGAGGTACATTAGTACTTCTTTGCTTTAAATGAGTGTAAGTACTATGAGTGTTTTGAGATATTTATTTGTACATAGTCATGTCAAGTGTTTTCTTTATGTTGTGTATTTCAAAGTCTCCAGAGAGAATGAGGACCAAAAAGAAGGTCGACATTCTTTGAGAAGGATATTTAACAAGGATTTGTTACAGAAGGCATTTAATGCTTTGTAAAGAGAATGATGACTTCAAGTAAGTCGACATTCTATGGTTATGAGAAAAAGTAACTAGAGTCCTTTAAAAAACATATTTTATTTGTTTTTCTTTTGTGTAGCCGATTTATGTTTTTGTCTTCTTCTTGTATTAAGAAATATTTCATTAAAGAAGATAACTAAAGTCTTTTCAAAAACATATTTTATTTGTTTTTCTTATGTAGTCGATTTTATGTTTTTGTCTTCTTCTTATAAAAAATATTTCTTTAAAGAGGGAAACTAAAGTCTTTTCAAAAACATATTAAATTTGTTTTCTCCATGTAGTCGATGTTATGTTTTTGTCTTTTTCCCACATTCCTTTTTTCATGTTGTCTTGTATATAGTACAAGGTACAATTATTATATGACAAAATATCTTTTTCATGAAAGGTTGTAAGAAGGTACAATTATTAGTTTTCAAAAAGGAGCTTTTTGAAACTATCGTATACTTTTATGATATAGTATGTATGAATGAGTATGTAATATGCAAAATGCAAGTTCCTGAAGGTTCTGTTACATATGACTCTAAAGAAGAAAAAAATCTTCATCTTGAGGTAGCCGATTTCTTCATTTGAGCTTTTTCTTCAAGGAGTATGATTGCACCATAGTTGTACTTGAACAGGAAGTCTCCATCCTTATTGGGTGAGATATCCTTGCATCAAATACTCGTTAGATTTATGGCAAAACATATTCAGTCATAATATAACATTATTTCAAGAGAACATATTATCATATCATACAAAATCAAATAAGACAGTGTATCATATTATGTGACATCAAAACCGAGTTTCTCAACATTCTCCCCCTTTTTGATGATGACAAAATATGCTCCCCTTGTCAAAAAGACATTATGCATAGAAATAATAATATGAAAAAAAGTGAAATAATGTTTAAAGAGAGAATATTTCTCCAATAATGGAGACAGGTTTTCTCCCCCTTTGTCATGGACAAAAAGGAGGGATCAGAGTAAGAAAGTTATTACAGACCAAAAAGTAATTTAAAAGTTATTACAGACCAAATATAAAAAATGAGTCTTAGTCAGAGTCAGTGGTATTGAGCTTGCGGCGGCGGCGACGGGAATCTTGGCCCATTGTCAAGGAGTCAAAGGCCTGTTGCAGAGAGGCTTGATTCCTGAGAAGTAGAGCCTGGGTATTTTGGATGTCGACGAGGGTAGAGAAGATGTCGGGGTCAGAGCTTGCGGGGGGATCAGCTTCACGGGTGCTTTCATCGTCAGAGTGATCTCGAGGGGACCCTTCCTCAGGGAGGTATGAGTCATCGAAAGCATGATCAGACCGGTGAATGATGTCTTGGTGGAGAGGCACCTGGAAGTGCTGAAGGATATGGGTGATGAAGTACCCGAAAGGAAGAGAGTGGAAGACCCGAAAATTGATCATGTTATTGAAAATGATACTGGACCAGTTGATGGGAAAGTTGCAGAAGATTGCATATAGGAGAAGGGAGATTTCGTTTGCCACAAAACCCTTGGAAGGAAGCTTTGGAAAGACATTGGATGAGAGGATGTGTGAGAGTATTAGAGCATGAGGTTTGAGATTGCTCGTATGCCATGGGAAATGGGTGCAGCGAGTGGAGAGGACTTTCTTAAACACAGTTCGATCTATCGGAACTATGTTAGGAAGCTCAATGCCATAGGAGGAAAGGTTTAGAATGCAGCCTAGTTGAGAGATATTGAAGGAGATGAGTTTTCCATGTACCATGGATGTAATGGTGGTGTGGTCACGGTCTACAGAGAGGTTGGTATAGAAAATTTTGATGAGATGAGGATAGTAGGTCATGGAGTTAGTCGTTCCTAAGATGAGAACAAAATCTTGAAGAGAGGTATGGAGGTCAAAGGATGTGAAGGCGTCGAAGTTTACTAGTTTGCCAGTTTGAATTGGCAAGGTGCTAATGTACTTTGAAAGATATGATATTTTTAAAAAAATGTTTCATGATTAATATTTGTAATTTTTTAAGAGTATACGTGGATATGAGAAGGACATATTTGACTTAGACTAGTGGTAAGAGAGATGATAAGACAAAAAAGGAGAAAGAGTTAAAAATATATAAGAATTGAAATAAGAATAGACATGGAGGAGTCGGATTCAAAAATATAATAAAATGTATTCGAGAGATGAAATGAGGAGACAAAGAAATATTTATAAATGAAGAGTAATAAATGTGAGTTGTCATAGAGAGAGGTGAGATGACATATATGGATTTTTGTGAAGGATAAAGAAGTAATAAAAAATTATTGATGAAAGACATAAAGTTATGATTGATATGATTCATTGTTTATATTCTTAAAGAAACTCGACAAGGTTAAGTTTTAAACAAGAGTTGACAAGAATGGAGGCTTGATTTGTATACGAAAGAGATGATAATAGATAGTTTGTTGGGCTATGATAAAATAGATATAGTAAAAAAAAACGTGTGAATATATCAACTAGATCTTTTAAAGGAACTAAATAGTCATTCGATTTTAACTAATGAAGAGTATGAGTTCTCATAAACTAAGTAGGACCATTTATCGTAAGAAAAGTTTTTATAAAAGGACAAAAATAATAAAGGAGTTTAGTGATGTGAACATTGTTATGATGACTTTTAATATAATTAGTTCTTATGGATATGAGAGAAAGGAGATAGGACAAGGAGTTATAATGGATGTGTACTTGAAAGATGACAAGTTGAAAGACAAAGAATGTGTCTTATAAAAATACATGAATATGGAAACTTAGTTTGCCTAACTAAAATCGATAAGAAGGAAAGCAATTTAAAACAAGACTTATAAGAAGTATTATAAAAAGTGTGATTAATTTATAAGTCACTTAGTTTGCATATTCCTAGTTCTCTTCTAATTCGTGTGAAGTCTTCATGTTTTAATGGTTTAGTGAATATGTCTGCTAACTGTTGATTAGTGGGTATGAATTCTAGTTTAATTATGTTGTTTAAGACTTGTTCTCTTAAGAAGTGGTGTCTTATTTGAATGTGCTTAGTTCATGAGTGTAAAATAGGATTCTTAGATAGGTTTATAGCACTCGTATTATCACAGAAAATAGTTGTATTTTCAAAATTTAAACTAAAATCTTTTAAAGTTTGTTTCATCCAGATGACTTGAGTACAAGCTAGGCTAGCAACAATGTATTCGGCTTCAGTAGTTGATAATGATACACAATTCTGTTTCTTACTGAACCATGATACTAGTGAGTGCCCTAGCATGTGACATGTTCCACTTGTGCTTTTTCTGTCAGATTTACTTCCAGCAAAGTCAGCATCACTGTATGAGATTAGATCAAATGTAGAGGATTTTGAATAGAATAATCCAAAATCAACTGTGTCTTTTAAATATCTCATTATTCTTTTTACAGCTTTAAGATGTGATTCTTTTGGATTTGACTAGAATCTAGCACACAAGCAAACACTAAACATTATATCTGAACGGCTAGCAGTTAAATAAAGAAGTGATCCTATCATACCTCGGTATACCTTTGTATCAACAGTCTTACCATCTTCATCTTTGTCCAACACAGTAGTAGTGCTCATAGGAGTGGATTTTGAAGCAGTTGAGTTCATGTTGAACATCTTCAGAAGTTCATGAGCATACTTAGATTGGTTGATGAAAACTCCATCCTTGGTTTGCTTAATATGCAGTCCAAGAAAGTAGGTGAGTTCTCCCATCATACTCATTTCGAATTCCTTCTGCATGGACTTAGAAAAATCTTCACAGAGAGTGCTGTTAGAAGATCCAAAGATGATGTCGTCGACATAGATTTGAACAATTAGGGTATGATTATTCACTACTTTGACAAATAGTGTAGAATCTGCTTTGCCAATAGAAAAACCAGTTTTTAATAAAAAGGTTTTAAGTCTTTCGTACCAAGCACGAGGTGCTTGTTTTAAACCATACAAAGCACGTTTGAGTTTAAAAACATGATCTGGGTATTGTTCATTTTCAAATCCTGGAGGTTGTTTTACATAGACTTCTTCATTTATAAAACCATTTAAGAAAGCACTTTTAACATCCATTTGAAATAATTTGAAATCCATATAGCTTGCATATGCTAAGAGCATTCTAATAGATTCAAGTCTAGCAACAGGAGCAAATGTTTCATCAAAGTCAATACCTTCCTCCTGGTTGTATCCTTGAGCTACTAGTCTGGCCTTGTTTCTTATAACATTACCTGTTTCGTCTAGCTTGTTTCTGAAGATCCATCTTGTCCCAATGATTTGATGATCCTTTGGTCTCGGTACAAGATCCCAAACGTCATTTCTTTGGAATTGATTCAGTTCTTCAGTCATGGCTAGCATCCAGAACTCATCAATGATGGCTTCATCAATCTTCTTTGGTTCAAGTTGAGAAATGAATGCCATGTTTGCAATCCGTTCTAGCTGAGCTCTAGTTTGAACCCCCTTTGTTAGTTCTCCCAAAATCTGCTTTTGAGGATGATCTTTGATATCGACAAAGGTTCTTTGGTGATCATCTTCATTAGACTTAGCTGTGTTATCTAAAAATAAATCTGTACTTTCAACATCATCATCATTAGTTTGTATATGAACAGATTGATCAATAGATTCACAAAAACTAACATGCATAGATTCTTCAATAGTATTATGACACTTATTGAAAACTCTGTATGCTTTACTATGACTTGAATATCCTAAGAATATGCCTTCAACAGATTTAGCATCAAACTTATCCAGGCTATCTTTTGTGTTTAGGATAAAGCATTTACATCCAAAGACTTTGAAGTAGTCTATTCTTGGAGTTCTGTCATAGAATAGTTCATAGGGAGTTTTATTTAATAAGGGTCTAATGAGAACTCTATTTGTTATGTAGCATGCAGTATTAACAGCTTCTGCCCAAAAAGATTTTGCAAGATTATTGTGTTGGAGCATAGTCCTGGCAGATTCCTGAAGGGTTCTATTCTTTCTTTCTACTACACCATTTTGAGGTGCAGCTCTAGGAAAGGCAAAGTTATGAGAAATACCATGCAAGTTACAAAAATTTTCAAAGAGTTCATTTTCAAATTCTCCTCCATGGTCACTACGGATTTTAACAATAGAACACGATTTTTCGTTTTGTAATTTTTTACATAAGATTTCAAACTGACAAAACGTGTCACTTTTATTTTTCAAAAATATTACCCAAGTAAATCTTGAGTAATCATCTACAATGACAAAAGCATATCTATTTTGATTAAGGCTAGCTACCCTAGAAGGACCAAAGAGGTCCAGGTGGAGAAGCTCTAAAGGTCTTTTACTTGAAATGACATTTTTTGATTTGAAAGAAGATTTTGACAATTTTCCTAATTGACATGCATCACAAAAATAATCCTTTTTAAAAGATATGTTGGGTAACCCACGTACTAACTTATCTTTAGCTAGTTTAGACATGTATTTAGAGTTGACATGGCCCATTCTCATGTGCCTCAGATGTTGAGTGTCATTATTAGCTATGAGGCAATGTTCTGTGATGTTTTCTAGGTATAGTTCATATATATTATTCTTTCTTATACCTTTTAAGATGATGTTTTCATTTGTGTCAGCTATGAGGCATGCATCATGATTAAAGCTAACATTATAACCTGTGTCACACATTTGACTGATACTTAGTAGGTTATGTTTTAAGCCTTTAACAAGGAGAATGTCTTTGATAAGAGGTTTGTCTATGTTACCAATATTTCCAATACCAATTATCAAACCTTTGTTGTTATCTCCAAAGGTGACGGTTCCTCCTTCTTTATGATGAAGAACAACAAAAAGGTCTGGATGTCCTGTCATGTGCTTTGACATCCACTATCTAGTATCCATCTGTTCTTCTTCTTTGGAGCCTGCAAAACATTAAGTAAATCTTCTTTTTGGTACCCAATCGGGTCTTTTTTTGTTAGACTTTGGAACCCATATCCATTTGGATTTGGGTTTGTCTATCTCTTTAGAGGAGTTAAAAAGATTATCAATATAATACTCCTTATTTGGTTCAGAAGAACTTTTCACAAACGTAGTCTTTTGATTTATACAAGAAGGTTTTTTGAAATGAGAATAGCTAATCTCATTCTTGTAAAAGGAGACCTTATGAGAGGATAAGAGTTTATCCAAGTTCTCTTTACCTTTAGTAAACTTGAAAACCGTTTTCATGAGGTTCTCAGTTTTACTTTTTAGCTCTGAAATTTCTACTTGCATATTTTTAGTTTTGGAGCTAGTAGAAGAAATTTCAGATATAAGCAAAAGATTTTTCTTTTTCAACTCAGAATTTTCACTGCTGAGTTTTTTATTCTCTTGAGAAAGCTCTAAATTTTCAGATTTTAAAACTTTATTTTTGAAACTCAATTTTCTAGATTCTTCAAATAGTTCTTGAAAAGCATCTAGAAGTTCTTCAAAGAAAAAATCAGAGATTTCACTTACCGAACTTTCGTTTGCCATGAAGCACATATTTGCAGTTTCGGCTTCATCATCACTTGACTCTTCACTAGTGGATGGTTCTGAATCATCCCATTGAGCATGCAGAGCCTTTTTCTTGAAGAACCTCTTCTTTGGTTCCTCAGTCCTGGACTTTCTTTTGAGAAGGGGACAGTCACGTTTTAAGTGGCCTGGCTTATTACACTGAAAGCACATGGGATCTTCTTTAAGATCTTTTCTTTCCTTGTGCCTGTTTGGAAGCCAGTTCCTTCTCATGAAGCGCTGAAATTTTCTGGTAAGTAGCGCAATTTCTGATTCTTTATCTGAGTCTTCATTCTCAGATAGGGCTGAGAAAGCTAGAGTTTTCTTTACTGGTTTCTCTTCTTCCCTTCTTTCTTTCATGTGGACTTCATAGGCCATAAGATTGCCTATTAAGTCGTCCAATGTAAGCTTAGATAAATCTTGAGCTTCTTCAATAGCAGTAGTCTTTTTCTCCCAATCAGTTGTGGGAGATCTCAAGATTTTCTTCACCTTTTCAGTCTGGGAATATGTTACACCCAGAGATTTCAGATCATTGGTGATGTTGGTGAATCTGGTAAATATCTCTGTGATGGGTTCATCTTTGTTCATTTTGAACAACTCATATTTTCTAACAAGAGATGATATTTTGGCTTCTTTAACTTTGTTGGTTCCCTCATGAATAACCTCCAAAGAATGCCAAATGTCATATGCAGATTCACATATAGATATTCTGTTGAATTCATTCTGATCAATGACACAATATAAGGCATTCATAGCCTTTGCATTTAGGTTTGCCATTTTCTTTTCTTCATCAGACCATAAGTTATAGTCTGCGGATGGAGATGTGTATGGATACTCAACAATTTTCCATACAGCAAAGTCTATGGATTTGAGAAAGATAGCCATTCTGCACTTCCAATATCCATAGTTGGAGCCATTGAAGAAAGGAGGACGAGATGCGTGTTGACCTTCAATATCACGAGCATAAGAGGTAGATGCCATTTTGTGCTGGAAGACTTGTTACGTCGAAGCCAGCAAACCTGCTCTGATACCAAATGAAATTCCACTAGAGGGGGGGTGAATAGTGAAATATGATAATGATCGATAAAATAAAATAATTAAGCAATAAGGCACAACACATAAAAACACAGAAGTTATACTGGTTCGGTCAATATCCAGACCTACATCCAGTCCCCAAGCAAACCACTTGAGATTCCACTATAACATCCGAGTTACCGGATAAATAGTACAACACCCTCTTCCCAAGAGGTCTTCTTCTCTCAACAGAGAAGGGGCACACCCTCTTCCCAAGAGGTCTTCTTCTCTCAACAGAGAAGGACAACACCCTCTTTCACAGATGTCTACTTCTTTAAACAAAGAAGGAATACAGTGAATAACAGAGTTACAATACTTCTTATAGAACCTTCAGAATGATATGAATGCACGAATGATAGATTCTAAGAATGTTCTGTTTGTCACTCAGAGGATACTCTTTGTCAAAGAGCTGGACTTGACTTTTTCTCTTTTCTTTCTTTTTCTTTTTCTCTTTCTTTTTCAAGGCTCTCTTTTCAAATCACGAATAGAAATTTTTCTCTTTGTAAGCTCACACGTCTATTCCATTCCCTTGTTTGAATAGTTTATTTGAGTGTGTTTATATAGCCTTTAAAAAGTAGTCGTTACATTTTGGAATTGTAACTTTTTGAAATGTGAAATGTTATGTCATTTCAAAAATATCTTTTAGAGAAGATCGAGAATGCCTTTTTCCATAAGAGTAAAATAGAGGGTACACTAGTCGTTGTATTGTTTTTAGGTAATACATATTTTATGTAAAAAGTCTATTTCTTACAATAGTACATTGAACGTTGGGTTGTAGTTTTGTCTTTATTCTAATTAATGATTTGAGGTACATTAGTACTTCTTTGCTTTAAATGAGTGTAAGTACTATGAGTGTTTTGAGATATTTATTTGTACATAGTCATGTCAAGTGTTTTCTTTATGTTGTGTATTTCAAAGTCTCCAGAGAGAATGAGGACAAAAAAGAAGGTCGACATTCTTTGAGAAGGATATTTAACAAGGATTTGTTACAGAAGGCATTTAATGCTTTATAAAGAGAATGATGACTTCAAGTAAGTCGACATTCTATGGTTATGAGAAAAAGTAACTAGAGTCCTTTAAAAAACATATTTTATTTGTTTTTCTTTTGTGTAGCCGATTTATGTTTTTGTCTTCTTCTTGTATTAAGAAATATTTCATTAAAGAAGATAACTAAAGTCTTTTCAAAAACATATTTTATTTGTTTTTCTTATGTAGTCGATTTTATGTTTTTGTCTTCTTCTTATAAAAAATATTTCTTTAAAGAGGGAAACTAAAGTCTTTTCAAAAACATATTAAATTTGTTTTCTCCATGTAGTCGATGTTATGTTTTTGTCTTTTTCCTACATTCCTTTTTTCATGTTGTCTTGTATATAGTACAAGGTACAATTATTATATGACAAAATATCTTTTTCATGAAAGGTTGTAAGAAGGTACAATTATTAGTTTTCAAAAAGGAGCTTTTTGAAACTATCGTATACTTTTATGATATAGTATGTATGAATGAGTATGTAATATGCAAAATGCAAGTTCCTGAAGGTTCTGTTACATATGACTCTAAAGAAGAAAAAAATCTTCATCTTGAGGTAGCCGATTTCTTCATTTGAGCTTTTTCTTCAAGGAGTATGATTGCACCATAGTTGTACTTGAACAGGAAGTCTCCATCCTTATTGGGTGAGATATCCTTGCATCAAATACTCGTTAGATTTATGGCAAAACATATTCAGTCATAATATAACATTATTTCAAGAGAACATATTATTATATCATACAAAATCAAATAAGACAGTGTATCATATTATGTGACATCAAAACCGAGTTTCTCAACAGTAGTAAACCTCGAAAGCATGGAGAACATTTCATCGAAGGTGAGTTTTTTTGGTAAAACTATGAGTGACATTTCATCGACAGTGAGTTTTTTAGTAAATGCATGGGTGTCACTTCATAGATCATAAGTTTTTTAGTAAAAGTATCAGTTGTGAGAAGATCGACAACACTTTATCGATGGTGAGTTTTTTTTATAAAAGCATCAGCGGTGAAATCATATTGGTATGGGTGAGATAGAAAATCAAAAGTTTGTGATTTGTTCATGAGAGATGCATTCTTATCATAGAGAACATGAAGGATGATGATGTAGAAGGCATCTGCTCTAACAAACTACGATAGCTAAAAAGATGTGTGAGCGACTTTATTTTGTGAAATAATGAAATAAGTACAATGTATGAACAACTTCACTTTATGAAAGAATAAAATGAATGCAATGTATGAGAATCTTCATTTTGTAAAAGAATTGGAAGAATGTAATGTATGAGCAACTTTATTTCGTGAAAGAATGATGCTTCATTTCTAAACCTTTTTTGTGCATCTGGATGCCTTATTTTTGCAAACCTCAAATTTCGGCCCCCCTTCAACAAATTTTTTGGTGAATCTCTTGTGAATGATGAAGGCGAATAAGAAATTTCTCACAATTTTTGCATCTATAGTACAAAAATCGTGACACTACTTGTGAAGTTCGTCAAGAGTTTAGTGCCATTAGTTAAAAAAATCCTGAAAAGTTTGCAGAATTCATGAAGTTTTTCATGCAGTGATAAGAAATTTCTTTTTAGCAAGCGAAATTATTGCCGCATTAAATGCGATGTTTTGTTTCTGACGATTATTTTTGGTGAAACACACATCGATGACATTTCATTGGTGGTACTTCATCTTGTCATTGATTTTTGACCTAGAAAATTAATAAATCTAAAAAAAAAAACCCAAAGATTCTAGACAAAAATATCTTTTCAATGATATTTTATTCATTGAAAAATGACGAACGAGCACTAAGATACAACCCCAAAAATATTCCTAAAATAGGAGATGAACGGGCGTAGCTGCACCTATCCTGATGATTATATGATGTTTTCTGACCGCCTGTGCCAAAAATTTAGAAAAACAAAAAAATAACAAAAGAAGATCAAGACATTAACTTTTCAATGCCATCAAGATCACATCGATCTGATGAATGGTTGAAAAGAAATGCCTTTTAGAACACAAGCTATTCGATTGTAATAGTCTGCAGAATAGTTTTCTATTCTGATTTTGAATCTCAGAAATGAAAACCCTAGAGGGGTTATCGGTTCTAACTCAAAAAAAAAAAATTTGAGATATCTCAGCTTTCTAATGGCTATAAAAATATGGGTTTTCATTCAATAATTGAGATATAGATTTTTGAGAAAATTCGCATGAGGGTTACAAAATTCGTGAGGTTCGCACATGAGAAGGGTAAAAAGGACCTAAAAATTTGAGAATATATGAAATTGTCCCTTTTAGTGAATTTGGTAAATTGCAAGACATTTTTTAAAATGCGTCAGTTTTGTCACACTGTATGGTCATTTTTCGTATTACTTGCTTTGTTTAGGGGCTGTGTTAAAACACAAAGATTAAAAGGGTGAATGGAATGCGGAGAAAATGGATGATGAGAGTGGAGTTGTTGACTACATCCTTTTTTATGACGTGGATATAGAAGTCCCTCACCGGATACTCTTTATATATATATATATATATATATATATATATATATATATATATATATATATATATATATACTCATTTGTGCAGATCCAGTCTCATCTCATCTCCCATTTCCCAAATTCGAAAAGAGGGGGTTAAGGGATTCAGTAAATCCTCATCTCCCCTCGCATCTCCATCTCAAATACATCTCCCAAACATAGCCTTAAATAGAGTGCTGTTGGTCACATCTTCAATGCAAATCCACAATGACGTGCATACTCTTTCATTTCCCCTGCACCTTGGTAGCCAATTGAAAGGATTGCTGAAATTAGAAAATGGCTTTTGAAGTGCTATGCATAATAATACCATCTTGTACATAGGGTTGGCATATGTGTCGAACTAGCTGAAATTGGCTCGTTAATGTTGAAGCCGAGCTTGTAACAAGCTGAACTAGGTCTGACTGAACTCAAACTTGAGCTGGGTGGGGGAATTTCAGCTGACTTATTAGAAAAAGTAATCACCACCTTTAAGTCTGATAACAATAGATTTAAAACATCCAAGCTCCTCACTTCAAGGCACACATCCCAACCAACTCATCTACCTCATTTTTACTGCTATTGAAACCAAGTAGCTCCACAAAATTCCTTGGAACTAATCATGATCCAAGTTTCACAATGGGGTTGATGTAATTTTAAAACCTTTGTTACCGGTAATGTTAGCAACATTCATTTGATTGAAAAGGTCAAAATACTGTAAAAAGTGATACCATTTTTTAAAATATATCTTCTATTTTGAATATAAAAAAACACGAAAAACATCTTTGTAATTTTAATTTGAAAAGTAAAAGTAACTTTTGGCTTCAAATGTTAATTATATATTAAAACATTTTTTTCATAGTATTATAGTCATTTCAATCAATCTCACATTAATAGAAAGGATTTAAAAGCTGATTAACACTACACACATTATGAATCCTACTAATTTCCAACTAACTCAGCTTAAACCATTGAACACAAGAAAAAAAAGGGCTAAGCAAGTTTATTTTTTTGGTATTTTGTTTTATTCTTCCAACATCTCTACATGTTTTATAATCACATTATAGATAAATAACCTTCTCCATCCAAGGTATAACAGGTCTCAGCCTGCCGGCCTGTGCATTTAAGTGCAATTTTCACTGCCCTGCAGCTCAATTTTCTGCTGTGGTGAACTTGATAGTCCTGTGGTTGGACTCAACTCAAGGTTTCATGTTGAACTCTTCATTCAGTCGCTTCACAAACCCAGTAAACCTTTTACAGTTCTCCCCCTTGAACCGCTGCTTCACCCTAAGGAAAGGTGAAGCTTAGTACCTGTCAGCCGGAATTTAGGATGGTGTTTGCCAGCACAAGCTGAGTCATTCCATCTCTTTAGCATATTCACCCAGGAAATCTCAACTTTGACGACCTTCGATCCTGGCCTGGAGCTGCTGGATCAGCCTCTCCTAGCTTCACCATGCACTCGCTGGTGTCTAATGGTCAAGCATTCCATGCATGAAGCATCTTGGCGCCAAAGGCACATGATAGCAGAATATGCCCGTTTTCAAGTTGTAAGATCCAGCTGAGAGCTCTGCACGATGTGGTCAAGTGTGATAATGCCAGTGAATTCCACTTCCTTGCTGGAGAGGCAGTCACTGGTGCCCTGGACTATTCCCTCTGCGTTGAAGACCTGGCCTGCATGCCTAAGGGAAGCTTTGTGGAATACTTGAAACTTTTGAGTCTCAGATGCAGCTTAGACAACTCCTGACTGGAGTTCAGTTAAGTATCGGCAATCACATGATTGTATAAAAAAAGACTTTCATACTGCTGCTGCATTCCTTACTGCAGCTTGCCTGTCATCCCAGCCTGAACATAAAGATATTTAACAGTAAACACTCCTTTTGTCACAGATAAAACTGATCATTGAGAATGACATATGGAACCACACACTGGTACGAAATAAGAGGTAAGCTAGTAACAATGATTGAACATTCAAATATTATACATGAATGGCTATTCTTTATCCACATTTAATTTTGAACTAAGTGTAAGAAGATGAGACCAACAATCGAATCTTCAAATGATACACACCAAAGATCTCTCACAAGAACCACGAAGGTTTATATACAATATTCATTCACAAGAACCACAAAGATTCATACAAAATACCCAAGAAAGGGTATGCAAAATAAGAAGAAAAAATATTTTTCTTATTTAATGGGAATTACCCTCACAAAAACTTATATTACAAGAGAGAACAACCCCATATTTATAATGTACAAAGAGGAGACCCAGAGAGAGTCCCAACGGCTGTTCTCGGTCAAAAAGCAATGAGGTCTAATAATGTAAAAAACATACAAATAAAGCCTAACCTAATTAGATTCTAACCTAACCTAACTAAAATACATAACTAGACTAAAAAACTAAAGAGATTACATATGATATTATTAAAGAGATTACATATTTTAACACTCCCTCAAACTTAATGATGGATAACCGAAAGTTTGTTCAAGAAAAAGTAGAATCGAGGAGCAGTGAGAGGTTTGGTAAAGAAATCTGCCAGTTGATATTCTGAAAAAATATAAGGAAGATCAATAGTGACAATTCATCTCAATATGCTTGCTACGTTCGTGGAATGTCCGGTTGCTGAAAATATAAATAGAACTTTTGTTGTCGCAGCATAGTCTTGATGCTCCTGTACTTTTAACACCCATGTCATGAAGCAGAGGCTTTAGCCAGACTACTTTCATAGTGGTTGTAGATATAGCCCTGTACTCGGCTTCAGTTGACGAGAGAGAGACCTTTTGTTGCTTCTTGCACCTCAACGAAATTAATGATTCACTTAAAAATACACAAAAACCAGTAGTTGAGTGTCGATCATTGGGATCACCTTCCCAATCTACATCAGTAATAACAGTTAATTCTAAGAAGGAAGAAGCAGACAAAAAGAGTCTTCGAAAAATAAAATTTTTAATATATCTAATAATGCGTAAAATTGCTCCCATATGAACAGTGGTAGGAGCATACTGAAATTGACTTGTTGTGTGGACGACACACGCAATGTCAGGTCTTGTAATAAAGAGATAAGACAGTGCCCCGACAAGTTGTCTGTAAGGCGTTGGATTTTCAAGTGGTTCTCCATCATCAATCTTCATTTTGATGTTTACAACTTCGGGAGTATCAACCTGTTTTTCGTCTGAGATACCAAATCTATCAACAATATCCAAGGCAAATTTAAACTGAGTTAGCAAATAGCCTCTAGAAGAATAAGCAACTTCTATACCAAGAAAGAATTTTAAGAAACCTAAATCACTCGTTTCGAAGTGTGTTTTGAGCAACTCCCTACTTATCACTTCTGGTGATGATCATGTCATCTACATAGAGAAGAAGAATGATAATACATGCATCAAAACTCTTAACGAACAAAGTTGTGTCAGTAAGACAAGATTAAAAACTAAAATCAATCATATCAAGCTTTTGAGGCTTGTTTAAGTCCATATAAAGCCTTATTTAACCGAAGAATATTTCTTTTTGGAATATTGATGCCAGGTGGTGGTTTCATATATACTTCTTCAGCTAGATTTTTATTAAGAAATGCAATTTTGACATTCACTTGATATATATGCCATTTCTTTGAAGAGACTAGAGTTATCAGAATCCTAAATGTGGTCATTATAGTAACGGGAGCAAAAGTCTCTTCATAGTCTATTCCATATTCTTGGGAATAACCTTTTGCAACTAATCGAGCTTTAAACCTTTCAAGAGTGTCGTCAATCTTGGTTTTAACTTTATACACCCATCGATAACCTATAAGCTTTTTACCTACTGGAATAACTTGAATGGTCCAAGTATTCACTTTTTCTAAAGCTTTTAATTCTACTGACATTGCTTCGATCTATTCAGATTGTTCTTTTGATGCATCATAGTTAGAAGGTTCTACGTAGGAATGTATTAAGGCAATATAGGCTTGATATTTTGGTGAAAAAGACTCATATGACATAAATTTTTCGAGAACTTTAGACACTCTAGATGACTTTCCGATTGACACTTGTTCCTGTCCTTTAGTATATTTTTCGAGAGTACATGGTTTCTCTAAATTACCTCGCCCAAAGTATTGAGTACAATCTGAATGATCACTAAATGATTCTGTATTTGTCATGTCATTCTGTTCTTGACTTTCATTTATATCACCTTCATCAATTTTTGGAATTAAGCCTAATAGAAATGAATATTCATCTATTTCCTTAGAGTTCTTACTTTTAAAAAACCTTTATTTTTCCAAGAATGACACATTCCTTGATACGTATAATTTTTTAGTTTTGAGATCAAAACATCTATAGCCTTTTTGATGACTTGCATATCCTAAAACGACACAAGGGATAGCACGAGGGGAGAGTTTGTCACTTTTGTCAGAAAAAACAAAACATTTGCACTCGCAAAATCTTAACCTAAAGTAATCTAGGATTTGTTTAAAAAGTTTTTCAACCGGAAATATATTGTTTAATGAAGAAGATAACATTTTGTTGATAAGGTAAACTACACTTAGAGTGGCTTCAGCCCAAAAAGTCTTTGGTACTTGATGAGTAATGAGTAAGGTTTTTGTTGTTTCTATAATACGTCTATGCTTTCTTTCTGTTAAACTATTTTGTTGAGTGATATAAGGGCATGATCCTTGATGTGTAATACCATATAGATTTAAATAATCTTTAAATTCTTTTGACAAAAATTCTCCCCCCGAATCAGTGCGAAAAATTGAAATATCATTCTTAAATTGATTTTTGACTAGATTATGAAATATTTAAAAGTGTGAGAAAACTTCAGATTTATGTTTAAGAAAATAGATCCAAGTATGTCTTGTGAAATCATCTACAAAAATTACATAATACATAAAACTACCTTCTGAAATGATAGGTGCGAGTCCCCATACATCCGAATGTATTAACTCAAGTGGTCGTGAAGAGATAAAGGTTCTTTCTTAAAAACGTAATCTTTTTATTTTTTCAAGAATACATTTTTCACATGTAAATGTTTCAAAATTACAAAAAAAAATTATCTTTGAAAAAAAATGGAGCTTGGATACACTAGGATGTCCAAGTCTCTTGTGCCATAGATTCAAGTCAACTTTTTGAACATTATAACACAATGTATTCTTAGGTATTTCCAAAAAATCCATGTAGTACAAGCCTCCTCTATGGCCTTCTCCAATTAGCTTCCCTGATTGGTAATCCTGCACTCGACATCCACGAGAGGAGAAGGAAACATTACATCCATGGTCAGACAATTGAAATACAGATAAAAGATTTAGGTTAACTTTAAGAATATATCTAACTTGTAGAATGCAAAACCTTTTTGGGTTTTGAAAAACATTTTCAAAATTACCTACTCCTTTTATTTCAAGGGATGTTTCATTAGCGGTTAAAACATTTGAACCATTTGAGTTGTGACATTCAGATAACATATCAATGTTTGGTGTCATATGAAAAGAAGCACCGGAGTCAAGGAGCCAAAGAGTTTTACCAGGGTCGAAAATGTCAACGGAAGAGACGACGACTTGAGTAGATGAAGATGTTCCTTTGAGCAGTGGTTGAAGTGCTTCCACCAATTGTGTTAAGAATATGCTTCTGATGGATGGTTTACTTAAATCTTGAGGAGGTCCGACAGAGGCAACCTTCTTTTCATATGCTTTCTCCAATTTTGGACAATAAGTTTTCACATGTCCTGGTTCTCGACAATAGTAACAAATTACTTTTCTTTTTTCAAATTCACTTCCGTGTTTCACATCATTTGTCCTCCCATAATTTGGGGGTTTGTATGTGCGAACATGGTTTCCCGATCTAGATACGGCTAGAACCGAGTCATCACTTTTGATGATTCTATTCTTGAGCTTATTCTCTTCCATGCTAAATTCTTCTATTGTGTCTTTTATTGAGGGAACCTTCCCTCAACGAAGAAGAATGGACTTGGTTGATTCAAACTTCGATCTTAATCCATTTACAAATTGAAAAAAGTGTTTTGCATTCATTTGATTTTGGCGAAATTCTATGTCTTGTGGACAATGTCATTTTAGTTCAAAAAGAGCCAACTCTTGCCATAACTCGGACAAGCTATTATAGTATTCTCTAATGCTTTTGTCCCCTTGAACCATATTATGAACTTGGTTTTGTAGATTGCACACATGTGCAATGTCTTTAAGAGAATACATTCTCTTAAGATAATCCCAAGCATCATTAACATGTTCAAATTTTGCAAGACTTGAATATTTCTTGATATCCACACTACTTATGAGCCAAGACATAATCTTGCATGTTCCATTCTCCATTCTTTTCACTTTTTTTCATAGGTGGTAAGGGCTTTGGTTTTTTCAACTTCCGTAAGAGGTATTTCTTTCTCGCCTTCAATCTTTATAAGAATTAGCTTTAGGTTTCAAATCGATCCCATCTACAAATCTCCACAACCTCTTTCCCCATATAAGGTGCTTCATTATTGAAGCCCATGCAACATAGTTTGAATCGTTGAGTTTAATGGTGACATTATCATTGTCATTCATTTTACAAGGTTTGGATAAACAAATAACAAAGGGAAAAAAGAAGAAGAGTAGAGGAGAAGAAGAGAAGAGAGAATATGTACTCCACCACGGATAGCGAGTACAAGTGCTTCTCCAAGCTTCCAAGCTTTTGCACGATCACAATTTCACATACACTTGAAAAGAATGTCACATCTTTTCCAAACTTTGAATGACATGCCTCTCAATGCACCAAAAATAATAACTTGATCAGTACCAGCTGTGATACCATGTAAGAAGATGAGACCAACAAGCGAATCTTCAAATGATACACACCAAAGATCTCTCACAAGAACCAGAAAGGTTCATATACAATATTCACTCACAAGAACCACAAAGGTTCATACAAAATACCCAAGAAAGGGTATGCAAAACAAGAAGAAAAAATATATTTCTTATTTAATGGGAATTACCTTCACAAAAACTATTTATAATGCACAAATAGGAGACCTAGAGGGAGCCGTTGGGAGTCCAACAACTCTCTTAGTACAAGTGCTTTTTGACTTTGGTCAAAAAGCAATGAGGTCTAACAATGTCAAAAACATAAAAATAAAGCCTAACCTAATTAGATTTTAACCTAACCTAACTAGAATACATAACTAGACTAAAATACCAAAGAGATTACATATGATATTACTAAAGAGATTACATATTTTAACACTAAGTCCAATGGATTGTGTTTGGCATCATTTGAGAAAAGCATTAAGGCATAGTGAGGCACAAGAACCACCCATGAAGCCAGGTGCAAAGCGCAAGCTTCACACAAAATATTAAAAAATAAAAATAAAAATAAAAATAAATATAAAAGGTGTTAAAATTTAAAATAAAAATAAACAATGCATTACTTATGAATCAATAATAAATAACAATTACAGAATATAAAATGAATTTAAGCAATAATTGTAATTCAGTAATTTGAATGATCTAACAATTGTATCATTTAACCAAAGAACAAGAGAACAACTAATAGTAATCCAACATAACTTATTCTAGTTCCTATCTATGGAAACCATGGACATCCAAATATATCATTTTATTGTTAAGGAACTAAACAAAAAAAAAAGCTAAGAAATAAAACATTAATCAGTAGAAATGCTTACAATAGAGAACCAAGAATGATGGCTGATATTTGGTTTGGATATAGGGAGAACCAAATTCAATTAATTAGATGCAACAAAGTAAAAAAAAAAAACAGAAAGAGGAAGAGGGAGTGTGTGCATAACATAAGGAGAAGAAAAGAAGAAAGAAAAGAAAAAAAAGAAGAAAAGAAGGGAGAAAAAAATGAAGAAAAGAAGGGAGAAAAAAGAAGAAGAAAAGGTGGAGACGAAGAAGAAAAAAAGGTCAAATGGGGGTTTTGATCAGTTATTTGTGAGGCATGTGCCTCAAGCTTGAGGCACATCTATGGGCAAAAGTGTGCCTAGGTTGAGGCGCGCTTTTTGTGCCTCGAGGTATGCTTTTAACAACACTGGTTTTTACTTTTAGAAGTTTATCATGATTTTTATTCCTTTGGGTCCATAAAAAAGGTAATCAATCAAACAGTCTCAACATGTATTTTCTCAACATTTTTCTGATATTATTGTTATAATGAGTGTAGCTGAGATGCGGATGCTTAGATGGATGTGTGGAAATATAATAAAAGATAAGATTCAGAACGAGGAGATATGTAAGAAGGTAGGTATTGCACCCATTGAAAATAAGATGCGAGAGAATCGTTTACGGTGGTTTGGACATATTCGGCGAAGGCCTAATGATGCTCCAGTTAGAAGGTTGGAGAAATGGGAAAATATATTAGTTAAAAGAGGTCGGGGTAGGCCTAGGAAGACTTGGATGGAGATGATAGGAAAGGATATGAATGCTTTGAACCTCACCGAGGACATGGCATTTGATAGAAATGATTGGAGGAAAAAGATTCATGTGGAAGACCCAAAATGAATTTCTTTTTTGGTTCATATTGCTGACCCCAATTGTTTTGGGATGAAGGTGTAGTTGTTGTTGTTGTTGTATTGTTATAATATCATGAAACATTTATTTTGCCAATATTTTGAATATATCACAATAATTTACTTTTTATATAGGAATTTAAATTTATGGCACCAATGATGTGATGCATTCAAATAACAGCAGCATTTTTCACAATGATAATGAAGTTATAGAATGGAAGACAGCAAAAGTAAAATAATAAACTGAAAATCCAAAACTAGCATAGAATATAAATTTCCACTCTGACATGGTGCTTCCAGTAACTCTGGCTTGGCCACCACTACCCTTTTTCTAGCTTCCTATGGTCTATCATGTGCTAGCTTCCTATGGTCTATCATGCTCTGTGTTATACTGATGAATATTAGCATCCACTTATACAATGACACAGCACTTTGCTCTTCCAAGCTTGTTTTGATTTTCAATGTCGGTCATGACGTTAATCCAAATACACTTTTCTTCTAGAAAGTACAGCCCATGCTGCTGTTGACTATGGTACATAGAATTGTTTGTCATACCATTCATTCTTGGAAAGTAACCAGCCTCAGGCAGCTATTGCAACCATGAAGTTACATATTGATCTTCTTCATTGTGTTCCTGCTCATACTCAGATGATGGATCAAGAAGGCACAAGAATAACATCTATTATACATTCTGGATGGATTGTCAATTGTAATGATAAACCATGCAAGATGTTTGGTAACTGTTACTTTGGGATCACCTGATACAAGTCATGCATCATGAGAAAGAAAAACTAGAGCACCTTCAAAATGATTCGGTTGACAACGGCAGGCAGGGCAACATTTTATAGGCACAAACCTGTGTTTCAAAGTTAAAAAAAGCTGGAAGTTACTGAAACACCTCCTTTTTCAGGTGACACACATATTAAAATATTAGCTTTGTTGCAAGATGTTAAGGATTGCAAGTTTTTATATTAATAATACATTTCAATACACTCTCTTATTATTTACATGCACTCACAACACATTGGGATTAATGAAAGACTATGATACTTGGACACTCCATTTTGCCCTCCCGGTAAGCAAGAGCAAGCACATTTTACAAATCCCCCAAAATGGAACACATTCAAAATATATCCTGCAGACCTTCCGGCGGAGGTAAAAAAAAAAGGTAAAAGCCTCAAATTTTGGATGGCCTAAGAAGAACATAGGGGGCAGAGCTGATGGCAGAGTAAAAGATTCCAGCTATCAACAGTGGCAAGTTAAAAAAGCAATTACAAGACACTAAATCCATGCCTGTCTTGATCTATGGACCACTTCATTTCATGTATTATACAGTTTAAAAGCAAATACATACAGGTTGAATCCAAGTGATTGTGACAACTAACTAAATAGCATTTATTCAACTATTAAGTACTACCTGCACCAAGAAAAACATACAAAACTAAAGTTGCAATTCTCACAAGAAGCAATGAAATATCTACTGAAAATACTTTTTTTTATGGTGGTGGTGGGATAACATGTACACTTGGAGTGCTGGGTTGTGAGTCACAGTCTATTGCCCAAAGTAGAGAACCTTGTAACTACTAAAACATTATCATGTGTCATGCTAACAGTTCTTTTTCAGTTTGAATGTCTCTAGCCTGGCCTTGGCAACCCACGATCCCCAATGGGAGATTTGAAGTAACCTCTAGGGAAGCTAACTGCAGCTTATTTCAAATCTCCTCAATTAGATTGTTCGCGAGGATCCAACTCTTTGCTCCTAATTGCATTAGATGAAAAACTTCTTAGTATAAATAAAATTTTCCAACAATAGATATATGAACCACATCCATAACCACAAAGTTTGCATAGTGCAGAAGCACATAGAGTCCTGACCTGATATAATGTGGACTGTAGATATTCCAGAATACATGGTTGTGAAGCTGCTTTCTACTAGATCCTTTAATTTCAACTCATCATCTCTACCATTGGTGGAAGAGTTTAAACTATTCAACTTAGAAAGTTATACCCACCTGATGTATTTATAGCCTGCAATCAGAAAAGAGAATCTGAGCAAGTGGCTTAACTTACTTTTTTGGTTCTTTATGTCTTGTCAGAGTGGTCAAGTAATGTTCCAAAAGTAAGATGCATCAGAAAGTCCAAAAATAAGCTTTTGGCTGTAATTTGTGATCGTTCACCATTCTTGTGATCAAAAGTATGAGCCATTTCCAGAATATTATGAGTCACATTATCAAAGGAAACAGGCACTTGATTTAACTTCTCAGCCCACATCAGTGCCTTCCCAGGCATACCTTGTTTGCAGAAGTGTGAGAGCAACACATTTGCAGTAACGATATTTGGAACAAAGGCCATTTTAAGCAGTTTAGCGAACATGATCAGAGCACTATCAAGAGCATCCTTGCAGATACCATTCAATATGATGTTGTAACTGAATGTGTTTGGGACAATTCCTAGTGAAACAACTTCATCAAGCATCTTCAGGGCCTGACCTGCCATATAGCTACTGCAAAGTGCATGAATCCATATATTATATGTAATGATATCAGGGTTACATCCATCAGAGGACATTTTATTCACGAACTCTATTGCATTAACCATGTCAGATGCCTTACAGTAAGCACCAATAAGAGTATTGTAAGTCACAGTATCAGGGGCCAGGCCATCACTGTAAATGTGCACAAATTTGGCATTTGCCATCTTAAGTCTCCCCATCTTACAGAAGCCATTAATAATGGTATTTTTTATAAACAAGTTAGGTAGAAGGCCTTTGTTCCTCATTTCACTCTCCAAGTCAAGCGCTTTAGACAGGTTGCCATTCTTACAGTAGCCATCAATCAGAGCACTATAAGTGTAGTTGTTGGGTGCAAGACCCCTTATGGACATCTCAAGAAAGCACTCAAATGCCTCAGACATGCAATTCATTTTGCAAAGACCATTGATGAAGGCAGTATAAGCAACAACATCTGGAAAGATACTTCCATCCACCATCTTCTTCCACAGATCAAAAGCCTTCACAGCATCACCTAATCGAAAATAACTATCAATCATTACGGTAAAAGCAACTCTGTTGATAGGAAACCCCTGTTCCAACATATCGGCCATAAGTTCCATAGCAGTTTCCATTTTACACCCCCTACACAATGCCATAAGCAGTGAGCTACACGTGACAGCTGATGGTTTAAACCCAAACTTCACCATATCCTGATACACATCAAAAGCCTCTTCTGCTTGGCCACCTCTGCCATAACCTGCAATGATTGTATCAAACGTGAACAAGTTTGGCGAAACACCCTTGTCTATCATGTAGTGGAAAAGTTTCATAGCTTCATCCACTTGTCCTGCCCAGCAATGTCTAGAAATTAGCACATTGAAGGTGCAAGAATCAGGAGGAATATTCATTTCCAGCATGCCCCTTAAAATTCTCTCAGCCTCTTCTTTCTTCCCAAACTTGCAACAACAGGAAAGAAGAGTATTGAAGGTAAAACTGTCAGGAGAAAACCCTTTCTCATTCATTTCAACAAATAATAAATTAGCCTGAGCAATGTCACCAACTTTACAATAACCACAAATAAGTGTGTTATATGTCACAATACTAGGTGAAATCCCCTCTTCTACCATCCTATCATATACTCTTCTTGCTTCAATCATCTCGCCTGCCTTGCAAGCTCCATTTAGTAGCGTATTGTATGTAACGGTGTTCCGATTACAGCCTCTGCTAATCATACAACTTAGTAAATCAAAAGCATCTGAAAGACATCCACGAGTCCAGCATGAATTGATAAGAATATTGAAAGTGAATGCATCAGGATAAAAACCAAACTTGTGAATAACTTCCATAAGACTCTTCCCTCTTTCAAAATCACCATTTTGACATAAACCAAGAACAATGTTATTCAAAGTTCGAATATTAGGTCGAGGCCCTTTAGCTAAAGCATCCCTAAACAATCCCCAGGCAACAACATACTCACCCACTTTGAATACACAACCAATAAGAATGTTCAAAGCAGATATGCTTGGCTTAATTCCTCTACTCCTCATCCTACCGAGAGTATCAACGGCCATTGAAATCAAATCAGCACGCAGATAAGCTCTAATAAGCGAATCAAACACGGAGTCTTCCGAGTGGTACAAATCAAAAGTTTTACACAGAAAACCAAAAACATCAAAAGTATTATCATCAAGGCTTCTCCTGACCATGTATGAAAGCACGTCCTGAGCGAGCAAAATCGTTCCTTTCCTAGAGAGACGGTGTGCAAGAATGCAACAGTTTTGACATAAACACAGAGAATCATCTCTGAATGCCATCTTGAAAAACAAAAAAGACAATGACCAATCGTTTTTTTTTGCGAGAAACTTCATGATTTCTGAAAGGAGAGAGACTTCCAAACAAGAAGAAAACCTCCTGAGAAGTAAGAACCGATCTGATTTCACCATTCTCGACAGAGCAATGAGAAGACGGGTTTGCTCCACTTGGGTGGGGACAAATAGGGGAGAAGTAGGGGGCAGAGAACAGAAATTTGAAGGCATAAACTGATCAATGAGAGTTGTTCCGAAAATGGGATTTTGGGATTTTGGATTTTTATGGGTATTGTGCGAAGGAAGAGGGGATGGTGAGTGGGGCTCCTGAGATGTGAAGAATCGGAGGAGGAGCAGGGATGGAGATACCTTGGTGGAGAGGTGGCACAGTTGCAAGCGTCGGCAGTCCCTAAAAACCACCATTGGAGGAGAAGGCTTAAGGTGGTGGTGCTCATTGTTTCACTCCCCTTCCAGGAAGACATCCATCTTCTACTTCCCTTGGGAGTGAGTTTTTGAAGGAGGCCTGAAGAGAGAGAGAGAGAAATGTCAGGATTCTGGATTTGGGTCGGACGTCCGAAGAATTCAATCCATTTAATTGGGTAAAGTATGACTTGTAGGGAAACCTACCTTTAGATCTGATTGCAGAAGCGATTGAAGCAGTTTTGATATTCTGAGTTAAGGATGTCAATGGATCGGATTTTATCTGATATCTAGCTAAATCCGACCTTGTTTAGTCAGATTTGATAAGCAGAAACCATATCCAATTATAACCAGATACGGGTATGGTTTTGGCTTTTCACTATGGATATAAGGATTTGACGAATTTCAGAATCCGGTTATATGTACAAAAAAAGCAGATTTGACATTATCTTTTCACCATCTGAGTTAAAATCCAAATTATTGGCTACATTCAATCCTGATCCAAACCGTTTACATCCTTATTTTGAGTACAAAGGTGACAAAATTTCAAACATTGGTGTCACAAACTAAGGAGTTGAGATCAAAGGAGATGGTTAAGTGCCATAGCCAATCACATGACAGCATTGCATGGGGCCACATGCAATGCTGTCATGTGAAGTGGCACATAGCCGCTCCCTGGATCCATGCTCCAAACTAGGGGTCTCAATGGGTTGGATCATACCCGATCCTAACCGGTACCACACACTGTAGGATCAGGGTTTGATAACAAAGAAACGAGTCTGATTAACTATTTGAGTCAGACCCGTGAGGTTCGGTATAGTTTATGAAATTTTATACCAAATCTGGGTGCGACCAGAGTTCAAATTAAGGCCCACAATTTTTTGATCTTTTTTTATCGTGAAACAAAATTTCCAATTTATCACGAGAATTTCTCGTGTTAAGAAGTTCACAATATCACGACCATTTCCTCTATATGGCAAAGCAAGGGTATGGTAATCTCATATTTAACAAGTTGAGCTTGAGAATGGTTGATTAGCTAGGTTGGCCTTGCAGTTACGTGATGGAATCATGTGCAATCACATTGCACAAATTCAATGTGCCCCATCATCTGATCGCAAGACTACAAGTACAATTTCTATGATATCTCATTTCCTTGATTCCATGGAAATATGCAAAGAATGGCCAACAGATAAAGATCTCTTCCTAAATTTGGTCCTTTCCTAATGTTTAGAAAGAAGAAAAATAGGAAATAGAATAACAAAAAATCTGACATGTTTTCACAAAATGCCCTAAATTTTTTAAAATCCGCCCGCTCTCCAAAGCCTCAAATAGCAACTTCATCCAATTTGGATCTTGTAAGAAAGTCGATACTGCCATGAAAAGTGTGAACATAGGTTTGACGATTCTATAATGATACAACTTGGCCTTTGATGTGGATAATACACATTGAGAATGTCTCAAATGTTGATTATCTAATGTTTTACACAAGAACATGAAATAGATATAAAAAGATACAAGTACCAATCACTTTCAATTCCCTTACTCATGCAGCTTTAAAGCTTCACATCATTTGGGATAGGATCCTATACTCTATTTATTCCCAATAAGCTTGGTTTGATCCAACAATAGCCTGATTAAGACTGTATAATAGGCTGGCCAAGCTGAGAAAGAGCCTATTGTATGCACTCATCATGTTTAATAAGCCAATCCTGACAAGGAGCAGCCCAGACTGTGTAGGCTTGTAAAGGTAAAATATATATTCTTTGTATGATATGTATCACATGACAATGCAAGAGTTGGTTGTGACATGCACCTTGTATACAAAAGGTCCGAAGTTAAATTCTTCCACATTCTCTATTAAGCGAAAACAATTTGGGCATGAACATTTAGTTCATTTACCTCCCTCATCAAGGCTAAAGACTTCATGTTGGCCTAAAACAATTGCAATTATAAAGGTCTACTTGGTCAATATCTTCTATTTAATTATTGAATATCATATTGTTATGACGCTCATTGCCCAAATCATACGTAGAATATCAAGCTATCACAAAACGAAACTTGTGATAGAGTGCCAACTCCATAGGCCACGAAGGAGTCAACGTTGGTAAGAGAACATATTATGACTGGTCCATGTCTAACTTACTAAGAAGAACTCTCATAGCTCACCAACATTAAAGAAATCTAGACATGTCGAAGTACATGTTTTTTATGACAAGACATTAAGCATAAGTCAAGGAATCTCATTTCTAAGACCTTTTTACCTTTCGAACAAGCGAACTTCATGAAGTTCACATGATATATCATTTTAAATGTATATTTTGCACATATTTTTTGTGGTTCTCAAGAAGCGCAGCCATAAATTATGTTGTTTATGCAATCTTTTCTGTTAATCGTAAAATCACAAATACCTCAATAAAATCACATATTTCATACCAAAATCGTAGAAAACTATGTGAATCTCTTTTTTTCTTTCTTTAACTGTCACTTAAATGTATGTTTACACTTATTTTTTTGTGATCTTCACGAAGCATACAAAAATAAGTTTTGCAAACCTCTTTATAATCGTAACTTCACAAATACCTTAGTAAAATCATGTATTTTATACCAAAATTGTTATATACCATGCGAACCACCTATTTATAAACCTCACTTAAATGCATATTTGTGCATTGTTTTTTGTAGTCCTCACAAAGCACACAAATATACTGATTATAAACCTCCTTTAATCTTTACTTTGCAAATAACAAAATAAAATCATGTATTTTATAAGATCACATATATCATTATGCAGAGAAATACAAATATGTTACTAACTATACAAATACCACAATAAAGCCACATATATAAATGTATAATGTTCTTTCATGTTTGTGATTTTTCTACTAGAATAAATGCAACTATTTGGGCGTATAAAAAATGATTGTCTACACTGCAGGGCTATTTTTGCATATTTTAGAGTTTCTTTGTGGTTCCCAACTTTCTTGATCTTTTGCAAAAAAATTTAACGATTTTTTTGGCAACTATTTTCGGGAATTCATCGACGACACTTCATCGTTGAGTTTTTCAGATTCATTAATAATGAGTTTTTTGGTAAGCACATTCTTAATGATGAGTTTTTCTAGTAAGCATAGTATTTTTGACGAGTTTTTTTTAAGCACATTCTTAATGATGAGTTTTTCTGATAAACACAATATTTTTGATGAGTTTTTCGGTAACCCTTTAACTTAATGTTTAGAAAATATTGAAAACACTAAGCCTATATATTTCAACATTTTTCTATATTGTTCTATCTTCTCACTTGTATCTCTTTATCTTTCATACAAAAAATATGCCTACAATTAATACATTAAAAAATGTAAGAAAATATAACAATATTAGTTTACCTCCCTAAACATTGTGTTTTATTGACACAATTGAATAGTGGTTCAACTACTTGGTTTAATGGCTTGAAACTCTTGCATCTACAGAGAGACAATGAGTCAACCACACCTTGGTGATGATTATGAGTACTTTTATCTTTTAATGCCCAGAGGCATTACATATTTTTTTTCTTATCTAATATAATTAAACATTGTTTGATGTTTTTTAATCACATTTTTAGTTAACTTTTCTAGAATGCTTAATTTCCTTTAAGTTGTTTTGTATGCAATGGTGTTGTTGCCCATTGATGAATAAATTTTGTGCTTTTAAGTGTTATGTATACATTAATATAAAAAATAGTAATTTTATATTTGTTACCATAAATAATATGGATTATAGAGGGCTGGAAGAGGCACCTTAGCAAGGAGAGGATAAGAAGAAGAAAGTGCAAGCTTTGAGAGCGAGATCAAAGCAGAGAATGGTCTGGTGCTCCTAAACAAGTACTTTGGTCAATTATTATTTTGTATATTTCTAAGATGTTTAAAATTATTTTCTATTTTACATTCAATCATTTATTAAATTATCATATATATATATATATATATATATATATGGTAGGAGTCGCAAGGCGAGAAGAGTAATCCAATAGGCCACATGCACCAATTCAACTGGTTACAAGTACACTAATGGTTCATATCTCTATCCAAGGATGCTAAAGACAAGTTTGATTGTGTGTATTTTAAAAAATTCTTGGAAATCACACCATAGAACATTAGTTACCCCATCTTAGAGGTTGTTGTGCAGTCGTAGATGTGGAAACTAATATATTTTAGTTTATAAATATTGAGTTGACTATCAAGTTAGTGGACATGAACGAATCACCAGATTTAAGTGTCATGGGAAACCATTGAGGGGACATTGAAGGGAGATTTCAAGCACATGTGTGATATTTATAAGCAAAAGATGATGTGTTTCTAGGAGAAAGATTGAAGTTATCATCATCAAAAAATCACTTTGACCCTATGAAAGTGAGGAAAATGAAAGAGAAACTATTGTATATTGGAAGAAAGGCCAATACCGATAATATCAGGGATAAAGACCCAAGAGTATTCCTGCTCTACTTCTTGGGCACATGCGTATTCATCGACAATTGTGAAAAGTCGATCTATAGTTCATACATTGAACTGGTCAGAGACTTGAATCACATCGACCAATACGTCTATGGAGGTTTGAGTAACATGAAGACTTGAAGAATAAACATCACTGACATATTGATATTGTTAGAGGTAGTTATTCCTTCATTTGTACCTAAACTATTGATTTAAACAAAAATATTATTTAACATGAGTAATATAATATAGTGTGTATTAATATATGTTAGTTCATGTATAAATTTATACAAGTTTGGATATGAGAGCACATATCTATTGGAAGGCTCCTGAGAGGTCACATTCTCCTTGCATTTTAACATGTAGTAACATGTAATCGGTCAAGCAACAAAGAGAGACTGATTGAAGAGCCTCTGGTCATCATATTCTCAACAATGGCCATTACTTAAAATTATTATGAAGGATGACTAGAAAAAATGTAAATATATGCAATATAGAACTAACCATGAATGAAAATTTGTTATATAGGTAAGGTGGTGCCCCTATGAAGACGCGAAGGAGGAGGCGAAGAATCATGACGTGGTTATGCAAGCAAAGTCCATAGCGATAACAAACATTTGGTTGCACAACATAAATAAAGTTGAGTGTCAAGTAGCCAACTGAGTGGTATGACAATTTGGCTATGTTCAGTAACCAACCGGTAGCGTAGTAAGCAATACTGTCGCGCTGACAATAAAGGATATGATAAAAGATTATCTCATCTTAATCTTCTTTGAATTTGAAAACTGGCATGTCAATGATGACGATGCAGATATCAACTTGTCCTCCATGGTATTTATTGGCAATATTGAAGATTTAGATGTTCAATCACAACATTTTGTAGGTAGTCTCTCTGAAAAGAGGGTCATTGAGAAGGAGGAACATGGGCCGTTGAGTCAAAAGCATGTCTCTTAAATTATAACAAGAAATATCTATTGAATTATAAATATTTGCTTAATTATAATAGAAAATATCTGTTAAATTATAAAATGTATGTTGGATTATAACAAGTGAATCAAACTAGAAAAGTATGGATTTGCGCTACAAATAATTATAGCAAACAATAACCAAAAGTTGTGATTTTTTAGAATTTTATAATAAATAATAAGAAAATATGCGATCTTATAAAATATGTGATTTTACTCTATAGTTAGTAATAGATTTGTGTCTCTCCGCACATTATATATGTGATATTCTTATAAAATATATGGTTTTACTCTGTTATTTGTGAAGTTACGATTAAAGGAAATTCACAATCATTATATTTGCGCACTTCATGAGGACTGAAAAACAATGTGCAAATATATATTTAAGTGAAGGTTACAGAAAGGAGGTTTGCACGGTAAACAATGACTTTATTATAAAATATATGAATTTACTAATGTATTTATGAAGTTACGATCATAAGGAGGTTCTCAAAACTTGTTTTTGCACGCTTCGTGAAGACTGAAAAAAAAGGTGCAAGCATACATTTAAGTGACAGTTAAAGAAAGGAGAAAGAAGGTTCGCACGATTCTTTGCGACTTTCGAATGAAATATGCAATTTTAATAAGGTATTTGCTATTTTACGATTAACAGATAAGACCATAGAAATAACATAATTCTTTGTGCGCTTCTTGAGGACCACAAAAAAATGTGTGAATATACATTTAAGTGAGGTTTTCTTTTAGCCAATGGGCGGAACGATATATTGCATGAACTTCACGAGGTTTGCTTGTGCAAATGGTAAAAAGGTCCTAAAAAGTTTTCTATTTGCGGTTTTGGACAGCGGGTGGATTTCAGAAATTTTAGGGCATTTAGGAAAACACGCCGTCCTACAGTAGGGACATTTTGGTTTGAATATCTTTTGCTAAGTTAAGTGGGTTATCCTAATATTAAGGAAAAAAGTAGCTAGAAATGAAATTTGGGAAATTTCTAATACTCAAGGAAATAGAATATTTTCTGCTAGGTTAAGTGGGTTATCCTAATATTAAGGAAAAAAGTACCCAGAAATGCAATTTGGCAATTTTCTAATATGCAACAAAGGGAAGAAAACTCAAACCTTTTGATTCGTCAGTATTCATTTCAAATGGATTTGATCAATTGACACGGATGTAATCGGTTTTCATTGAGACCGGACAGTGTAGAGACCATGACTGGCAGGGTTTATTCTCGGATGGATTAGGCTATGAGATGGTATCAGGTTAGACTGTGCTCAGAGCTCCTTCGGATGCCGTTGATCTCAACATGAAAGGCATCCAAACCTGTACGATGAGATGCCCAACACTTGGATGGGGCCCTACTTTTTTTCCCGTTTGTGTTTCGAATGGAAGACAACTAAATGGTTTTAAAATGTCGTTTTTCGGATGGACAGCATCTGAATGGTTTAAAATAAACGGCTCATAATGAGCCTTATTAACTTTTTGATGTGTCATTCATTTTTAGGATCAAAGGCATCCAAGGCGCCTCAGACCTGATCCTCTCGCTTTGGCTATTTGGGTTAGAAATTGGTTAGATCAATTAGAGGAAAATGTCAGTAGATTCTTTTAAAATCCATTTAAGTGTTCATAAGTAATTTCAACCGTGTAACAATTCCCCAAACAGGATGAATGAAGCCCGTGTTCACGCGGCTTATGAAAAGTGATGAAAATTACTTGGGTAGCTTATGTAAATTACAAAAAGGTTAGGCATCGGCCACAGATAAACAACCCACCTCGCAGCGCCCCATATAAACTTGGGTAACTGGTGTTCTTCATTTCTTCCTTGGGCCATGCAACGAAAACTAGGTGGCACAATAATCGAGAATCAGAGTTTGAAGCATGTTATCAGAGTATCGGTGGGTATAATACTTTGCAAGCCTGAATCGTCTATTTTTAATAAATGTCAAAAACACCAAAAAAATAAATTTTAATGTTATTTTAAATTTATTTTAATGGTTTTAACACCTGTCACTTTGTGATTGCATGTAATAACTTTTTATTATTTTTGAGCAGGGACAGAACGATTCACTTGAGTATCGGTTCAAACGATTCAGGACAACATAACATCTTTTCCCCTTGTGGCATTGCATTGTTGTTCTGCACAACTTCCCTGGGGAAGGGGGGTATTACGCATAGGAACATAGGGAGGATATATATATATAAATTTTTTAACAGTTTTAAGTTAACACTGTGTATTTGTGTGCATTTATGTATTTATATACATAATATAGAGTTAACTTAATCTACTTTTGGAAAAAAATAGACCTCATGTGGTTGACTTCACCTAACACAAAAGAAGTTGTGTCCAAGTGTCGCACCTGCTTGGGTGCATGTGCAACGCAGGGGCGGTGCCCTGTTAGAAGAGTTCGTGTGACATAGCTTCCCACCTTTGGGAATGTCCTTGGTCCACAATTAAGGAAATACATACAAAGCCAACATAAAAAGGACAAAAAACCTGACTACAAAAATAATCATTAATACTGCACATGTTTCACAAGACCGAATGTTGCCTCGTAACATTGAAAGACTCCATCTCAAATATAGAGAACATTCCTCGCATTCACAGGCAGCAACAATACATGGTAGAACAAATCAAAAGTAAGGATTCCTAATGGCCATGGCCGATATTTGACAGGTGACCATCAAATCAGCATCCCATTTCCTTTAGGCTAATGTGTTCCATCCCACCCTACAATCCAAGTTTCTGGTTTGCCCATGACAAGCAAAAATTGCTAAATTGTTGCAGAAACTTGTGGTCTCCAAACCACATAGTTGCGGTTGCAGAAACTTGTAGTCTCCCGACCATAATCGATCAAGGCAGCCAATCAATCCTGTCTCGTTTCTTGCAGCTGACAAGATTGAACTCTCATGGTTTTCCAGTTTGAATCCTCACGTTTTTGTCGCAATGCAACAAACTGAAGAGCTTCACTGTGAACTTGATAGAAGTAACATGCCCAAGGATATGAATTTGGGGCCCTCCACACGGTTTGCTCCTCGAATTGTGCATCCTCAACAAGGCTTGCAAGCACACAGTATGCAGCATCTGGCTTGGGCTCAGTATAATCTGCTACGGCCACGCATCCAACCGATACAAAACCTTCAGGTGGCCGTGGGTACCAGATGGACACTGGTGTTACATAGTCTTCGAAACAATTTCTCCATACCTGCGGAAAATGCATCAAGTTAATGCACAAAGAAGTTGCCGATATAAGGAAGATACTACGATGCTGTTTGTAAAAGCAAAAATTAAAAACAAAGTTGTAATGGGGAGTTAAAATAGGTTGTGTACAGAAGCTCATCCGAATTGAGCTTCAGTTTACAAAAGCACATCTTCAACATGTATCTTGGTTAGCAACAAATGAAATCCAAATTATGAGGGAAACTTGGCTACTAACGCTAACCAATATTATAAAAGAAGGAACCATCCAAAATTAGTTGTTTTATAACCAGAAAAATTGAATAGACGGACCTAGAAAGACATACCAGATCATAACCCACAGGGAGCGTGAACTTTCCAGCAACATTTTGATAGACAGCAGCCACATTTGGAGGATAATTACCAAGCCGAGCTATGTCACCTACAGAGACATAACTGCAAGAGAGCCACGAGATGTCATCAGATGGAAAACATTAAAGAAAGACCATGAGACCCAACTATTAAAGCATGTGTGTGTGTGCCTGTGCATGCATGCACACAAACCAGTTAACTATTTGATATCTCCAATAAAACAGATGCATACGATAGCCAAGTCCACAAAGGGACAACACATACACAAGCCTTGAGATAGGCAAAAACATAGAAGTCTCTTTATTGAAAAGAGAGAGAGAGAGAGCTCTCAAGCATAAGAATTACAAAGGGGTTCACCCCAATTTATACAAGAAGAAAAGGAGAGGAAGGGAGGCCACATGGCCTCAAAAGGTGTGCCAAAAAGGGGCTCCCATAGAGTCGTTGGGAGCCCCCAACAGTCACAATTGTGACTGTTGGGGGGCCCAACGACTCAATGGTGGGGCCCCTTAAGTGACTTAAAGAAAGAATAAAAAAAGAAGAAAAATAAAATAAATACAAAAAATGATAAAAATAAAAAAGAGGAAAAAAACAAGTACCCCTATCGGGTATTGTGTGAAATGATCATAATACCCCTATTGGGTATTATGGTGTTCTAGGAAATATATATATATATATATATATATATATATATATATATATATATATATATATATATATATATATATATATATATATATATATATATATATATTGATACATATATTTTAACACCCACTCAAACTTTACGGGGAGATGACCGAAAGTTCGCCAAGGAAACATGAAGCGAGGAGCAGAAAGGGCTTTAGTGAAGAAGTTCGCCAACTAATATTCTGAAGTGACATATGGAAGAGTAATTGTTCCTCGTAAATATTCATCCCGAACATAATGACAGTCCATCTCGATATGTTTGGTGCGCTCATGGAAAGTGTGATTGCTTGCAATATAGATGTCACTCTTGTTGTCACAGCATAACTTTGAAGATCCAGCAATATCAACCCCCATGTCTTTGAGAAAATTGCGAAGCCAAACTAATTTCATTGTTGTGGTTGCTATAGCCCGGTATTCAGCTTCAGTAGAAGAGAGCGAGACTTTCTATTGCTTCTAGCATCTCCAAACAATTAAGGAATCTCCTAAAAAGACACAAAAACCGGTAGTTGAGATTTTATCATTAGGGTTACCTCCCCAATCTTCATCAGTATAAGCAACAAGATTTAAGGAAGAAGATGAAGATAAAAATAGCCCTTTATTTATGGTGTTTTTGATGTATCGGATGATCCGAAGCACGACGCTCATATATACAGTTATAGGAGCATGATGAAATTGACTTACAGAGTGAACTGCATGAGCGATGTCTGGTCTGGTGATGGTTAGGTAAGTGAGAGATCCAATGAATTGTCTGTAGGGTGTGAGATCTTCCAGAAGAACCCCGTCCTCCAACCTTAATTTGGCATTAATGACCTCTGGAGTCTCTACCTTTTTATCATCTGAAATGCCAGACTTAGTACATATATCTGTAGCAAGCTTCATCTGTGACAAAATATATCCTCGAGGAGAATATGTGACTTCAATGCCAAGAAAATATCTAAGAAAGCCTAAATCAGACATGTCAAAATTATTTTTTAACATGGTTTTAACATCAACAATACTATTTTGATCATTCCCAGTGATACATCATGTCATCAACATAAAGTAATAAGATAACAATACTAGTACCTGCACTTTTAACAAAGAGAGTAGTGTCAGTATAACATGAATGAAATCCTAATTTAACCATGCTATCACTAAAACGATCATACCAAGCCTTGGAGGCATGTTTATGACCATACAGAGCTTTTAAAAGCTTAAGGGTTTGACCTTATCCAATATTAATTCTGGGTGGTGGATCCATATATACTTCTTCATTTAAATTCCCATTTAGAAATGCATTTTTCACATCAAGTTGATATATAAGCTATTTTTTGGTTGATGCGACAACTATTAGAGTTCTGACACTAGTCATTCGGGCTACAGGAGCGAATGTTTTCTCATAGTCAATTCCATATTCTTATGAATATCCCTTTGCTATTAACCTGACTTTATATCTTTCTAGGGAATCATCGCTTTTAGTTTTAACTTTAAAGACCCAACGACATCCAATAGGTTTTTTATGCAGAGGGAGTTTGACTATTTTCCAAGTATTAGCCTTTTTTAGCGCATCTAATTCTATTTTCATTGCTTCAACCCAATGTAGTAGAGTCTTAGCTTGATTATAATGAGAGGGTTCATAATATGAATGTAAAGTTATTAAACATGCCCGATAATTGGGTGCTAAAGACTCATAGGATACAAACCTATTGGGTGGTATTAATTCTCTAGAAGAGCGCCTAATGGGGGGCTCTTATGAAGATTCAGAAATTTGAGAGAATTTTTCTAGGGCACTAATAGGCCTTTCTTGATCTCTTCGGGTGTAAACATTAATATTTTCATTATTAGTACCATCACTTGGTGGTGACATATCAAAATTGGACACTTCACAAGTGTCCTCTATATTTTCAAGATGATTCATAGAATCATCATTTATGTCATCAATAAGATCATGTAAAAACATATAATCAATTTCATGTAATGATTCCATTTTTTCAAAACCATTCTCATCTTCTAAGAAAGTTACATCTTTTGAAACATAAAGCTTGTCATTTTTTAAATCAAAACACCTATAGCCTTTTTTATTTTCCCCATAACCTAAAAAAACACATTTAATTGCCTTTGGAGACAACTTATCTCTCTTGCAAGAGAACAAGGCATTTACAACCAAAGATGCGAAGGCGATTGAAATCGGGTGAGAATTTAAAAAGTTTTTCATAAGGAGAGGCATTCTTTAATTTTGAGGAAGGCATTCTATTGATTAGGTATGTTGAGGTTAGGACGACTTCGGCCCAAAAAAATTTCAGAATATTTCTAGAGACAAGCAATGTTCTAGCGGTTTCTATAATATGCCTATGCTTTCTTTCCGCTAGTCCATTTTGTTGTGGAGTCCTAGGGCATGATGTTTTATGACAAATTCCATTTTGTGTTAAGTAATTTTGGAATTCATTAGACAAGTATTCACCACCGGAATCGGTTCTCAAAGTAGATATATTACTTTGAAATTGGTTTTGAATTTTTATATGAAATTTTTTGAAGAAGGAAAACACTTCCGATTTATGACTAAGGAAATAAATCCAAACATATCGAGTAAAGTCATCGACGAAAGTGACATAGTAAGAGTAACCCCCTTTAGATATGACTGGAGATGGACCTCAAACATCCGAGTGCACCAATTCAAAGGGTCTTAAAGAAAAAATGTTCTAGTTGAAAAAGAAATAGCCTTCATTTTTCAAAAAATACAATCTTTGCAATTAATGTCTTTTTCCTTACAAAATTTGTTTCCAAATGGAAAAAAATACATTTTTTAATAGCTTGGATGACCAAGCCTTTTATGCCAAGTTTCAATACTTTTCTCTTGGACATAAGAACAAAAATGATTGGTAGGAAGGTTTAGATGATCCATATAGTAAATGGCCCCTTCCTATGGCCTTGCCCAATCCGCTTCCCGGACCGGAGATCCTGCATAAAGCAACGATTAGATGAGAAAAATATTTCACAACCATGGTCGGCAATTTGGGAGACCGAAAAAAGATTTAAATTTAATTTTGGAACTCTAACTTTTGGAACAAAAAGATTTTGAGAATTTTTGGAGTTTAGAGTTCCAATGCTAGAAATTTTCAAAAAAGTTCCATCGGCCGTAGAGACACAAAAGCCTTTTGAATTGGTGCAAACATCGATTAAAGCATTTTCATGAGGGGTCATATGAAAAGATGCTCCGGAGTCTAAGATCCAAGAGTACGTACCGGGTGATGATGTAGATGCAATGGCCGCACCCGATGTGGAGAAAGTAGCTTTAAGGATTTGTTGAAGAGCCATGGATATTTGACCAAGGGTCTCCTTGAGATGACCATTCTTGCCTTTATCTTCTTTGGTGGTAGATTCTTCAAGAGAGGCCACCTTAGGCTTGAAAGTTCCATTGAGCTTTGGGCAAGCGGGTTTAATCTGACCCGACTCATAGCAATGATGACATACGATCATTTTTCTTCCTCCATTGTAGTTTCCTTATTTACCAAAGTGGAGGGGCTTGTTGTAACAACTCCAATCCATACCCTTTAAAAATGCGGAATATATTTTTTTTTCAATGCGGAAACCTTCCCAGAGACCCGGGGTCCTCACAGTTCTAATTTCCATTGGATAACCCAACCACAACAAACGAAGTTGCAATCATCATCCATAACAACCAACTAAAACTCTTTTATTAATGAACCAATAAGAGTCTCATACACAACTCAAAAGTGAAGTAACAACTGCAAAAATTTAAAAGAACTAAGAAAAGCAAAAATAGAGCCACTATGTCCCCTGCTGAAGCTCACAAACTCAAGTATAACTCTCATCCATCCCCAGTAGCCAGTCCAGCCTCACTGTTCACCATGTCCTGTGAAAAACCAACAAAGTAGGGTGCCAGAACTGAAATTCTGAGCACAACTACTTCTAAAGAAACCAGGTGAGACAAAGAACATGGATAAGATTTCATACAATGATTTGAGTGAGTACAGATATAAATTTTTCAGCATTCAATTATCTATACCTACAAACAATTACATATGCTCACCAGTCAAGAACAGTAAAACAATACCATATATCAAGAACTAGATAACCAAACCTTGCAACATGATTTCAATAAGTAAATCCTATACTACCACCAAATCATGTCATGATATAGAGAATGATTCAAACATGCGTGATTTAATGCACAACAGAAAAAAAAAATGCATGATTATGTGCAATGCATGATTTCTTCTGTTATCTTTCATTTAAGTTCCATCTTTCCATATGCATGCCCTATTAAATGCACACAACCTTAAGTTCCTCTTTTTAATTATCGTTGCCAGCGGATATACCAAACGAGTACAATCCCCGAGGTCAAGTAGGTTCCCAGGATAGCTTAACACACAATTTGTATTTTATTGCTGAGTTCCAACTTAGACCTCGACCGAATCACCTTCGGAACATTATACCTCCACATCTAATGTCGGGGACACAAGAGACACCCCACGCCCACAAGTGCCACATCCTTGGTATCATAACAACAGCTGTGTCAAACACACCACTCTCGGGTAAAGTGACAGACTCTCCCTAAAACCGTAGCCAGGAGAAAACCTCAATATCGGGTTCATGAGACAAATTTACAACACACAGAGTTTTTGTATCCTCACAGTCTCCCCAAGACCGGATATCTAAGATTCTCATACTCCAGATGAGATATCCCAGAAAGTATATTACACTGTTCTTATTCATTATATCTTTAATAAAGTTTATTCTTTAAGTTTGCAACACCATATGCAAAAGTAAAGTGAAAACCCGCATCCTCCCTTGCGGGGACCCATAAGGGACTCCAACCCGTATAAACCACTAGAACAGTGTAGTAATGTGCCAAACCATCTTATGTGGTTTAAGTGATGCATTTAAAAACATAAATAAAAGAAAACCAACCCACGGCTCTCCAGGTCGATGATGGTCCATTTAGGCCATCGAGGCAACACATCACAAAACAAAAGTAGTGTTTTATTTATAATACTAAGCCAAAGTGCCAAAAGCATGTGCACTTATGAAATCATAAACCCAAATATATGCATGTCATTACTCGTTCATATGCCTTTCCACTATGTGTGTGTTACCTACATCACATATGGGTATTAACCAATCCATGGTTTCTTTAAGTGTGTGAGTGTTCATGTACCATTTCACATATCAAGCGTACATGTTCAAGAAGAATTACTAATGATTGAATCATGCTCACACTCATGCGTACCATAATCATAACAGTCAAGTGAAAGCATAAACCTCCACGACAAGTGTTTCCATACAATCCAGTACACAAGCTTTTAAATAACACCTGAAATTCTAAACAGGAACATAATGGTCAACTAGAGACAACAAGGCAAGACACCTCCCGTATAACACTTCCAGATTTTATGTGTCCATCCTTCCTGAACAGTGTATAACAGACACTATTAGACATAGCTGAAATTTTCAAGTTATGGTTTAATACTTCCACACTGCATCTTACAAAATTTTGAGCTTAAACCACACTAAAAAACCAGCTTGAGCTACTTTAGAACAACTCATTTTACTTCAATTCATCAAATTGCACATTCTCAGACCAAAACTCAATTCAACATAAACTTTCAGAACACAGACTGATGAAACTCAATCATGTCCATAGAACACAGCATGCCTAAACCAAAATTTAACATAAATCAGCCCCTGTGGATTTAACACACACAACATGTCAAACTTTAACATAAATAATGCCACTTAGTATAAAACCATTGATCAAGACTACTGTAGTCAAATGAACACTGTAAAAGAAATTCTATACATAAAATGACTTACAGTTCATTAACAAAAATATACACAGCAACACTTTGGATTTGATATCAAAGGCATTGATTGCACATGGTTCAGCTAATAGCAAACCTGAGCGTAACCCATATTGTTTTAAGAGCATCTAATATATGTATTTTTACAAAAAATGCAAACAACACACTCGTCCAAATACAAGTAGCTAATATCAGGTTCAGATGAATATTTAACACCCATTTATATGGCTGATCAATATCACAAGAGAGCATGCATATACGGACTTGATTAGAAATCAAGTTTGATACGGGTAACTAACACATAAGTGTCCAGACTTAGAGTCGATCAATAACACACATTGTTCATGGCCAAGCATGCACCTGTGCACAACATATACACACATCACATATGAACACAGGCACTCGACACCTATCCACTCTGTGTATGATGATAAGTCCCTGATCTCACATAACACCTCATTTGCTTTGATTCAAGAGCACATTTTATTGACTCTAATTTAATTTAATCATATCATATCACATAAAATACTAAAACATAGAGAATCAATCACTAAAAGAGTTAGTATCATTAAATTAACAAGAAATTGGAAACCCCACAACTGGGGCCATCCGATACTTCATAGAGTATATAAATTTTCAAGAAATCGAAATACAATCCCCCCTCAAATCGAAAATAAACTAACAATCCCCAATTTCGGCTGAATTGGGCTTTTCGTCAATCATCCCCAAATCCCTCCTTCGTGACAATCGAAAACTGAGAACTCCTTTTTCATAAATGGAAACCCTGAAATTTCCTTTTCTATCCAAATGGGAGAAATTTTTTGGCTAGTACGAAGAGGAGAAAATCGGGCCATCCAGAGGGTTCCCATGGACCCTCATCTCAAAAGATTACATGGGATCGAACCCATGTTCGATCCCTCACCTAGATTCGATAGGAGCCCCGTACCTTATTGAAGATTTTTTGCTGGCTTTCCGACGATCGAAGGCTGAAGACGCGTAGGCAGGGACGCGGATGACGTTCCTTGCTGCTGCCGTGACAGGAGGTACTCGCTGCAGTCGATAATGGCTGCTGGTTGCCGCAGCTCGTCGGGGACCTCCTTTCCTTCGGCGCACACACACAAACAGAGAGGGAGACGGAGAGAGACGAGGGAAGAGAGAGATCGAGTGAAGAGGGCAAGAACCCCCTCTCCACTCCCCCTTTATCAGCCCCAAGCCCCTCCTCTACCGAGAGGTGCGGTGTCGGTTACGCCCTGCGTAACCCCCCCTCCCCCTTCTGTTTCCGATTCTTGAAAACAAGAATCGTGCCCTAGGCACGATTCCTATTTTAACGCCCCTCCCCTCTTTTAAAAATTGAACTCGGGTCCGGGTCCGAGCCCATGACCCACGATACAGGATCCATTTCAAAAAATGGTTCTGGTTCGCCCCTGCACAATGGATCCTCAGTTGGATCCGGGTGGATCCAACTATGGGTCCGACCCCCTTGCATCAAACATCTATTTTATTTTTTTCTTATAAATACTATCAATTATTTATTTAATTAATAATTAATATTATAAGTAAAATTTAACACCCCCATTGGTGGGTTATTTAAGGATTCTTTTATGGATCCGATAACGGTAACGGATCCAAGGCCCAAATTTAGAAAAGTACCCATTATTTTCAAATAAATTTAAGCAATTAATTATAAAAAAATTGAGGTTATTACACTTGTAGATTTTTACATTATTGCGGGGTTTGAAAACGGCAAGCACTTCATCCACATTCTTATTCATCCCATGCCTTGTTTCTTCTTGGGTGATCTCGGCAAAAGCATCATCTATAGGAGGAAAGATAGATCTATGAAGAAGTGATGACCTCAGTTGCTCAAATTTGGGACGTAGCCCAAATAAGAATTGGAACAATCGATCTTGTTCTATTTGCTTTTGTCTTAGTTCGACATCTTCCATATCAACCCATTTTGGCTCTAAAAGAGCGAACTCATCCCATAGTGGGTTTAAAGCACTATAGTAGTCTTGAATACTTGAATCACCTTGTTTGGTGGTTCTAATTTTTTCTTGAAAAAATAAACTCTTGCAAGATCCTTTTGGGTACACATACCCTTCATAAAAAACCAAGCCTCATTGGCCCGACGAAATTTAACTATATTAGCACATACCTTGAGTTCGATGTTGTTCATGAACCAAGCAAGGTTTTTTGCGTGATTGCTTTCCCAATCTTCTACTTCCTTTTGATGATCTTCAATGACTTTGAGGCGAGTATCTCCCTCAACAACCTTTTCTTGTCTACCTTCGATCTTTGTGAGCTCCAATTTAGGTTTCAGAATGGAACCCATAACATACCCCCAAAGTTTCTTGCCTTTGAGGTTGTTCTCCATTGCCGATGCCCACATCATGTAATTCTTTCCATTGAGTTTGAAGGATAGATTGATTTTTGCTTCCATAATGCCACCAAGAAGTGAGAAGAAGGGAGACAATAGATGAAAAGTATACGTACAACGCTTCTTCCTCTAAGAACCGAGCGACTTTGATACCATGTAATGAAATATGCGAAAATACAAAGAGTTCTATAAGCACTTGCAATGTCCTACAATGAAAAACAAAAGAGACGATAGCCAAGTCCACAAAGGGACAACACATACACAAGCCTTGAGATAGGCAAAAATATAGAAGTCTCTTTATTGAAAAGAGAGAGAGAGAGAGCTCTCAAGCATAAGAATTACAAAGGGGTTCACCCCTATTTATACAAGAAGAAAAAAAGAGGAAGGGAGGCCACATGGCCTCAAAAGGTGTGCCAAAAAGGGGCTCTCATGGAGTCGTTGGGAGCCCCCAACAGTCACAATTGTGACCGTTGGGGGCCCCAACGACTCAATGGTGGGACCCCTTAAGTGACTTAAAGAAAGAATAAAAAAAGAAGAAAAATAAAATAAATACAAAAAATGATAAAAATAAAAAAGAGGAAAAAAACAAGTACCCCTATCGGGTATTGTGTGAAATGACCATAATACCCCTATGGTGTTCTAGGAAAAATACATATATATATATATTGATACATATATTTTAACATCATATTCCCAAAGCACACTTTTTCTAGAACATTATGGCCATGCAATTCAAATTAAAAATGGATAATCTACTTGTACATATTTTTCACTAACCCTTCCATTGCCTTTTGCAACTCATCAGTGGTCATAATTGATTCGATTATTTTTATGCCAACCACCCATCAGATAGGAATTGTCATATGCGAATGGCAATTCCTTGTAGTTAACAGGTTAATTGGAAGTATAAAACCCAACTTGTAGGCCCATTGTAGGTTACACATTGAATGGCTTATACAGTTAACTTCAAGAATTGAAAGAGCAAGATATCACTGCCTATAATCTATTGCCAGAAAAGCTTGAATTTAATGAACACACTGAGCATATTTGTGGTTACCAATATGACCACGAGTATCTTGCAGGGGGCAGATTTCTTCACTAAGGCTCAAGCCATTCTATTTTTGCACTTTGCTGCCCAATGCATAATTGTTTCCTCACACCTTCTTAGAGTATGAGAGAGAATGTGGAAACATGGGTTTAACAATGTATATTTGGACGTCTGCATAAAATCAAGGGTATATCTATCATTTTCATTCATTGGGACATAATTACCATTTTTTCAATTTTCTCTCTCTTTAGCCTAGGCCTATGTCATAGGTCAGACATACATATAGCCTAGGCCTAGGTCAGACATACATATGCATTGTTTTTCAACATGTGAATTGCAAACGACCAATTTTGTGCCAATACTCTCCCTTCCCATATTGAATGATAAGAACCACTTGTCGTAATGCATAACTCTCTCTCTCTAGACACTGAGAAATGTGGCATTTATGATACAGTGATACGGCACAAAAATAATTATAAGGTCATGCCTGAGAGCAATAAGATAAAAGGTTAGCATTATAAAGACATTTATACCCATCAGGGCAGATTGGGCTCCAAATACTGCATATCTCGGCATCATCCCCCACCTACAAATAAAGAGAATATAAGATATAGCCAGGATAACTTAAATAGCCAGAAACAGCAAGATCAGACAGAAACCTGCTTTGGGCACAATGCGAACCGAACCTTCTGTTCACTGCTCCAAATCTTCAAAAAATTGACAGTATAATTTTGAAATTTCTCACTAGATATCAAATCTAATGATAAGGATTCCCTCATCCTAAGTACAGGTTTAACTTGACCATCAGAAGTACTTTCATCAGCTTCATCACAGGGAAAATATACATACAGCTTGATTGATGGAACCTGCTCAAAAGATAACCATCTAATAAACAAACTATAGGCTAGAAAAGCTAATCCCTGAACAGAAAGATATGAATCTAACCTTCAAACGCACACTTTTCATGCAAGAAACATATGATTTCCAAATTTTATGCACTGTGAAACAGATTCTTGTTGCTTCACTCTCTGATTCCACTTCCTCATCACTGATATCGCATTTGACAAGACGAACGAAATTCTGAGACCTTCTGAAATTTCTGAGATGAAGAATCAAGTGTGTTGGTTTTGCATAACCAACTTTTGCCAGTTCTAATGTCAACAGGTCTTCCCAAGGCACATCCCATAAAATCTTGCAGGGTTTCTTGTCAAACTTGTCGGAAGCAAAATACTGAACAAGCACAGAAATAGAAAGCACATGCAACTCCAGAAAATGAGGCATTGAGAAAAAAAAACAAAACAAAGAAAGCTATTGATAATATAGGAAGTAAGAAGAACACCATCAGCATAATGACACGCTTGTTTGTAATTAGAAGGATCCGTTGATGTGGAAGCATGAAGTGATCTTCATAGAAGTCAGTCCAGGCAAATTTTGAAGGTTCTTTGAATATTTCTGTGCACCCAAGGTGCTTACTTGCTTCAGCAAGGTATAAAGCCATCTAAAAAAGGACAAATTCAAGAAACAATATTAATCAACAGAGACGATATTTCCTCAGTAAATAATGGGATCTAATTTAGGTTTTTTATAAGAAATTTTACAGTAGTTAATTGTTGTGACAAGATAAATTTCACATCAGTTACATAAGAATAACTGGTGGCATCATAAAATATGGACTTACTATAAATATCAAAGACCAAACATCAAAAGCAAAATCCAAATAAAACATAAATGTAATTTCCAAGTTCTTCATCAATAGTAAAGAAATTTGGAGATAAAAACTGTTAAGATATATGTATTGTTGGGCATGTAATTTCATACCAAAGTATAGCTAGGTGTACTTGGTATATCTTCTAGTATATCTTTTTTCCTTTTGTATATCCTTTGAATTTCCTTTTGTATTCTAGGTATCTTTGATATACCTATCAAATGTTTGGTCATTAGCCTAGGTATTGTATAGATTGAGTATACTTAATGTACACCATTAGGGGTAGAATAGGAATTTTACTTTATTTATTTCATAGTCAATTTTTAAAATGACTACTTTTTGTTCCTTATTTTTTTATTTTTATTTTTATTTTTTGTTGGTCAAAATCTGTTGACCAATCTAGCCGTTGGACTAGCCCCAATGTTTAGTTGGAAGAGGTCCAACTAGCAGTTGGAACTTGTTAAATAATGTATCAAATATATAATTTTTATTTTCATTTTAGTATTTGTTGTATAGGTATTTTTCTCTTTTCATTTTCATCTTTCTTGGACACTTTTGGGTGGTATTTGACTAGTCAAGTATTTGACTAGTCAACTGTTGACTAAGTCAAATACCAAAGAGTCGTTGGGCTCCCAACAACTCTATTTAGAGCCGTTGGGAGCCCAATGACTCTCATTCTCTTGCTCCTCTTGTGTATATAAATATGGGGCATTGCCCCCACTAAAATGTATTCTTTGTGTGTTATTCACGATCAATAAAAATCTTTTTGTGCTCCTATTGTTGAATATCCTTTTTGGGTATTTTGTGTGTGAACCTTTCTTGTTTCTTGTGAATGTTCTTTAATATTTTGATTGGAGCTCTTTTGAGGTATTCATTGTTGGAGCTCATTTTCTTACATGGTATAAGAGCTTAGTGATCTAGCTAAGTTTGTGTTTGGTACATCAAGAAATGTGTCATTCAAAATTTGAAAAAGAGGTGAAGTGCTTTTGGAATTTCTAATCAAGTGCGTGTGGAATCGTGATCGTGTAAAAGCTTGAAGGAGTGCTCATACTTGTTATCGGTGGTGGAGTATTTATTATCTTCACTTTCATCTCTTCTCTTCTCCTTCTCCATTCTTCTTTTTTCTTTTCAAACCTTGTTGTTGAAGGAAAGATTAGATACACCGAACCCTAGGTAGAGAGAGAGAGAGAAGGGAGAGAGAGAGAGAGAGACGGCTGCACAAGAAAAACTCGTTAACTTAATTAGGGCAGCTACTCTCTATGTTAAATAGAGAGAGGCCTAAAAGAATAAATTACATCAAAGTCCATTATTAAATTAAAATTTCAAATAACCTCTAATCTAAGAAGGCTTAAACACAAAACCACCTATTCTCAACACTCCCCCTCAAGCTGGAGCATAGATATCAATCATGCTCAGCTTGTCACAACATTTTAAGAAATTTGGTCTAGCAAGAGGCTTTGTAAACATATCTGCAACTTGGTCTTCTGACTTTAGATATTTGGTGGTAATATGACCAGCTTGAACCATATCTCTTACATAGTGGCAATCAACCTCAATGTGCTTTGTTCTCTCATGAAAGACATGATTGTTCGCTATATATGTTGCAGCCTTGTTATCACACATCATGGTCATAGGAGAGGAAACCTTCACCTGAAGATCATGAAGAACAGTACGAACCCGCATCAATTCAGCAGCTGTTTTGGCCATAGCCCGATATTCTAATTCTGCACTCGACCTAAAAACTACATTTTGTTTCTTACTTCTCGATGAAATCAAGTTGCCTTCCAGAAACACACAGAATCCTGTGGTAGATTTTCTATCCACTACAGATCCGGCATAGTCAGCATCAGAATAGGCCACTATCTCTAGAGTTCCACCTTTCCTCAACAATAACCCCTTTCCAGGAGAAGATTTTAGATATCTGAGAATCATTATAGCTGCATTCCAGTGTACCTCAGTTGGTTTGTCAATAACTGGCTAACTTTGCTTACTGCTAAAACAATATCCGGCCTGGTCACAGTTACATACAGTAGCTTCTCTACTAGGGAGCGATAGCTTTTGCTATCAACCGGTTTTGACCCTTCTTCAAACAACTGAACTTTATGGTCCATGGGAATATTTGCTGGTTTAGCTCCCAACATTCCCATTTCCTTTAATAAGTCAAGAACGTACTTTCGTTGAGACAAAACCATCCCTTCACGGCTCCTGGCAACTTCTATACCCAGAAAATATCTAAGTGAACCAAGGTCTTTTGTAACAAAGTGTTTTTGAAGATAAGCCTTTGTGGCTTCAATAGCTTTCACATCATCTCCTGTAAGAATGATGTCATCCACATATACCACCATAACAACTATGCCAAAATTAGTTTTCTTGATAAATAGTGTATGATTTGCTGCTGACCTATTAAAGCCAAAGCGTGACATCACTTCAAACAACTTTTGAAAGCATGCATGAGGACTTTGTTTCAAGCCATAAATCGCCTTTCTCAATCTACACACCTTCTGACACTCCCCCTCAACCTCGAATCATGGAGGTTGTTGCATATAAACGGTCTCAGATAGATCCCCATATAAAAATGCATTTTTCACATCTAATTGGTACAAGCTCCAACCATGCTGAACAACTACTGAGAGAACAAGACGAATGGTACCCATCTGTGCAACAGGAGAAAAAGTTTCAAAGAAATCAATACCATATGTCTGAGTATACTCTTTTGCTACTAATCTGGCCTTGTACCTTTCAATAGAACCATCATATTTGTACTTTATTGTATATACCCATTTACAACCAACAATGTCAGCATCTGCTGGGGAATCAACTAGATCCCAGGTATGCTGAGATACTAAAGCATCCATTTCTTCTTGCATGGCCAGCTTCCAGCGGTTATCAAGCTCTGCCTGTTGATATTTCAGAGGAATAGTTTCAGCAGATAAGGCTGAAATAAAGGTTTTCATCTGACTGCCAATTCTGGCATCGGAGACAAAATGAGATATGGGATATAAGGTACATTGTCGTGTCCCCTTGCGTAGAGCAATAGGCCTGTTATCATCATCATGAAGATCACTATTGTTAGTAGAACTTACCTCAGGGGAAGAAGAAGATGAAGGCTCTTGCGGAGGTGGAGCTCTACGCACATATACCAATGAAGGATTATTAAATTTGGAAGAGGATGAAGTTTGGTTCGGAAATAAGGGCACAAATTCCAAAGGAAAAGGAGGTATAGGTAATAGAAAAGACTCAGCAGGATCAACCTGCAGCGGGGAACCGGTACTGGAGTAATATGGAGTGGATTCCAAGAAAGATACATCCACACTGACATACTCTCGGCGAGAAATAGGATCATAACATGGATATCCCTTTTGATTTTTGGGATAACCTAAAAATATGCAGCTAATTTATCACGGTCAGGGCCAAGTTTGTGTACAAAACAAACACATCCAAATATTTTTGGTGAGAAAGAAAAGAGTGGGGCATTAGGTTTTAGGATATGTAATGGAATTTGATCACCCATATAAGACGAAGGCATGCGGTTGATCAGATAGCAAGCAGTGGTAATCGCATCACCCCAGTATAAAGCAAGAACATTAGATTGAATCATAATGGTCCGGGCAACATCAAGCAGGTGCCTATGTTTTCGCTCAGCCACCCCATTTTGTTGAGATGAATAGGCACAAGAAGTTTGAGGTTGAATACCATGATCTTGGTAAAATTGTAACAGACCTTTTGATTTAAACTCAAGAGCATTATTAGTGCGAACAATCTTGACAATAGATTCAAACTGAGTTTTTATTTCAAGAATTAAGGATTTGATAATACTTGGAACTTCAAATCGTTCTTTTATTAAAAACACCCATGACAACTTAGAGAAATCATCAACAATAACAAGATAGTAACGACACTGAGTCCTAGTGGGAATCTTACTAGGACCCCATACATCTGCATGAAGAAGTTCAAAAACTTTATTACTAGACTGACTCTGACTCGAAGAGAACGAACTTCGATGATGCTTGCCCAACTGACATGCTTCACACTGAAGTGATGTAGTGGAAGGAATTTGAGGAAAGACCGAACGAAGCTTTGACAATGAAGGATGACCAAGGCGACGATGCAACTGAACAGGATTGAATGAGTGTTCCACTGCAGCATGAACATTACCCACTGGATTGTAAAACCCAGTGAAAAAAAAAATTGGACTCGGGTCGGGTTTGGACCCAACCTGGATCCATACCCGAGCCAACCCCAGCTCGTCGAACGGGCTTTCAGGGGCTGGCAAGGAGCGGCATACAGGGGGCCGCCCACCCCCTGCACCCTCTACAAAAGGAGCGAGAGAGGGGGAGGAGAGGCGTTCGAGCCTCTCCCCCGACTCTCTCTCGTCTCTCTCTCCCCTCTGTTTCTGCTCTCCCTCCCCGTCTCTCTCTCTCTCTCTCGTCGCTGAACCGACGCTGGCGAGCCCTCTCCGTCGAGGCAGCCCGGCAACCTCTCTCCCTCCGGCAGCCCAGGTACCCCCCCCCCCCCTTCTCCTCTCATTTTCCCCCTCTTTCTTCTTCTATGTTCGCCGGAAGGCCGACACCCTGCCGTGCCTTCCTCTTCACTTTTCCGACAGTCAAGGGGGATCCGCCCCCCTTGCCTTCATCTCCTTTAGCAGGCAGGGGGCTCCGCCCCTTGCCCTTTTTACTGCTTCGGCAAGGGCCATCGGCCCTTGCCCTTCTCTTTCAGCAGGGGCCGATGGCCCCTGCCCCTCTCTAGATAGACAGGGGCCTCTGGCCCATGTCCCGTGTTTTGTCGAGCAAAGCTCGGCAGGGGCCATTTGGCCCCTGCCTCCTCTTTTGGAAAGCCGCAGGGGGCCCCTACGCTCCCTCTCTCTCTGCTCATTTTCCGGCAGGGGCCGATGGCCCCTACCCTTTCTCTTTTTGGTAGGGGTCGATGGCCCCTGCGTTTAAAAACTAGGCAGGAGCCTTCGGCTCCTGCCCCTCTTTATATAAACCCGGCAGGGGCCGATGGCCCCTGCACCTGTTTTCTTTTGCGGCATGGGTCATTAGACCCTACCCCGTTCTGTTTCAAGTCAGCAGGGATCGTTGATCCCTGCCTTGTTTTGCAGAAAAGCAGAAACCCCAGTCCTTTGTTGCTGTTTTCCTTATTCACTTAAATGCATACTTATAACATACCTTTGCAGCTTATGCAACGGAGCCCGTTTGCGCCCCGCGAACTGAACCAACGATTACCTACGCTCGTAGACGACCTCTTTCTCGCAATACGCCGAGGTAGGGGAAATTGCACAAGGACCTAAATAACTGAAGCTAGCTTAAATAATTAAAGGCCGAAAGAACAAAAAAGCCATGCTGTGGGGGCAACCCTGGTTACGAATCGCCTCAACCAAGGAGTTGAGGGTATCCATCATAAATCCCCTCTGCTCACACAACTCATCAGCCATGCTGTGGCTTGAGTTTCCCGCCATCCTTAAAAAGCAACCAAGATTAAGGTCAAAAATACTGAAGACGTATAAGTAGACATAAGTATAGGAGCAAAGGCAAAAACATAGATCTTTATTACGAAAGTCAAATATTTAGAATCCAGCTGTGCGGGTACATAAGCAAAAGTTCAATTCCGTAATTATAAATGAGTTCACAGACTCCAACAAAACTGGGTGAGTGCTACCTCCCCTTAGGGACGACTAGAGTACTTCCTAAGATATTCCCTTCTATTGCATGTGCGCCTGAATCTGCACTTAGGGGTGAAGGGAAGTGGCTCCTCGTAGGAGGTCTCCTGCCCGTAAAGGGGCATCGCCGGAGTATATTCCGGTGAGCCAAGACTATAATCTGAAGAATCCATCGCAGATGTGAATGTGGGTGATACACCGCCCACTGGGTCTGCTGGAGGTCGCGGTTGCTCGCCTGCAGTCGAAATTGCGATCTTGCTGTCATGCTCGACCTTGTGGAGGCAAGCATCCATAGTGTGCCCTGTTTCTCCGCAGAAACAACACTCATCTGCTAACTCAGGGGAAACAAAATCTCCCGACGACTCCTGTGGTGTCTGATGGTGCACCCGAACATGTGAAGGCGCGAAACCACCTTCTCGAGCATGCACCTCAGCCCTGTTAGTTTGGATCATGGATCCGACCCGATCCACCTCAAGATCCAGCGGTGGCATGTTTGTAATTAGTTCTTATTACCTGTGTAAAGTGTATTGTAACACTTATAAATATTAAGTAAAAAGGGAAAACCCTATTGCGCCGACTATTCCTCTCTCTCTTCTCGTTCTTTACCTCATCTCTAATATCTGCAGGCTGATATTTCTGACATGGTATCAGAGCACAGGTGCGGAAATCGATCATCTGGAAGGCCTATAAGGACCAGTGCGTGAAAGGACGTAGGCTTTCTCTATTCCTTTTTCTTAAATCTATTTCTGATCTTCTGATTTCACACAGTTTCACGTATCCCTATTTCACGCAGTTTCACGCATCATCCCAGTTTCACATATCCCTATTTCTCTGTCTGTTTTTTTTCTTAATCTGATTTCACGCATCCCAGTTTTGAGCATCCTTATTTATATTTCGATTACTTCTCTTTTCAAATTCTGTTTCTGGCTCACACGTTACACAGCATTGCTGGTTTTCTGTGCACACAACATTGCTATTTCTCTGTGTACACAACATTGCTATTCCTGGTTCACACGTTACACAACATTGAATTTTTTTTTTGAATAACGTGTGTGTGTGAAAATTATTTTCTGGATTACACGTCATTATATTTTTGTGCAATGTGTTGCTAATATCATTTTCAGCACACACAGTATTGCTGTTCTTCTTCTCTTAATACACTGTTAAATACAATTTGTTCTCTCATTCTTCATAAAATCTATGGATTCCAAATTGAACCCTAGTTTTCTTACTCACTTCATGACCCACAAGTTATCACATGATAACTATTTGCTTTGGAAACGCCAAATTGTGCCTTTTATTCGCAGTCATGGTCTTTATGGGCATCTAGATGGACGATCGCCCGCCCCACCTACACATATCATGCAGGAAATAACAGGTGAAGACGGGAAGGTGAGTCAACTTCGAAGCACCAATCCAGCTTATGACATATGGGTACAACGGGATCAGACATTAGTTGCTTACATATCCTCCACACTTTCTGATCGTGTTTTACAAACTATCTCTGATGACCAATCCGCTGCCGAGTTGTGGAATGGACTAGCTCATTCTTTTTCTCAGGTTTCCGAATCTCGGGTTTTGCAACTCAAGTGGAAATTCCAATCCATGCGAAAAGAAAACAAATCCATTACAGAGTTCATGGGGGATGTCAGAGTGATTACAGAACAATTAGCTGCCATCGGAAGTCCTGTATCAGATAAGGATATGGTACAACAGGTATTAGGTAGTCTTGGACCTGAATATCGCATGTTCTGCACGACACTCCAGGTTGTTTCAGTCCTTCCATGTTTTGATGATCTTCAATATAAGCTTTTGCAATATGAGGTCAGTTTAAATCAAGAACACGTGTCAGAGGATGCTCATCCTGTGATGATGACACATACGCCTATTCAAACAGGAGTTTCATTTACTCTCCCTCGCCCCAATGGAACATCTATGAACAGAGGAGGATTACTGCCTACACCAGGTGGAGGAGGTATTGGTTCAAGCAATGTACCACGAGGAGGACGTGTTCCTACTTGTTTTCTATGCAACAAACGGAGACATGTTAAAGCAAACTGCTGGTACAATCCTCAGAACCGAAACAAATCAGGGAGGCCAGATAGTAGGTCAGGGCAGAAGGCCATTCATCAGGTTGCCCGTACTCCTCAGGGACAGGTTCTTCCACAGGACGTACAAAATATCCTTATGACTACTTTCAATCAGATGAACTTGCGCCAAAATGAGGAAGGTATATGGTATATTGATTCAGGGGCAGCAGCACACGTTACTTCTGATGCAGGTAAATTTACTCACTTGACTCCTTACACTGGAAATGGCACTATAGTCATAGGAGATGGATCTCACCACCCCATCTCTCACACTGGAAATGTCTCCCTTTCTTTGCCTGAATCTCAATTACCCTTGTCAAATGTCTTACTCACACCTGCTATTCAAAAGAATATTCTATCTGTGTCTAAATTAGTTGATGAAACAAATTCTTCCGTTGAATTTACTCCTTCTTCTGTTTATCTTAAGGATCTTCACACCAAGAAGACGCTCGCTGAAGGTGAACGGCGCGGGAACATGTACGTCTTTGAAGAATCTCATGTGCCTTTGAAGACGCCGTCTTCCGTAGCCGTGGCTTCTTCAGCTCCTTCCTTTCCAACATTTTTGAGTCGATCCACAGATCATAGTTCTTCATCTAGAGTCTTGAAACTTAATAAGCCAAACTTATGGCATCTTCGTTTGGGTCATTGTAGTCAAGTCTTTCTTGACAAGTTGTCTGCTAAAGGTCTAATACCCGCAGTCAGTTTAGAGTCAAAATGTCCAAGTTGTCATTTATGTAAAAGTCATGTACTTCCTTTTCATAGTATCAATAAAAGAGCAACAAAGCCTTTTGAAATTATATGCTCAGATGTTTGGGGTCCTGCGCCCACTGCTTCTCTTTCTGGATTTCGATACTATGTACTCTTTCTTGATTCTTACACTCGTTTTAGTTGGATTTACTTCATGAAAAACAAACATGAAGTTTTCAAGTTGTTCAAACAGTTTCATGCACTAGTCCAAAACCAATTCAATACCAATGTTGTATATTTCCAGTGTGATGGGGGAGGAGAATACATATCCTATGATTTTAGTGAATATTTGAAGGAACATGGCATTACACGTAACATTTCTTGCCCTCATACCCCTCAACAAAATGGAGTTGCTGAGAGAAAGCACAAGCATATTGTTGAAACAGCCTTGAGCATGATGCATACTGTGGAGATTCCTTTTTCCCTTTGGACCGAGGCTTTCCACACAGCTGTTTACGTTATCAACAGGTTGCCCATGACCATCCTTGAAGATAATTCTCCGTATTTTGTTTTTTATAATTGTCATCCATCATATGAAGAACTACATCCTTTTGGTTGTGTATGTTATGTTCATATTGATCATTCATTGAGAAATAAGTTTCAAGACAGAGCTATACAGTGCAAGTTCCTTGGGTATGCAGATGACTATAAGGGATACAGGTGTTATGATCCTCATACAGGCAAAATTCGGGTATCCAGAAATGTTGTTTTTGATGATGAAAATTTTGACACTCTGGGTTCATCTTCCACAGATACACAGGACAGTTATGATCCTTGGCTAAGTGACTCACTTTTATATGACTCGTTGCCTCATGAGGATTCATCTTTATTGACAGACAATGAACCCTATACTTTTGATGTGAAACCACATATGGAAGACATTCCTCCAACAACAACATCCTCACGTTTTTCTGGTCTTGTTTATTCTCGTAGAACTCACCCAGTCAATGCTGAGACTCCTCTACGACATTCCACTCGAGTTAGACATCCTATAGATCGCTGGGTAAGTTATAACAATTTCTCTTTGGATTTTCAAACATTTCTAACCAGAGTGTCCAAAGAAACAGAACCTTCCTCCTTTCATGATGCTGTAAATTCTCATGCCTGGGTAGAGGCGATGAATGAGGAAATTGAAGCATTGCATGAATGCAACACATGGGAAATTGTGCCAAGGCCAGATAACAAGAATGTTGTAGGATCCAAATGGGTGTACAAGATCAAGCACAAACCGGATGGCAGTGTTGAGCGCTATAAGGCTCGTCTGGTTGCACGAGGCTTCACACAACAATATGGGCAGGACTACGATGAAACATTCAGCCCAGTAGTAAAACTGGGCACAGTCAGGATTGTCATTGCGTTGGCATTACAACATGGATGGTCACTCAGTCAACTTGATGTTAAAAATGCTTTTCTGCATGGTGAACTAAAGGAAGAAGTTTACATGGAGCAGCCACCTGGATATAGCATGCATGATTCATCAAATTGGGTATGTAAACTTCGACGCTCTCTTTACGGATTAAACAAGCTTCTCGATCTTGGTTTGAAAGTTTTTCCACAGAGATCCAGCGTCATGGGTTCAATAAAAGTGTTCTAGACCATTCATTGTTCATCTTCAAAAGTGGTTCAGCTATTGTTTGGGTGCTTATATATGTTGATGATATCATTATTACCGGGAGTGATGAGGATCACATATCTTGGGTTAAGTCCATGCTGATGGCTAAATTCAAGATGAAAGACTTGGGGTGCTTGCGATATTTTTTGGGTGTGGAAGTTGATAGTCAACATGAGACTATTACATTGAGCCAACATAAGTACACTATTGATATTCTCCTCGCTACAGGGATGGAGAATTGTAAACCAATTAGCACACCTTGTCTTCCAAATCATAAGTTAAGTGCTAAAGAAGGCACTACTTATCATGATCCTACTTTGTATCGCCGAGTTGTAGGGATGTTACAATACTTAACATTCACTAGGCCTGGCCTCTCAGTTTATGCATGCTCCTACAGATGCACATATGGAAGCGGTAAAAAGAATCCTTCGATATTTAAAGGGTACGATTGGAGATGGTTTGATGTATAACAAAGACACATCTTATACGTCAGGACATCGACTATTCACCTACACAGATGCGGACTGGGCTGGTGATCCTGATGAGCGCAGATCAGTTTTAGGGTATTGCATCCTTATCGGAAATAATGTTGTAACATGGAGTAGCAAGAAGCAAAAGGCAGTGGCGCGATCTAGTACTAAAGCCGAGTATCGTGCAATGGCAGCAGGAACAGCTGATGTTACGTGGGTGAGACACCTACTGCAAGAATTACAAGAACCAATCTCGTCCTCTATGCTTCTTTGTGATAATCAGAGTGCTATTAATATTGCCTTCAATCCCATTCTTCATTGTCGCACGAAGCATATCGAAATCGATCAACACTTTGTTAGACAAAAGGTGGAAGAAAAAGAAATTGAACCCGCATATGTTAGGTCAGATATGTAAGTTGCTGACATTTTTACAAAAGGATTATCCACTCATCAGTTTTGGGCACTCAAAGACAAGTTGAGCATGATCAAAGACCATACTCAACTTGAGGGAGGCTGTTAGTTTGGATCATGGATCCGACCCGATCCACCTCGAGATCCAGCGGTGGCATGTTTGTAATTAGTTCTTATTACCTGTGTAAAGTGTATTGTAACACTTATAAATATTAAGTAAAAAGGGAAAACCCTATTGCGCCGACTATTCCTCTCTCTCTTCTCGTTCTTTACCTCATCTCTAATATCTGCAGGCTGATATTTCTAATATTTCTGACAAGCCCACGCTGTTGCCAAGGGTATCTGGTAGGCGATCGGTAGTGGGAAGCCTTGCTCATCCGTAAAAACGGGTAGAGGAGGGCGGTTAGCCCAATAACCAACCCCGAACATCCCATGTCCGCCCCTCTCCCTTACAGAACGACCACGTACTATACGCGTGCCCCTACCGCAACTACCACTAGAACCAGTAAGCGGATCCATCTATCCGACGATACTACGAATAAAACAAGAATATAATTTAGTTTAACATGTTATGAAATATCAAAGACTTACTTACAGCGCGATGGGATGCTCAATTGTCAAGATTCACCGCTTTCTGATCTGGCTCTGGTACCAAGTTGTAACGCCCCAAAATTTCGACTTTGATTTCGAAAACCTTATCGAAAAACCTTTCAAAGATTTAAAGTTTTAACTTTTAAAAACGACAACGGAAGACATTTAGAAAGGAACACAAGTCAACAATCCTGGGTACGTTAGCTGAAAAACCATCATTCGCAGGTACAACCACTTAAAGGAATTGAAGAAATAAGGCAATAGATTAAATATCTGCAGTTTATTACAAAATGAGCATTTTGTTCCAACGTTCAATAAATCTAAAGAAAACTCTAAAAAGACTCAGAGCCAAGCCGCCAGCAGAAAGAAGATAAATCTTGATCCATATTGCACCACGCCATCGGCCGCCAGTGAAGTCCTACTCCTCACCTGCCCATGAAATGAGTCAGTTTCATAACAAACCAGTAGGTGCACGAACATATAAGTAGAATGAAAATAAAACAGGACATTCATGAGATAAACAATTATGATATTTAAGCAATCAATACAATTGTAATCTATTCTAACAAGTGTAATATGTGCAAAGAGTTATTAGTTGAAGCATTTCAAGCAGTGTAAGTTTTAATCATCTACAACTATCCATGAAGATATTCTTTAAGTTCTGATATTAATTGGCCTGTGGGTACGCACAGACGCGAAACGTAGAAACAACCGAGACCGATCAGAGGGTTTATTATGTAAGGTGCTTTCATTAACCCGGATGGCTGACTGAGTTCGCTCCTAAGGGGACGGTCAGTGACCAAGAGAGTAAATCCCCAAAGGCATTCGTGGCCCATGGATGCATCCAACTTTTGCAGAAGTGCCTGGGAGTTACCACATAGGATAATTTATGGTAATCCCAATTCCCCTAACTCCGATGACTGGGGAAACCGAGTCTTTTTCCCGTGGGGTGGTTGTTAACAACCTGTCCCTCGGAGTCTTTGTACCATCCATCCTCTCCCTTGATGAACCGTGAAGATCGGATGGGTAAGACGGCGGTTTCTTAACCGCCGCCCCATCCTACATGCTCTGGTCTATTAGACCCACTCGAGCATCTTGCCTGTGAAGGAGAATGGTCACCATTTATGTGATCTCAGCATTGTGCTAATTGCACTCATCGAGGTTACTACAACCTCATCCTCCAACCATCGTAACCCACATGGGACGTACTTGTCCAAAAGTACGGTTGTACCTCCCTAGAGGTACAACTACGATGAGAGGCAACATATAATGTTTTATGATTCTTTTGGTTCATAAATGACATGTATTGCTCTTTTGAGAAATTTGGCCTGTGGAGGCCAACATTAACTCATCTATATAAAGTGTTGAGTTCCTACTTCAAGGTTCTCCATGACCTCTCGTCAATTTTATACCATACCTGCCTTAAGGTTTGGTTATAATAGTAATTGCAGTGGTTTTCTTTCCAGAAATGAGTCTATTCACAAAGTCTACCTAAGTATGCAGTTTTAAAAGAATAAGCATGCCGAACAGACAATCACGAGCTAAGTGATTCTACAAGTAAACAGGTGTGCCACTTAAACTACTTAATTCTTTCTAGAATGAGTCTACCCAAAGAATTTACATTAAGCATGCAATTTCAAAAGAATCAAAATGAGCAAACTCTGACCAGCCAATACTTCTTCAGATCTTCAGATAAGCAGGTATGTAAAATAACTATTCTATCTCAGAAGTCCTATTTTATTTTGTTCATACAAACTCTCTGTGCGACTTTCCCCTACCTCGGGATGTCGTGCAGCTGCGTGCGTTTACGCGTGTAGATGATACGAGGCTCAGGCCGCGGAGCCAGAGCGGGGTTCGATGCGAAGTCTGCAAAAGTGCTACGTTAATTATCATGCGGAGAAATAGAAAAACAGGCCTGCTGATAGAAAAAGGGAGAGGCCGCAGGGGTGTGCCCCTGCTGGCCGAAATCAGAAAAATGACAAGGGGCGAGCCCTTGCTTGCAGACAACCGCGGGGTGACAGGGGCTGAGCCCTCTGTCGAAAACACCGAGGCGACAGAGGGGTCAGCCCCTGCCGATCACAACGAAGCGGCAAGGGCTGAGCCCCTGCCGACAACAACAAAGTGGCAGGGGCTGAGCCCCTGCCGGCAGCAACAAAGTGGCAGAGGCTGAGCCCCTGCCAGCAACAATTAAGTGGCAGGGGTTGAGCCCCTGCCAGCAACGTTAAAGTGGCAGGGGTTGAGCCCCTGCCGACAATATAAAAGTGGCAGGGGCTGAGCCCCTGCCGGCAATATAAATGTGGCAGGGGCTGAGCCACTGTCGGCAATATAAATGTGGTAGGGGCTGAGCCCCTGCCAGCCAATGTTAAAGTGGCAGGGGCTGAGCCCCTGCCGGCAATAGAAAAGTGGCAGGGGTTGAGCCCATGCCAGCAACGTCAAGTGGCAGGGGCTGAGCCCCTGCCGGAAACATCGAATCGGCAGGAGCTGAGCCCCTACCGACAGACACGAGACGACAGGGGACCAGCCCCTGCCAATGGCGATAAGGTGGCAGGGCCTCGGCCCCTGCCTGGTAGAGCCAACGAATGGCAGGGGCCTCAGCCCCTGCCAAACCGAGTCACGACGACCCCAAAACAACGAAAGGCAAAAAGGTGCCGCAGGGGTGACTGGACCCCTGCCGGCCCTTCGACAGCCCCAATAGAAAAAGGGGAAAAAAAAGGTGACAGGGGCCTGAGGGCTCCCTGTCGACCCTCCGAAGGGCACAAGAGAGGCGGAAGGGCGCGGCAGGGCTGTGCGCCGCCTGCCGACCACCCGACGAGGTGACAGAGAGGGGGGGGGGGGGGTGAGGAAGAGAAGAGGGAGGAGAAAAGGGAAGACGACGTACCTGGGAGACGGTGGCCGGCGTCGGCGGCGTGCGCAGCGAGGGAGGAGACCGGCGCGGTGGGGGGGGGGGGGGGGGGCGAGGGCTGCGAGAGGGAGGCGTGACTCCCCTCGCCCTCCAACGTCTCTCTTAAAGGCACAGGGGGGCAACGAATGGGGAAACCCTTGGTGGGTTTCCCTAATCTGCCCGCAAGCGAAGGGGAGGAGGTGCGGCGCTCGGAAATGCTCGGGAGAGCTCGGGTTACTTAAAACCCTAAAGAAAAGGGGCTCGGGTCGGGTCCGGACCCGACCCGGGTCCAAAACATTTTTTTTTAAATTGCGGGTTTTACATAGAATTTCATCTGTACATGCATTAAGAGAGAAAACAGAGAGAGAGAGAGAGAGAGAGAGAGAGAGAGAAGAGGAGTCCAAAGGAGCAATTGCGGCTGTCACGATTTTTGTATATCAGAAATCGTGACCTAATGCTTGTATAAATACACTTAAGTGTACACAGTGGGTCGGGTCGGGTCTAGAGTAATATCCGAACCCGGATATAAAAAAAAAGGAAAATTATACACTTAAAATTATACACTTATGCATGAATGGAATGGACTCAGGTCTGGATCTGGTATAGGATCCAGACCCGACTCGGGTCTGGTATAGGATCCAGACCCGACTCGGGTCTGGTATAGGATCCAGACCCGACTCGGGTCTGGTATAGGATCTAGACCCGAAACATTGTACACCTTTTTCACTAATTACCTTCTCTGACTTGGATCCCTATGTTAAGATAATTAGTTTGGCTAGTTGTAGTAAACCATCGGTAAACTCTTTAAAACATTTTCAAATGAACAAGATCAGAAAATCACTGTATGCAAAGTTTAGAAATTAGCTTATAAGTGTCGAAGACATGTACTTACAAATTCTCAGTTTTAACTAGCAATAAAGGTAAAGAGTTCATGGAAAAAACTTTAAATAAAATCAAGCATCTAGAAGAAATACCTGGCCAATTGCTTCTCGCTCAGAATATTCTTTAAGTGCAGCGTTTGCATGTATGACACGAGGATTCCTGACCCTTTGGAAAGTCATACCGTTGCTAAACATGCTGAAGACTTTTGTACAACTTGCACCAATTCCATCAACTGTCAATGAGAAAAAGTCTAAAGCTCCACTTACTGGTTGAGCAATGACTCCTAAAAAGGCTTGTCCAACACCTTGGGCAAATCCTAGGGCACCATGTTGTCTGGCATTCTCCACAGGCTTAGTCACAACACCTGACACTCCAAATGCAACACCTTGTGCCAAAGCCTCAGTTCCACGGAGAATACCATCACCAACACCAGTGATTCGCCTCGACCATACCTGGAAATAAACCAGACCATCACCATGATCAGATCTACTCTTTGATAAACATTATAATAGTTAGCAATATAAACATTCTCCATCAAAATGTATCATGCCACAACTAAGAACTCCAACATCTTCATTGCCAATAAGTGACAAACCTGTTTTGACCTCCTTTGCAAAAATTGCCCATCTGTAGAAAGCTCAGCAAATCCTTTGCTGAGAGAAGCCAAAGTAGAGCTTGTCATGCCAAGCACATCCACAGCAAAAATGAAATGCAGGGGATTATGAATCAAATCTCTCCAGACACGGTTCAATATTGCATTAACAACAGCACTTTTCCGCAAGATTCGATTTCTGTGCATGACCTTCCTAAGATGAATCTGAATGATGTATCAATATATTTGTTAGCAAATGGCTCACCCAAAACACAAGCAATAACAATTAATATGCTAATAAGAACTTAAGCATGTGCCAATTAAAATTAATGAGAATAATCTTCTAATTTGACCAGCTGACCTGAATTTTAAAAGTATTTCCAAAAGCAGACAATATTGGACTCCACATGCCAAGGACGCCAGGTGGTCTTTGAGTAGGAGCAGGCTCCAAAGCCAGCTTCAATCTCATTTCAGAAACATCTATTAAGCTGAAAATTGGATAAAAAGAAGCTAGTAGTGATAATGCAATAAAGTTTAAGATCACTAGCACACAAAATGCTTTGCAGAGGAACCACTACTGGTGTGTTAAACAGTAATTGTTAAAGAAACTGAAATTCTTTAAACTACAGGCAAAACACTCGACCAAACAGATTGCAAAGGAATTACCCTCTATCAGCTGAGATAACATTTCATAAAAAATTAAAAGAGTTTGCAAACAAACAGAGACACTTATGCCATCAAAATAAAAAAGGTAAAAAAATAGATCAGCCACTATGTCACATAGGTGTGGATGCGGGTGCAGGTGCAGATATGGGTGCAGATGCGGCGATGCATCACTTTAAAAAAACTTGGGTGCGGGGGTGCGGGGAGGGTATAAATATATTTTTTAATAGTTTTAACACTACATGTATGTGTGTGCATTTATGTATTTATATATAATATAGATAAAACTGGACTTGGTTAGGGTTAACTAAATCTACTTTTGGACAGAAATGGACCTCAGTGTGGTTGACTTCACCTGACACAAAGGAAGCCATGTCCAAGTGTCGCACCCGCATGGGTGCGGGTGCGATGCAGCTGCGGTGCCCTGTTAGAAGAGTCTGTGTAACATAGATCAGCCATTATAGATGTACTCGAGAAAATTATGGTCCTAAAGAAAATGCTTTCATGGGCTTGATGTTAAGATATATGTAATATTTTGTCTTGTATATTTGTTGTATATATCTAAGAATAATAAAATATACATACAGGTATTTCTTCTTGTTAAGGAATGTGATATGTGTATTATAGTATTGGTGCTACCCCCATAACTGTATATATATTTATTCTTATCTTTGTAATCTGGCCTCTAGCCCATAGTCAAACAATTTTGTATTTTAGTGTAACCATCATGGGACATCCCCATATATGTTGTATTGCTCATTTCTTCTTGCTTAATGAAAGCTGATTACTCCTTTCTCTCTTTTCTCTCTACTTGCATATGCTAACCCTAGTTCTGTATATGGTATTAGAGCCAATATACATTTTGAGGAAAGCCATTAGAGAGTGAAGGGAAGTGTTATGAAGCTTTCATTACGGTGTGCATCGGCACTCTTCCTCGGGATTTGTGCCTCATTGCTGATGTCAACATTTTGGTCATCACTGGTGAGGGTTGTATCATCTGAGGTAGGAATTCGAGAGAGACTGATTTTAGAAGTTTTTCAAATCAAGAATCATTGCAATCCGATATATATATATTTGATTTATAGTGAAGTTTTGAAGGATTTTCTGGATTCACCAATTTTTGAGCCTAGCTTTGATCAATCCGTGGATTCTGATTTGTTGGATGTATTTTAATCCTTCAAGAATAGTTGTTTGAGGTCATTTTTAGGTGTGAATTCAGTGAGTATTAATTTTGGTGTGAATTCAGTGAGTATTAATTTTGGTGTGAATTCAATTATTATTTTTTTTTCATGTTCATATCTAGACATTTCATATTGAATAAAATTGGATTGCTTTCAGTAATGGTAATGTAAGATCCCTTGTGGTGGTGCATGTGGTTACGACTGTAAGGCCCAGGTCTATGGGATTGTTTCCGCAATTATTTTCAAAAAAGAAAAAGAAATTGCCACTTTTTTAACGGATCAGAGTTGGGGTCGTTACAACAATACTTATGGGATTCCCTTGCTATGTTGGGGAATAAAAGAAGTGTGAAAAGTGCAAGGATTGCAAGGCCTTCATAGATATAGATGTAATGAAGTGAAAAGAGTTATTACACCACATACAAGAGGCACAAACACAACCAAAATTGGTTCACTCACATAAGCCACCAAGGGCCAACAAGAACACACTTAAAAAATTAATATTATTGAAAGAAATGCACAAAGAATGCATAGCTTATAAGGGGGCCATAGCCCCATATTTATAAACAAAAAACTAGTTGTAGCCCCATATTTATAAACAAAAAACTAGTTGTATCTTTGACAAAAAGAGAAGAATCAGTATAACATGATCTATAACCCAAGTTTAACATTACTTTGCTAAACCTATCATACCAAGCTTTGGGGGCTTGATTAAGCCTATACAAAACTTTTATTAACCGAAAAACTTTTTCTCACTCGACTCTAAGGCCGAGAGGTGGATCTATGTACACTTCCTCATTTAGGTCACCATTCAAAAAGACAGTCTTCATATCAAGTTGGTAAATAGGCCACTTCCTAATGGATGCTAGGGCAATGAATGTTTTTACAGTACTCATACAAACTAAGAGAGCAAAAGTCTCTTCATAGTCAATCCCATATTCTTGGGAATAACCTTTGGCCACTAGCCTAGCCATATATCTTCCTAAGGATCCATCCCGTTTTGTTTTAACTTTATAAACCCACCTACATCCTATGGTATTTTTTCCTATAGATAATGATCCATCCCCTTTTGATTTGGAAGAGATAAAAGTTCTAGAGCCAAAAGAAATTTTCTTTATTTTTCCAAGAATACAATATTTGCCTTTCTTTGAAACCCCAAAGAGGTGTAGTATGTTAGAGGAATCATGAATCAATTGTGTTGTGCCCTAGACTACTTTTACAATCTTTTACTCATCTTCATCTTGGTTTCAATCTTCTTTTATTCGCTGCTTCTATTTGATTCCAAAAAAGCATCAATATGTAGAATGAATCAAGTGGAGTTTGGCATCAAATCCCAGATTGAGTTCTCAACTTGTTGCTAGCTAGACTCACCCTTAATCTCAATACCTTGCTTGTGGAGGAACAAAGTTGAAATGAAGAAGACAGCTGCTCAAAGCAGAGGGAGGTTTAGAGATTTTTCCAAGCCCTCACCAATGTTTCTCTAGTGATAGCAAAAGATGGTGGTGTAATATCACAAATTTCAGTCACGATTCATCACACTAACTGACCAAGCTCCTACACAAGTAGGAATGAGATTAAAAAAAAACAGCCATGGATAAACAGCTCAATTGAGAATCACCTAAAATACAATCACAAAAACTTTATGGCATGTATAGATTTAGTTCTCTCTTTAACAGCAACCTTTCCAATAACATGCAATTAAAGGTCAAGACAGACCTTGTATCCAATATTTCCAAACAAAAATCACTTCACCCATGCATACAAGTGAAAAAGGGAAGTATAAAGAATACATGGTCAATCAAAGAAGCGTACAAAGCACAAGAATATCCAGCACCATAGTTCAGCAGGACAAGATGCATGCCAAGATTTGTCCATAAAACAATGATACATCTACATAACAAACTCTCTGTACAGGACTGAGAGTAATCTATGGTGTATGTACAAATCCAATGCAATAAATATAATATATAGGAACACAAAATGAAATAATAAACAAAAGAGACATTTAGAGATACATAGCTGCTAAATAGACCTAACAAGTTGCAAGTTGACACCAGAACCAGTAGCAACCTTCATGATCTAGTTTGGTTATTTGAAAGGACTGCCTTGAATAACGATAAGAAAGAAGAAACAATAGTAACCACAATAATCTTAATATCCAAAAGAAAGAATTGCTACTCACTCTATTCGTAATTCAGGATCCACATTAGTAACATTTGGCTTCCCAGGTATGCGGTCCAGGCGTAAGCTTCCGTAGAAGTCCACCAAGGCCCATATAATTGGCTCATGTATGGATATCCGCCAGTACTTTTCCGTAACCTAGCACCATAAAACATCAAATTGCACATCCCTTTCTGACTAATGAGATTGTTTGCATACATTTACTGATTTCTAGGACAGCAGTTACATAACAAAGAATGGAACACATACCCGTACATAGACATATGGAAAGACCAGAAAACCATCAGCATTCTCATTACTCATTGTGATAGTCATTTTGAAAACAGGGCGATGTGCATCGCTCATTTGTTCAGGTGAAAGCAGCACTGGCATCATAGTAAGTGGAAGCTGGTTATCAAACTGCAAATAACCTACTATGAGCTTGAACCTGCGGCAGAAAATACAAATAACTTTCCATCATCCCTGAAAAATCCAAGGTGAAGTTTCTTTAACTAAAAGAAATATTGTCCACAAAGAGAACAGTGTCACATTAAAAGATATTCTCATCATTAATTACTGTACACATTCTAAGTGTCAGGACCTCATATCAGGGGTGTTTCATCAAGTTTGATAAATCTTCAAATGTGCTTGTAAGCCTTACCACATATCAGGTTCATTCTGGTCATTATAGCAGAGGCCCTAAATATATATTATATTTGACAGAGATGTTCCAGTCAAGCTTTGAACATGGGACCATTCTTCAGCACTATTGTAGCTGTCTTCCTTTTCATTCTCATGATGTCTTAGACGGTATCATTTAATAAGCCCAAGTTCAGATCTCACTTCTCCATATCATTTTCCCCAATATTTTCAGCATCTTTTCATCGTTCCAATTTTATGTATCTTCTTTCTTCCCTGTTCTTTCTATTTCTTTTCTTTTCTCCCACTATAAGATACATCTGGTTTGCCTAGGGGTGGTGGTGTTGACTCAACTATAGTTATTGGTATACCAAGAAAATAGCATCAATGGATGTCAACTCTGATAAATAAGTTCAGAAGTTATTCATGCATGTGCATTGAATCATGCATATTTTATTATTCAGCATCAGTTCCATGTATTTTTTAATATTTGATTTGGCATGATATTTGTTGAATGCTTGAATGGTAAGTTAATTATGGTAAATTACTGCTTGTGATTTCCTCTTAAATTTATGCATGACTTAATTTATGTTATTTCATTTACTGTTGGATTTTTAGAGGAATTTGTACGAGGACTTCAGTTCTTACCCATTTTCTAAAACTGTTTTTTTTTTTCAATTACAGGTGCTCAGTGACGAATAGGACTGGCTGGCTGGAGGACTCGAGGATTGTGACTTGGTGCTTGGGTTCTGACTTGTGTGCACAGGATTTAGCCGGAGTCGATTTTATATTTTGACTTTTGACTTATTGATTTAATTAATGAAATTCGATTTATTATTTTAAATTGAATCTATGCATAGAATGGTTTGTGGTATGGTTATATTAAATTTGTGATGTACCTTGGGTCCTTGAGAGGTTTTCTGTAATTGTTTAAAAAAAATCCACTATTTTTTGAGAGGCAGTTGGGGTCATTATAACTGGAGATGAATGTAAGCTCCTACAATTGATTTCTTATTCTAGTAACGCAAATGCTATAACTGGTGATGAAACTCGACACCCTATCACAGATATTGGAAGTGTTTTAATTCCTTTGTCAATCCTCTTAACCTTTCTAATGTCTTCTTAGTTTCCAACATAAAAAAGAATTGTCTCGGTTTCCAAACTAGTTGATGATTCAAATTCATGTGTTGTTTTCACACCTCTTGTTTATGTTAAGGATCTTCACATGGAGAAGACATTTGCTGAGGGAGAACATGTGGGAAACATGTATCTTTAAAGATGATCTATCACAAAAGCATGTTATTCATGTTTCGAAGCCCGAATTGCAGTCCAAGATATCTTGTCTTTTGAACGTATCTGAGAAAAATAAGTCGATTGTTTGGCATAGTCATTTGGGTCATTGTAGTCGGTCATTTATTGAAAGGTTGGTTTCTAATGGCCTTATTCCTAAGTCTAGTTTAAGTTCTGAAGCAAGTAATGTTATTTGTCCTTGTTGTCAATTATAAGTCATGTACTTCCTTTCAATATTTTGAATAAAAGGGTTTCAAAACTTTTTGACATTATTTATTCTAATGTTTGGGGTCCTGTACCCATTGCTTCATCCACTCGCAGTTGATATTATGTTTCTTTTATTGACAGTTTCTCTCGATTCACGTGGATGCTGTTTATGAAACAAAAAAGTGAAGTGTTTCAAATCTTTCAGAAATAACATGCTTTAGTCAGAAATCAATTTTTCAGAAATAACATGCTTGGTCCTGCCTCGTTTGGGGGCTACACCCAGCTCGACATAATAGTCGACCCTCTGTCCCTCCGTCCCTTTTTCTAGTTGCTCTTGAACAACAATAGCTCATAGTGTTGCTGCTGTCTCGAGCTTGGTCGACCCAAGCAAAACTCGACTATCACCGAGCGCAGCCTGGGATGGTCCAATACCCTAGGCTGACTCATGCGCACCAAATATCAAATCGGTTCCTTGCCAAACCAACTTCTTATGCCTTGTTACGCTCGGCTCAACTTGCTAGCAAAGCCAACTTGATTTCTTGTACCGAGCTCGGCTCAGTACGATCGGCTCAAACTTGGTTCGGGTTTGACCCCTGCGACGCAATGTCGCCTCGTCCGCTAAAATAAGGTTTTAACATCATTCTTTATGCAACACAATAGAATCCTTTTTAGCGCTCCACATCAACACAACAGACGAGACACGTTTACCGAGGCACGAGCCTTTAAGAACCTATGCTCGAAATCGGCAAAGATTCGAACCATCTCCAAGGTAGAGAAAACTTGCATACGAGAATAATGTCAGGATACTTCTAACTTATACGTATTATATATATATCTTTAACTCAAGGATAGTTTTGACTATTCTTATCTATTTTAAATTACTGTCATTTACTTTATCGTCGCACTATAATGTGCACAAGCTCCAGCTTTCTGCAATTTATTTAGCTCGATGTGTGGTTTCACACATCGAGCTCAGCTTTATGTCATTTACTTTGCCGCCATGCTATAATGTGCACAGGGTCCTGCTTACGCAATTTACTTAGCCCGATGTACGATTTCGTACACCGGACATCGCTTACGCAATTTATTTAGCTCGATGTGTGGTTTCACACATTTGGTGTAACGACCCCAATCCATACCCTTTAAAAATGCGGATTTTTTTTTTTTCTAAGAGTTGCGGAAACCTTCCCAGAGATCTGGGGTCCTCACAGTTCCACTTTCCATTGGATAGCCCATCCACCACAAATGAAGTTGCAATTATCATCCATATCAACCAACTAAAACTCTTTTATTAATGAGTAAGGAAATTTCAAAGATAAGGTTTTCTTCAACTGAAAGTAAAGCAGCAATTGCAGAAATTGAAAGAACTGAAAGACAAACGAAAGAGCCACAATATCCTCTACTGAAGCTGACAAGCCCAAGTATAACTCATCCATCCCCAGATGCATGTCCAACCTCACTGTTCACCATGACCTGTGAAAAACCAACAAAGTAGGGTGTCAGAACCGAAATTCTGAGCACAACTACTTCTAAAGAAACCAGGTGAGAGAAAGAACATGGATAAGATTTCATGCAGTGATTTGAGTGAGTGCAGATATAAAATTTTTTTTGCAACATTTAACTATCTATAACTACAAATAATTGCATTTACTCACCAGTCAATAACAGTAAACAGTGTCATATATCAATAACTAAATGATCAAACCTTTCAGCATGACTTCACAAAGTAAAGCGTATGCTGCCACCAAATGATGTCATGATATCAAGAATGATTCAAACATGCATGATCTAATGCATAACAGAAAAATGCATGATTTTATGCAATGCATGATTTCTTCTGTTATCTTTCATTTAAGTTTCATCTTTCCATATGCATGCCCTATTAGATGCACACATCTTTAAGTTCCTCTTTTTAATTACAGTGGCCCGCGGATACACCAAACGGGTACAATCCCCGAGGTCAAGTAAGTTCCCAGGGTAGCTTAACACACAATTTGTATTTTATTACTGGGTTCCAACTTAGCCCTCGACCGATATCAGGAAACAACACCATCCATCGGAACATTAGACCTCCACATCTAATGTCGGGGACACAAGGGACACCCACGCCCACAAGTGTCACTTCCTTGGTATCATAAACTCACAGCTGTGACTAACACACCACTCCCGGGTAAAGTGGCGGGTTCTCCCTAAAACCGTGGCCAGGAGAAGAACCACAATATCGAGTTCAGGGGCAACAACGCACACGGAGTTTTTGTATCCTCACAGTCTCCCCAAGACCGGATATCTAAGATTCTCATACTCCAGATGAGATATCCCAGAATGTATATTACACTGTTCTTATTCATTATTTTTATTTAAAGTTCATTCTTTAAGTTTGCCACACATATGCAAAAGTAAAGTGAAAACCCCGCATCCTCCCTTGCAGGGACCCATTCGGGACTCCAGCCCGTGTAAACACAAAAAACAGTGTAGTAAAGTGTCAAACCATCTTGTGTGGTTTAAGTGATGCTTTTAAACAAACATATATAAAAGAAAGCCAAACTCACGGCTCTCCAGGCCGGTGATGGTCCAATTTGGCCATCGGTACATCACGTAATAAAACCAAATTAATGATAAATTTACAACATTAGGCCAAAATGCCAAAAGCATATATATCCATGCCAATATAAACTCAAACATGTATGCATGTCATAATTCATTCATATGCATTTTCAATATGTGTGTGTTACCTACATCACATATGGGTCTTAACCAACCTGTGGTTTCTTTAAGTGTGTGAGTGTACATGTACCATTTCACATATAAATCAAGTGTACATGTTCAAGAAGACTTACTAATAATTGAATCATGCTCACACTCATGTGTACTATAGTCATAACAGTCAAGTGAAAACATAAATCTCCACGACAAGTGTATCCAACTGCGCATCCATATAAGCCAATATAACCATGGACATGAAACAACAACACTCATAAGCATGGTTTCAAAGATTCATGTGCAAGGATTCCCATATTTATACCAAAATGTATGTTGTCATCCCTTGATAAATTTTATTATATCATGTGAACACCCATGCATGTAGATTCAAGCAATAAAGCATTAGTTTCATGATTACTCATGCCCATGAAATCAACTAGACAACGATATCTGAATCAAGCACAACAAATCAAGTCTAAGCATATTAGCATTTTCATTCACCCGTATGCAAATAACCAGGTCTAACACAATTAGCTAGTATTATGCAAAAATTAAAGTGCTAAGCTAAGCTTCCATATGAGCCATACTATACATGAACAAGGGTTCAATCGACCCGTCATTTGTCCACAAGCATGGACAGTTTAGGAAATGTCATCTACCATATTTTCCTTTGTAAAAATATAGTCCAGCACCATTCGGCTGGGCTTGGCAGGGTTCCACACAACCCATGATCTTATGCTATCCTTCCACTCAATACTTATAACAAAACAACAAGACTAAAATTGTCAAAAACTGCACAATGGTCGTGCTAACTGGTTCTAACGCTAGTCAAAATAGACATTTCAGCTAGCCATTTCTTTGTCATTAAAAGATCAACAATCATATTTCTGCATCATCAACAGTTAAAAGGAAACATTCACAGCTAGTACTCCTAAATCAGCTGAGTTTCTTTCCTTTCCCTTTTCAACTGATGGAAAGCTTTTTCAGCAAGTTCAAATGAAGCTTAAGAGAAAATATACAATATTTCTGAAAACTTTGACTTTAGTATGCTAAGAGGTATGCTTCCAAATAAGTTCCAAGAGTGTATTTTACAACTACTTAATTTGTTGTGAAAGAGATGCATGGTTGGAAACAGTACTGCAAGAAGCCAAAAATGCAATGCAAGCATAATAGTTTTTCTTTAATATTGACACTTAGTATAAAGTCATTGATTAAGACTACTGTAGTCAAATGAACACTTATAAAAGAATTTCTATACATAAAATGACTTATAGTTTATTTACAAAAATATACACAGCAACATTATGGATTTGATATCAAAAGCATTGAATGCACATGGTCTAGCTAATAGCAAGCCTGAGCGTAACCCATATGGTCTTGAGAACGTCTAATATATGTATCTTTACAAAGAAAAATGCAAGTCATAATTCATAACTCTAGTAAGACCATATCTGCCTAAGATAAAATTTCAATACCTGAGACAGACCATTAACAACTTAAGAGCAATCTTTGAGTCATAACCTAAGAAATGCTCAAATTCCAAAGACAGAGGATGCAACAACCAATAAACCCCCTTTATATAAGAAAAATAGAAATCTCACATCCCCTTCAGACAACGTACATATAAGATTAAGAGTGAAATCACACAGCCTGTGGTCCAGTTCTTGTATATATATATCTTAATCAACATTAACTATGCAAAATCATAAAGAACGTCTAAATGGAAAACACAGATGTGGAATTTACTCATGCAGTTCATCAAGAAACAGGGTAAACTTTAATATATTAATGCTAACAAAACTGCAGACTCCATTTCCATTTGTTTCAATAGAGATTCGGTTTTAAGGATTATCAAATTCAAATCAATGAAATGGGTACATGAAATAGCACAGGATCAGTTTTGTATATACAATCTTTCAAACACCCATCCATAAACATCGGTTCACATGGAATCAACAATGCATGTGAATCATTTTAAAACAATCGATGCCTAGCATAAACCAACAACTCATAAAATTATTACCAATTTATTCCCTAAATAAAACTCAAGATTTCTGCAGCAAATAACGTTGAAACTGGGCATCCTGCTGAAACAAAAATTAATTGAACCAAGATACAAATTCTTCCATATGGTTTAGCACCCAAAATAAGCAAACTCCAATTTCCTCTTTCCCTTTAGTATCTAGGTTATTGGGTCCCAAAACAGAAATCCCCCAAAAATTGGGGTTATCCATTTCAAAGAATCGGAAACCCCACGAATGGGGCTAATTCGATACCACAGCCGAACCCCAAATCGTTTGGGCTAGGGATTTTTTTGCAATGTAGGGTTAGGTAAGAAAATCCCCAAATCGATTTGGGTTGGACTTTGTTTCAATTTAGGGTTAGGTACAGTAAATCCCCAAATCGATTTGGGTTTTTTTTTCGAAATGGGGAAACAACCTAATCCCCGAATCCTCCCCTCAATCCACCCACGGAATCGAACCCATGTTCGATTCCTCACCCCGAGTCCAAGAAGTACCGTACCAGTTTTGAAGCTTTTTCGGCGACCTAAGGCTGGAGGCGCATAGGCACGGTCGACTGGGGGTTGCACCTTGCTGCTGCCGTGACAGGAGTCTCGCCGGAGGTCTGTGATGGCCAAAACTTGCCGACGACCTCCCTGCCTCCAACGCGTGCGCACCGAACGAGAGAGAGCGAGACGAGGGAGAGAGAGATGAGGCTGAGTGAAGAGGGCGAGACCCCCTCTCCACTCCCCTCCTTTATCGGCCCCAGGCCCCTCCTTTTTCGCCGAGATGGGGGAGGTCGGTTACGGCCTGCGTAACCCCCCTGCCCCCCTTCCATATCCTGCAAGGGTTCTATCGGGCAACCCTTATCGGGTTGCCCCTTTTATAAAGAACTCGGGTCCGGGTCCGAACCCGTGACCCGCAATGCTGGGTCCATTTTAATAATGGACCCGGTTCGCCCATGAGTGCCGGATCCTCAGTTGAATTCGTGGATCCAATTGTGGGTCCGACCCTCCATACTAACTTTATTTATTTTTTTCTTCTTTTAATTACTATTAATTATTTATTAAATTTGGAATTTAATATTATACATATAATTTAACCCTCATTAATATGGATTCGTAAGTTGGATCCAGATGGATCCAACTATGGATCCTCGAATTCGCTTAATATATACATATATATGTATATTTCTATTTTATTAATAATATTAATATTATTTATTTATGAGTATACACACATATATATATATATATATATATTTAGATATATATAAATATATACATATGTATATGGATCCGGTATGTGGATCCCATACCCATCTACGCACCCCAATTGAATGATTATTCTCCGAATTATTAAATAAATTAAAAATTATTGTACTTATACGTATATATCAAATTTACGAAGTAAATGTATGCGGAAAACCCCTTTATGGGTCCTGGATCTGTAATTTGGATCTAGGCCCAATTTGCATAATTTGAAATATTTTATAATAAAAATTTCGGGTTTTACATTTGGCCTTACTTTATGTCATTTACTTTGCCGCTGCGCTATAATGTGCACAAACTTATGCTTTACTTTATATGTATTCTATATACATATATAATTTTATAAAGTATGCAATTTTACGTACTCCTACCTACTTTAGATTACGCTAAGTATATATTTAAAGACGCAAATTTGCGCATCCTCGCCGAATCTCAATTTTTAAAAGATTTCACATACCAGATTTCAAGCTCGCATTTTCCGATGTCTCGAAAACAAAACAAGTGTTTTGTGTTGGCATATTTGCAACTAAGTTTTCCTCCTTGAACCAACATAACAAAAAGGCTTCGACTACGTAGCCCTAGGTGGTATGTACATTCGGTCCTTTTCGGTATCCGAAATGATTCAAATATTCCCCAACGTAAAGCACGTGATATTAAAATTTCCAAATGATGTTTGGGTTTCCTTTTCAAGAAACTAATATCTTTCTCATCATAGTGGTACTATCAAACATGCATGGCATGTTAGTACTATGATGATTGGACTGGAGGTTTATGGTAACCTCGTAGTGCGACAATGCACCATAATTAAAAGAAAATCACATAAATGGAAATGATAGCCTTCACAGGCAAGATGATCGATTTGGTTTAAAAGACCAGAGCATGTAGAATGGGTCGTCAATTAAAGTAAGACCTGACATACCCATTTGTCTCTTTGGTTCTGTCAAGAGAGATGATGAGATGATACAAAAACTTTGATGGACAAGTTGTCAACAACTATGCTCCTCGAGTAGCAATGACTCGGTGTCCCCAGTCATCGGAGTTAGGGGACTGGGCTACCAAATATTATTCTAGGTGGTAGATCTTATTGGGTTCTGCAGAAGTTCGGATGCATCACTTGCCATTTATGCCTTTGGGAATTCTCTCTCGGTCATAGGCCGTTCCTTTAAGAACAGACTCAACTAGTTGTCTGGGGTATCAAAATAGATAAAATAACAAGCCCTCGGATAGTCTCAGTTGTTTCTACGTTTATCCTGTGTGTACCCTCAGGTCAGTTAATTATCAAAACAAGATTACCATGCTCATTTTACTTATTCTGAAACTGCACATCCCGAAAGGAACAACACATATGTTAGTCTTGTTCTGATTTTTTATATCTATGGACCTATCAGGTTTTATAAGTTTGACATGTTTTATGGGATACAGGTGATGATTAGGTTGATGCAACAGACAATGGCGCGATGACGTGATGATATCAAGATCCCACTCTTTCTCTGTCGTTTCGCTCCTGAGCATGTTTTATAATTTGTATAAGGGTTTCTTTTAAATTTCCTCTTTTTGTGTAAACTTTAATTATCAAAAGTCTTGTTTTGAATCTATGTGGTTTCAATGATTGTTTAGAGATACAAATTTATTGTGTAAGAAAAATTCACCTATAATGCGAGCAAAGGTCCGTTGACTTGTTCTTTCAAACACTGTTTTCCACTAAATTGCTATTTTAAACTCTGAAAAATGATTGATTGCAAAGCTTCAAACTTTTCCTAAAAAGTTTACAAGTTCGGAATTCTGGGGCGTTACATTCATGCTCCTTGCTCTCATGTTTTCTTAGAATAGGAGAGCAAACCTCCAAAAAGACATGCAGAAACTGTCCACGATGGGTTCAAATGAATTCTTAATTGGTGAATATAATGACTTGTATATCACCTCTAAGGAAAAGGAAGATGACATGTGAGATAATTTAAAGAATAGTATTTGTGCAAATCGTTGTTGAAAAATCATAAAAGAAAGAGCACCAAGTAGAATCTTAAGAATATGTTACATATCTACTGAAAAAAAGCCAAGAAAAAACCAGAAAAATGTAAGAGAGAAGGCAATATAAATTAGGCTACTATTACATCCAATACAGCTAGGAAATAATATAGTAGTCATTAAAAGAGGATAATGAAATTATTAGTTTCCACATGCAGATATTTGAGTGTTATTCTGTCAGATGTGACAAGTAACCCTGCAAAATGAATGTATTGAATGAAAGGTCAAGAAGAAGAGTGCACTGTGATTATGTCCTAATGTATACATCTTTCAGGTGGTAGCATAGAAGTGAAATCAATTGAAAAAACAAAAGTATATATACCTGCTAGTTGTTCCATTGTCAAAACCAGTTAAGTATGAAACATATACTCTTTCCAGGTATATGTACAAAAGCTCCCTGGGTTTGTGGTCAATCACAGAAACACCAATGATGCCAAATTGAACTGTGAGCTCCAGAGGTGCTGCCTTATTCTGCTTATTGGTTGGACCATATATGTCACCCCACCGCCTACTAGTTGTAGCTAGTTCATTTCTCACTGGTACATAGTCAACAACCCTAGCAACTTTGTTGTCTGAAATTTCTGTTATAAGAAGTTGAATGCAACATGTGTCCCCATCACATGAGATGCAGCTTCCAGGATTATCAATGCTGAATTTATGAAGTGAGACATTGCCTTCACATTGGACTTCAACATCAAGAAGCTTTTGACTGTATGGATCTTCCCATGCAAATTTAGTGGAAGATAAAGGTTGCAACGGAATCCAAGTATCATCACCAAAACCAGACTGACGAACATTAATGAATTTCTGAGGTGTTCTGTTCTCTATCCTGAAAAACACAAAATGATTCCATGTAAGATGCACTCTGCAGAATCATGAAATTGCATTGCTGAATAACAGTAAAAGGACGCACATCAAATTTTGTACCTGATGGGACCAATCATAGACCCCAAACGGAAAACAATTAGGAATCTTGACCCTTCCTCATAGCCACGAATTTCAATCTTCAAAAATTTTCTCTCACCATTGTACACCCTTAATAGTAAGGTCATATCATCTTCCTTAATTTCCAAAGGGAAACACCAATCAGAGTCTTCCAGTCGAACCTATGCCAAATGATAACAATTTCAGCACACACAGATAACTGATGGTCAAGTGAAATCATCCTCAAAATAGTTTATCCACAAAAGTTTGAGCAGAAGCCCAAAATGACCATCTGTATAACAAACATGCGGTGAACAATATGGACTTCTTGAGCCCAACTGACACGAAAATGGTAAATTTAATTGTACACATTGGAGGTACGACAGAGAACCAACTGGGTTTATGTTTGTCTTGTTTACATGGCTGACTGAGTTGATTTGTGCCGAAACTAGCCTTTGGCTTGGACCCCAGGCCTTGTATCAGACAAGGCAACTCAACATCTTGGTGGCAAGATACAAATGCCAATATGAATAAATATAAATATATGTGTGTGTGTGTGTGTGAGCACGCTATATATGCATACATATATAATACATGTACACATATTTTTGTAGGATGTATATAGGGGTTAATATTTGGTGGTATTGTAGGCACGGAACTATATGGAACTATTGAGCTGGAAATCATAGGTATCTTATGGATGTGATTGAAAAGAAGTCGTCATTATGTATATGCCGGACCCGACCCGATTTATATACTGGATCGGGTTCAGACCCAATCAATGTATAATGTAAATTAGCTTGTTATTAAGGGGTATTTCTGTACCCTAGTTTTATATACTCAACATATTAATAGAATGATAGGCGCAACCACAATTGACTGACGCCCTTTCACTGGAACCTCTCTCTCTCTCTCTCTCTCGGTGACAGGTCTGTGTAGAGATCAATGACTCCTTTCTCACATGGTATCAAATCAGCGTGACGTCTGGGAGAGAAGAGCTGCCTCATTTTCATCCTATCAACGTGAAAGTCGACAGGCGCGTGGATCTAACCAAGTCTGGGTGTGAAAAGGTTGATCTCGGTTTCACGGTGACAGACCTCGTTTTGGTTTCACGATGACAGACACATGAATCTGTGAAAAACTCGACCTCCACCTTTAATCTGTGAGAAACTCGATCTCCACGTGAATCTGGAAACGCAAAGTGCAGGTTCCTCTCTCTTTCTGTGAGAAACTCGACCTCCACGTGAATCTGGAAACGTAAAGTGCAGGTTCCTCTCTCTTTGTCAACTTATTCACCTTTAATTTGAAATCATAGATCTGTTTTTATTTCAGATCACTGTGATTCTTCCAATTTTCTATAATCTGCACTTCTGAAATTTCAGTTAATCTCTGCTGTTTCATGGGTTCTGAAATTATTTTTGATCGCATTTTCTGGAAACACAATATTACTTTTTTTTTTCTCTTTCTGTCTGCCGAGTACCACCACGTGAACTTATTTTCTACCATCTGTTAGCCGAGTGTCCTGTTAGTCGAGTGCTCTGTTAGTCGAGACATGCTTCTACCATCTGAAGCTGATTAGCCGAGTCCTCTGTTTTGTTTCTCATACCTAAGTGTCAGTTCAGTTTTTTTCTCAAATGGATTTTACTCATGCGCAGTCATGTCTGTCCTCAAGCTTTCTCGGTCAACTAGTCTTTGAAAAACTGAATAACTTCAATTTCTTAACCCGGAAAAGACAGATCATCCCATTTATAACGAGTCAGGACGTCTCTGGTCATGTTGATGGATCGGTTCCACTGCCTCCAAAATTCATTTCGCAGGAAAAAGCGAACGATAAAGGAGAACAATCTATTGTTCTTCACAAGAATCTAGAATATGTTGCTTGGATGAAGAGGGATCAATCGCTAGTGGCATACATTACTTCAACTCTCTCACAGGAGGTCCTTATTGCCCTTCCTGATGATTGTTCGTGTAATAAATGGCAAAAAAAAAAATGGATCGGGTCGGATCCAGTTTTGGACCCGACCAGGATCCAAAGGGGGGACAGGCGGTCGGGCACCCCGACCGTCTCTCCCGTGCCTCTTAAGGTCGAGGGAAGGGAGGTGAGGGAGGTTCACGAACCCCCCTCCTCACTATCTCTCTCCCTCACCGCCTCTCGATCTCTCTCGTCTCTGCACCCTCTGGAGGCCCCTGTCGACCCGACGCCGACGATGCTGCCGCCGGCGACCACCAGGTACGCACCTCCCCCTCTTTCGTTCGCCACTCTCTCTCCTCTCTACCTCTCCCGTCTCTCTCTCCCTCACCTCTCTCTGTGGTCACGGGAGGGGTTAAATCCCCTCCCTGTGCCCCCTTTTTAGCAGGGGAGGGGCACAACACTCCTCCCTGCCTCTTGTTACGACAGAGGAGGGGTTCGGCCCCCTCCTCTTGGCTGTTCTCCGTTACAGCAGGGGAGGGGCCGAGCCCCTCCTCCCTGCCTCCTGTTACGGCAGAGGAGGGGTTCGGCCCCCTCCTCTCTGCTCCCTCTGTCACGGCAGGGGAGGGGCCGAGCCCCTCCTCCCTGCCTCGTGTTACTGCAGAGGAGGGGTTCGACCCCCTCCTCTCTGCTCCCTCTGTCACGGCAGGGGAGAGGCCAAGCCCCTCCTCCCTGCCTCCTGTTATGGCAGAGGAGGGGCTCGGCCCCCTCCTCTCTGTGCCCTCTATCAAGGCAGGGGAGGGGCCGAGCCCTTCCTCCCTGCCTCCTGTTACGGCAGAGGAGGGGCTCGTCCCCCTCCTCTCTGCTCCCTTTTAGGCAGGGGAGGGGCTAAGCCCCCTCCCTGCCCTTTCGTTTGGCAGGGGAGGGGCTGAGCCCCCCTCCCTGCTTCGTGATACGGTAGGGGAGGGGCTGAGCCCCTCCCTGCTCTTTGTTACGGCAAGGGAGGGGGCCGAGCCCTCCCTGTGCCTCTTTTCTCGTTAGGCAGGGGCATCGCCCCTGCCTTCGCTGTTTTTCGGCAAGTCGGGGCAAGCCCCCTCGCCTCGCTTTTCATTGGCATCGGGCGAGCCTCCGTTCGTTGTTGAAAGGCAACGTGCGGCCTCCTGCTTCCCCCTTAGTGGCTCGCAGGGAAGGGCCTCGCTTCCTTGCTCTCTTGGCTGGCAGGGCGAAGCCTCCCTCGTTGTCTTCTTCGAGCAAGGGTGCGACCCCTTGCCTCCCCGTTGTTCGCTGACAGCATGTCAGCAGGGGCTCGTGGCCCTGCCCCTGCTTCTTGCGCTTATAGCAAGTGCGCATGTGCACAATGCCCCTGCCTTTGCTTCCCTTACGTCAGGACGGTGATAGTGCCCCTGACTTTCTATTTTGGTATTAGCTTGCTAAGATCGTTACTTTTGCAGCTCGTACGACGGATCCTGCTCGCGCTCCGCGACCCGAGCCGCTAATCGCGTACATCCGCGGACGACAGCAAGCTTGCAACTCTCAAAGGTAGGGGAAGATTGCACAGAAGACTTGGACAATTGAATTGAGTTCAATTAACTAAAAAGGACAATTAAATAAATATATATGCATACATATATCATATATATTTATACGAGTACACATTTAACTCAAGGACGCAGTTTCGCAATCCTTGTCATTTACTTTGCCGTTGCGCATCGCGCACAGGTTTTGTGTTGCACTCCTGTTTACAGTTCCTTTACTTTGCCGTTGCGCATTGTGCAAAGGTTCTGCGTTGCACTCCTGCTTACAGTCTTTACTTGCCATCGCGCGTTGTGAGAGGGTTTGCGTTGCACTTCTGCTTACCGCCTTTACTTTGTCGTTGCGCCTAGGCTCTTGCTTTTGCATATGTGTTGGTATTGCATTGCTTTTGCAGATGACGTGCAGGTTCTTGCGCTTTGCGTATGCCTTAAAGGCATCCTCGTGGAGGATGCAAGAGACATCTATCACTCACTCTTGCGACAAGAGTTTAGTTGGGAGCTGGCGATACACCTCCGTTTAAGGAGAGGGATACCTCGGAAGGATCCTGGCTCTTCGTGTGCGCAGTCCTGCAGAGTCGACTTGAGATTTTAGGGAGCTACGCAAAAGCATCAAAGACTACTCCAAATCAAAGCATTTTGAAGGATGTTACTGGCTGACTTTGCTCGCCTTCTTGGCTTATCTCGGGTGATCCCGAATTGGGGGTTCGAGCGAACTTCTTAGCGGGTGTTCTGTTGAGAAACCCGTATCCCGTCTATCGAGGCCGGTATCGAGTCATGCGAGACATGTAGATACCCCAATAGCGGATGTGATTCGAGATAATCACATGCATAATGTTGGCACAAAGTACTGCTGTTTCAAAAGATAAAGTAAAGTTGATAAACTTTACATCTTTGTGAAACACTCTTGTTAAGGCTTCTATTGAGGAGCTATACCCCCTTCATCCTAGAGTACTTATAGTCGTGCACGACACGTCTAGTACTGCGATGATCGGATGAGACGATCGTGCGACCTCGAACAACGCAAAATGCAAAATGCTGTAATCACATAAATGGCCTCACATTCGCCTTCACAGGCAAGATGCTCGAGTGGTTTAAATACCACAACATAGAATGGGTTGTTAGTTAAGCAACCCCTAACGCACCCGTTCGCTTCTGGTTGTCTGTCAAGGGAGAGGACAGATCGGTACAAAAACTCTAATGGACAGGTTGTTAACAACCACCCCACGGGCAAAGATCCGGCCTCCCCAGTCATTGGAGTTAGGGGATAGGGGCTACACAAGTTAGCTCAACATTTTTGCAGAAGTTGGATGCATCCGTGGCACTGCTTTTCAGCCTCTGGGGAATCCTCTCTCGGCTAGTGCCGTCCCCTTTGGAGCGGACTCAACTAGCTATTCGGGTTATCGAAAATACATAGAATAACAGACGCCCGAACTAGTCTCAGTTGTTTCTATGTTTTGCCTGCGCGTACCCGCAGACCAGTAATTATCAAAACATAAGGTCTGTTCACACTGGTCATGGGTCGTGAGATTCACTTGTACTACTGATAAGCTTGCACTACTGATCCACTTGCACTACTGCTTCGCTTGCACTACTGCTTCGCTTGCACTACTAATTCGCTTGCTTGCTCGATAGTTCAGTATGCTACTCATTGAACTGTGCACGCCTGTCAAGGCGTTACTCTAGTTGGTTAAACTGCTTACGCAGTTTTTTGCGGAGTAATAAGGAGTTTCTCATGCTAGTTAAATGCTTATAATAATAGCATTATACCAGTTGCTACATATTAGCATGTGACTTGCTTTATCCCTTGGTTGAACTGTTTGGTGCTTATTGTAGCGTAGCACTTGTTGGCTTGCATCTCTTATGATTGATGTGATTGCATACAGCTCGTAATCTACGAACTGGTGGCAACTAGGATTGATGTGACCGCTTGTCTTATAAGTTGCTTACATAGTGTGATATAACTGTTGCCGTATGATTGCTTATGAATGGCTTGTGATGTAATGGTTTATGCCTTACGATTAATTTAATTACTTGTTGATGGACTGAACCATTTTATGGTAATTATATGTTTTACGAGCATTGTTATGAGTGCTTGTCTTATTCATTTGTTTTGTTTGGCTGACGGGTAGAGTTAGTTACCCTTCGCCCATAGAATCAACTGAATTGCCATATCTGCGCGTTCTCATATGTCGTTTACAGATGCTTTGAGGGCCTATTTGAGGATTGCAATATTCCTTGTGGCAATCATACGATGCGTAGGATTATATGCTTATGCGTGGAGTGATACGATGCATATTGTTGATATACATGCTTGTGCCCATATTGTGGCTACTAACATCGAGAGTAGTAAACTGTTCGGAGCAGTCGATTGTATAGATGCGTGTATCACCGAGTAAGGTGTTTGTCGAGCACCTGATCTCCAAAGGATTATCTGCGAGGGCGTGTATGATCAAGACCAGGTACCCGACTAGAGTGGTAGATTCTCTGTGAGGATGTACACTGTCCACGAACGGGTAGCCGCAAAGACGGTGAACTCCTATGAGGAAGTGTATGGTCCAAGACCAGGTATACCATCTAGGGCGGAATTCCTTGTGAGGTTATACATGTCCCAGACCAAGTGATCCGGGCATTGATCTTGTTGTTCGTATTAGTGGCTATCGACCCCGAGAGGGGTTATTTATGTTGATGCGTGTATCGCAATGATTTTCATTGGATATGGCATCTGTTGGGGACCGGTTTCCCAAAGGTTTCGCTGTGAGGTTATACTTTTCCCAGATCGGGTGACCCGGCTAGACGGAGAGATTCTCTGTGAGGATGTACACTGTCCACGAATGGGTAGCCGCAAAGACGGTGAACTCTTGTGAGGAAGTGTAGGGTCCAAGATCAGGTATACCCTCTAGGGCGGTAATTCCTTGTCCGGTCGTATATCTCTCAGACCGAACGATCCGACGTGGATCTTGTGTTTTCGCTTACCATAAAAAGTTATGGTGAGCTGTGACGATCTTTTGAGATTGTTTGTGATAGCCAACTATGAATTCATAGTTTCGGCTTTCTGTTTTAGCATGATTACGTGCTTGACTAAGGTGTGAGAATCAGATCGTTAGCGATTTGAGTTAGTGATCATGTTTTAGACCTTCTACGGAAGGGTGAGCTTTTTCTGAGAAAGTGCGACGCCTTAGTGCGTCATAACCGGTGACGGTTAGTCGCGTAAGACTTTGAGAGATGAGGATAGATTAAGGTCGTTCAGGACAAAGCGTTGGTTAGAAGTAGTGAGTGACAAACGATGTCCTGATGGTGATTAGATGCAGAGACCTCGTTCTAGGAACGAGGACAAACTTGTTGCGTAGTAGTTCACAGCCTACGATCAATTGAATCGTATGCTGCGTTTGTCAATTGCACTGCTTACTGTTTGCACTACTTGTGCATTCGCACTACTTATTCGCTTGTACTACTTACGCGTTTGCACTATTTACCTCCTTGCATTGCTTACCTGTTTAACTGCATATCTGCTTTAAACTGCGTAACCTACTGAATTAAATATACTTAATTCAGTTTCCTGTTAGTCTCTCTTGTGCACCTACTAGTTTTTCGCGAAACTAACCCATTCTATGGGTACAGGTGATGATTAGGTACTCTACGGGCGATGACGCGATTGCAACATGGCTTCAAGACTTCTTCTTCCTGCTCTTAGCTCGCGTCCTAGACGTTATGGGTTTGTATCGGATTTTCCTTAGGATATCCGAATCTTGCGAGTTTTGGTTCTTTTAGCTAACGTGCCCAAAATTATCAACTTGCCTTATGATTTATCAAAAGAAGAATCTTCCGCTGATTTCATAAACAAACTCTAAAGGAAAGAGATATTTCTAGTCTGTTGCCTATTTTTCTGAAAAGGTACGCAAGTTTGAAATTTGGGGCGTTACAGTTCGGCTAAGGAACTGTGGGATAAGTTAGTTCAAACATATTCACAAATTTCTGAAGCAAGAATTATGTTTCTTAAGCGAGAGTTTCAAATGCTGAAGAAAGATTCCATGTCTATTATGGAATACCTGAACAAAATGAAAGGCATCACAGACCAGCTGGCTATTGTTGGGTGTCTTATCAGTGAAAAAGATAAAGTGCAACAAACCTTGAGTGGATTGGGGCCAGACTATCATGTTATGACGACAACCTTACTATGTTTACCAGAACTTCCAAAGTTTGAAGATCTTCGTGCGAAATTATTGCAATATGAAATGACTCTGAAAGGATCTTACGAAGATACTCATGTAGATTCAAGAACACAAGATGTGCTAGCTATGGGAATGAGTTATGGTCGAGGACGAGAAAGTTCTTTTCGAGGAAAGGGAGGCCAAGGGAGAAATACCTATGGAGGTCGTGGCATACTTCCAACACCAAATATACAAGGACAAAGACCCATTCCCACATGTTTCCTATGCAACAAGAAAGGGAACATTAAAGCAAATTGTTGGTTTAATCCTCAAAACAAAGGGAAAGCTCCACAAGCAGAAGCTTGGAAGGATGAAGAAGTAAAGGAGTTGCTGTTGGCAGCCTTGGCAGGATTGAATATGAAGCAAAATGACAAAGGAATTTGGTATGTCGACTCTGGAGCAGCTACTCATGTCACGGGTGATGCAGGTAAACTCTTGACTCTTACTCCTTATGTTGGTAAGAATAGCATAGTCACAGGAGATGAATCTCATCACTCAATCTCACATATTGGAAATGCCATTATACCCATGTCAAAGTCCTCTCTTAAACTTCCAAGTGTCATCCATGCACCTAATATTCAAAAGAACATTGTTTCTGTCTCAAAACTCGTTGATGATGCTAATGCTTCAGTTGAATTTACTCCCTCTTCTGTTTATGTCAAGGATCTTCGCACGAGGAAGACATTCGCTGAAGGAAAACGATGGGGCAACATATACATCTTTCAAGAAGATCCTTCCTCCATTCATTCCGACTACTCATCCTTGAAGCCTCACCAACGTCAATTTTTTGATCCTGATTTTATATTTACTATTTCTGAATGTAATAAGCCAAGACTTTGGCATAGTCGTCTTGGCCATTGTGGTCACCATTTTATTGAAAAACTTGTCTAGAATAATCTCATTCCTAAGTCAAGTCTGAGTGCAGAGGTCGTTGATACAAAGTGTTCTAGTTGTCATTTATGTAAGTCATATTTTACCTTTTGCTTCCATTAATAAAAGAGCTTCAAGGCCATTTGAGGTCATTTGTTCAGATGTCTGGGGTCCTACCCCAATTACTTCTCTTTTTGGCAGTAAATACTATCTTATTTTCATTGATAGTTACTCACGTTATACTTGGATATTTTTTATGAAGCACAAATCAGAAGTCTTCGGATTGTTCCAGAGACTTCATTCTTTTGTTCAAAATCATTTCTCTACCAACATTCTCAATTTCCAATGTGATGGAGGAGGTGAATTCTCCTCGAGTGACTTTGTTAGTTTCCTTCAACATAATGGGATAAAGAGAAGAGTGTCTTGCCCGCATACACCTCAACAAAATGAGATTGCTGAGAGAAAGCATCAACATATTATTGAGACTGCAATGAGCATGATGCACGGGAGCAATCTCCCTGTATCATTATGGACTGGGGCTTTTCACTCCACAGTTCATGTGATAAATCGACTGCCCATGAGTATCTTAGAAAATAAGGCACCATATTTCTCTCTTTTTGGCATACAACCTGATTATCATGAATTTATTGTTGTTGGGTCTGTTTGCTATGTTCACATTGACAGTTCACTAAGGCACAAGTTCCAAGATAAAGCCTTAAAATGCAGGTTTATAGGATATGCAGAAGACTACAAAGGGTACAAGTGCTATGATCCCCTGAGTAAGCATGTCAAAATATCAAGGAATGTAATTTTCGATGAAATGAACTTTGATGATCAGAATGCTAATTCAACCCTTCATGCTGATAACTCAAGCCCCAACGTTGAGGTATACTACCCATGGTTAAATTCAGAACTCTTTTCCAATGGTAAAGTAGACTGTCCAGCAAATTGCAGTCATAAGGAGACACATGAGGAATCATCCAATGAAACTCAAACGAAAGAGAATGTTACACATGACTTGGAGCCAACAAGGTATAAGGGTGTTGTGTACACCCGACGAGAGAAAGAACCCTCATTCATTTCTTGTACAAGTACGGATCCATCTGATCTCGCTTCACCGATGATGGATATCAGAAGATCCTTACAGATTCGACATCTGCTTGACAGGTGGGTAAGTTATAAAACATTTTCATTGGATTTTCAGTTGTTCTTGACATCCATAAGTAAAGAGGATGAGCCCCTCATGTTCTATCAAGATGCGAGCTCTAGAAGATGGGTAGAAGCAATGAATGAAGAAATGGAGGCCTTACATGAATGTGGGACAAGGGAGATTGTACCTAGACCACTAAACAGAAATGTTGTTGGATCAAAATGGGTGTACAAGATAAAGTATAAACCAGATGGGAGCATCGAAAGGTACAAAGCTAGACTTGTAGACAAGGGATTCACACAAGAGGAAGGCCAAGACTTTGATGAAACTTTTAGTCCTGTAGTTAAAATGAGGACCATTCGCATTGCGTTGAGTCTAGCCATTAAAGATGGATGGACATTGAGCCAGTTGGATGTAAAAAATGCATTTCTGCACGGGGATTTGAAAGAGGAGGTCTACATGGAACAACCCACTGGATATGCAGAACGAGACGCAAAAAAATATGTATGCAAGTTAAAGAGAGCACTCTATGGTTTGAAACAAGCTTCTCGTTCCTGGTTCGAATGTGCATTGAAAAGCATGTTGACATCATTGCAAATTTGGTATGTTATGATTTTTGCATATGATGCATTGATGATCAAAATGAATCATCGTGTGCCTGGTGAGCCTCGAGCTTGGGTTGCTTCACATTTACTTGTTTTTCATGCATCGCAAAAAATAACATTGATATTGTTTTCTATATTACACTGTTCTACATTTTCTACCGGGGGGTGGTTCCTTGATGAACCTCGCATTTGGAAATGTGAATTTGAGGTATTAATTTTGCATGCTAAATTGTAAATTAATGAAATGGATATTAATAATAACTTAAGAAAAAAGAGCGGTATAATGTACCTTTTGAGATGTCTCGGTCGAGAGTACGGGACTTCTGGAGTTGCGGTTTTGGGAAAACCGAAAGAATACAAAAACTTCGTATGCATTGTTGTTGCTCCTGAACCCGATATTGAGGTTCTTTCTCCTGACCACGATTTTAGAAAGAGTTTGCCACTTTACCTGGGAGTGGTGTGCAGACACAACTGTTGTTTTGGTATACCAAGAAAAATGACACTTTGTGGATGCTGATGTTCCTGGTATCCCGACATTAGATACTGATTTCTAATGTTCCGATGGATGGTGTTATTTTCTGATATCGGTCGAGGACTAAGTTTGAAACCCAGTAATAAAATACTTGTGTGCTAAGTTACCTTAGAAACCCTACTTGACCTCGAGAATTCTTACCCGTTTGGTGTATCTGCAAGCAACGGTAATTAAAAAGAGGAACTTAAATTGTGTGCATTTAATAGGGACATGCATATGAAAAGAAAATTCTAATAAGATATACTAACTTATTCATGCATTGCACTGAAGCCATACATATTCCTACTATGCATTAGATCATGCATGTTTACTTGTTCCCTTAACTGTTAAATATTGGTAAATGCATAATGTTGTTCTCTAATGTATGTTAAATGATTGTATTGCTTAAAATGTGATATCTTTTATTTATTAATTGCTTCTCCATGCTTAATAATTGTTCTCTATTGCATGAATGCTTAATTGAATTATGAATTTGTCATAATTGTATCACTCTAAGTTATTGCATAAATTCCTATCTTTATTCTTTATGCTCATTTGTTTTATTAGAGGTACTTGTACTCAAACTTTCGGTTCTGACACCCCTACTTCTATGACTTTTCGTAGCCGCAGGAGATCAGTAAAGTGACTCGCTTATGTAAGAACGACGAGTGCTACACGGTTGCTAGACAGCTTCACAGATAGACAACGTGGCTCTACTTTGCTTTCGTTTCCTTTACGTTTACTTGTTATTGCACTCTGATTCTTTTTATGCAATTGTCTCGAAACTATTATTTTTTAATTAATAAAATTTTGGTTTTCTATGGTGTGGATGATAAATGTAAGATCCTTTGTGGTTGGTTGGTTGGTTATCCAATGGGGAGTGAAACTGTAAAGACCCTGGGTCTCTGAGAATGTTTCCGCAATGGTTCTTTTAAAAAAAAAAATCTGCATTTTCAAGGGGTATGAGTTGGTGTCGTTACAGGTTTGATATCAGAGCCACCACAAAATCTTACACTTTTATCATCTCTTTTTATCATTAATTTTTTTATTTTGGTAAGTGAGCCCGATCCTGAAGTGTTAGTAAGTTGTGCCTTGTGCTCTAGAGCAGTCTCCTTCACTGGTAAAGCTATTTAATACTTTTAGTTAAAGCATGTGAAATTCTAATGAATGATTGCATTCATAGTTTAATTCTCCTTTGGTGTGAATTAATATCCTTGGTGTGACTATATGAATGTATTTGTTCAAGATCAATCTTAAAGGGGAAGGATCGATCAAGGTATAACTTTTTCAATTTTTATGTTTTAGATGTATACTTACACCTATTCAGTATGCTCTAATTTCACGGACGAAATTCTTTTAAGGGGGTAGGGATGTAATATTGTGTATTTTGGTACTTAGTCATTTTATAATTTCGACGAAAATTTGGCTAAGTTTGGCAGAAAAAAAGTTTGAAACTCGATTTTTAGACTGAAGTCTTTGAGTGTGGGCTTGACCCAGGTCTCATCAACAAGGTCGAGACGAGCCAATCGAAGCGTGAGAAATTTTTTTAATTTTGACCTTTAAACTCAAGCGAAATTCAAGTTATTTTTGGGTGAAATTCCCAATTTGATATTAGTGTTATATGTCGATGGATGCGTCTCAGAATTCTGAGCGCATCGATATTTTATTTTCCTCGATTCGGGTTACAGTTGGTACGGAAATTGTGTTTTTCTAAAATTGAGCAGTTTGTCAAAACACATGCGGATTTGGATCAGATTGAATCCAATGCATAAGATCCGAATTATTATGGATTTGGATCTTATGTAGGACCCACTTTAATTTGGATTTAATCTAGATCTTGATCCATTTTTATTTTGGGTATGGGTTTGGATTTTGGATTCGGATCAAGATCCAAATCCATGCCTAATATTTTTATATCTTTAAATTTAATTAGGAGCTTTAAATTGGAGTTAATTAAGTATAAAAAGTCTTCCTAGTCAATTTGATTATTTTTGGAAGCTTTTAAACTATTAATAATTAATAAATACTTAATAATTATTTATTTATTTATTTTTTATTAATTTCGAGATGGTAATGGGGGTTGACTAGGGCTTCCTAAAATGAGCCCTCTTGCTTACCTAAGAGGCCTTGAAGGACTTTTAAGAAAGAAGGTTTGAAAATAAAATATGTAAAATTTTTCAAAGAAGTCAAGTTTTAGGAAATGAAAGTTTTTGAAAAAGGGCAAGAAAGGAGAGGGTCCAAGAGGGAAACCCACCCTCTCCAGCCCATCTAAAGAGGGCTGGAGAAAGGGGGGAGTTGTTAAAATGTACCTATTATATATATATATTCTGTTTATTACATCAATACCCGATAGGGGTATTTTTGTAATTTCACAGTTGTTTTAGAAAACAACTATTTTTTCTTTTTTGAACAAATGTAATTTTTATTTTTTATTTTTTCATTTCTTTTTTTATTATTTTTGAGGACCAAAAGGGGCTCCAACATAGAAGTCGTTGGAGCCCCCAACGGTCACAAATGTGACCGTTGGGGGCTCCCAACGACTCTATGGGAGCCCCCTTTTGGCTCTCCTTTTGAGGCCCTTTGGCACTCCTTTTTCCTCCTCCTTCTCTTGTATAAATAGGGGTGATCCCCTTGTGTATTTTTATCTTGGAGAGCTCCTCTCTCTTTTCAATAAGAGGCTTTGTATATTGTTGCCTTCTTAAAGGCTTGTGCTTGTATTGTCCCTTCGTGGACTTGTGATATTTTCTCTTTTATTCATTGTTGTATGTGCTTGTATGCACTCTTTATATTTCCGCAATATCTCATTACATGGTATCAAAGCCACTCGATTCTTGAAGGAAAGGTGTGGTTCGTGTATCTCTTATTTTGGTGGACATCTTCTCACTTCTTGGCAACATCATGGAGACAAAGATTGATCTTTCTTTCAAACTCAATGGAAAGAACTATATGATGTGGGCATCGGCAATGGAGAATAATCTCAAAGGGAAGAAGCTTTGGGGTTATGTCATGGGGACCGTTCCGGAACCTAAGCTTATGCTCACAAAAATGGAAGAAGATCAAGAAAAAGCTCCTGAGGGGGATGCTCGTCTCAAAGCCATTGAAAATCATCAAAAGGAAGTAGAAGATTGGGAAAGCAATCACGCAAAAATCCTTGCGTGGTTTATGAACAATGTGGAGCTTAAGGTATGTGCTAATATAGCTAAATTTCGTCGAGCCAATGAGGCTTGGTCCTTTATGAGGGGTATGTATACCCAAAAGGATCTTGCAAGAGCATACTTCTTGCAAGAAAAAGTTAGAACCACCAAGCAAGGTGATTCTAGCATTCAAGACTACTATAGTGCCCTTAACCCACTATGGGATGAATTGGCTCTTTTAGAGCCAAAGTGGGTTTCTATGGAAGATGTTGATTTAAGACAAAAACAAATGGAACAAGAGCAATTGTTTCAATTTCTTTTTGGGCTACGCCCCGAATTTGAGCAAGTGAGATCCTCACTTCTCCATAGATCTATTTTTCCTCCTATTGAGGATGCTATTGCCGAAATCACTCAAGAGGAAACAAGGCTTGGCATGAGTAAGCATGTTGATGAAGTCCTTGCCGTATCCAAACCGGGTAACAATGTTAGAACCTATAAGCCTCCTCATTTTGGGAAACAAGGGAACTACAATGGAGGAAGAAAAATGATTGTTTGTCATTATTGCAATGAGCCGGGTCACATTAGACCCATTTGTCCAAAGCTTATGGGAGCCTTCAAGCCTAAAGTAGCCTCTCTTGAAGAAACCACCTCCAAAGAAGATGAAGGCAAAAACAATGACATTAAAGAAACTCTTGGACAAATATCTATGGCTCTCCAACAAATGCTTAAAGTTTCTTCCTCCACATCGGGTGCGGCCATTGCTTCGACATCATCACCCGGTACGTATTCTTGGATCCTTGATTCCGGAGCTTCTTTTCATATGACCCCTCATGAGAATGCACTTAGTGATGTTTGCATCAATTCAAAGGACTCTTGTGTCTCAACGGCCGATGGAACCTTTTTGAAAATTTCAAGTATTGGCTCTTTTAAAGATTCTCAAAATTTTTGTGTTCCAAAAGTAAGAGTTGTTCCCAAATTAAATTTAAACCTTTTTTCGCTTTCTCAAATTGCCGACCATGGATGTGAAATATCTTTCTCATCTAATGGTTGCTTTGTGCAGGATCTCCGGTCCGGGAAGCGGATTGGCCAAGGCCATAGAAAGGGAGACCTCTATTATATGGACCATCTTGATCTCCCTACAAACTTTTTTTGTTCTTATGTCCAAGAAAAAAATATGGAAACTTGGCATAAAAGACTTGGTCATCCAAGTTATTCCAAAATGTATCTCTTTCCTTTTGGAAACAAATTTTGTAAGGAAAAAGAAATTAATTGCAAAGATTGCATTTTTGGAAAAATAAAGTCTATTCCTTTTTCAACTAGATCTTTTTTCTCATCAAGGCCTTTTGAATTGGTGCATTCAGATGTTTGGGGTCCTTCTCCGGTTATGTCTAAAGGGGGTTATTCATATTATGTTACGTTTATTGATGACTTTACTCAGTATGTTTGGATTTATTTCCTTAGTCATAAGTCGGAAGTATTTACTTTCTTTAAAGATTTTCATAAAAATGTTCAAAATCAATTTCAAAGTAACATATCTATTTTAAGATCCGATTCCGGTGGTGAATACTTATCTCACGAATTCCAAAACTATTTAAACCAAAATGGCATTTGTCATCAAAAGTCATGTCCTAGGACTCCTCAACAAAATGGCCTAGCGGAAAGGAAACATAGGCACATTATAGAAACCGCTAGAACATTGCTTGTGTCTAGAAATATTCCAAAAAAATTTTGGGCGGAAGCCGTTCTTACCTCAACCTATCTAATCAATAGAATGCCCTCTTCTAAGTTAAAAAATGCTTCTCCCTATGAGAAACTCTTTAAGTTTTCACCCGATTTTAATCGACTTCGTATTTTTGGTTGCAAATGTTTTGTCCTACTACATAAAAGGGATAAGTTATCTCCCAAAGCAATTGAATGTGTATTTTTTGGATATGGTGAAAATCAAAAAGGGTATAGATGTTATGATTTTAAGAATGATAAACTATATGTTTCAAAAGATGTAACATTTCTCGAAGAAGAAAACGGTTTTGATAAAATAGAAGAGACAAATGAAATCGATTATGTATTCTTATATGATCTTATTGATGACATACAAGAAGATTCTCTTGAAAACATAGATGACACTCACGAGGTATCCCCTCTTGACATAACACTCTCAAATGATAATAATTCAAATACAAATGTTCATGATAGCAATGCCAATATAAATGTTTACTCAAGAAGAAATCAAGAAAAACCTATTAGTGCCCTCGAAAAATACTCTCAAATTTCTGAATCCATTGAGGAACCACAAGTTAGGCATTCTTCTAGAATATCAATACCCCCAAATAGGTTTGTCTCCTATGACTCTTTAACTCCCAACTATCGGGCATGTTTGATAACTCTACACTCTTATTTTGAACCAACCCACTATAATCAAGCTAAATCTATACCTCATTGGGTTGAAGCAATGCAAGTTGAACTAAATGCTTTAAAAAAGGCCAATACTTGGGAAGTAGTTGATCTACCCTCACACAAAAAACCTATTGGTTGTCGTTGGGTCTTCAAAGTTAAAACTAAAAGTGATGGCTCTTTGGAACGATATAAAGCAAGATTGGTTGCTAAGGGATACTCCCAAGAATATGGTATTGATTACGAAGAAACATTCGCCCCCGTAGCTCGTATGACAAGTGTCAGAACCTTAATAGCTGTCGCATCAACCAAAAAATGGCCTATTTATCAACTTGACGTAAAAAATGCTTTTTTAAATGGAAGTTTAAGTGAAGAAGTTTATATGGGTCCACCACCCGGAATAAATATTAAGCAAGGTCAAACACTTCGGCTTTTAAAGGCATTATATGGTCTTAAACAAGCTCCTAAGGCTTGGTATGATCGTTTTAGTGATATCATGATAAAATTAGGATTTCATTCTTGTTATACTGACACTGCTCTTTTTGTTAAAAATGCAGGTTCTAGTATCGTAATTTTGTTGCTTTATGTTGATGATATGATTATCACTGGAAATGATCAAAGTAGTATTATTAATGTTAAAAATATGTTAAAAGATAATTTTGATATGTCTGATTTAGGTTTTCTCAGATATTTTCTTGGAATTGAGGTTGCATATTCTCCTAGAGGATATATTTTGTCACAGATGAAGCTTGCTGCAGATATATGTTCTAAGTCTGGGATTTCTGATGATAAGAAGGTAGAGACTCCCGAGGTTATTAATGCCAAGTTACGGTTAGAGGATGGGGTTCTTCTGGAAGATCCTACACCTTACAGACAACTCATTGGGTCTCTTACATATTTAACCATCACCAGACCAGATATCACTCATGCGGTTCACTCAGTCAGTCAATTTCAGCATGCTCCTACAACCGTGCATATGAGTGCGGTTCTCTGAATCATTCGCTACATTCGGAATACCATCAATAAAGGGCTATTTCTATCCTCCTCTTCCCCTTTGAATCTTCTTGCTTATACTGATGCAGATTGTGGAGGTAATCCCAATGATCGAGTCTCAACTACTGGTTTTTGTGTCTTTTTAGGGGACTCATTGATTGCCTGGCGATGCAAGAAGCAGCAGAAAGTTTCACTATCATCCACTGAAGCTGAGTACCGGGCAATGGCAACCACAACAATGGAACTTGTATGGCTTCGCAGTTTGCTTAAAGATATGGGAGTTGATATTACTGAAGTCTCCAAGCTGTGTTGCGACAATAAGAGTGCCATCTATATTGCAAGCAATCATACTTTTCATGAACGTACGAAACATATCAAAATGGATTGCCACTATGTTCGTGACAAATTTTTACGAGGAACTATTGCTCTGCCATATGTCACTTCAGAATATCAGTTGGCAGACTTCTTCACTAAAACTCTTCCGGCTCCTCGGTTCATGTTTCTTCTCGGCAAACTTTCCGTCCTTCCCCCGTAAAGTTTGAGGGGGGGTATTAAAATGTACCTATTATATATATATATATTCTGTTTATTACATCAATACCCGATAGGGGAATTTTTGTAATTTCACAATTGTTTTAGAAAACAACTATTTTTTCTTTTTTGAACAAATATAATTTTTATTTTTTATTTTTTCATTTCTTTTTTTATTATTTTTGAGGACCAAAAGGGGCTCCAACATAGAAGTCGTTGGAGCCCCCAACGGTCACAAATGTGACCGTTGGGGGCTCCCAACGACTCTATGGGAGCCCCCTTTTGGCTCTCCTTTTGAGGCCCTTTGGCCCTCCTTTTTCCTCCTCCTTCTCTTGTATAAATAGGGGTGATCCCCTTGTGTATTTTCATCTTGGAGAGCTCCTCTCTCTTTTCAATAAGAGGCTTTGTATATTGTTGCCTTCTTAAAGGCTTGTGCTTGTATTGTCCCTTCGTGGACTTGTGATATTTTCTCTTTTATTCATTGTTGTATGTGCTTGTATGCACTCTTTATATTTCCGCAATATCTCATTACAGGAGTCACCCCCTCTCCCTCACTTTATAAAATTAAAAAAAAAGAAAAGGGAAGGGAAAGAGAGAAAAGAGAAAGAGAGAAGAGAGAGAGAAAGAGAGGAAGAGGGAGGAAGATGAAGAAGAAGAATCTTCTTCTCCAGCCATCCAACCACTATTTTTCTTGTCTCTTCCGATTTTGAATAAGGTACGGGTCCCCTCTCTTGAATCAAGTGGGATATTGGGTGTAGATGGGTTTTCATACATGGTTTTAAGGAAACTCATGAGAAAAGTGTAGATCTATGAGTCTACTCCAACATGTATGAAAGAGGATTCATGGATCCTCTTCCATAGATGAGTCTCTCTTTTCCAAACATAAATTTCTGTGCATACTTCTTTTTATGAAAAAAAACAGAGTTTTATGGGCAGTGGGTATGCTTATCTTGATATTGCTTTTAGTGGATAACGATCTTCATAAAAGATGCATATTATGTAACGTGGACGTAGACATGCCAAGGATGAATATAGGATTGATTACATGATCTTTCAGGAATGCATATGAAATCCGTATGATACTAAAGGCTTAATTAAAAAAAAAATCTGTCCAAGCTTATTATGAACATTCTGCATGGTTTATTTCTGTTTATTTGTGGTGTTCTGTTGTGAAGGATTTGATGATTATAGGTGGGATCTTGCTCCTGATCCTCAACTTCACGTGGAGAGGAGAATCCTTATAAATTTAATGGCAGGGCATGGCCAAGCCTGGCAGCACTCCTAGGGTAAATACAATTCAAACAATAGTAATCATTATAGTTGTCTTACAAATATGCTAATCTTGCTTAGGAATCAGAATAACCCAAGAATCAATATGTTTAAGTGATCACGTTGATGTCTGAAACGTAGTTGCCATGAAACCTTATTAGAAAACCAAATGCATGACCATGGGTTTACCAATTCACAGAAATTCAGGTTGCAATAATGCTACAGTTACAATGTATCATATTAGACACCAACACACCACTCTGTAAACACTGAGGAATCAAATATGTCCACCAACACACTGGATGAGCATAATCACTCCAGCCACCGAGTATGTGTTCTATTTGTGTCAGCCAAGCAGCATCCGCATGTACAAGAATGTTTGCTTCAAGTTTATAACACTTATGAATCTGAATACCAAGGAGCTAAGAGATTATGATGATCTGGGAATCGGTTAGCACTGTTAAAGTTTAAAATCATGTAGTAAGCCCATTACATGTTTATACATAACACGGGAATATAACAATATGGACAATTTCTAGTATGCACATTTCGTCAGTTTTCTCCAGTTATTGTCCCCTACCACCATTAATACACCATTTGTTGAATATGCCAAGATTTCTGTGTTTGTATTAGGAGTGCAAAAGATCATACTGGTATATGTCCATTTAGATGCGAGTTTTTTTTAGAGAAGTATCAGCAGTTGGCCTAGCATTACAGTACAAGAACAGTACATGAAATACAGAATAGAAGAAGACTGCTCTTAAGCATCCAATCAACACTCAATTTTTGTTTCTCATAGATATTTAAAATCATATTTTAAAATGTAATGTAGAATGAATTTTTTGGTACCCAGTTAGGTGGGTCAGTCACCTGATCCCATCTTCAAGTTTGAATGTGAATATGGTCTTTAAAGCCTCATTTAGGTCTTTGCTAATTTATTTAAGATTTCCTGAACGACTAATAATTGAGGATAGAATGGTGAGTCCTTCACCCACCAATAACCAACTTCAGACTTAATTCACTGTGAATTGACTATGGTCAGTAAGTGTCAATCCATCCAAATCCTTTCGTTTTATGCATAACGAGACTTGGAATGGTTTTAAAAAATTTGCATAGTATACTAGCTGAGTTGAAGAATCACAAAATGTAAACCGGGTTGTATGAACGTGAAGTCTCAACGTGTAACTGATTAGTTATTTAGGCCAAGCAATTTTTGTTTGCAAATTAACTTTTGTATGTCCGATACTTATGTTGTTGTGTATAAGCTATTGCATGCTCTTATTTGGCATTACTTTCATTATCGTTCGTCAGCGACCGTATCTTCACAGCTATGGTATGCACCTTCTGAGATGTCTCATCGGGATTATGGGACTCTTGGAGTTGCGATTTTGGGGAAAACGAAAAGATAAAAAAACTCCGTGTGCTGTTGCCCCTGAACCCGATATTGAAGTTCTTTCTCCTAGCGATGGTTTTAGGGAGAGTCCGCCACTTTGCTTGGGGGTGGTGTGTAGACACAACTGTTGTTTTGGTATACCAAGAAAAGTGACACTTGTGGATGCTGATTTCTAATACTTCAATGGATGGTGTTGTTTCTTGATATCGATCGATGACTAAGTTTGGAACCCAGTAATAAAATACTTGTGTGCTAAGTTACCTTGGAGACCCCACTTGACCTCGGAAATTCTTACCCGTTTGGTGTATCCACGGAGAATATTAATTAAAAAAATTTACTTAAATTGTGTGCATTTAATAGGGACATGCATATGAAAAAAAAATTATAATAAGAAGTAATAATTTACTCATGCATTGCACCGAAGCCATGCATATTCCTGCTATGCATTAGATCATGCATGTTTACCTGTTCCCTTAACTGTTAAATGTTGGTGAATACACAATGTTGTTCCCTAATGCATGTTAAATTATTGTATTGCTTAAATTGTGATCTCTGTTATTTATTAAATGTTCCCTCATGCTTAATAATTGTTCTCTATTGCATGAATGTTTAACTGAATTATGAATTTGTCATAATTGTACCCCTCTAAGTTATTGTATGAATTCTTATATGTATTCTTTATGCTCATTTGTTTCATTAGAGGTACTTGTACTCAGGATTTCGGTTTTGACACCCCTACTTCTATGGCTTTTCATAGTCGCAGAGGATCAGTGAAGTGACTCGCTTCTGGGAGAGCTACGAGTGCTATATGGTTGTTAGACAACTTCACAGATGAACAATATGACTCTACTTTGCTTTCGTTTCCTTTACATTTACTTGTTATTGCACTCTGATTCTTTTTATGCAATTGTCTTGAAACTACTATTTCTTAATTAATAAAATTTTGGTTTGCTATGGTGTAGATGATAAATGTAAGATCCCTTGTGGTTGATTGGTTATCCAATGGGGAGTGAAACTGTAAAGGCCCTGGGTCTCTGAGAATGTTTCCGCAATGGTTCTTTAAAAAAGAAAAAATCTGCATTTTCAAGAGGTATGAGTTGGGGTCGTTACAGAATTGCTGAAGAACATATATGTGCGTACTGTGTGCATGAACACATGCACATGAGTGTGTATGTGTGCATGTGTTTTGAGTGTGTGTGCGCATGTGTGTGTATGTCAGTTCCAAATAAACCAAACAGTTATAGAACAAATGAGATTTCTAGTTGAACCATTGAAGGACCAATCTAACATGTGCTCAAGGCAGCTATCCTAGACGTCATGCAAAGTGTATATCCGAACCCACACATGACTAAAATTGGTTCGAGTTTGTCCAGACTTTTAGATTTCTCTCAAAAGCATTGTGATGAAACCTGAAGAAAACCAGCCCATGTAGGCCTTAAAATATGGCAAACAATGAAAATGCACAAAAGAAATCCACCAGTATGATAGTACTATTACTTACCAATAACATAGCAACATGAAAAAGAAAAATCACCAATAGAAGCAATTGCTAGAAAAACACAGTCCCACGTCAACAAACTGCATGAGCAATGAGTTACCTGGAGTTTTTCTGATTCACAATTTTCCTGATGCGAAAATGATACTCTCGAATCAAATGCATGGACAATTTTTGGTTCATCTTCTGTGCTCAGTCTAATATAAATATCTTGACCATAACGATTGGTAAAAGTCATGAAAGGGCGAATACTTATTACCTGAAATTCAACATAAGCTTCAAAACACACACACACACACACACAAACAAACAAACACACAAAACAAAAATATTTCAAACAGCACCATTGCAATACAAACCTTTGTTGGAACAGATTGATAAGGGCAAGGTTTTACAGAAACAAATAGATGGATGAAATTTTTAGCACTATCATAGGCTTTAATGACAATTGAGCCATCCTGAAAGACAAAAGTTGTTAGCCATTTCTACCACATTCGTTTAAATAATCCCCAAGGGGTTTGAGGCATTGGAAGGTGCCTTGGCCACTAGACGGGCGGTCAAGGTTCCATTCCCATAAGTGCCAAACCCCTTGCATTAATGAGGGCAAGGGATAAAAGTCAAGGGGTAAGCCCTTGATTATCCCTTGCACAGCCGAAGCTGGGTGACTCCCTGGGGGCAAGGGGTGCACCACGGGTTTACACCATCAGGAAAGTGACTGTAAGTACAGCAGGCTGAGCCAGCAGTACTAGGTCTCTAATTCCGAGGGTGGTTTCCCCATCCTTCATGGAAAAAAATAGCACTGATAAAGTTTTAACATACCAGACCACCAAGAGTAGAAAGGTCATAAACTGGACCAAAAACTTGCCCATTAGGTCCACTAATTGCAGCAGAGAGCCCCATATTTATGAAATTTATCATTGAGACAATCGTATATCTTTCAACCATCTCCTCCCAGGTAATTTGACTGACAACATTCTCATTGCCTTTGCACGAAAGGAATGAAGAAGAATAATGTCTTCTTGATGGTAGGTTTACTAGCCTACATGTAAGTGGAGGACACCATGCACAATCAACCCAGTATGGAGCATAAATACTGATAACCTTTGGTAGCAGTTGTTCCATGCCAAGGTTTTGATCAAGAATGACATCAACAACCCTGCACAGTATTATTAAGCTGGAACACCTCTGATAAACCCAATAGATTGGATACTTCATAATTAACCAATTTGAAATGCATGAGACAAAAATATATTGTAAAAGCTTCATCACGCACCTTCCTGAAAAAGAGCTCCTCAAACTCAATGTTTTGGATGGCTTCTGGTTGGCATGGGATATTAAGACAGCTTCCTGTAAAATATTGGTGTCAACATACCGAAAATTGATAGCAACAGAAATAAACAATGTTACACAACAAAGAAACATTACTCAAGCAGAACTGAATCTTACATTTATTGGTTTCCAACCCCCTTGTAGAAAGAGCGAAATATATAAAGGATTGTGCAAATCAGCATCATAGATATTTATGGATTCTCCAGGATGAAGTACTACTCGAGATTGAATCACAAAAGCACCACTAGGTTTTCTTTCAAGAACAGAAAGCTCTGCAGATAATGGAAGAAAATTTTTAAGAGACAGTGGAGACTTAAGCACAAGCTTCCAATCATGGATGGGATCTGAATGAATATCGTTTCCAATCTCTGTGGCCTGTGTGCTCAAACAAAACCATAGTCCATTGGCATTCTCGGAAGAACTCCCACTCATCAATGGGCAGTGAAGAAGGTCCTCAGCCTCAATGAGAGATGACAGACAAAATTGAGGAACTTCATCAGGATGACCATCATCCACTGACTTAACAAACCTGTCAGAGAATGAACTCCACGAATATTCACTTGAATCTAAGGGACTCTTTGGCAATATCTTTAATATGCCAGGAGTTGTCAGGCCTGACAGAGGGAGTGGGATACTTTCTCCTGGTTTCAGAAGTCCAACCATCTGACATTTGGCACCATTACGTATCTTTCTTCTATTTCTTGTCCATCTCCTTTGCCGGACATGCTTTAAAGAATTTTCATGGTTGAATGAGTAAGGCCACTTAAGATGTTCAAGGTCAGATGAATACACCCATCCATCAGCAGTGTTTACTGACGACATATATACATTCCAATCGTCAATCCATTCCCATCCTGGTGGCAACTCAATAGCAGGGAGTACCTAGATGATGCAATAAGAAAGATAAGAAAGTCCTAACACATAAATGGAAGACATACAATCACACAAATAATGATTCCTAGAGAAAAAGGTTAGGGAGAATAAACACTTCACACAATACAAGTAACACCAAAACATGCTAGAAGCACTTTTCACACTGTTCAGTTTTAAGAAAGTAATGACATATTCATGAATATTAAGCTCAAATTATGAAGAAGCAGGGCGGTATATCAATATGGTTCATTAATACTAGGTGACACATGGAACATAACATATAAAACACTGATCAAGATGATAAAACAATGGATATAAAAAGGCAAAGCAAACAAATAACCAAGTCCCTTAAAGCTTACAAAATGAAACTACATAAATATTGTTAAGGCATGTATGCCATGATTTTTTTCCTGTAGTTAAGAATTCTAACCGGTGGAGAGGCTCAACAGCTAGTGTTGAGCCCTCCAAGTTGACTTTGAGTCAACAAACAAAAAAGACAAAAAAAATGAAAAGAAAAAAAGAAAAAAAGAAAAAAAGAAAAAGAAGAAAAGTAAAAAATACAAAAAGAATTACAACATATTCATAATTATGAATATGCGCAAAAGAGAAATGACTAAAATACCCTTGCGGGTTTTACAAGAAAAAAGAAACATATATATTTACATATATATATATAAAGATAGATACATATACATATATACATGATGTATATATGTATATGTATCTCTCTTTATATATATATATACAAATATTTACATAAAGAGAGATACATTTTAACAATAAGACCCATATTTAAAAAAAAAAAATTGTTGTTTCGGATCTGGATCTTTACCCTCTCCCCCCCCCTTCTATTCTATTTAAACCCCCCATACATCGTGCACTGCTTACACAATTTATTTGGCTGATGTACGATTTTGTACATCGTGCATTGCTTATGCAATTTATTTAGCTGATGTACGGTTCCGTACGTCATGTATCACTTACACAGTTTATTTAGCTTGATGTGTGGTTTCGCACATCGAGACTTGTTTTATGTCATTTACAATGTCGCCGCACTGTAATGTGCACAGGCTTATGTTTTGATATATATGTATTATATATACATATATATAACTTTGTAAGGTATGCAGTTTTGCGTACTCCTGCCTACCTTGCATTACGCTTGCATTTAAAGACGCAGATTTGCGCATCCTCGCCAAGTCTTTAAAGAAAAAAGAAATTTCACATGCGAGATTTCAAAGCTCGTAATATTCATTGTTTCGAAAAGCAAAAATGAATATTTGGCGGTTGTAAATTCGCAACCAAGTCTTTTCCTCAACCCTGTGTATCCCTAAGTGGTACGTATAGTTCTTTATGATATCCAAAATGACTCGGATACTCCCGACCTAAAACACAGGACTTTGAGATTCATAAATAGTGTTGGAGTTTCTTTCTGAGAAACCTGTACCCCTCTCATCGTAATGGTACTATCAGATATGCACGACATTTTAGTATTATGATAATTGGATGAGAGGTTTATGGTAACCTTGTAGCGTGCAAATGCATAATGATAACATGAAAATCACATAAATGATGATAATCGCCTTCATAGGCAAGATGATCGAGTTGGTTTGAAAGACTAGAGCACATAGAATGGGTCATCAGTTAAAATAGAACCTGACATACTCATTAGTCTTTTTGGTTCCGTCAAGAAAGAGGATGGGATGGTACAAAAACTCTGATGGAGAGGTTGTTAACAACTACGCTCCTCGAGTAGCAATTGACTCGATGTCCAAGGTCATCAGAGTTAGGGGACGACACTACCAAAAAATTATCCTAGGTGATAGATCCCATGTACTTCTGCAGAAGTTGGATGCATCCCTTGCCACGAATGCCTCCAGGGAATTTTCTCTCGATCACTGGCCGTCCCCTTAAGAAAGAACTCAGCTAGTTGTCCGAGGTATCAAAATAAATAAAATAACAAACCCCCGAGCAGTCTCAGTTATTTCTACGTTCTCTCATGTGCGTACCCTCAGGACAGTTAATATCGAAACAAGATTATCATGCACATTTTTCTTATTCTGAACTGCACATCACGAAAGGGACAATGCATATGTTAGATTTGTTCTTAATTTTGATATTTATGCACCTACCAGATTTTTATCAATCTAACCCGTTTCACGTAAAATGGGGATGTAGCTCAAACGGTAGAGCGCTCGCTTTGCATGCGAGAGGCACGAGGTTCGATACCCCGCATCTCCATTTCTACCCACTCAAATCCTAACTCCGCCTGTGTATAACCGTTTAGTTATACACTGCCGGTCCCAAGCCCGGATAAAGGAGGAGGGTTGTGGTAGGCCAGTGACAACCAGCATAAAAACTTAGTCACACCCTATGAATATGAACAAATATGAGAATTTCGTTGGGGCGTTCCCTATTGAGCGACACGCTATACTCTATAGGCCCGGAGGCAGTGATAAATGGGCAAGGGTCGCTAGGTCGTCGCCCAGAAGCGACGCGTCACACCGGCACCCGAGTGTGGTGTCAAATAGGCAAGGGTTCCCTCACTTTGTTGGACGGGTGGGGGTAAAGAAGATAGTTCACGACCATAAAATTAGGTTAGCCACTTGGAACATAGGGTCTTTAACTGATAAGTTGGTAGAGTTAGTAAATGTTATGTAGGAGAAAGATGAATATTTTATGTCTATAAGAGACCAAATGAGTAGGTGAGAAAGCAAAAGTGATAGAACCTTGGGGATATAAGATTTGGTATACAGGAATAAATAGGAATAGGAATGGAGTAGGGATTGTTATTAGTCGTGAGTTTATAGATAATGTAGTTGAGGACCGTAGGAAGGGTGATAGGATTTTACTTATTAAATTAGTATTAGGTACGGATATTATTAATATTATTAGTGTTTATGCACCTCAAGTAGGTTTAGATGATTACATTAAGCGTCAATTTTGGGAAGATTTAGATAAAGTAGTACAAGGGATATCTTATGGAGAAAAGCTTTTCATCGACGGTGACCTTAAGGGACATGTAGGCATTAGTAGGGATGGGTTTGAGAGTATCTATGGAGGCTATGATATAGGAGAAAGAAACGAAAGTGGAGAAAGGATTTTAGATTTTGGTTTGTCCTATGATATGATCTTAGCAAACACTTGGTTTAGGAAGAGGGAGTCTCACCTAGTAACATTTAAAAGTGGGGTTAATACGAGTCAGATAAATTTTTTCCTACTTAGAAAGAGAGATAGGGGTGGTTGCATCGATTGTAAGGTTATACCGGGAGAAAGTGTAGCTACACAACATAGAGTCTTAATTTTAGATCTTAGAATTAGAAAATGCCGCAAAAGGGATAGCCATAGGATAGATCCTAGAATTAAGTGGTGGGCACTGAAAGGAGCTAAACAATAAATGTTTGTAAAGCAGGTAGTTAAGGAAGTTGATTGGTGTCTCGAGGAGGATTCAGAATCAATGTAGAATAAGATAGCGGGTGGCATGAGAAAGGTGGCTGAGGAGGTATTGAGTGAGTCTAAAGGCAGTGCACTGCTAGGAAATGATACATCATGGTGGAACGAGGATGTCAAATTAGCTATTAAGGTTAAAAGAGAGTGTTATAGAAATCTAAGTAAGAGTCGTGATAATGAGAATTTGGAGAAGTATATGATAGCAAAGAAGGAAGCTAAAAAAGTAGTTCGAAACGCGAGGGATAAAGTATATAAGGAGGTTTATGACAAGTTGGATACCAAAGAGGGCGAGAAGGATATTTATAGCCTTGCAAAGATGAGAGATAGGAAATCGAGGGATCTGGGTATGGTTAGATGTATCAAGATGAAATGCAAAGGGTTTTAGTCAAAGATGAGGAGATTAAGGAGAGATGGAAAGATTATTTTGATAAGCTATTTAATGAAAGTGATGCTCAGGATCTTGGAGACTTCTCCATTCCTTTTCATGAGATGAATCATGACTTCATGCGCAAGATTCAAAAGAAAGAAATTGCAGAAGATTTGAAGAAAATGAAATCAAGGACAGTTGGCCCAAATGGTATACCTATCGAGGCTTGAAAATGCTTGGGTGAGAAAGGTTTATAATGGTTGACAAATTCTTTTAACAAGATTTGGAGGACACATAAGATGCCTAATGAGTGGAGGAAGAGTACTTTGGTGCCTCTATATAAGAATAAGGGTGATATACAAGATTGCACAAACTATCGTGGTATAAAACTCATGAGTCATACTATGAAACTTTGGGAGAGGGTGATTGAGTATAGGTTGAGGAGGGTTGCCATGATATCGGAGAATCAATTTGGTTTTATGCCTGAAAGATCAACTATGGAAGCTATACATCTTCTTAGACAACTTATTGAGAGATATAGAGAGAGGAACAAAGATTTGCATATGGTTTTTATTGATTTGGAGAAGGCATACGATAGAGTACCTAGGGATGTTCTCTGGTGGACAATGATGAAGAAAGGTGTTTCTCTCAAGTACATTAGTATAATTAAAGATATGTACGAAGGAGTAGTAACCAATGTCCGCACTTGTGGAGGGGTGACAACCAATTTTCCTATAATGGTTGGGTTACATCAAGGATCTGCATTAAGCCCTTTCCTATTTGCTATAGTGATGGATGAGCTTACGAGATCAATTCAAGAAAATGTGCCATGGTGTATGTTGTTTGCTGATGATATTGTTTTGATTGATGAGTCTAGAGTTGGGGTTAATACTAAGTTAGAATTATGGAGACAGACATTGGAAGCAAGAGGTTTTAAGTTGATTAAGAGTAAGACAAAATATATGGAATGTCGGTTTAGTAAGCAACAAAGTAGTGATGGGAGTGTAGTGAAGCTTGGTGAGCAAGAAATACCGGTGGATGACTGTTTCAAATATTTGGTATCTATCATTCAAAAGTATGGAGAAATTGATGAAGATGTAAATCATAAGATAAAAGTTGGGTGAATGAAATGGAAACGTGCAACTGGAGTGTTGTGTGATCGTAGAATGCCATTGCGGTTGAAGGAAAAGTTTTATAGGACGACAATTAGGCCCGATTTACTGTATGGTACAGAATGTTGGGTTGCCAAGAGACATCATATTCAAAAAATGAGTGTAGCTGAGATACGTATGCTTAGATGGATGTGTGGAAATACAATAAAAGATAAGATTCAAAACGAGGAGATACGTAAGAAGGTAAGTGTTGCATCCATTGAAAATAAGATGAGAGAGAATCGTTTACGGTGGTTTGGACATATTCGGCGAAGGCCTAATGATGCTCCAGTTAGAAGGATGGAGAAATGGAAAAATATATTAGTTAAAAGAGGTCGGAGTAGGCCTAAGAAGACTTGGATGGAGATGATAGAAAATGATATGAATGCTTTGAACCTGACCGAGGACATGGCATTGGATAGAAATGATTGGAGGAGAAGGATTCATGTGAAAGACCCAGAATGATTTTCTTTTTTGGTTCATATCGCCGACCCCAATTGTTTTGGGATGAAGGCGTAGTAGTTGTTGTTTGTTTGTTGTAACCCGTTTCACGGGTACATGTGATGATTAGGTCGGAACGACAAGCGATGACATGATGATGTAATGATATCAAGATGAGACTCTTTCCCTGACGTTTTGCTTCTGATGACATTTTTGTAATTTGGTATAAGGGTCTCTTTGAAATTTCACTTTTCGTATAAACTTTAATTATTAAAACCTCGTTTTGAATCTATTTGGTTTCAATGAATGTACGGAGTTACAAATCCGTTATATAAAGGAAAGTTCGCCTGTAATGCACCCAAGGTCCGTTGCCTCGTTATTTCAAACACCATTTTTTCATTGCACTGCTATTTTAAACTCTGAAAAATGAATGATTACAAAGCTTTCAATTTTTTATTAAAAAGTTACAAGTCCGGGATTTTGGGGGAGTTACAATTACCACAGAACAGGTGCAGAATGTGGTCAGTTTGTTTGAGCCACCAGTCCTACTTAACACTGCACTTGGATTAAGGGTGTGGAGGACCTCTCCTGTTCTATGTATTTGTGATGTAATTAAGGTCTTGCCTTCATCTGTTCCCATGCTGCTCCTGAAGTCTTTTGTTTCTCAATATGATCTCTATCACCATCTATATTCCCTTTATCGATTCTCCTATCCCATCTAGGTGTATAAAAAATGGGTCTTAGGCCTCCCCTGCCCTCACTGTTTCATGTATGATGCAAAAGATAAAAAAGCCTTTTCAATATCTTAACCACAAGTCAATATCATATAAATGACTTTGTGAAGTCAATTCCTTTGTTGTATATCATGATCCAACTCAATAGGACAAACCAAATCATGAATGAATGAAAAATTATCACCATAATATGCTGCATGGCCAGCTTGAAATATTTTGAAATGCATTATTGAATATTTATTTTCCAAGGAATTCATGAAATCACAAGCATCCCAGAATGCAAATAAAACATGCAAAGTCATAAGCTCATTATATTGTGAATAATTACACTTAAATGAGTGAAAAAATACCCACCTTCTGAGAGGATTCTCCATTTCTAAGTAGCTTGTTCGATGATGAAGAATCATGAGAGTAATTACCTACCCATCCATTTTGGGGGTCATATATCTGAATTTCAAAAAACTCCTCTGTGATGATCTCTCCCTTTTCCATCACAATGTGTCGATCAATTGGCTCTATAGTACCAGAAGCATTAGACTGAAGGGCTAAATCAAATGCATAATCAGTGTTGTTAACAACACAAACAAGAGACCTAATAGCAACATGCCTGTTGCCATCTCTGACAGTTACTTCACTGGCAACTAAATCATTTCCTAACCTCCAACAGGCTGCATGGGCAGCATAGTTTAACTTTAAACTAGTCCAAGGTCCATCCATGCTAGGACTAATCTGAAGGGATCCTGGTTCCATATGTTTAGAGAATACCTGACCATCATTTTCAGCTACAGAACTGGAAAAGAGGAATACCCCACACCTTATCTTCCCATGGAAATATTCAGATTTCTTTGTGTAAATTCTCTGCAGCACAAACAACAACTTTATTATATGATTACTTGAAAGCTCTTAAGGAAACACCGCTTGATATTAAAATAAAGAGTCTGAATCAAGAGTACATACATCCTCTGTCTCTTTCATTGCAGACAGCTCTATCCACCCTAAGCTATGGACAAAATCAGAGGAAGTTGAACCTGTATTTGGTAGTCTAGTTATCTGTGCCAATGGTGCCGAGTAACAACCTATAGGCTCACCTGCAAAAGAATTTTCCAAAAACATCAGGAGAAAGATATCAATATCTTCAAAGGGAATATACATAAAGTGAACAAATAGGGTAAAAAAGCCAATTACCTTTCCCCAAATCAGTCACAATAAGGTCAAATTTGCAGCATTCCTGAAGAGATTTACGAAATCAGAGAAAAGTTGATGAATCTTAAGTTAAAATTTAAAAATGAAGAGGCAGAGCTAGATATATCTTAGTAACAAAATCAAGGAAGATAATCCCAGCATCTTTTGATGTGAAAATCAGAAAATATGTGAAGCTAAAGAAAATAATAAGGTACTAATAGGAGATCAAACATCAGCATAACTTTGCATGAGGTTTCAGGAGTGAACACAAAGGGATACAAATCACATATCAACAGGATTTCTTGTGTAGATGTGTAATATATGGAATTTTGTCATTTCATTATTTTCAGGGCTGCTTCTATCTTTCATCAGGATTTCTTATCTCATATCAACTAATGTTCTGAATAAGGACATTTTGGTCCAGCATATAAAGAGATGTCTTAACAAGAGGCCGACTAGTCAACAGTTTTTTGTAATAACCATAATTGAATAGAACGAGCTTTTACCCTCCAATGAGCCCTCTAATTTGCAGCTGCAACCATATATTTGTTTCTTTGTGGAAAATCCACTGTTCTCTGAACCATGTTTGCCCAGTCGTAGCTACCCATACCTATGTTACTATTGATGCCGAAAACCTTAAATTGACAATGCTACTCTAGTTTTTTAATCCACCATCTAACCAATACTTTATGAATGGATGAAATAAAGATATATAGTATTATACATACCACAGAATCAACTTTAAAGAAGAATCTCTCTCCCCAGTTAACGAGAGAAAGACCATCAGAATTACATTCTGAGCTTATAAAACATGTGCGTGCCGTTTGCTGCTGTAGTAGGGACTCTGGCATACAGTCATTTGGAGAAATTCGGATTGCAACAACATACTGGTGGTTATTTATCACATCATCACATGGTAGCTGCATTGTTCAAACATAAGACGTTAATCAACTTAGAAAGAAAGCATTTATAGAAGCGAGTCAGAAGTGATTTTTTTGTGGGCAGGAAGTAAATTGAGATGAGAACAATTTATTTGTTCGTGGAAAGTAACTTAACCTCTCCATCAGCGATGACTACCACTACCATCTTCCTAGATGTTCCAGAATTCACATCCTTTACACGAGAAGTCAACATGTTTTTTGACACAGGAACCTTCACAGGTGTCACATCCCCAGACCGCAATCTGATTATGTTGGAAATGCCCCCAGCTTCAGTAGCACGAAGGAATATGTCATGGTCAAGCTTATTCTGTGGTATAATGCAGTAAATTTTCTTGTGTTGGATGTCTAAGATATAGGCCCCATCAAAAGTGGATGAATTCTTTCGCTGCCCAACACAGCAAACCAAAAATAGATATTGGTATATCAATTATCAAAAGATGAAACAAAAACATATCAATGCATCATTTCAGGTTATATGATATAAACTAAAGATAGAAGATATATGAAAAAAATTAGAATGACATTCAAGGCATACCATCATTCTGTAGGATTCTTGAACCTGACTAAGACTACTCCACCTTGCATAGGCTTGCAGAATTAGGTTTGTATTTGAAACAGATATATTTAAGTTCAAGTCCCTTGTGGAGGTGATTCGTAGCTGGGAGGACATACCAGCTGCATTTATATCATACTGGTATCTGAAAAAGAATTCATGAATTATACACAAAAACAAGACACAAAACACTCAACATGTTGAAGAGGCCATTTGTAGCAAACGTTCAGTGCAGGAAGAATAAAAGAAAAAAGATAATTTTTTACCTTTTACTTTTGTATTTTTATTCTTGTAATTGATCCTGCCCTTTAGGGGCAACTTTGTCATTTTTTGTAGCAGTTGGGACTAACCCAATGGCTAATTGTGCAAGCCTCCTCCAGTCTTGTATATATATATATATATATATCCCATATTTTTTAGTGCATTTCTTAAGCATTTTAAGTGAAATCAAATATTATTTTTTATATTGTTCTTGTGCTCATTTCAGAACTTCAGTGTGTGTCCTTAGTGGCTTGTGTATTGCCCTTAGTGGCCTAGTGCTTGTGCACATTTTTTGCGACTTTGAGATTGTATTCTTCTCTGTGGTTTCATTACATGGTATCAGAGCATTGGGCTTTTGAGATTCTATTGTATTTCTTTTTTCTTTCTTCCTATCATTCTTGTTCGTGGTTTGTGGTTGCGGAAAGAGGCTACCTTGAAGTGAAGGAGATCAAAGCTTCCATCCCATCATGTTTGATAAAGAACCCGTGACGGTGATCTCATTCAAGCTTAAAGATTCAAATTATCTCATGTGGACCACCTCAATGGAAAATCATCTTATAGATGAGAAACTTTTGAGGCATGTGAGTGGTTCAACTAAAGAGCCACAACTCATATTCACAAAGATAGATGTAAATCAAATTAAGGCTCTTGATGATGGTGAACATGAGAAAGCCCTTCAAGAATATTAAAACAAGATGAAAGATTGGAACACCATGAAGGTGAGTTCTGTGTTGTTCCTCATTTTCAGAATAAATTAATATATCATCAATAAAAACTATGACAAATTGATCCAATTTTTTTTTAAAATACGATTCATAAGATCCATGAAGACTGTTGGCGCATTCTGAAATGAAGTCGTCATTCACGACTGGGTTTGGATCTCGGATCCAGACCCAACTCGAGTTTATTTAGTCACATGTTCATTAATGGTCTATTGTAATTTTTCTTGTTGTGTAATGGGTATTTTCGTACCCTAATATTTGTACCAGCCTATACATAATGATAAGCCAAATACCGTAGACTCTAATTGGGGTTTTCTGCAGCCACTACGTTCTCTCTCTCTATTCTTTATTCGTTCTTATGATTGAATGACAGAACCCATGATTTCTAACATGGTATCAGAGCTAAAGATCCAATCTTGAAGATCGTGCCCTTCTTATGAGCCTCAAGTCGAGTTTCTCTGTCTCTTTCTAAGGTATCTCTCAATCAGATCTCATTTATTCTTCATTTTATTCTCTTGTTCTTAAACCCAATCTTAAATCTATTCAAGTTAACGTGTTTCCTTTCTTCTAAAATCCGAGTTTTTGGATTTGTTCATGTCGACTTTTCTAAATTTTACTGCATAGCCTGATTTTCTACCTCGGATCTGTAGATTGTTATTTAAAGAAAAAAAAAAGGCAACCGAGTTCTCTCAAATTGAAATATCTGTTCTGAATTTTATTTGTTGAACCCAAAGTGAACCTTCTAGTCTTTTACTCTTTCTTATTTTTAGTTTTCTCTTGTTTCTTGTTTTCGCCTTCAATCGACTATGAATTCATTTTCCTCTTATCAATCTGGTCTTTCTTCCAACTTTGTCAACTTATATCTAAGAAACTGAACAATTCTAATTTCCTAACCTGGAAGACACAAATCATCCCATTGATAAGAAGTCAGGATCTTTCTGGACATCTGGATGGTTCTGTTTCTGTTCCTTTAGAGTTCATATCACAAGAAGGAAAGAATGGGGAGGGTGACACTTCTATTACCTTTGTTAGAAAACCAAAGTACATATTCTGGATGAAGCGAGATCAGGCTTTGGTTGCCTACATCACTTCCACTCTGTCACAGGAGGTGCTTGTGGCAATCCCAGATGACTGCTCAACCATGCAGTTATGGCACCGACTTGTTCAGACATGTTCTCAAGTTTCTCAGGCCAGAGTTCTATTTTTAAAGAAAGAGTTTCAAATGCTGAGAAAGGATTCCATGACTTCATGGAGTACTTAAACAAAATGAAGACTATCACAGATCAGTTGGCCAAGGGATTCTCTGAAGATATTCACACTCACATTGGAGCACAAGACGTTCTTGCCACAGAAGTTACTTATGGTCGAAGACGTGGTAGGTATGAATCTCGAGAAAGAGGAGGTCAAGAGAGAAACGAACAAGGAGATCGTGGAATATTGCCTACACCCAATATTCCTCCTAATTTGCAGAGGCAAAGGACAATACCCACTTGCTTTCTATACAACAAAAAAGAGCACATCAAAGCTAATTGTTGGTTTAATCCTCAAAATAGAGGAAAGCAATCAGAGACAAGAAAGGGAACCAACAAATTGAAGAATAGTGGAGAAGTTAAAGAGTTGTTATTATCTGCCTTGGCTTAATTGAATCTGAAAAAGAATGATCAAGGCACTTGGTATGTTGATTCCGGTGCAACTACTCATGTTACTGGTGATGCTGATAAGCTCCTAAATCTTGTTCCTTATGTTGGTAGAAATAATATAGTTACTGAAGATGGATCTCATCATCATATTTCTCACATTGGAAACTCTGTCATCCATATGTCCAACTCTTCACTTGCTCTTTCAAATGTCATTCATACTCCTAGTATCAAGAAAAATATTGTTTCTATCTCTAAGCTTGTAGATGATATTAATGCTTCGATTGAGTTTATTCCTTTTTTTGTTCATGTCAAGGATGTTCACACGAGGGAAACATTCGCTGAAGAAAAACATCAAGGGAACATGTACGTGTTCCAAGAGAATCCTTCCACTCGTGTTCAGCCTGTTGATCCCACCATGAAGCTCACATCTTCTTCAGTTCATCCTGAGAGTGTTTTTAGTCTTTCTGAATGCATTGAGCCGAATCTTTGGAATGGTCGTCTGGGTCATTGTAGTAGTCGTTTTATCCAAATGCACTATTAACCCTTACAAATATTTAGTTTCTACTAAGGATGGTACCCTCTTTGAAACTAAAAAGCATTGAAACTCTAAAAAATGTTTCAAGAGAATTTCATGTTTGAAAAGTTAAAGTTATTCCTAAACTTAATCTAAACTTGTTTTTCATTTTCCTATCTGATCATGGGAATGATGACTCATCAAAAAAATATTGCGTGCAAGATCGTTAGTAAAGGAAGCTGACTGGGCAAGGCTATAGGAAGGGAGATCTCTATTACATGGATTTTCTCCATATTCTCAAAGAATCTTTCTGTAATCATGTTAATGAAAAAGATATTAGACTATGGTACAAAAGATTAGGCCATCAAAATATTTCAAAATTATCTACTTTCCCATTTTTGAAGGATTCGTGTAATAAAAAAATTTGTTTGTAATGTTTGTATACTTGACAAAATAAAATCTATTCCTTTTTGTTTCTAAAAATCAATTTGAATTAATGCATTCAAGTGTATGGAGACCCACTATTGTTATATCGAAAGAAGGTATTTCATATTACGTTGTGTTTATTGATGACTATATTGATCTACTTAGGCTAAAATCCAAAGGTTTTTCATGTTTAAAAGAGTTTCATAATCTTGTGAAGAACCAATTCAACATAAACATTATTATTTTTCGTTCCAACTTGGGAGGTGAATACTTATCCAATGAATTAAAAAAATATTTGAAAGATCATGGAATTATCCATCCAAAGTCTTGTCCAAAAACCCCACAACAAAATGCTTTGGCTTAAAGAAGACACTGATATATCATTGAAAACAACTAGAACTTTGCTCATTTTGAAAAACGACCCAAAATTTTTGGGTGGAAGGTATTCTTACCACAGTGAATCTTATAAATAGGATGCCTTCGACCTCATTGCAAAATATATCTCCTATCGAAAAACTTTTCAAAATCACTTCAGATTTAAATAGATTAAGGGTTTTTGGTTGTAAATAATTTATCTCTTTGATAAAAATGATAAACTTTCTCCCAAATCCATTAAATGTGTTTTCATGTTGTCCTTAATCTATTTAAATCACTTCAGATTTAAATAGATTAAGGGTTTTTGGTCCCAAATAATTTATCTCTTTGATAAAAAACGATAAACTTTCTACAACTTAAAACATGACAAACTTTATATTACAAGGAATGTTAATTTTCTTGAAAATGAAAATGGTTTTGACTTGAGCAAACTTAAGGAAGACACCGACTATTCCTTCTTATTTGACATATTGTCTAGAAATGAGGAAATTAATGTTGAATGTGGGATTGAGTATGATAGTAATGAAATTGAGCATGTTGATAATATTAGTGATGCTTCTTATCAATGATAATGCTAATGAAACTATTCATGACACTCAATGCTATTCTCGAATAATAGGTGAAAATACTCCATGTGCACTTGATAGGTATATGCAAACTCAAACCATAGAAGAACCTAGTGTTAGAAGATCTAATTGCATTTATAGACCTCGTAGTAGATTTGTTTTTTATGAATCTTTTGCCCCAAAATATAGAGTTTGTCTTACATCCATTTATTCATTTTATGAACCTTCATCGTATAATGAGGCTAAGGACAATCACATATAGATAGATAACATGAAATTATAACTCGATGCTCTAGAAAAGGCCAAAACTTGAGAAATACAACCTCTACCTATAGGAAAAAAACTATATGGTGTAGATGGAATTTTGAGGTTAAGACCAAAGGAGATAGATCTTTAGAAAGGTACAAAGCTAGATTAGTAGCTAAGGGTTATTCTCAAGAATGCAGGATAAATTATGAAGAAACATTTGCACCAGTAACACACACAAAAAGTTTTAGGACCCTTATTGGTCTACCATCCATTAGAAAGTGGCCCATCTATCAACTAGATCTTAAGAACACCTTTTTTAACAAAGATCTTAATGAGGAAGTGTACAAGGATCCTCCTCCCAATTTTATGATCGAGAAAGGAAATGTTCTTCGGCTAAGGAAGGATTTGCATGGGCTTAAACAAAACCCTAAAGCCTGTAATGAAAATAGAAATAGAGTACAAGAAAGTGCCTCTTATGGGCATACAAGAACACAATAACATACAAAATCAAGACAACTTATGGGTCAGTACACAAGCACAACTACACAAGCCACTTAGGGGCTAAAACACAAGTAAAAAATATAAATATTAATAAGAGATGGAGATTTTGAAACAAGCTTACAAATGAGATGGGATTCATCCCCTATTTATACACAAAAAGAACCACAAAGAGCCATTGGGAATACTCCCAACGACTAGAAATATAGTCGTTGGAAGCGCTCCCAACAACTCTAATTCAAGGGCATTATAAAGTCTATAATGCCCTTGATAAAAAAAGAGAAATACAAAAATAAATGAAAACCCTAAAGTGCCCCCAATGTACACAACTAATTACATAAAGTGAAAAGACTAAAATACCCCTAATAGATGTTACTTATTACATCAATAATATATATACTTTAACATACATATATTAATATATATATCTATACACATAACTATAAGTATATATATAATATATATACTTTAATACTCTCCCCCAAACTTACGGTGTTTGTCAAGGAAAAAATGAAACCGTTGAGAAGAGTTTTCATACAAAAGTCGGTCAACTGAAAATCTGATGCTACGTATAGCAGGACAATGGTCTTCTTCAGGTACTCTTCAAGAACATAGTGACAACCCATCTCGATATGTTTGGTGCACTCATGAAACGTGTGATTGCCAGCTATGCAAATGACGCTTTCATTATCACAACATAATCTTGAAGGCTATTGCATATGCTGTAATGAAGTATGCAGAAGAATCAAGAATGCAAATGCATTCACAATGTCCAACAATGCACTTGGCATAAATGTAACGCCCCAAAAATCCAGGACTTGTAACTTTTAGAATAGTTTAGGAAGCTTTGAAATCATACAATAATCAGAGTTTAAATAGTACTTCAGCGGAAAATAATATTTTTAAAACCACAAGTCAATGGACCTTGAGCGCATTACAGCGTAAACTTTCCTTTACCGAATTTCGCACAACTATTGAAATCAAATGGTTTTAAAATGCAATTTCAATAATGGAGCATTTGTTTGTTGAAACTGAGAAGAAGTTTACTAAAACAGTTTTAGTAACTCAAGGTTTAATAAAAAAAGAAAATTTTGAAATACCCTTTATACTAAATTTACCAACATGTCCTCAGGAGCGAAACATCAGGGAAAGAGCTCTATCTTGATCTCATCACGCCATCGTGCCATCGCAGACTGTATTACCTATCCAATACCTGCCCATAAAATGGGTCAGTTTCACTAAAAACTGGTAAGTGCACATACAAAACGATATATAACATAGTTAAGCAAAATAATTTAATATGTCAAGTAGACAGGAAATTATATAGCAATTTAATTTCAACAGATTCATGAAGCAACTATCATGAGCAAAATGCTAAAACTAATACAAGCATTTCACTGGCACAAGTAAGCTAATTATTATAAGCAAAGCACTGCATAAGCAATTTAACTAGCAAAATACGATGCTACATCAACCACACATACAATTCCATAAGTATTGAAACCCGTTGCATGCTATAGCTTTCATACGTGCATAACTCAACAAATTGTGTGATCGGATTTAAATTATGTTTCGATATTAACTGATCAAGTGGGTACGCACAAGGCACGACTCTAGAAACAACCTAGACTGATCCGGGGGTTTATTATGCTATGTATTTTATGATAACCCGAATAGCTGACTGAGTTCGCACCTAAGGGAACGGTCGGTGACCAAGAGAGAAATCCCCAAAGCAGCATAAACAATGGATGCATCCCAAACATGGAGAGCTACCACCTAGGATAATTATGGTAGTCCCCTTCCCCTAACTCCGATGACTAGGGAAGCCGAGTCTTGCTCGTAACTGCCATTAATGGCTTGTCCATCGAAGTTTTTGTACCTTCCCGTCCTCTCTCCTGACAGGAGTCAGCGGTTCGAATGAGTACATCAGGGGTAGTTAACTGAAGACCCATTCTACATACTCAGGCCTTTCGACCAATTCGAGTATCTTGCCAGTGAAGGCGGAAACATCACTTATTTAGGTGATCACAACATTTTGTTATTTGCACTCATCGAGGTTGCCACAACCTACTCATCCAATCATCGCAACGTAAGAAGACGTACTTGTCAAAAAGTATGATCGTACTTGTCAAAAGTACGACTACGATGAAAGAGAAATGGTTCCACAAAAGAAACCCCAACAGATATTATCTACAAAAGAATCAATACAACACAGTTTGGCAAGATAAGTCTTGAATTCACTTCAACAATATCTTGCATATCTCATGATGCAAGGTCGTCTCGGATCTCTCGTCCGATCAACAAAGTACTTAGCATGTTGTGCATGTCTAAAAGTACGTTATACTGAAGAAGGGAGGTCTGTGGGCTTCTCAAAAGGAATACCCAACACACAACTTCATAACAATCCAAAGAATATAGGAGTGCTTATTTGGCACGATTCATCCTTAAAAGCCATAATGCCACATTAAGTCATTCACACAAGGCACATCACTATCAATCTTGCATCCAAAATTTATCTTAGTATCGACATGCGACACTAGATTGATAAATAAAGAATGGGTCCTTCAACAGAACCCCACTCATCCATAGGCTCATGCCCCTGATCGGGGTTATTCAAATTGGGTCGCAACTCGAATCGGGGTTATAAAATATTTCTCCCAAGTGTGTAGACCTGGGAGGGCCTATATGTGACTTCGAAATCCGACAGGACTTAAAACTTAACTTTGCAAAAGCTGTGTATTTTGAAGAACCCTGGGTTTGCAGAAGGAAATCCTCTTTAAAAGAACTATAGCGCACAAGTGCAACTTCTAGTGTTTTGAAAACAAGTGATAACAGGATAGACACAAGACTACATTTATGTAAGTACATATTTACCATGAGTGTGAGCATATACAAGTTATAACATGTCAACAAACAACTCTCGACTTGCGATGCCACACATCGAGGGAAAAACACATAAGTAATACACGAGGTACCAAAACCATACATTGACCACTTAGATAGGCAAACACATAAGGTCATAAGTAATACATGAGACACAAAGTCGTACCTCACTCAAAGAAAACGTGCAGGCAAAAATATATGCAAGCAAACGAGAGCATAGGTATTGCACGAAGTACGAAACCACACCTCGAACTCATAAGCAACTATGCAAAATAATGATCGAAGAATGAAATTGTACCTCGACCCATGAGCATACAAACATGATAATACGCAATGCAGAAGCAATATAACTCTAATCATATCTAGCATGGCATCTTAATCATTTCAACTTAAATACGTTCATCAATTGCCCTTTGTGCGACTTTACCCTACCTCGGGATGTCGTGCAACGGCGTACGTCTATGGGTGTGGATGATACGAGGGTCGGGCCGTAGAGCAAGAACTGGACTCATTGCGTAAATCTGCAAGAGTGTGAAATATTCAATTATGCTAATATAATTAATGGTGAGACGGAGGCAAGGGTAGGATTAGGCGGCAATGAGTGATCCCCCGACTGCCGACGACAACAGGGCGACAGAGAATGAGCCACTGTCAAAAACAGCGAGGCGGCAGGGGGCGAGCCCCCCGCAGACAACATTGAAGCGGCAGGGGTCGCACCCCTGCCGACAACACTGAAGCAGCAGGGGTCGCACCCCTGCCGACGATAGCGAAACGGCAGGGGGCTAGCCCTTGCCGACAGCAGTGAAGCGGCAGGGGGCTAGCCCCTGCCGACAGCACTGAAGCGACAGAGGTCTCGCCCGTGCCGATAGCACTGAAGCGGCAGGGGTCACACCCCAGCCGACAATAGCGAAGCGGCAGAGGGCAAGCCCCTGCCGACAGCACTGAAGCGGCAGGGGTCGCGCCCCTGCCGACAACACTGAAGCGGCAGGGGTCGCACCCCTGCCGACAGCACTGAAGTGGCAGGGGTCGCACCCCTGCCGACGGCAGCGAAGCAGCAGGGGGCTAGCCCCTGCCGACAGCAACGAATCGGCAGGGGGCTAGCCCCTACCGACAACACTAAAGCGACAGGGGTCGCGCCCCTGCCGACAACACTGAAACGGCAGGGGTCGCACCCCTGCCGACGACAACGAATCGGCAGGGGCCGAGCCCCTGTCGTCCGACGAAAGGACGATGGCAGGGGGACAAATCCCTGCCGGAGAGAGAGAGAGAGAGAGAGAGAGAGAGAGAGAGAGAGAGAGAGAGAGAGAGAGAGAGAGAGAGAGAGAGATCGGGGTGAGGGGGTGTCGCAGGGGCCATTGGCCCCCTACCGGCACTCCGGCGAACCCCCATGGAGGAAAAAGGGGACGATAGGGGCCCGTAGGCCACCTGTCTGGCCTCCGATGGGCGCAGGGGAGGTAGGAGGCGCGGTAGGGGTCGTGTGTCGCCTGTCGGCCTCCCGACGAGGTGATAGAGAGAGAGGCGAAGAGGGAGGACACAATGTACCTGGGAAGAAGCCGACGACGATGGCCGGCGTCGTCGATCGACGTCGGCGTGGGTTGCAGCAGTGGCGGCACTGGAGGCGTGCGTAGGGTAGGAGCAGAGGGTCGGTGCGATGGAGGCGACGAGCTGCGAGAGGGAGGCGTGCCTCCCCTCGCCCTCCTACGCTAATCTTAAAGGGCACAGGGGGGCGATGAATGGGGAAACCCCGGTGGGTTTCCCTAATCCACTCGAAAACGTAGGTGGGGGGCGGCGCTCGGGAAGAGGATTCTTAAAATCCTCTTCCTGAGTCGGGTTATTAAAACCCTAATGAAAAGGGGGCCCGGGTCGGGTCCGGACCCGACCCGACCCGACCCGGGTCCAATTAGGGGTGGCAATTTCTGACACGACCCGCCAACCCGTCTCTTAGGGGGGTTCGGGTTGGGCTTAAGCCAACCCGTTTAATAAACGGGTCGACCCGTGTAACCCGTTTATTAAACAAGTCGGGTTCGGGTTGGAGGTATGCCAACCCGCCAACCCGTTTAATAAACGGGTTAGGCGGGTGGGTCAACCCGTCTGCCCGACCCGTCAACCCGCCAACCCGACCGCCAACCCGACCCGCCAACCTGCCTACCTGCCAACCCGATCCGTCAACCCGCCAACCTGACCCGCGAACCTGAAAACCCGTTTACCTGACCCAACCCATTTATTAAATGGGTTGGCGGGTCGTGTCGGGTTACCCGTTTATTAAACGGGTCGGGTTCGTGTTTGCCACAGCCGACCCGTTTATTAAACGGGTCGGGTTCGGGTTGAGGTATGCTGACACGCCAACCCGACCCGATTGCCACCCCTAGGTCCAATACAATAAATTTTTTTTTTTAAATAAACTGTGGGTTTTACAATAAAGGCACACAAAGAAGAAATCTACTAAGGGATAACAAGCCAACTTCAACATGCACCAAATACTCTGCAAATGAGTGCAACGTTAAGAATTATCAAATATATTAAAAAGTCTATTACTAAAGGGATTTTCTTATCCTCTTCGTCTTAAGAGTTAATTGCTTATATTGATGTAGGTTGGGAAAAAAATCCTAATGATAAAGTCTTAACTACTGGGCTTTTGTGTGTGTTTAGGAGACTCACTTCTTGGAGGTGCAAGAAGCAACATAAAGTCTCTTTATCATCAACAGAAGCAAAATATCACACATGAAAACAACTATGAAGTTTATTTGGTAAAGAAGCCTACTCAAAGATATGAGAGACATCATCTCAAATTATTCAAAGATGAGTTATGACAACAAAAGCTCTATACACATCGTTAGAACCTACATGAACGAACAAAGCATATAAACATGAATTATCACTATGTTTGAGAAGAGTATTTGAGAGGGACAATAAAGTTGCCCTGTGTCTTTCGAATATCAACTTGCAAATTTTTTCACCAAAGCCTTGCCCTCTCCTCACTTTATATTTCTCTTTGGTAAACTTTCGTTATCACACCGTAAGCTTGAGGGAGAGTGTTAAAATATGTTTTGTTATATATATATATATATTATTTCATAACTTGTAAACTAGGGTTCTTATGTAATTCTTTATCTTTTATTTTTGTATTTTTATTCTTGTAATTGATCGTGCCCTTTAGGGGCATTTTTGTAATTTTTATAGCTGTTAAGACTAGCCCAACAGCTAGTTATGCTAGCCTCCTTTGCTATCTTGTGTATATATTATATATATGGGATTCTTCCCATGTTTCTTTAGTGCCTTTCTTAAGCATTTTAAGTAAAATAAAATATTATTTTATATATTATTCTTGTGCTCATTTGATAATGTTGGTGTGTGCCCTTAGTGGTTTGTGTATTGCCTTTAGTGGCCTAGTGCTTGTGCACATTTTTTGTTTGCCTTTTGTGGCTTTGAGATTGTATTCTTCTTTGTTGTTTCATTACAAATGGATCATTAAGCATGTATTAATCTTCAAGAACTCACTTGAAGCAAAACACTTTTAATCAGGAAGGAGACATCTTGAGCTAACCTGCCCTACAAAACTAGATTTTGCTACACGAAACTCCAGTAAGAATGAGAGATTAATGGATCACTAAGCATTTCTTAACCTTCAAGAAAACGCTTCAAGCAAAACACTTCTAAACTGGAAGGGATGACTATTCACAAATGGATCAAACACGCTAAAATGAAAACATTTGATAGATAGATCTGGAACAGAAACCATGGGAAGCATTCATTTTGAGAAGTAAAATTACCTTATGAAACCATCCACTGGCTCAACAAAGGGCTCCCAGCAGTCATATTTGTCATTAAATGATTTCACAATTGATGAGAAGCTCACGGATGAGTTTAGAGTGTCGGGCTTCCCATGCACACTAAATGCAATGCTACTTAAAGCGAAGTTAAACAATGGTACCATCTGCAAAATCCTCAAGCAAAAGTCATCAGAAAAGTTGGCATAATTTCCTTACCAGAGGTTCTAACCTGTATTGGCATTTAAGTCAGGGGCTTGCTACATAACAAGAATTATCTGTAAATTTATCAATAATACAGGAAGAATTCTCTTTCCATCATTTTCAACATGAAACAGTATTATGAACCCATATTAATTCCTCATTTTCAAGAAGAGGTTGATTTTTGTTTATAGAAAAGGATGTCACCATTCATTCCATATTACAAATATACCTCATCCAAACCCTCTTTGCATAGCCTGTACCCACTTAACCAGCGTTCAACTAAGCTACCCCATCCTTCACAAACATGCTATCATACCCAAGCTTCAACCAACCTCCAGTAGTCTGTACACCGATTGAGCTTTACTGGACCCAGATCTCTTTGCCCATATTTAGATTTGAAACAATCAGATTTAACAAAGACACTGACAGATCTGAATCAGAAAAGTAAATTTCAACAAAAAAGGGATCCCGGTCCACATCAAGCACATAAATGGACTTTTTTCTCCAGCTCTAAGTTAGCCACACCAACCTACATGGGACTTCAGTTTCCAGTATGATCTGTATCATCATGTCTATTCAATTTATGAATTCTCCAGGCTTGGTGAAACGGACATATCTGTGAAGATGCAGACTACACCTGGACAGAAAGGTCCTGTGAAGCTCTACTGTTCTCTGGGCAGAAGGAATTTATCAAATTCCAAACAGGACAAAACATACAGTTTAACATGTTTTGAACCCATTCAAACCAGTTCAGATATTGGACCCTGGTCTGGATTTGCATGGATCCAACTCACGTTTAGCCCACATAATATGCACCAATGGCCCTTTTTCCAGATCTGAGACAATTAAGTTAAAATCTTGTTTTATCTGACAGATCATGGATCAGGCCTGATTATGGATATGGGATAAAATTATGGATTGGAACCAAATATCATTTGCACATTAATATTTCCCATGAATCATAACTATTGGTGCCTTTTTATCAGAACCCCATTGAAGTCTTCATGAAATTGAATACAGACCCAGATTGGAATACTAAATAAACTGAACCTAGGCCTGGGTTGCATTTATTGATCAATCAGAAGTCTCAGATCCAACCTTTCTGTCTCAGTACCTCTAAACCTAAATCTATCTGACAGATCATGGGCCTTGGCCTGATTATGCATATGACATAAAACTAGGGATTGGAACCAAATAGCATCTGTGCAGTTTTATTCCTCATGAATTATGAGTGATGATGCCTTATTATCTGCTCGTGATAAGAATGTTCATGCAATTGGATCCAGACCCAGATTGGAATATCAGATGAATTTAACCCTGATCTGTGTTGCATTGACAAATCAATCTTTTGTTTCAGATCCAGCCTATCTACAGCTAAGTACCTCAGCTGAACAAAGCAACAAAAGACTTCTGGGATGGAAGTTTTTAAAATATGGATTCAGTGGACACTAATTTCTAAACATTATTTTTCCCATGTTACCAAACAGGACATAATGCAGTAATAACATATCATGAGTCAGTAGAAAATTGTCATCTCTATTATCAGTTAATGAAAAGAAATAGTTCAGCAATCTCACCATTCCACCATAATCATCAAAGAGTGTTATAGATAACGTCTTCACTTCTGCATCAACTACAAAACCATCTGATTGGTTTGACGCATTTGCAACTACCAGCCTTAGTGCAAATCTTTTAGGAGGCTTCTTTAATCCACTCCTCACAAGAAATGTACCAACCTAGATGATTCGGACATCACAGTTGTTGAGAGAGAGAGAGAGAGAGAGAGAGAGAGAGAGAGAGAGAGAGAGAGAGAGAGAGAGAGAGAGAGTACCTCATTACCCAATGTCCACAGGCTAAATGGTTCTGATACATATTTAAGATCAGATGTATCCCACATACTTTCATCAGGAAATTGGTCACCAATGACCATGTCACTTCGGATGCATCGCAATGATTGGAATTCATCAGGCTTAGGGGGGCCCTTGCTTGCAATGCAACCCAGAGAAACAAATCCAGGAGGAGCCTGAGGCAACCAAAAAGAAATGCTATCTATTCCTCTTTGTTTCTTGATGTGACCAACAAGCTGGAAGCCTAGAGGAACTTTGAAAAGATCATCATCATGGAGTGATATTACTGTACTAGGAGGCTCATAACTGCATTTTGCAAAGTCATTCAGGAATCCATCCAATTAGTTAGAGAACAAGAAGGATAAACTATACAAGAGTTCTACGAAAGAAACTCCATACCCCTGGATGGCAATATCACCAAAAAAGACCAGCCCATGTGGCACAATGGGACGCCATATGGACATTTTTTTCCTCAAACTTCTCCCCCGGTTCCACCAAACCAAGCTAAATCTGCCAATCACTTCAAATCTCCGGCCAGAAGAAGCAGCAGCAGGCCTTTCAGAGTGCACATTATCTTCAGGGAGAACACCTTGCACTTGTTGGCTGCTAAATGATCTAGAGAAGACATCATGTTTACAAAAAACCATAGGTCGAAACTCATAGGCTTTAGCAACTAATCTTTTAGTGTTGGGATCTTCAGGCAAAAAAGATCCTACAGAGTTATCAACTCTCCAAAATGCTTGATGGGTAGCATGTCTGCAATCAACAGAAACCACAGGAACCACTTAAAACTGATCTTACATAAAAAACGACGACAAGGACACAAAAATGTTTAACTAATTACCCTTCTGTAAAGGTGAAAATTATACAATCCTTATGTCCACATGATGATACCAGTCTCTCCATAATGCACAACACTGAGGACAAAGGAGGCTGAATTCTGCCAGGAGAAGCGACACAGCCCAATGCAACATAACCTGGTGGTGCAACAGGGAACCATATGGAGCAGATATTTTCCATTTCTTTAGAATCAGTGCCCCGTGTTACACTTCCAAAAACGGGATTACAGGTATTGTCTCTTTTGCTTTCAAAATCTTCATGTGATAACACAGATGACCAAACAAGCTTGAATGATACAGGTCTTTTGACTCTTGCGAAGTTAGTATTTACTGCAATGACTCCTCTTGTTGGTGGTTCATTCCTTTAAAAAACACATACCAGTCAAAACTTTCTAAGAATTTAAATTTCAGAAACTAAATACAAGATTTTACTTATTTATTCAGAGCTCACAATGGTGTCAAACAGTCACATAGAACAGCAAACCCTGGCGGAGCACGAGGCTTCCAGAAAGCATGCGTTTGGCTTCTTTGATCATCTACAAAGAGAACAACTATTGACATTTTGACCTGTCCATCTTAATGAACATGAAGAGAGTTAAAAAAAAAATCATACAACTGCATCAAAGAAATGAAAGTACCACGAATCACTCCAACCCGGTCAAACTGAGAGCACAGTACTGTGACTTCCTTAGATATCCTCAGAAAGGATAAAATGTCTTCCTCCACCCCTAAAAATAATTGCAGAATACTGAAGGAGAAATTCATAACTATGTCTGAAATGCTTAAGTGAATGTTCGTCTTCCCAGAAGCCTTTGAGAATGCTATGGAAGAACTGAAAGGCTCTATAACCCTGACCCCGTTACTCTCCATGGTCAATTCAAGTGCATTTGCACTCATTTCAATGTCATCATTTCTCAGAATGAGCCTGGAATACAAAAGAATACGCAATTGATGAAGCAAAATGTTATATACGTTTACAAGGAAATGAAAGTTTCCTTGACTGTGAAAACAAGTAACTGACATCATGGTGCAACAAGAGCATAGAGCCTTAGACTAGGAAAAAAACAAGCATGGCAGCTATTGAGTATTAGCTATCAGGTACATGGCTTAGGGAATACGTAATTCTATGGTTATACTTTGTGTATGAATTTATACCACAATCTCTTCTCTTTGTTTTCAAGGGGAATTTTTTCTGACACCCTTCTGTGTTTTCCCATATTAATACACTCTTGAACCTGTTAGTCCTAACACCGAAAAGTATTTCAGTCATTATCCTAACAATGAAGGTTATTTCAGTAACTGTCCCTTGCTGGGACATGTTTATAGTACCGATTTTAGTTGTCCAAATATGTGCTCTTATTGAGGAATGGATACTTTTGTAATATTATCTGGGTGAGGGGCATATCAGTCACAAATTTATAATCCTGACCCTGAAGAAGCGTGTGTGTGTATATATATAGAGAGAGTGGGGAATAGCTGCCTCCTGCCTCCCACGAGCGAACGGAGATGTTTGGGGTGCTTTCGCAAATCTTACCCTGAGATGCGTTTTGGCATAGTTGATTTGCTAGAAAACGACACTTGCACTGTGTTTTTCCAATGAAAAAACATGAACTTTTCAGCTTGAATATTTATGAAAATTGTAGACCATCGATTTTTGAACCTTATAAAAACCTTCCATGTGTCGTAATCAGATAATCCAAGATTCCATTACTATAAAATCAAGTATATAGAATTTGAGAAAAACATGAAAAGACCCTTCAGAAACCTAGTAGGCACGGATCAGAGTAGGCAGCTACCCCTTACTCTCTCTATAGATATGTGGAGAGATAGGACTTCTGGCACCTTTTTTCTCAATTCTGAACCCATAGACATGTTCCGCATGGTTGACTTGCTACGAATCGACACCTAAATCATGTTTTTTCATTGAAAAAACAAATTTTTGAGCCTAAAAAGTTTAACAAAGATTTTGGACCATTGATTACAAAAACCTAGTCACATGTCAGAATTGGATGATTCAAGAGCCAATGCATATGAAATCATGTCCGTAGATCACATATGCAAGTTCAGAAATTAAAAATGGAACAAAAACACATCGAAAAACCTATTTTTCATGTTTTCATCTCTCTCTCTCTCTCTCTCTCTCTCTCTCTATATATATATATATATATATATATATATATATATATATATATATAAGGTGGCAGCTACTAACCGGCCAGCTAACTGGGTTTTTGAAGGGTTTTCCGTGTTTTCCTTAAATCTGATCATACAGATGTGTTCAACATGGTCGATTTACAAGGAAACAACACTTGGATCATGTCTTTTTGACAAAAAGCATGAATTTTTTAAGCCTTGAATATTTTTGAAAAACTTAGACCATTTACCTTATAAAAACCTACATGTGTATCGAAATCGGATGATCCAAGAGTCGATTCCTATCAAATCAAGCATGTAGAACACATCTATATGGACAAAATTAAGGAAAACATGAAAAAACCCCCTTCAAACGCCCGCTTAGCTAGAAAAGTAGTTAGCAACGATATCAGAGATATAAGAGATATATGTATATCATAGTCAAAGATATCAGAGATATTTTGAAAATATCGCGACAAGGCCACTGTAAATTCATTGAATGATATTAAGGAAAAAATCTTAAGATATTTTAAAAATATCGGAAATATATATATATATATATATATATATATATATATATATATATATATATATATATATATATATATTGCAACATTATAATCTCAACATGCTATTTTCTTATTTATTCTAACTTTAGATTTTTAAATCTTTCAAGAACCGAGTTTTCCTGAGATTTTACCACCTAAACCTAAATTATCGTGAGAAGTTGCCTTGCCAAGATATAGCCGAGATTGATATTTGAGACTATGATTATATGTAAAACCCAAATTTTTTAATAAAAAAAAGATCGGACCCGGACCCGAACCCGGGTACCCTAAAGGCCCCCGTGCCTATTTAAGGCATGCGAAGGGCCAAGGTTTCTCGCTCGAGAAACCCTCCCCCTCTCGCAGCTCTCTCTCTTTTTCTGCGCTCGGCCTTCTCCCCTCCCGTTGCTTCCTCTCTCTCTCCTCGTTCGCCCGATCCCCTCCCTCTCCGGCGACCCTGGCCGGCACCCCTTCCCCGGCCACTCCTCCTCGTCCCTCACCTGCTGGATACCCACTTCGCCGGCCACCTTCCCGTTTCCTCCCGTCACTCTCCCGATCGAGGGGCATGAGTTGTCTACCGACTTGGTCATACTAGATATGACTTTTTACGATGTCATTCTGAGCATGGACTGGTTGTCCAAACATAATGCTACCCTCTTATGTCAGGGCAAGAAAGTTATTTTGGAGCATCCCGATTTGTCTGCATTGTTATTTCATTCGACTAGACCGGCGAGTGAGGTGAAGATAGTCTCAGCTTTGAAGATCTCCAAGTACCACAAGCAGGGTTGCATGGTTTTCTTTGCCAGTGTGTTCGCGCAGGACAGTCAGGCGACACCCTTGGAGCAGTTAGACGTTGTTCGTGAGTTTCCCGATGTCTTTCTCAAGGACTTGGCGGGTTTACCACCGCATAGAGAGATTGAGTTCTTGATCGAGTTAGTGCCAAGTACGACCGTTGTTTCTCGAGCACCGTATTGCATGGCAACTGCACAGTTAGTGGAGCTGAAGAAGGGCATTTTCTTCATTTATAATAAGTACAATCCACTAGGGACAGTTTTATATTTTTTATATTTTTATTTTTTTGTTTGTCTTTATATAAAAGGGGCAGGAGCTCTATGGTCTTTTTAGACCATAGAGTCATTGGGAGCTCCCAATGACTCCTTTGAGAGTTCCCTCTACTTTGATGTATAAGATCTATTTTTTACCTTTTTGTTGTAGCCATTGTTGGCTCTTGTATTGTCCCATAGATAACATGCATATGCACTTTGTGTTTATGATATTGTAAGCTCCTGGAGGCTCTTATTTTGTATTTTCACATATTTTATTACAACATTCGAAGTCATGTGGAAAGTAACACCAGAGTCAAGAATCCAAGAAGACATACCGGGAGGAGATGAGACCGCGACACTGGATGTGGATGGGGTAAAAGAGTTTGTCTTCAAAAAATGTTGGAGAAATTTCGTTAATTGCGTAATGGATTCCTTGAGGCCTTCGTCAATCTTTGGTTCCAATTGTTTTAAGAGTCTTTTCTCCAATGAAAGCCATCTTTCTTTTGAGCTTAGGACTGTAACGCCCCGAAATTTCTTAACTTGACAAGTAAAGTTTTCTGAGGGAATTCTCTGAAAGCTTGAACTCTGTTGTTCTGAAAACCCTTCAAAAAGTATCTTTCTATTTTGAAAATCAAGTTTTGCAAATTTCAGACACGTTAGCTCGACAATCCAAACATGACCACGGCGATAAATAGCAGACAGTTGAAAAGAGTACTAAATTCTTAATAAAAAGTCACTGTACAAGGAAAATCAACAGGAGGCCCAACCCCCAGATTAAAACAAAAACCCAAAACTCAAAACCATGCAACGATAACCATAATTCTGGAAGGAAAAGTATAGCCTCGAGCCACATCGCTGAAAAGAAGTGTTTTCTCTGGTAACGGGTCATGGATCTGGAGATCCAGACCCGTGACTTCTCATTAATGGCATTGTGTAATATAATGTATTGTAATGAGGGTATTTTAGTACCTTAATTTTGTAATAGCATGTTAATATAAAGGAGTATACACAGCAGCCGACCCTTACACAACTGGGTATCGGTTTTTTCCCAAACTTCTCTCTCCCTTTCTCTATCTCTCTCTGTTTCTCAGCTCTCACGCATGGAACAACCTGGAGATTGAAAGTCTAACATGGTATCAGAGCCACACTTCAGTTGAAACTGGAATCGATCTCAAAGGTAAGTCTGAAAGATCTATCCCCTCTCGATTTCCCCTTCTAAGTCAAGAAAATATTTTTTCTGTCTCCCCATCTCATCTGATTTTTTTTCTGGTTCACGACTGACCCAGTCCATTTTTGGGTCTGTCTCCCCATCTCACCTGATATTTTTTCTGGTTCACGACTGACCCAGTCCATTTTTGGGTCTGTCTTCCCATCTCATCTGATATTTTTTCTGGTTCACGACTGACCCAGTCCATTTTTGGGTCTGTCTCCCCATCTCATCTGACATTTTTTCTGGTTCACGACTGACCTAGTCCATTCCTTTCTTTCTCCCCAATCAGACTTGATCTGCGTTCTATGTTCTATGTCCCTTGAACTTGATCAGATCTGATCAAATTATCTCCCTACCTAATCTGAGTTTATTCATTCTGTCATTAATATACCCTGTTTATCGTTCTTAATCATAGCATGATCTAATCACGCAATCGGGATTCAGCTGCATCCTTGATCAGATCTGGTCAAGCCGATATATGCTCATTTCTTCTACTTTATCACTTTTAGCTTGAAAGCATTGCGTTAATACCAAGTGGGAATTCATATTCACAATTTTTTTTTTATTTTCATACCCAATATTCCATTTCCTATACAAATCAGAAATCTGATAGATATTCAATTTTTGTTTCAAATCAGCAATCTGATAGCCATTGATCTGAATTAGTTTCTGCAAAAAAAAAAAGTTACAGAAACTGTCGGCAGATTGTGCTGAAAACACTTCTTTTCATACTGTGAAACATGGATTCACTTCCTAGCCAGTCAGTTCTTTCTTCAAGTTTCCTCAGCCAACTCGTGTCTGAAAAATTAAATAATGGTAACTTCTTGACTTGGAAGAGGCAAATCATACCTTTCATTAGGAGTCAGGATCTTTCTGGACATCTGAATGGATCCATTCCAGTTCCTCCTGAGTTCATATCACGAGAAGAAAGGGACAACAAAGGGGAATCTACTATAGTATATTTTAGAAATCCTGAATTTGTGGCTTGGATGAAAAGAGACCAAGCGCTAGTTGCTTATATTACATCTACACTGTCACAAGAGGTACTTGTGGCCATTCCTGATGACTGCACTGCCATGCAACTTTGGAACAGACTTGTTCAGACATACTCACAGGTTTCTCAGGCCAGGATTATGTTTCTTAAAAGAGAATTTCAAATGTTAAGAAAGGATTCCATGACCATCATGAAATATTTGAACAAAATGAAGGTTATCACATATCAGCTAGCAGTTGTTGGAAGTACAGTTACTGATAAAGATTTGGTACAGCAAACCCTCAGTGGATTGGGACACGACTATCATATGATTGTCACTTCCCTGTTATGTTTACCTGAGCTGCCCAACTTTGAAGATCTGCGTGCAAAATTGTTACAATATGAGATGAATTTAAAGGGATTTTCTGAAGAATCATCTATGCATACTGGGACACAAGAAGTGCTTGCTACAGGGGTTACTTATGCACGAGGACGAGGAAGTTATGATATCAAGGGAAAGGGAGCACAAGGGAGAAGCAATCAAGGAGGTCGTAGATTATTGCCTACACCCAACACATATACCAATCCACAAAGACAGAGGCCAATTCCTACCTGCTTTCTGTGTAATAAAAAGGGGAATATCAAAGCTAACTGTTGGTTCAATCCCCTAAATAAAGGAAAATCAACACAAACTGAAGCAAAAAGAGGCACAGACAGTACAAAAACCAACGAAGAAGTAAAGGAGTTATTGTTGTCAGCCTTAGCAGAATTGAATCTGAAACAAAATGAGCAAGGTACTTGTAATGAAGTGCCAAATGAAAAGAGCAACGTCTCCAAGTGAAAGCACGGAAGCACACACATACACAAGATGCCACTAAAGGGCAAAATAAACCACAAAAGTGGTCAAGCACAAAAAGAAGATAAAAAATATATCTCACTTCATAGAATGCTTCAAAAGAAGCTTAAGGAATACATGGGGCTGAGCCCCTTATTTATACACAGCAAGGGACCCAAGGAGGGGCTCCCATAGAGTCGTTGGAGCCCCTCCAACGGTCATATTTATGACCGTTGGAGGGGTCCAACGACTCTATGTGGACCCCTCTCTAATGTAAAAAAGGAAAAAGTAAAAAATACAAAAAGGAAAAAGAAAAAAGGAAAAAGAAAGAAAGGAAAAAGCATATCAAGGATATGCGTGTACAGGTGAAATGACAGAAATACCCCTGTGGGGTTTTACAAAATATATATATATATATATATATATTTATATATATAGATAGACACGTAGACATATATATATATCATATATATGTATATGTGTCGTAATCGATATATATAGATATATATATATATAAATATACATCATATTTTAACACCCCCCCTCAAACACACGGTGAAATCACCGAGAGTTTGCTAAGGAGGAAATAGAAGCGAGGCGAAGGCAAGGCTTTGGTGAAGAAGTCCGCCAACTGATATTCGGTAGGAACATATGGGAGTTGAATGGTGCCACGTAGGAACTCATCTCGAACATAATGACAGTCCATCTCAATATGCTTCGTTCGTTCGTGAAAAGTGTGATTGCTAGCGATATAAATGGAGCTCTTGTTGTCACAGCATAGCTTTGAGGGAGTTGAGAATGAGACACCCATATCTTTAAGTAAGCTTCTTAACCATATAATCTCAGTTGTGGTGGTGGCCATCGCACGATATTCAGCTTCAGTAGATGAGAGAGAAACTTTACGCTGCTTTTTACACCTCCAGGAGATAAGTGACTCCCCAAGAAACACACAATAACCTGTGGTAGAAATACGATCATCGGGGTTACCCCCCCAATCAGAGTCAGTATACGCAAGTAAAGTAAGAGGTGAAGAAGAGGATAAGAATACTCCCTTAGTTATGGAATCTTTTAGATATCTGATAATCCTCATCACTGCTGCCATGTGAGTGGTGGTAGGAGCAGTCTGAAATTGGCTTGCACTATGAACTGCATGGGAAATGTCAGGCCTGGTAATAGATAAATATGTTAATGATCCAATCAATTGACGATAAGGCGTGGGATCTGCTAAAGGAGTGCCATCATTGACTCTCATCTTGGCATTGATCACTTCTGGAGTCTCCACCCTTTTGTCATCTGTTAGCCCAGACCTAGCAATAATATCAGAGGCAAGCTTCATCTGAGATAGGACATACCCCTTGGGTGAGTATGCAACTTCAATTCCTAAGAAATACCTCAAAAAACCCAGATCAGACATATCAAAATTTTTCTTAAGAATATTTTTAATAAGATCAATACCTTTCTTATCATTACCTGTGATAATCATATCATCAACATATAATAACAAAATGGTTATGTATTCATTAGAGGATTTAACAAACAAAGCAGTATCAGTGTAACATGAGGAAAAACCATTATCAAGAACTACTTTGCTAAAGAGATCATACCACGCTTTTGGCGCTTGTTTTAACCCATAAAGAGCTTTGTTTAATTTTAGAATATTGCCTTTCCCAATTTCAAGACCCGGCGGAGGATCCATAAGAACTTCTTCACATAAAGTTCCATTTAAGAAAGCATTTTTAACATCAAGTTGGTATATAGGCCATTGTTTGATGGATGCTAAAGCAATTAAGGTTCGTACACTAGTCATTCTGGCCACGGGAGCAAAAGTTTCTTCATAATCAATCCCATATTCTTGGGCATAGCCTTTTGCTACCAAACGAGCTTTGTATCTTTCAAGAGACCCATCACTTTTAGTTTTGACTTTATATACCCATCTACACCCAATTGCCTTCTTCCCTAAAGGTTGAAGAATAATGCTCCAGGTTTGGGCCTTGTTAAGAGCCTCTAATTCGATTTTCATGGCTTCAATCCAATGTGGGTGATCTTTAGCTTCCTTGAAAGATGTAGGTTCGTGATACGAATGTATTAACATAAGACAGGCCCTATAATTTGGAGAAAAAGATTCATAGGACACAAACTTTTGTGGTGGCCTACTGGTACGAGAAGATCTCCTAGGTAGATTGTTGTTAGCAGATTCTTCTAAAGAGAAGTCTTGAGAGTATCTATCAATAGCAGGTTGATGTTCATTTCCTATCCGTCGGGTATAAACATTTATATCATTAAGGTTTTCATTTTGGGAGGTATTGTCATGTTGTTGTATATTATAATGTGAAATTCCATCACAACTAGTATCACAAGAAATAGCCTCAGGAGACTCAAATCTAGGAGCTAAGTCAAATAGAAAAGAATAATCGATGTCTTCCTTAGATGTGTGGATATCGAAACCATTTTGTTCTTCAATAAAGTTTACATTTCTCGACACATATAATTTATTGTTTCGAATATCAAAACATCTATAGCCTTTTTGATTCTCACCATAGCCAATGAATACACATTCAATAGCTTTAGGTGACAACTTATCTTGTCCTAAACTAAGTACAAAACATTTGCATCCAAAGATTCTTAATCTATTAAAATCGGGAGTAATTTTAAATAATTTTTCAAAGGGCGAAACATTTTTCAAAGAGGAAGAGGGCATACGATTCACAAGATATGTTGCGGTAAGAAGAGCTTCGGCCCAAAAGTTTTTAGGAACACATTTAGACACAAGAAGAGTTCTTGTGGTTTCAATTAAATGCCTATGTTTCCTTTCCGCAAGACCATTTTGTTGCGGAGTTTTAGGACAAGATCTTTGGTGCAAAATTCCATTTGTTTTAAAATAATTTTGGAAGTCTTTAGACATGTATTCTCCTCCTGAGTCGGATCTAAAAATGGCTATATTGTGTTGGAATTGATTTTGAACAAGAGCGTGAAACTCTTTAAAATTAGTGAAGACATCAGATTTATTCTTGATAATATAAACCCATGTGTATCTAGTAAAATCATCAATAAAAGAAACATAATAAGAGAAGCCTCCTTTGGACATAATGGGTGCCGGTCCCCATACATCGGAATGCACAAGTTCAAAAGGCCTTTTTGACACAAAATTGCTATGAGAATATGGAAGAGAGTGAATTTTCCCAAGAATACAATCATTGCATGTAAATGTATTTGTATTACAAAATTTTTCCAAAAATGGAAAAAGGTACAATTTGGAAATACTAGGGTGCCCAAGTCTCTTATGCCAAGTCTCAATATCTTTGGATTGAACATGATTACAAAATGATTTGGATGGCAAAGACAAAAAATCCATATAGTAAAGGTCCCCTCTTCTATGGCCTTGCCCAATCCGCTTCCCGGACCGGAGATCCTGCACATAGCAATGGGTTGGTGAAAAAGAGACATTACACTCAAAATCGGTGATTTGAGAGACGGAGAAAAGATTTAGATTAAGTTTTGGGATGATTCGGATTTTGGGAACAAAAAATTCTTTGTTTTGGTCATAAATTTTCTCAAGGTTTCCAATACCCTCAACATTTAAAGAAGTTCCATCGGCGGTGGATACATATGATTTAAACTTATTGAGACTTGGTTTTGACAAAAGTGATGCATTTGGAGTCATATGGAAAGAGGCACCCGAATCAAGAATCCAAGAAGACATACCTGGGAAAGAAGAGATGGCGGCACCGGAAGTGGAAGGTGAGGATGATGATGTAGAGGCGTTCATCTTCATAAATTGTTGGAGAGTTTCGGTTAGATGAGCGATGGAATCCTTTATGTCACCATCCTTCTTTGAATCTTCATTGATGTTTGAAGGAGTTTCTCCCACAGAAGCTACCTTCTTCTTGAATTTAGGGCAATCGGGACGAATATGGCCCGGTTCATTACAATTATGACAAATGATTTTCCTTCCTCCACCATTGTTCTTCCAAAAATGTGGTGGTTTATATGATCTTACATTGTTGCCAGGTCTAGACACGGCATGTACTTCATCAACATCCCTTTTTAAGGCCAAACGGGTTTCTTCTTGACATAAATCGGCCAAAATATCACTTAGAGGAGTAGAGGCTCTATGAAGTAGAGATCCTCTAAGTTGTTCAAATTCGGGACGAAGCCCATGAATAAATTGAAAGAACCTCTCTTTTTCCATTTGCTCTTGTCTCATAGCAATAGCACTTCCTTCCCATTGAGGTTCGAGAAGGACAAGTTCATCCCATAAAGAGGATAGAGCACTATAGTAGTCTCTAATGCTCATATCACCTTGCTTGGTAGCTCTTACCTTTTCTTGAAGAAAAAAATAACTAGCAAGGTCTCTTTGAGTGTACATACCTTTCATGAAAAACCATGCTTCATTAGCCTTCTTGAATTTAGCAAGATTTGCACAAATCTTCAATTCGACGTTATTCATGAACCACGCTAAGATTTTAGCATGTTCACTTTCCCAATCTTCCATTTTAGAAGAGTAATCAAGAATAGCCTTTTCTTTTTCTTCTTCATTTAAGGCCTTTTCTTCACCTCCTTCAAATTTAGTTAACTTAAGTTGTGGTTCCGGAATGGTTCCACATACATAACCCCAAAGCCTTTTACCTTTGAGATTATTCTCCATAGCGGCCGCCCACATACGATAATTGGTCCCATCCAATTTGAATGAGAGATCGATTTTTGCATCTTTGTTGGCCATTAGAAGAAAAATTTATAAGACAAGAGAGAGGAGAGGTATTACTTGTCAATGGAGGATCCAATGAAGCCTTCTTAGCCAAGGCTCTGATACCATGTAATGAAGTGCCAAATGAAAAGAGCAACGTCTCCAAGTGAAAGCACGGAAGCACACACATACACAAGATGCCACTAAAGGGCAAAATAAACCACAAAAGTGGTCAAGCACAAAAAGAAGATAAAAAATATATCTCACTTCATAGAATGCTTCAAAAGAAGCTTAAGGAATACATGGGGCTGAGCCCCTTATTTATACACAGCAAGGGACCCAAGGAGGGGCTCCCATAGAGTCGTTGGAGCCCCTCCAACGGTCATATTTATGACCGTTGGAGGGGTCCAACGACTCTATGTGGACCCCTCTCTAATGTAAAAAAGGAAAAAGTAAAAAATACAAAAAGGAAAAAGAAAAAAGGAAAAAGAAAGAAAGGAAAAAGCATATCAAGGATATGCGTGTACAGGTGAAATGACAGAAATACCCCTGTGGGGTTTTACAAAATATATATATATATATATTTATATATATAGATAGACACGTAGACATATATATATATCATATATATGTATATGTGTCGTAATCGATATATATAGATATATATATATATATAAATATACATCATATTTTAACAGTACTTGGTATGTGGACTCTGGCGCAGCGACTCACGTTACTGGTGACGCAGGTAAGCTCCTAAAACTTGTTCCTTACATTGGTAGAAGTAGTATAGTTACTGGAGATGGATCACACCACTCTGTCTCGCATATTGGAAACTCCATTATACCCCTGCCCGAATCTTCCATCAACCTTTCAAAGGTTCTTTATGCTCCTAATATCAAGAAAAACATCGTTTCAGTTTCTAAACTTGTTGATGATATCAAAGCCTCAGTTGAATTTACTCCCTCTTCTGTTCTTGTCAACGATCTCTGCACGAAGGAGACGTTCGCTAGAGGAAAACGGCAAGGCAATATGTATGTTTTTCAAGAAGATCCTACAACACATATTCGCTCTGCAGACCCAAACTTAAAGCTCCAATCATCGTTGCCTTCTGAAAATCCTACCTGCATTTTTAGTGTCTCTGAAATCAATAAGCCAAACCTTTGGCATGGTCGTCTAGGTCACTGCAGTAGTAGTTTCATTGAAAAGCTTGTTTCAAATAACCTTATTCCCAAGTCAAATTTAGGAATAAATGTCAATGACAACAAATGTTCTAGTTGTCTCTTATGTAAGAGTCATGTTTTACCATTTCATTCTATCAATAAAAGAGCTTCAAGACCTTTTGAGACTATTTGTTCTGATGTTTGGGGGCCTGCTCCAGTTGCTTCCATATCTGAAACTAGATATTATCTTTTATTTGTTGACAGTTATTCTTGCTATTCTTGGATATTTTTCATGAAACATAAATCTGAGACTTTCAAGTTGTTCCGTAACTTCCATTCCTTTGTCAAAAACCAATTTTCTGAAAACATCCTAAGTTTTCAATGTGAGGAGGAGGTGAATTCTCTTCCATTGACTTTACTAACTTTCTTCAAAGTAACGGGATAAGGAAAAAGGTGTCTTGCCCACACACACCTCAGCAGAATGGGATTGCTGAAAGGAAGCATCACCATATTGTTGAGAGTGCGATGAGCATGATGCATGACAGTAGTCTTCCGATCACTTTATGGACAAAGGCTTTTCATTCTGCAGTTCATGTGATAAATCGATTGCCCATGACTGTTTTGGAAAACAAGTCTCCTTACTTGTCTCTTTTTGGTGTACATCCCAACTACTATGATTTGCATGTGTTTGGTTGTTTATGCTATGTTCATGTTGACAGTTCAATGAGACATAAGTTTCAGGATAAGGCCCTGAAGTGCAGGTTTGTGGGTTATGCTGATGACTATAAAGGGTACAGGTGCTATGATCCTGTTAGCAGGCACATCAAAATATCAAGAAATGTCATCTTCGATGAATTGAATTTTGATTGTCGATGTACTAGTTCTTCAGAATCAAAACCTAAAGTTGAGGCTTATTATCCTTGGTTGAATTACGAACTTCTCTCAGGAGCTAGTGATGTTTGCTCAAACTGCATTCAAAAGGATAAGAGACCTGTGTCTACTGATGAAATGATTGCCCATGAAAATATAGACCCAACTTTGAATCCAGAAAGGTATAAAGGCCTCGTCTACACTCGACGAGAAAGAGAGCCGCCCATCACAGTTAATTCGGATATGGACGCATCCTCTACATCCAACATCATTGATACTAGAAGACCCACACGTTCTCTCCATCCAATTGAAAGGTGGGTCAGTTATGAAAATTTCTCATTAGATTTTCAACTCTTTCTAACAGCCTTGAATAAAGAAGATGAACCCACAACGTTCTCTCAAGAGTCAAATTCCAGAAGATGAATTGAAGCAATGAATGAGGAGATGGAAGCTCTACATGAATGTGGTACGTGGGATGTCGTACCAAGACCACCTGACAGAAACGTTGTTGGTTCGAAATGGGTATACAAAATAAAGTATAAACCATATGGGACTATAGAGCGATACAAGGCGAGACTTGTAGCCAAAGGTTTTACACAGGAGCAAGGACAGGATTCTGATGAAACCTTTAGTCCAGTGGTGAGGATGGGGACAATCAGAGTCATACTTTCTTTAGCTATTGAACACCGATGGACTATTAGCCAACTTGATGTGAAGAATGCTTTTCTTCATGGAGATTTGAGAGAAGAAGTATACATGGAATAACCCACTGGTTACGCAGAAGGTAATCCTACAAAATATGTCTGCAGACTAAAAAGGGCGATATATGGATTGAAGCAGGCATCTCGATCTTGGTTCGACAGCTTTTCTCTTGAAATACAAAAATATGGTTTTAAGAAATCTCTTCTTGACCACTCCTTATTTATATTTAAGAACCAAGACACAATTACTCTGTTGTTGATATATGTGGATGATATCATCATCACTGGTAATTCCAATGAGCACATTGAAGAAGTCAAACATCTCTTGAATCAGAGGTTCAAAATGAAGGACCTTGGCAAACTACAGTACTTTCTTGGAGTTGAAGTCGACAGTACTTCTGAAGAAATGACTCTCACTCAACATAAGTATACCATTGATGTTCTCAATAAAGCGGGTATGAAAGACTGCAAGCCCTTGAGCACTCCTAGCGTTCTTCATCAAAGGCTTAGCTCTCAAGACGGAGATTCTTTTGATAATCCCACACAGTACCGTAGCATAGTGGGTATGTTACAATACCTCACTTTTACTCGCCCTGATATAGTCTACTCCGTGAATCAAGTTTCTCAGTTTATGCATGCACCATGTGAAGGGCATATGGAAGCAGTTAAACGGATACTACGATATCTGAAGGGAACGGTTGGGGATGGTCTCATATATAAGCGAAAGACAAATGGGCAAAATGCACATGAGATCACTATTTATTCTGATGCGGACTGGGCGGGAGATCCAGATGAACGCAGATCAGTATCCGGCTATTGTGTATTTGTTGGGATGAATTTGGTTTCTTGGAGTAGTAAGAAACAAAAGGTTGTTGCCAGATCCAGTAAAGAGGTTGAATACAGGTCAATGGCACCCGCCACTGCTGAGGCTACTTGGATTAGACATCTACTGACAGAAGTCGGAGAATCAATCTCTCGATTACTTCTTTTATGTGACACGAAGAGTGCCATTAGTATGTCCTTTAATCCAATCCATCACAGTCGTGCCAAACATATTTAAATAGACCAACATTTTGTGAGACAAAAGGTAGAAGAGAAAGAGATTGAGCCTGAATTTGTTCGAACTACAGATCAAGTGGCAGATATATTTACAAAAGGATTGACAAAAGACAGATTTTGGATGTTAAAAGGCAAGTTGTTCATGGTTCAAGATCATGCACAACTTGAGGGAGGGTGAAAAGAAGTGTTTTCTCTGGTAACGGGTCATGGATCTGGAGATCCAGACCCGTGGCTTCTTATTAATGGCATTGTGTAATATAATGTATTGTAATGAGGGTATTTTAGTACCCTAATTTTGTAATAGCATGTTAATATAAAGGAGTATACACAACAGCCGACCCTTACACAATTGGGTATCGGTTTTTTCCCCAACTTCTCTCTCCCTTTCTCCATCTCTCTCTGTTTCTCAGCTCTCACGCGTGGAACGACCTGGAGATTGAAAATCTAACAGTCGCATGCACCGTTGACTGCATGTCGCCGCTACTCATCACCTGCCCATAAAATGGGTCAGTCTCACAAAAAACTAGTAGGAGAGAAAAAAGAACAAGAACAACTAGCAGGTAAAGCAGCTATGCATATCACAACAATAACAATGAGAAAAGATATACTGCACAAGAAACTGACCAGTATGCTAGCACGTAATACCACAAGTATGCAAAAACAACAGCTGAAAGGTAAGCATGCTTAATTTAGTTATCACTTGTTAACCGGACATGTGGGTACGTACATGGCACACGAGCTAAAACAGTCGAGACCAATCTGAGGGTTCATTATGCCATGTATCTTAAAATACCTTGGTTGACTGACTGAATTCTATCCTAAGAGGACGACCGGTGGTTGAGAGAGCAAGCCCCCAAAGGCTCAGTAGGGGTGCATCCAACTTCTGCAGAATTGTTAGGCTATCTAGTGCAGCCTCTTTCCCCTAACCTCCGATGACTGGGGAAGCCGAGTCTTTTGCCCGTAAATAGTCATTAATGGCCTGTCCATCGGAGTTGGTACCCTTCATCCTCTCTCTTGGCGAAGCTGAGTCGAATTGAGCGCGACGAGGGTTTCTTAACTGCCGCCTCATTCTTCATGCCTTGGTCCATTAGACCCAAATGAGCATCTTGCCTGTGAAGGCGCCTGAGACCCTTTAGGTGTATTCTAAATCAGTATCATTGCACGATCGAGGCCTAATCTGTCTCGTAGTACTCATTGCACCGTTCCCACTATATTAGCGCTGCAATAGTACCAAAAACCAAACATTTTCCCAAACTCAGGAAACAGCAGCCCTTCATGCAATGAGGGTCTTGTCTCCAGTTAGGAAAACCAGTATCTCATTTCTTAACTCACTGTAGAGTTCGAACGTTGGTACTTGCGCTCTTACGCAAGACTAAGCTCTGTTGTCGAACCCTACCAATCCACGGCAGGGTTAAGACTACGACATTAAAAAGACGAGTGACATGTAAATGTATGAAATAGCAGAAGCAACAACAAATGAAATCAACAGGGACCAGGATCGCGAAACCGCGTCTTGGAAGTAAAAGACAAGAAAGAAAAGTGCAAAAAGAAAAGCCTTGGCACATATAGCGCGACGACAACGAAAAGTAAAGTACAGAAGGGAAACGGGACCAGGATCGCGAAACCGCGTCCTGGAAGTAAAAGACAGTAAAGAAAAGTACACTAAAAGAAAAAACTTGACACATATAGCGTGACGACAACGATAAGTAAAGTGCAGGAAAGGACGTATATATATACTATATGTAAATATTTTAATTTATTAGTTAAGTCCTTTGTTTTTAGCAGTTCATTGTTTCTGTTCCTTTTTACGCAAACCCCTACCTAGGAAGGGTGCGAGATTCTATACGCTTGCGAGCGTAAGTGATCACTGTCTCGGGCCGCGTAGCACGAGAAGGCTCTGTGGTGCAACCTGTAAAGTCAAAAGGGTCAATATGCCATAATACCACAAGGAACGAGTCCGGTAAGACCTGCAGTGGTACTGGACCCCAAAAAATAGAGGAGGCAGGGAGCTCAGCTCCCTGCACAAGAAGGATAGAGGAAGCAAGGCAAGGGAGGGAGTAGAGACTCCCTGCCAAAACCACCTCAAAAGGCAACAGGGCAGGGGCAGAACCCCCTCCTGACGGGAAGCAAAAAGGAGAGCAGGGGAAGCTTCACCCCTTGCTGGAAAGCACAAGGCAGGGGGGGCAAACCCCCTGCCGAGGAGCATAGGAAGGCAGGGGCCTCACCCCCTTGCCAGAAAACGCAAGGCAGGGGGGCGAAACCCCCTGCCGCAACATATAAGAAGGCAGGGGGGCTCGCCCCCTGCTGGGAAGACATAGGAAGGCAGGGGCTCGCCCCCTGCCTGAGAACATAAGGCAGGGGGCGAGCCCCCTGTTGGAGAACATGAGACGGCAGGGGACTCCTTGATTCAAGATTTGATGTTTGATATTTACATGCATCAATGATGGGCTATAGGAACTTCTTTGTAATTTCTGTGGATAGTTCAGTGCTCTTTTGGTATTTATTATATTTTTGACATTTGTATTGGCATTAGATTTACATGTAACAGGTTATCTAAACAAGGCCATTTCTGTTCTTTTTAACCCCTTTTGTATATCCCTTATAATGGGTGAACAGTAACACCCGATAGCATAGGACGTCAAACTGAGAGAGCCTAATACAAGAAAAATTTTCATTGCTTACACACTTGTTCAATGTTCCTTTCCATGCCTTTTCCTACTTTCTACATGAAATACATGCAAATTCCATGGATTCAACAGGTACATGCTATAATTAGGTCGTAGTTCTGCAAAGCTCTTATTATTGAATATGTACACAGGCACACTATGCAAACATAATGCAATTAAAACAACAGGTAGGTCACCACTTAAAATTTTGAGAAAGAAAAGCAGTACCAAGAACAAAGAACTAGACAAAATGCCAAAATGCAAAAGTGATCTGGAATAAAACACCACAATCATAAGAGAAGATGATAAGAAAAGTATCCTACAATGCATATTTTTAGCATCTTGTACTCATAAACTAAGTCCCAAAAACTACATCTTATGCAGTTTCGGTAGTAAAAACCATATGAAGCCCCAAATTCAAATACTTTATGAAGATGTGCACAACTGTTCACACACTTTGAACAAGTTAGAAACTAAAATCCATCATGGAATTTAAATAATATATGCAGGATTTATTAAAAATTACTGAAACTGACCTGCTGAATACGTCCAATTGCATGTGTAACAGCTTAGTAGGGAGTGTTGAAGATTCTTCAATGTCTTTTGATGTGGTGTAGAATGTGAGTTCTGGACCAATAGCCTAAGGAAATTTTTTCCAAAATTACATGAATCTAGACAATAAAAGGTATAAAGAAACAGCCAAAAGAGCAGTTCCATATTTGAAAACTTGAGCAAAAGGAAAAAACAATCACTGAAGAATTTCAGACTTAAAAGAAGCAAAGGTCATAAACGAGGGTGTAACACTGCAAATAGCAAGTGCCATTCCAGAAATCAATCCTCTTTTCTCTCTTGGGGTGTTCAGAAGTTAGATACATAGTATGGTAGGGTTCAGCCCTTTTTTTTTCTATTCTTACTTTTCCCTGGGCCAAAATTTTCCTACATAAACGTTTGAAGTAGCCAAGTAGGTGTATATATGTTAGCACCTGTGTAAGAATAAAAATGTAGGCACACAAATAAAGGCATGCCATAATACTTAACGCAGGTTAGATGTGCCTAGTCGAAACACAATGATTTAACCAATGTTTACAATGAGATGAACTGTTCAACAGAAAATTAGAAAAAAGAGTTATGCTTAGACTGAATGAAGGTACTTGCACTGTCTGTTAACCTAAACATATAGGTTTACACATGTATTTCTGTACATATATAGTTAGGGGTATTTTTATCTTTTTACATGTAAATCTGAATATTATGTATTTTTTATTTTTCTTTATTTTTATTTTTTATTTCTAATAATGTAATTGTTCCCAAGCCATACGGGCTTTTTGGGAATTAGATAGAGTCGTTGGGACCCTACCAGACCCTACCCAACGGCTAGATTTCTAGCTGTTGGGTAGGCCCCAATGGCTCCCTAGGAGCCCTCTTGTGTATATAAAGGGATTTACCCACTCTCATTTTATGCTTTCCTCTAAGGGTTGTTCCATAATAAGATTCATTATTATGTGTGTTCTCAGCCCTTAAGTGGCTCATTCTTGTGTTTTCTTATATTGACCCATAAAAGGTCATATTCTCAAAGTGTTCGCATGCTCATAAGTGGAATACTAAAGCATATACATCAGTTTGTGACATGGTATCAGAGCAGTATGTGACATGGTATCAGAGCAGTATCGACTCCTTGGTGATATTCAACTCTTTCTCAAGCATATTTGAAGTGGGGTGAAAATCGGATCTTGCTTGGGGAAGTGTGCCTAGCAATATTTTTTTAAAGATTGGTCATTTCATGAATGCATAGAGACATTGGTGCTTCAAAAGGAGTTGAAAGTTGCTACAAGTATTTATTCTTCTTCCTCTCCCTACTCTCTTGCTTTATATTCTTTGGTTTCATGGTTGACAAAGAAGCGGCGAGAGTAGTCCCAATCAAATTTGATGGAAAGAACTATAATTTATGGGCTATCGCCATTAAAAAAAATTTTATTGGTAAAGAATTGTGAGAGTATGTTGAAGGTTCCGCAATTGGACCACAACTTATTCTCACAAAATCCATTAAAGAAAAGAATGAAACTGTAACACCCTAAAATTTCATAACTTGACAAGCAAAGTTTTTCTGAGGGAATTCCATAAAAGCTTGAACTCGGATGTTCTGAAAACCCTTCAAAAAATATCTTTATATTTTGAAAATCAAGTTTTGCAAATCCCATGCACGTTAGCTCGACAATCCAAACATGACCACGGCGAAAAATAACAGACAGTTAAAAAGAGTACTAAATTCTTAATAAAAAGTAACAGTACAAGGAAAATCAACAGGGAGGCCCAGCTCCCAGTTAAAACAAAAACCCAAAACTCAAACCTCAAAACCCTGCAACGACAGCCAGAAGTCTGGAAAGAAAAGTATAGCATCGAGTCACGTCGCATGCACCGTTGACTGCCTGTCGCCGCTACTTATTACCTGCCCATAAAATGGGTCAGTCTCGCAAAAAACTAGTAGGAGTGTAAAAATAACAAGAACAACTAGCAGGTGCATACCACAACAACAACAATGAGAAATGATATATTGCACAAGAAACTCACCAGTATGCTAGCACGTAATATCACAAGTATGCAAAAACAACAGCTGAAGGGTGAGCATGCTTAATTTGGTTATCACTTGTTAACCGGCCATGTGGGTACGTACATGGCACACGAGCCGAAACAGTCGAGACCAATCCGAGGGTTTATTATGCCATGTATCTTAAAATACCTCGATTGACTGACTGAATCCTATCCTAAGGGGACGACTGGTGGTCGAGAGAGCAAGCCCCCAAAGGCCCAGTAGGGATGCATCCAACTTCTGCAAAAGTGTTAGGCGATCTAGTGCAACCTCTTTCTCCTAACCTCCGATGACTGGGGAAGCCGAGTCTTTTGCCCGTAAATAGCCATTAATGGTTTGTCCATCGGAGTTGGTACCCTTCGTCCTATCTCTTGGCGAAGCTAGGTCGAATCGAGCGCGATGGGGGTTTCTTAACCGCCGCCTCATTTTTCATGTCCTGGTCCATTAGACCCAAACGAGCATCTAGACAATGAAGAAGCCTGAGACCCTTTAGGTGTACTCTAAATCATTATCATTGCACGATCGAGGCCTAATCTGCCTCGTAGTACTCAATGCATCGTGTCAACTATATTAGCGCTGCAATAGTACCAAAAACCAAACGTTTGCCCAAACTCAGAAAACAACAGTCGTTCGTGCAACGAAGCTCTTGTCTCGAGTTAGGAAAACCAATATCTCATTTCGTAACTCACTGCAGAGTTCGAACGTTTGATAATTGCGCTCTTACGCTAGGCTAAGCTCTGCTATCGAACCCTGCCAATCCACAACAGGGTTGAGACTACGACATTAACAAGGAGAGTGACATATATATATATATATATATATATATATATGTATGAAATAGCAGAAGCAACAACAAATGAAATCAACAGAGACCATGATCGCGAAACCGTGTCCTGAAAGTAAAAGACAAGAAAGAAAAGTGCAAAAAGAGAAGCCTTGGCACATATAGTGCAACGACAACGAAAAGTAAAATACAGAAGGGAAACGGGACCAGGATCGCGAAACCGCGTCCTGGAAGTAAAAGACAATAAAGAAAGGTACACTAAAAGGAAAGCCTTGGCACATATAATGTGACGGCAACGATAAGTAAAGTGTAGGAAAGGACGTACATATATATTATATGTAAATATTTTAATTTATTAGTTAAGTCCTTTGTTTTTAGCAATTCATTGTTCCTGTTCCTTTTTACGCAAACCCCTACCTAGAAGGGGTGCGAGGGTCTATACGCTTGCGAGCGTAAGTGATCACTGTCACGGGCCACGTAGCACGAGAAGGCTCCATGGTGCAACCTGCAAAGCTAACAAGGTCAATATGTCATGATACCACGAGGAACAAGTCCGGTAAGACCTGTATTGGTACCGGACCCCAAGCTCCCTGCACAAGAAGGACAGAGGCAACAAGGCAAGGGAGGCAGCAGAGACTCCTGCCAAACCCACCTTAACAGGAAACAGAGCAAGGGGAGCGCAACCTCCTGCTGAAAACGAAACAAGAAGAAAGCAAGGGGGTTCGCCCCCTGCTGAGAGGCTGTAGGAGGCAGGAGGAGCTTCGCCCCCTGCCGGCAAAATACGGGAGGCAGGGGGCAGAACCCCTCGTCGGGAAGCAATAGGAGAGTAAAGGGAGCTACGCCCCCTGCTGGAAAGCACAAGGCAGGGGGGGCAAACCCCCTTGCCGAGGAACACAGGAAGGCAGGGGCCTCGCCCCCTTGCCAGAAAACGCAAGGCAGGGGGCGAAGCCCCCTACCGAGAAACATAAGATGGCAGGGGCTCGCCCCCTGCCGGAAAACACAAGGCAAGGGGGTGAAACCCCCTGCCGAAAAACATAAGAAGGCAGGGGGATCGCCCCTTGCCAAAAAAACATAGGAAGGCAGGGGCTCGCCCCCTACCGGAGAACATAAGAAGGCAGGGGGCTCGCCCCCTGCCGGAAAACACAAGGCATGGGGTGACCCCCCCTGCCGGAAAACGCAAGAAGGCAGAAGGCTCACTTCCTGTCGGAAAATACAAGAAGGTAGGGGGCTCGTTCACTGCAGGGAAACACAAGGCATGGGGGCAAAACCCCCTGCCGGAAAACACCAGAAGGCAGGGGCTCGCCCCCTGCCGAAAAACAAGGCAGTGGGGTGAAACCCCGCTGCCGGAATTCCCCCCCTCTTGCAGAGGCCGCAGGCGGAGGGGTTCACTCCCCCCTCTCATGCAGGAAAACAGGAAGATGAGGGAGAGGGGGACTCACCTGGAGGTCACCAGCGGAGGCAGACGGCGCCGGGCAGCGGGTGTTGGCGATGGCGAGTGGCAGCGACGACGAGAAGGAGGGGGAGACGGAGAAATAGGGAAATCGGGGGAGCCGAGAGGGGGGGGGGGGAAGGGGCGTCGGGGAGGGGAAAGCATTTGATGCTTCCCCCCCTCCCCCTTGCTCCATTTATAAGTAGCAAAGGGGGCGGGCGCCGCTCGGTAGGCCCTTACGGCCTACTGATAGCCTTCCTCTATAGGGGGCTCGGATCCGGATCCGACCCTGGTCCGAAATAAAAAAGTTTTTCCTGGGTTTTACAAAAACCATTAAGGAAGAAGTTCTCAAATGAGAAGAAAAAGAAAAGACACATATGGGTTATAAGATAGTCTTGAAAGAATGAAAAATTGCCCAAGCCACGGTACTTTCCCTCTTTATGGGAAGTATAAACAAAGATACATGTGAGACCATTTTGGAATTTGAGAAAGCCAATGAAGCATGGCTCTTTATTAAACAAACATATACTCAATGCGATATTGCATTCAGATGACAAGATACACAATTGTAAACAAGGTAGCAAGAGTGTTAGAAAGTACTTTGGCTCTTTGAAGAAGTTATGGAATCAAATGGCTAAGAGCCCATTTGAGAAACTGTAATAACCAGGAAAAAAAATCTAATCATTTCGGATCCGGATCCGAGCCCCATAAAGGGAGGGATATCGGTAGGTCGTAAGGGCCTACCGAGCGGCGCCTGTCCTCCTTTTTTTTGCTTATAAATGAAGCAGGCGGGAGGGGGGGGGGGGGGGGGGGAAGCATCGAATGCTCTCCCCGACGCCCTTTTTCCCCCTCTCGGCTCCCCCGATTTCCCTCTTTCTCTGTCTCCCCTTCCTTCTCACTGTCGCTGCCACCCGACACCCGCTACCCACCTGTCTGGCACCGTCTGCCTCTGCCGGCGACCTCCAGGTGAGTCCCCCCTCTCCCTCGTCTTCCTGTTTCCCGCATGAGACGGAGGAGCGAACCCCTCCGACTGCAGCCTCGGCAGGAGGGGTGGTGGCTTCCAGCAGGGGGGTTTCGCCCCCACTGCCTTGCGATTTCCGGCAGGGGGCGAGCCCCCCTTGCCTTGTGCTTTCCGGCAGGGGGCGAGCCCCCTACCTTGCGTTTTTTAGCAGGGGGTTTCGCCCACCTGCCTTGTGCTTTTGGCAAGGGGTTTCGGCCCCCTGCCTTGCGCTTTCGGGCAGGGGGCTTTCGGGCAGGGGGGTTCGGACACCTGCCTTGCGCTTTTCGGCAGGCGGGCGAGCCCCCCTGCCTTGTGTTTTTGGCAGGGGGTTTCGTCCCCCTGCCTTGCGCTTTCCGACAGGGGGCTAGGCCCCTTGTCTTGTGCCTTCCGACAGGGGGCTAGGCCCCTTGTCTTGTGCCTTCCGACAGGGGGCTAGGGCCCCTGCCTTGTGTTTTCTAGCAGGGGACAAGCCCCCTGCCCTCTTATGTTTTCCGGAAGGGGACGAGGCCCCTGCCTTCTTGGGTTTTCTAGCAGGGGGTTTCACCCCCCCTGCCATATGTTTTCAGGCAGGGGGCGAGCCCCTGCCTTCCTATGCCTTCCCGGCAGCGGGCGAGCCCCCTACCGTCTTATGTATTGCGGCAGGGGGTTTCACCCCCTGCCTTGCGTTTTCTAGCAAGGGGGCAAGGCCCCTGCCTTTCTGTGCTCCTCAACAGGGGGCTTTACCCCATGCCTTGTGCTTTCCAGCAGGGGGCAAAGCTCCCCCTGCTCTCCTTTTTGCTTCCCGTAAGGAGGGGGTTCTGTCCCCTGCCCTGTTTCCTTTTGAGGTGGTTTTGGCAGGGAGCCTCTGCTCCCTCCCTTGCCTTGCTGCCAATATCCTTCTTGTGCAGAGAGCTGAGCTCCCTGCCTCCTATAGTTTTTGGGGTCCGGTACCACTGCAGGTCTTACCAGACCCGTTCCTCGTGGTATTATGGCATATTGACCCTTTTGACTTTGCAGGTTGCACCACAAAGCCTTCTCGTGCTACGCGGCCCGAGACAGTGATCACTTACGCTCGCAAGCGTATAGACCCTCGCACCCCTTCTAGGTAGGGGTTTGCGTAAAAAGGAACAGAAACAAAGAACTACTAAAAACAAAGGACTAAACCAATAAATTAAAACATTTACATATAGTATATATGTACGTCCTTTCCTGCACTTTACTTTTCCTGCACTTTATTTATCGTTGCCGTCGCGCTATATGTGTCAAGGCTTTCCTTATTTTTTTGTACCTTTCTTTTTTGTCTTTTACTTCCAGGACGCGGTTTCGCGATCCTAATCCCGTTTCCTTTCTGTACTTTACTTTTTGTTGTCGTCGCGCTATATGTGCCAAGGCTTTCTTTTGCACTTTCCTTTCTTGTCTTTTATTTTCCGAACGTGGTTTCGTGATCCTGGTCCCTGTTGATTTCATTTGTTGTTGTTTCTGCTATTTCATACATGTATATGTCACTCTTCTTTTTATTGTCGTAGTCTCAACCCTGTCGTGGATTGGTAGGGTTCGACAACAGAGCTTAGTCTTGTGTAAGAGCGCAAGTATCAATGTTCGAACTCTGCAGTGAGTTATGAAACGAGATACTGGTTTTCCTAACTCGAGACAAGACCCTCGTTGCATGAAGGGCTGCTGTTTCCTGAGTTTGGGCAAACGTTTGTTTTTTTTTGTACTATTTCGACGCTAATATGGTTGGCATGGTGCAATGAGTACTACGAGGCAGATTAGGCCTCGATCGTGCAATGATACTGATTTAGAATACACCTAAAGGGTCTCAGGCGCCTTCACAGGCAAGATGCTCATTTGGGTCTAATGGACTAGGGCATGAAGAATGAGGCGGCGGTTAAGAAACCCCCGTCGCGCTCAATTTGACTTAGCTTCACCAAGAGAGAGGACGAGGGATACCAACTCCGATGGACAGGCCATTAATGGCTATTTACGGGCAAAAGACTCGGCTTCCCCAGTCATCGGAGGTTAGGGGAAAGAGGCTGCACTAGATAGCCTAATAATTCTGCAAAAGTTGGATGCATCCCTACTGAGCCTTTGGGGGCTTGCTCTCTCGACCACTGGTCGTCCCCTTAGGATAGGATTCAGTCAGTCAACCGAAGTATTTTAAGATACATGGCATAATAAACCCTCGGATTGGTCTCGACTGTTTCGGCTCGTGTGCCATGTACGTACCCACATGGTCGGTTAATAAGTGATAACCAAATGAAGCATGCTCACCCTTCAGTTGTTGTTTTTGCATACTTGTGATATTACGTGCTAGCATACTGGTGAGTTTCCTGTGCAGTATATCATTTCTCATTGTTGTTGTTGTGGTATGCTTAACTGCTTTACCTGCTAGTTGTTCCTGTTTTTTTTACACTCCTAGTTTTTCGCGAGAGTGACCCATTTTATGGGCAGGTGATGAGTAGCGGCGACAGACAGTCAACGGTGCATGGAACGTGGCTCGAGGCTATACTTTTCGTTCCAGACTTCCGGCTGTCGTTGCAGGGTTTTGACTTTTGGGTTTTTATTTTAATCTGGGGGCTGGGCCTCCTGTTGATTTTCCGTGTACAGTAACTTTTTATTAAGAATGTAGTACTCTTTTCAGCTGTCTGCTATTTATCGGCGTGGTCATGTTTGGATTGCCGAGCTAACATGCCTTGGATTGATTTTCAAAATAGAAAGATATTTTTTGAAGGGTTTTCAGAACAACAGAGTTCAATCTTTCAGGGAATTCCCTCATAAAACTTCAATTGTCAAGTTAAGAAAATTTGGGGCGTTACAAATTGGTATCAGAGCCAGGTTATGAAGAGTAAAGTCTCGACTACCGAGCATCCTGTGGCACTGTGAGTACCTTATTTTTTGTGCCAGTTGTAAGATGGACGCATCCGGTAACCCTACTAGTAGTCCTGGCGGGTCCTCGCGTACAGCGCGCACTCACATTTCTTCGGAGGGTGGCCCCTCTTCGAGTCAGGGTCGACCCGAGGGATTTGCGACCGAGTTTGGGTCCTGTCGCTCTCCGTTGCCCGTTTTCACGGATGAGTGCTGCACACCGCTACCTTTGGCCTTCCAGGTTCAATTAGCGACAGTTTGGGCCGAGGTTTTTTCACGGGTAGGCGGGCGGGTGCCTTCCTTCATCCAGGTTCATCAGTGGGTTGTTGTGGTGGATTCTGGGGAGCCTAACCCTCAGGAGGCGGAGTATAGTTGCGATCGTTGCGGCGTGCTCGGGCACTTCTCAGATCAGTGCCTTTGTCAGATTGAGCCTTTAGTCGCTCAGGGTTCAGTCGATCCTGTTCCTTCAGCCTCTGCCACTGTGGCCTTCCCCACCCCAACAAACACGGGGGCGTCTCCTCCTCCACCGCCTCAGGTAGAGGCAGCAGTTTTAGGCAAGATCCCAACTCCGTCAGAGCTTCCTACGCCAGCCTCTATAATGCCGATTATTGTGCTCGAGTCCCCGACCATTTATGTTTCGGACTCGGATGTGTCGTATTCTCCAGAATACATGCCTGCTACTCCTCTTTACGGTGAATACCCTTCGGAGGATGACGATGATCTCCCATTCACCCCTAAGCGCAGATTTAGACGCACAGAGAATAAAAGGGAATATCTCCGTAAGTTCTCTGGTCCCGCCTGAAGGGAGTCTTGGATGTTAAGAGTTGGTCTGGGTCTATATACTTTTTGTACTAGACTACTCTCATTTTGATGTTTTTGTATCGGCATTGCCGAATATTCTAGATACTTTGTACAAAAAGGAAAGATGAAATATAATTAAATATGTTGCTTGTTGTTTTAGTCATAAGGTTAACTTAGTTCGTTGTATTATTTTCAAGGATAAGGAGAAGTTCGAACGAAGATTCCGCCGACGAATGGTCTAAGCAAAGGGGATTCATGATGGATACCCTCAACACTTTGGCCGAGGCGATCAAAAGTCAAGTCGCCACACAAAGAGAGCGTGTTCCTACAACTTTGGGGGTCACTTACGAGAAGTTTTTAAAGATAGACCCTCCAACTTTCTCCGACAAGGTGAATCTCGACGCCGCAGCGCAGTGGATCCAAGAAATCGAAAGGGTGTTTCTGGTCCTTTCGGTTTCCGATGAAAAGAAGACTTTATTTGGGTCCTTACGATTGAAGGACAATGCTAGAGTTTGGTGGGACGCGACTCAGAAAAGGCACTTCTCAGATGCAGAGGTCATCCCATGGGACGCTTTTAGGTGTGTGTTTTTCAAAAATTACTTTCCTCCTCATGTGAGGGAAAAGACAACAACAACAACAACAACAACAACTACGCCTTCATCCCAAAACAATTGGGGTCAGCGATATGAACCAAAAAAGAAATTCATTTTGGGTCTTCCACATGAATCCTTTTCCTCCAATCATTTCTATCCAACGCCATGTCCTCGGTGAGGTTCAAAGCATTCATATCCTTTCCTATCATCTCCATCCAAGTCTTCCTAGGCCTACCCCGACCTCTTTTAACTAATATATTTTCCCATTTCTCCAACCTTCTAACTGGAGCATCATTAGGCCTTCGCCGAATATGTCCAAACCACCGTAAACGATTCTCTCGCATCTTATTTTCAATGGGTGCAACACCTACCTTCTTACGTATCTCTTCGTTCCGAATCTTATCTTTTATTGTATTTCCACACATCCATCTAAGCATCCGCATCTCAGCTACACTCATTTTTTGAATATGATGTCTCTTGGCAGCCCAACATTCCGTACCATATAGTAAAGCGGGTCTAATAGTCGTCCTATAAAACTTTCCCTTCAACCGCAATGGCATTCTACGATCGCACAGCATGTGAGGGAAAAGAAAAAGGTGAAATTCTTAGAGCTGTGTCAAGGCAGCTTATCGTTGGGCGATTACATCGCCACGTTTCAGCAATTGGAACAGTACTGCCCTACTCTTTTTTATAGTGAACACGAGCAAGCAGGCAAATTTGTTCGTGGCCTAAAGGAAGGACTCAGGTACCGGGTCTTTTCAAGCATGCCCCTGACCTTCTCAGCAGCAGTTGAAGCAGCGGCCCTCTTAAACGAGGATTAGGAACGTTCTAGAGCGGCACAGGTTAAAAAGCCACATGTATCTAGAGGTGACCAGAAGAAAGCACAGTCTCATGGTCAGGTGCGGCGATCACCTTTTCCCATTAAGTTCGAAGGAGGGAAGCAACAAGGACCACCTGCAAAGAGGCAACGCCAGCAGAACCGCCCACCGCCTCGACGACCCGCAGGGAATGGATGCGCTAGGTGCAAGGGATCTCATATCGGACAACCATGCCCCTTGGATACGGGGGGTTGTTTATATTGCAGTAAGATGGGTCACTACGCTCGTAATTGTCGCAAAAAGGTGGTCGATGAATTCAGGCAGTCGGGTGGAGTACCTCAGCCTCCTCATCAGCAACAAAAACAACTGACGTACCAGCAACAACAGCAACCGCAGAGCAGCGGAGTGAAGAAAGTCCCAGGGCGAGTCTACGCCACTACCGTCGAGCAGTTGACCAAGGGAGGACTCGTACAAGGTACTCTCTTAGTTGTCGGCCATGCTGCTTTCGTTCTTTTTTATTGTGGTGCTACGCACACCTTTATTTCAGCAAAATTTGCGGCCCAGTTGCAATCGCCTGTTCTGCGCTTGCATACAACTTTAAAAGTATATAATCCGTTGGGGGAGAACGCTAGTTGTGCGACGTTTATCGCTGATCTCGATGTGGTGATATCGGATCGTCTTTTGCCGGAGTACGCCATCTTGATGAATATGTCAGAATTTGACCTCATCTTGGGGATGGAATGGCTGTCCCAGCATCATGCCAAGATCGTTTGTCGCCAGGGCAAGATCACCCTCTCCCCTCCGGATTCTCAGAAGGTGGAATTTCGAATTCCTCGACCCATGCGAGCAAGCCAAATGATTTCAACCCTAAAGGCTCGTAGCTTCATTCGCAAGGGCTGTCCAAATTTCCTCATCAGCGTCGTTAAGTCAGACCCTACGACTGCGCTTATTGATACCCTAGACGTGGTTAGTGAGTTTTCGGATATCTTTTCCCAGAAGTTGTCTGGCATTCCTCCGCCTCGTGGGGTGGAGTTTGGCATCGAATTGTTGCCTGAAACTAGGGGTGGCAATCGGGTCGGGTTGGCGGGTCGGGTTGGCGTGTCAGCATACCTCAACCCGAACCCGACCCGTTTATTAAACGGGTCAGCTGTGGCAAACACGAACCCGCCAACCCATTTAATAAATGGGTTGGGTCGGGTAAATGGGTTTTCAGGTTGGCGGGTCAGGTTGGCGGGTTGACGGATCGGGTTGGCAGGCAGGCAGGTTGACGGGTCGGGTTGGCGGTCGGGTTGGCAGGTTGACCCACCCGCCTAACCCGTTTATTAAACGGGTCAGCCGGGTTGGCGGGTTGGCATACCCCCAACCCGAACCCGACCTGTTTAATAAACAGGTTACACGGGTCGACCCGTTTATTAAACGGGTTGGCTTAAGCCCAACCCGAACCCGCCTAAGAGGCGGGTTGGCGGGTCGTGTCAGAAATTGCCACCCCTACCTGAAACTGCCGCCATATTGGATGGCACCTGCCGAGCTCGAAGAACTCAAAAGGCAGTTACAGGAGCTTTTAGATCAGGGATTCATTCGTCCAAGCGTATCACCCTGGGGAGCTCCTATACTCTTCGTGAAGAAGGATGAAATCTTGAGGTTGTGCATAGATTATAGAATGTTCAACCAGGTGACGATTAAAAATAATTACCCTTTGTCGCGTATTGAAGACCTTTTTGACCAGTTGCAGAAGGCCAAGATCTTCTCCAAGATCGATACGAGATCCGGGTATCATCAACTCAGGATCAAGGACAATGATATCTTCAAAACAGCTTTTCGCACCCGGTATGGGTATTATGAGTTTACAGTTATGCCCTTCGGTCTTACGAATGCTCCTGTTGCATTCATGGACCTTATGAATCGAGTGTTCAGACCGTTCTTGGACAGTTTCGTAATAGTGTACATTGATGATATTCTCGTCTACTCAGAAAGTCGGGAGCAGCATCGTGGGCACCTGCGTATCGTTTTAGAGACCTTAAGGAAAGAGCAGCTCTTCGCGAAGTTTTCCAAGTGCGTGTTTTGGCTCGAGGAAGTAATGTTCTTGAGCCACATCATTTCTAGCAAGGGTGTTTCTGTAGACCCTTCAAAGGTTGAAGCTGTGCTAGACTGGCCGCAGCCGCGGAATGTCCGGGACATTCGAGGTTTTCTTGGGTTAGCAGGATAGGCGTTTTATCCAGGATTTCTCAAAAATCGCTTTGCCTATGACTGGGTTGCTGAAAAAGGAAGCCAAATTCGTATGGGATGATCGTTATGAGACCAGTTTTCAGCTATTGAAGGAGCGTCTTACGACTGCCCCTATCTTGGCTTTGCCGTCCGGTAAGGGCGGCTTCGTAATTTATACTGACGCTTGCGGATTGGACCTGGAAGGCGTTCTTATGCAGAATGGAAGGGTAATCGCATATGCCTCTCGCCAGCTTAAGCTTCACGAGAAGAACTACCCGACGCATGATCTCGAATTAGCTATCGTCGTTTTTGCTCTAAAGATTTGGCGTCATTACCAATATGGAGAACAGTTCGAAGCGTTTACCGACCACAAGAGCCTTAAGTACCTCTTCTCCCAAAAAGAATTGAATATGCGACGTCGCTGGCTTGAATTTTTGAAAGACTATGACTTTTCCCTTTCTTACCACCCGAGCAAGGCAAACGTGGTTGCTGACGCCCTCAGTCGCAAGTCCTCAGGGGTTCTCGCCAGTGTGTTATCAACAGGTTGGAAGTTGCTCGAAGACCTTGCATCCTAGAATCCGTTTTTTGTAGCACCCGGTCTGGTGAGGTTGTCGAATTTGGTAATTCGACTTGACCTGTTTCCCAGTATCGTTCCCAGCCAAAAGGGTGACTCTCGCTTTGAAGAGTTGAGATCACACACTTTATGTGATGGTTCTTCTTTCCGCATGGGGGAAGGAGACAATGTTTGGCTTGGGCAACGCCTTTGGGTTTCAAATGACCCCACCTTAAGGAGTAAAATTTTAACTGAAGCCCACAAGTTGAGATATACCGTCCACCCGGGCAGCACAAAGATGTTGAAGGCCCTGCAGAGGAATTTTTGGTGGAATGGCATAAAGAATGATGTGGACGAGTTCGTCTTAAGATGCCTCATCTGTCAGCAGGTAAAGATCGAGCATCAGCGGCCAGGAGGAGTGTTGCAACCCTTGGATATCCCAGAATGGAAGCGGGAGGGAATCGCCATGGACTTTGTAGTTGGCCTTCCTAGGACTCGACACAAGCACAATGCGATTTGGGTGGTCGTCGATAGACTCACCAAATCAACGCATTTTCTACCTATCCGCCTTGGCCAGTCTCTTGACAGCCTGGCCGATCTTTATATCCGCGAGATTGTAAGACTCCGCGGTGTTCCGGTTTCTATTGTTTCTGACCGTGATCCAAGATTCACGTCGAGAATCTGGAGGAAGCTCCAGCAGGCTCTAGGCACCAAGCTGAGCTTTAGCTCGGCTTTTCACCCTCAGACTGATGGTCAGTCTGAGCGGACTATTTAGACCCTGGAGGATATGTTGCGGGCCTGCATGTTGGAGTGGAAGAGTGAATCGGATTCACATCTCAGTTTAGCGGAGTTCGCGTATAATAATAGTTTCCACGCTAGTATCGGCATGGCTCCCTATGAAGCCTTATATGGACGGCCATGCCGATGGCCTGTGTATTAGGATGAAGTAGGAGAAAGAAGACAGGAGGATCCTCTTGTGCATCAACATTATTCAGAACAGGTGCGAATGATCCGGGATCGTCTCCGTTCAGCTCAGAGCCGGTAGAAAAGTTACGCCGATCGTCATCGCCGAGAGCTCGTTTTTCTAATAGAAGACATGGTGTTCGTCAAGGTTTCTCCAACCAAGGGGGTTTTTCGTTTTGGAAGAAAAGGGAAGCTAAGTCCCCGGTTCGTTGGCCCCTTTGAGATTTTGGATTGCATCGGCAAAGCAACTTATCGTGTAGCGTTGCCTCCCCAATATGCACAGATTCATAACGTCTTCCATGTATCTATGTTAAGAAAGTATGTTCATGATCTTTCCCACATCATCAAGTTTGACGACATTCAGATTGATGAAGATATGAATTTCGAGGAAAGATCGATAGAAATCATCGACCGTCGCGATCGGGTGATGAGATCAAGGACAATACCTTTTGTAAAGATCCAACGGCCACATAATGAAATCGACGAATGTACTTGGGAACCTGAAGTGGATATCAGGGAAAAATACCCAGAGTTGTATATTGAAAAATAATATTAATGAAAATTTCTCGGACGAAATTTATTTAAGGGGGTTAGGATGTAATAACCAGGAAAAAAAAATTAATCATTTCGGACCCGGGTCGGATCCGGATCCGAGCCCCATAAAGGGAGGGCTATCGGTAGGCCGTAAGGGCCTACCGAGCGGCGCCCGTCCCCCTTTTTTCTGCTTATAAATGAAGCAGGCGGGAGGGGGGGGGAAGCATCAAATGTTCTCCCCTCCCTGTCGCCTCTCCTCTCCCCGACGCCCCTTTTCCCCCTCTCGGCTCCCCCGATTTCCCTCTTCCTCTGTCTCCCCTTCCTTCTCGCTGTCACTGCCACCCGCCGTCGCCGACACCCGCTACCCACCTCTGTCTGGCACTGTCTGCCTCCGCCGGCGACCTCCAGGTGAGTCCGCCCTCTCCCTCGTCTTCCTGTTTCCCACATGAGAGGGGGGAGCGAACCCCTCCGCCTGCGGCCTCGGCAGGAGGGTTTCGCCCCGCCTGCCTTGTGCTTTCCGGTAGGGGGTTTCGCCCCCCTGCCTTGTGTTTCTTTGGCAGGGGGTTTCACCCCACTGCCTTGCACTTTCCGGCAGGGGGGCGAGCCCTCCTGCCATGTGTTTTTGCATGGGGTTTCGGCCCCCTGCCTTGTGCCTTCCGGCAGAGCGTGAGGCCCCCTGTCTTGTGCCTTCCGGTAGGGGGCTAGGCCCCCTGCCTTGTATTTTCTGGCAAAGGGCGAGCCCCCTGCCTTGTGTTTTCCGGCAGGGGGCACCCTCTTATGTTTTTTGGCACGGGGCGAGCCCCTGCCTTCCTATGCCTTCCCGGCAGGGGGCGAGCCCCCTGCCTTATGTGTTTCGACAGGGGGTTTCGCCCCCTTGACTTGCATTTTCTGGCAAGGGGGCGAGGCCCCGGCCTTCCTGTGCTGCTCGGCAGGGGGCTTTGCCCCCTGCCTTGTGCTTTCCAGTAGGGGGCGAAGTTCCCCCTGCTCTCCTTTTTGCTTCCCGTCAGGAGGGGGTTCTGCCCCCTGCCCTGTTTCCTTTTGAGGTGGTTTTGGGAGGGAGCCTCTGGTCCCTCCCCTGCCTTGCTGGGAGCTCCTCTAGTTTTTGGGGTCCGGTACCACTACAGGTCTTATCGGACCCGTTCCTCGTGGTATTATGGCATATTGACCCTTTTGACTTTGCAGGTTGCACCACGGAGCCTTCTCGTGCTACGCGGCCCGAGACGGTGATCACTTACGCTCGCAAGCGTATAGACCCTCGCACCCCTTCTAGGTAGGGGTTTGCGTAAAAAGGAACAGGAACAATGAACTGCTAAAAACAAATGACTTAACCAATAAATTAAAACATTTACACATAGTATATATGTACGTTCTTTCCTGCACTTTACTTCTACTGCACTTTATTTATCGTTGTCGTCGCGCTATATGTGCCAAGGCTTTCCTTTTTTTGTGTGTAGCTTTCTTTATTGTCTTTTACTTCCAGGACCCGGTTTCGCGGTCCTGGTCCCGTTTCCTTTCTGCACTTTACTTTTCGTTGTCGTCGCGCTATATGTGCCAAGGCTTTTCTTTTGCACTTTCCTTTCTTGTCTTTTATTTTCAGGACGCAGTTTCGCGATCCTGGTCGTTGTTGATTTCATTTGTTGTTGCTTCTGCTATTTCATACATATATATGTCACTCTTCTTTTTATTGTCGTAGTCTCAACCCTGTCGTGGATTGGTAGGGTTCGACAACAGAGCTTAGTCTTGCGTAAGAGCGCACGTATCAACGTTCGAACTCTGCAGTGAGTTATGAAACGAGATACTGGTTTTCCTAACTCGAGACAAGACCCTCGTTGCATGAAGGGTTGCTGTTTCCTGAGTTTGGGCAAACGTTTGTTTTTTTTTTATACTATTTCGACGCTAATATGGTTGGCATGGTGCAATGAGTACTACGAGGCAGATTAGGCCTCGATCGTGCAATGATACTGATTTAGAATACACCTAAAGGGTCTTAGGCGCCTTCATAGACAAGATGCTCGTTTGGGTCTAATGAACCAGGGCATGAAGAATGAGGCGGCGGTTAAGAAACCCCCGTCGCGCTCAATTCGACTTAGCTTCGCCAAGAGACAGGACGAAGGATACCAACTCCGATGGACAGGCCATTAATGGCTATTTACGGGCAAAAGACTCGGCTTCCCCAGTCATCGGAGGTTAGGGGAAAGAGGCTGCACTAGATAGCCTAACAATTCTGCAGAAGTTGGATGCATCCCTACTGAGCCTTTGGGGGCTTGCTCTCTCGACCATTGGTCGTCCCCTTAGGATAGGATTCAGTTAGTCAACCGAGGTATTTTAAGATACATGGCATAATAAACCCTCGGATTGGTCTCGACTGTTTCGGCTCGTGTGCCATGTACGTACCCACATGGTCGGTTAATAAGTGATAACCAAATGAAGCATGCTCACCCTTCAGTTGTTGTTTTTGCATACTTGTGATATTACGTGCTAGCATACTGGTGAGTTTCCTGTGCAGTATATCCTTTCTCATTGTTGTTGTTGTGGTATGCTTAACTGCTTTACCTGCTAGTTGTTCCTGTTCTTTTTACACTCCTAGTTTTTCGCGAGACTGACCCATTTTATAGGCAGGTGATGAGTAGCGGCGACAGGCAGTCAACGGTGCATGGAACGTGGCTCGAGGCTATACTTTTCGTTCCAGACGTCCGGCTGTCGTTGCAGGGTTTTGACTTTTGGGTTTTTATTTTAATCTGGGGGCTGGGCCTCCTGTTGATTTTCCTTGTACAGTAACTTTTTATTAAGAATGTAGTACTCTTTTCAGTTGTCTGCTATTTATCGCCCTGGTCATGTTTGGATTGCCGAGCTAACGTGCCTTGGATTTGCAAAAAACTTGATTTTCAAAATAGAAAGATATTTTTTGAAGGGTTTTCAGAACAACAGAGTTCAATCTTTCAGGGAATTCCCTCATAAAACTTTAATTGTCAAGTTAAGAAAATTTGGGGCGTTACAGAAACTCCTAATGATAACGAATAATTTTTCCAATTTATGAGAGGATTGAGACCCGAGTTTGAACAAATGAGAAGTAAATGAGCTTCCTCTTATCCAAGAGATTTTAGCTCAAGTTTGCATGGAAGAGACTAGATTAAGGTCTAAAAATAAAACAAGAGAAGCTAAGGATAATGTGTTGGCCGTTTCAAAACCAGGAGCCAACACCCATACATACAAACCCCGACACTTTTATAAGAACAATAACTATGAAAAAAATCGTGCGTATAAATGAAAAAGAGATGGAAGGAAAAGAGATATTTTTTGTCATAATTGTGGAGAACCAGAACATATTAAACCATATTGTCCAAAATTCAAGAAAAAAGATGAAAAAATGTTACTTCGATTGATACTTCACAAGTTGATTAAGACTCTTCAAGCAAATCAATTTCAAACATGTCTCTTTCTCAACTCGTAAAGGCATTGCAACCTCTTCTCAAAGGACAATCCATGACCGGTGTCGTCGTCTCTTTCTCTTCTCCTCCAGGTATGGCTCCTTAGCTTTTAGACTCCGATGATTCATTTCAACTATCATATGATGAATCTATACTTTCCAATTATAGTAATTATACTAGTAAAAGAAATGTTTTTACTACCGATGGAACCTCTCTTGATATTAGTGGAATTAAAAATCTTGAAAAATGTTCTAGTTTTAATATTCCTCAAATAAGATTTGTTCCAAAACTAAATTTAAATTTGTTTTATATTTCTCAAATCCCTGATCATGGATATAGAGCCTCCTTCACTTCTAACTAATGTTTAATACAAAATTTCCAGTTCGGAAAGCAGATTAGGGAAGAGCATAGAAAATGAGACTTGTACTATATGGTCAGTTGAAAATCACTATCCAGACTTTTTGCCTTAATGTTAAAAAATTGAATAAAGTTTTATGGCATCAAAGACTAGGGCACCTAGTATTTATAAATTATCCAATATTCCTCATCCAAGGAATTTTTGTAATGAACAAATCTCATGTATTGATTGTAATCTTGCTAAAATAAAATCAATTTTATATCAAGAGAGGTTTTTCTCTGCTTCTAAACCTTTTGAATTAGTCCACTCAGATGTTTGAGGTCCTGCCCCTGATGCCTCTAAGGGAGGACATACTTATTATGTTATTTTTGTGGATGATTACTCACGTTATACTTTGATATATTTTCTTAAACATAAATATGAAGTATTTAAGAATTTTAAAAAATTTCATAAGTTAGTAACAAACCTTTTGAGGATCAATATATCTATTTTTCCTTCTGATTCAGGAGGTGAATACATGAATTTCAATAATATATAAGAGACAATGGAATACTTCATCAAAGGTCATGTGTTAATACACCACAACAAAATGGTTTAGCCGAAAGAAAGCATCGGCACACAAGATAAAACTTTAGAAGGTGATACATATGGAAGTTATTCATGATCATCAAACTAAGATAGAGGATTGGGAAAATAACCATGCCAAGATTCTTACATAGTTTATGAACAATGTTGAGCCCAAGATATATGCCATCATTGACAAATTTTGTAAAGCCAATGAGGTTTGGTTCTTTATGAAGGGTATGTATACCCAAAAAGATCTTGCAAGACAATTTTTCTTGCAAGAAAAAATATGAACCATCAAACAAGGTGAAATAAGTGTTCGTGATTATTTTAGTTCTCTAGGTCCACTATGGGATATTGATTCTTCTTGAACCCAAATGGGTTGCTAGCGAAGATGTGGAGCTAAGAAAAAAACAAATGGAAAATGAACACTTTTTTCAATTTTTACATGGTCTTGCCCTGAATTTGAGCAAGTTAGATCTTCCCTTCTTCATAGATCTAAACCTCTTCCTTTGAAAGATACGATTGTCGAGGTTTGCCAAGAGGAAACTGGTATTGGTATGGTTAAAGGGGGAAATGAAGTGTTAGCCATCTCTAAACCCGACAACCATGTAAATTCTTATAAGCCTCCATACTTTGGGAGGCAAAATATCTATAATGGTGGATATAGGAAAGCTATTTTCCACCATTACCAAGAAGTGGGCCACATAAGGCCTAATTGCCCCAAACTGAATGAGATCTCCAAAAATAAGGTAGCTTCCGTTAAGGAGACCACCCCAAAGAGAGAAAAATTCATTAGAAAAGCAGAACACTTTTTTACTTACAAAACTATCGGAGGTACTTGAACAACTACTCAAATCTCCATCAACTTTGAAGGTCGTGATAGCATTATCCTCTCCTCCTGGTATGTGTTCTTGGATCCTTGACTCAGGTTCTTCTTTTCATATGACTCCACACGAAAATTGTCTATCAAATTTATGCACTAATTCAAAAAATTTCTATGTTTTCACCGACGATGGAACATCCTTGCAAATTAAAAGTATTGGAACTTTAGATTCTTTCTGTTAGGTTATTCTATACAAAGAAAAATTTTACTACTAATTGCCCCGACTAGAGTCATGATAATCAAAACCATCGTTTAATGTTAATAAACATTACATTAAACAAGAATAGCCTTAAACTTTAACAGTCAAAACAGAAGTAACTTGGCATATCTGGCCTTTCTGAGGCGACAAAGATGTCATCAACATCAACTGCCTTCAAATTTTGGCTAACTCAGTGCATCTTTCAAAGAGAGATTTTGACTTAACAAAGCCAGGTTTGAGACCAAATTCCCTTCACAAGAAAGCAGCATGAGAATTTACAAGCAATAACAAATATGTGTACTAAACCTTCAACTCAAAGACAAATTCAGTCGTTGATCCACTGCTTTCAATGGATGAAGTCGAAACATAATGTTCTGAACCATTAGAATAATTTTTTGCAGCAACATCAGCTTTCTGGAGGTAGACATGATCATGAGATGAAGCTGAATACCTACTGTCGGTCCCTAATAATATACAAGAATCCAAGAATTCACCATTCTGCAGGAAAATGAATTACATTAGAATAGAAAAAATTAATATGAATGGTTTCCAAGTTCATGTTGACGGTAAACAAAAAAAATACTAAAATTACAACCTTTATAGTGACATTCTTAAACTGCAAAAACTTTCCATTTCCCACATATATTATGGCTTCATCACTAGGATCAGATAGATCAACTCCATGCCTATTCTGTAGGGATAGAAAACAACCCTTGCCATCATATATATAATGATCAAATCCTTCACCATCAACAACTAGAGGTGTTTGGGGCGAGAGAGAGAATTCCTTGCAAGGTTGAGTGTAAACTGGTTGATCAAGAATAATTGCACCAACCACATCCAAGGAGCCAGCATCGTCATTGGATAGCCCAGTGAAAACATTAGGAATAAAGAATTCTACAAGAGCAAGTAAAAAATCAAGGGCAACAAGCAGCTGAGGCTTTTGAATGCATAGAGAGACAGCAGTTGCTGACTTCTGAAAGTTGATGTCAAGAATGAGCATTGTCACAACTGGCATTTGATCGTTAATATTGTCCATGCTTTTATTGTGTGATTCAGATTTACATTTCCAATCTGGAACTTCCACTATATCAGTCAATGTGCATTCAATACTATCAGGTCCTCCAATTGCAAGCTTAAATTCCTGTTCTGTTCCCTCACGGTCATCAATAACACTGAAACCCTTGAGTGTTGCAAAAAGAGAGCTTTCTCCAGATGACCTAGATTTGTACAAAAGAAACATACCATTTATCTGCAAAAATACAAAAACATCAAACATATTCAATATTAATACATGATCCAATAACAACAATTTCAAAAAAAAAATTGGCTTTGCTATGCAACAGTCCAGAAATCAAACCAGGTGAATAGAAACAGAAATTCACTGAGCATCTCAGTAACAGAAAAATGAAAAGTGCCCACCGGCGACCAAGTTTTTCTTATGCTTGGATGATGCAGGCATCACCCTTGACTTGATAAATTGGTCACTGATCTAGGACCTAGGCAAGTATTGCATTCATGCACAATCAAGTATCATGGTGAAAGGTCATTTCAGGCTTAACAAATATTTGATTGATATTTTCTTCTTTTTTTGAGGGAATAAATAAAGATAGATGCCTTAGTCCAGGTCCGAATCAGGGATCTTGAGATTGATAACCAACTACACCACCCAGACAGGTGCTAATTTGATTGATATTTTTCATGCCCATGGACCACGTATTTCCAGTTATTGCTGTCCAGTATGACGTCCTACTGACTAGGCTGATGCTCAAGTCTCACCAGTGCAACACTATATGTCACATAAACCACAAAGAACATGTGATGGACAACATTACTACACATTAAGCTGCTGAAGTGAGTATCACCATTTCCTTCTTCTAGGAGTATGCAGACCATGCACGATTAACATATCTCTCTTCATTTCTTTAGGATTGGGGTCAAGGGTATAAATAATGTTCTGAAATCTGTGACACTTCTCCACATCTCATGGCTGCCTTGTTTGTGTTTAGTTCAATCGATGTTCATAAGGACATAACAATTGCATAAAGACATACACCATCACATGTTCTATATAGAAAATGTAAAAATTCTTAGCAATATAGTGCAAGTAAGCCTTATCAAGCAGCTGTCAGAAAACACATTAAATGGGTAACATTAACGATGAAGAAAATTGTCCCAAAGTAGTCTGGGAGAGTTTGCATTGGTGCAAAAGTATTTCATGGGTTCCATTGTCTCACCAGTATATACCTGGGCCATTTTGCCCTGGGAAAATGAATCACATGTTTTCTTTACCTGAGAAAGTTAAGGCGGCTAGCAACTTTCCCTAGTTGAAAACATGCCCTAAATGTCAACACATCAATTCCAAGTATATTCTTGCAGTATAAAAGGGTTTCCCCTTGTGGCCACAAGGGTGCCTTGACTGAAATAGACTTGGACATTTTGTGATTTTCCATACATGATCACAGTAAACACTGCACAATTAAATGAAATCCCACGTTCTTTAAACGTGATAGAGCTTCACTGGATAAAGAAAACATCACCTGAAAAGTGGCAAGTGCCGAATCCCTTGATGCACCAGAATGCAGGCACAATTCAACAAAACCTACGGAAACAAAAATCTTCATCGTAATCCATTCACATTCAACCTGAGAAGAAAATCTTCTGACACCAGATATTTCAGCAACATTTTGCTCCATGGCATCTTCTGCAGTTCTGTTTGCAGGACCAGGTGAAGGAATAACATTCGGAGTCTCAGAGATATTTGATAAAGCACATTCTGAAATAATGTGGTACTCCCTATTTGATAAAGCAGCTTTAAGCTCTTCTATCTGTGGATTCCACAACATATATATATAAAACCAATGTGAATACTTAGATTGCAAAGGAATACATATTGTAAAGTCTACCTTGATGGAGATCTCAGTGTTTGGAATTTGATGCAGAAGGTCTCGAAGTGACCTCTGGATAACAATTGATATTCCTTTGATATCTTTGATAATATTTTCACCAGATCTTTTTCCAGTACCAACTGCCAAGTTTATGCCTTTAATCTACACCAACGAAACATCTTCATGTACAAAAGACAGGAGAAAATTGAAAAAAAATGACAAAATACAGCTGCCAAACAGTTGGTTAATGGAAATTATGTTCATGATGTCTGCAAGAACTACAAAAATCTGCAGAAAAAGCTTGAAGATACTTTCCTTGGTACACACTGTTAAAAAGAAATGTATATATATATATATATATATATATTTATGTATATATATAGTCATATGTCATATAACTAGATAGTAACTACGATTAGATTTTCTAGTTTTTTTTTTTAGCTTTAAACTAATCAACATAAGTTGACTAGTCAACATAGGGAGTCGTTGGGCTCCCAACGACTCTCTATGAGTCTCCTCCTCTTTGTGTATAAATATGGGGCAAAGCCCCTTTACAATGTATGCCTTCTTGCATAGATTTGATCAATAAAATATTATTTTATTCCTTGTGTTTTTCCCCTTTAGTGGGTGTTTGTGTGTGAGCCCATTTTGTGGCATGTGTATTCCTTTGGTGCTTTGGTGGAACTCTTTGAGTGTCTACTCTTGTTGTTTCGGTGAATATATTTTGGAGGACCTTGTTTTCTTACATTGTATTAGAGCTTGGAGATAAAGCTGATTTTTGGTATATTGAGAAGCGTGCCACTCAAGATTTTGAAGAGATAAAGTCTCTTTTGCAAAATTTATTCAAGTGCTTGTGAGATTGTTGTGCCCTCTTGGTGGTGGAGTGCTCGTGTGTTTGTGTTCTTCATTGGAGGTGTTTTTGTAATATCACGTATTTTCATACTTAGCCATTTTCAGATTCTTCAGAAATTTGGGTAAGTATAGTAGAAAAATCATTTGAACCTCGATTTTTTATCGATGCTTTTGAGTCTGGGCTTGGCCCGGGTCTCATCAGCTACGTCTAAACGAGCCACTTAAAATGTGAGAAAAAGTTTTATTTTTAAATTCGGGTTATTTTCGGGCGGAATTCAGAATTTGATATTCGTGTGATATGTCGTTGGATGCGTCTCGGAATTCTGAGTGCAACGATATTTTACTTTCCTGAATTCGAGTCCCAGTTGGTCCAAAAATCGTGTTTTTCCAAAGAGGGAGCAGTTTGTTGAACTGGATCCAGATTTGGATCGGATTGGATCCAATAGATTTGATCCAAATTAATATGGATCTGGACTCCATCCATGATCCATATTAATCTGGATTTGGTCCAGTCCAAAAATCTATTTGGGTAGTTGGAGTTGGATTTCGATCTTGGATCTGGATTCAGATCCAAATCCATGCCCAACAATTTTTTAACTTTAAATTCAATTAGGAGCTTTAAATTGGGGTTAATTAAGTATAAGAAGCCTCCTAAGTTAATTTGGATATTTTTAGAAACCTCTAGATAATTATAAATTATTTAATACTAATTAATTAATTAATTCTAAATTTTTAATTAGGGTTGGTTTTGGACTTCTTAAAGAGTCCTTACTCATGCCTAATAAGGCTTGAGAAGTTTTTAAGAAAGAGCTCTAAAGAAAAATGAAAACTACCAAAAAGTCAAATTTTGAAATTTGGAAAATTTTGGAGAAACGAAAGTGGAGAGGGCCCAACAGGGAAGCTCTCCCTCTCCAGCCCATCTAAAGAAGGCTGGAGAAGGGCGGGCATCATTCCCCTCTCACTTTATTTAAGACGAAAAAAAAAGAGAACGGGAAAGAAAGAAAAAGGAAGAAAGAGAGAGGAGGAAGAAGAAGAAGGAAGAACCCTCTTCTGCAGCCATCCAACCTTCATTTTCTTATTCTTTTTCAATTTTTGCAAAGGTGCGGGTCTCCTCTATTGAATTAAGTAGGAAATCGAATGTAGATAGGTTTTTCATGCATGATTTAGATGTAAATCCATGAAAAAAGGAATAGATCCATATGCCTACTCTATAATTCATGAAAGAGGATTCATGGATCCTCTTTCATGGATTCGTTTACGATTTCATTCACCCTTTTCAAAAAAAAAATCTGTGTATGTTGTCTTTTATGTAAGAAAAAAACAGAATTTATATCATAATAAGAATAGCTTGTATGCGCATGTATCATGACATTATCGATTTCCACGAAGGGGTTTCGATTCTTTCATCGTTTCAAATGAATAAATTTTTGTACATGGTCAATCAGAATTTTTGTTTAGGGTGTAAGTGTTCATTTACAACCTTCTTTTGGGCGAACATCGATTTCCATGGATGGTCCGTATTATGGACTGTTAGATGCATGATAATATTGATAAAATATCTTGATATGCATGCATTCTTCATCAAAGTTCGTGTATCGATAATTGTATTTAATAAATCTTAACATGTGTTCTGATGTCCATGCTTGTTTATAAGTTTTGAAGCTTGTATGAACGCATGCTTGACAGTATCCATGCAAATCAAAGCATACACAGGTTTCTGGGTCTGTACATGTTGAAGAGATAAAAAATGAGAAAAAGGGTTATTTGGAAGGTTTGAGGGTTTTATGGCCAGACCGGACCAGCTTGCCCAGCATCGCCGGGCTTGTTCTGACAGGTCTAACTTGGTGTTGCAGGGCCCAGCCGAGTGGGCTAGGCCGGGCAGCAGGTGGCTACAAAAAAAAGAAGATATTTAACCTCTTTTTGGTAAGGGCTACAGACAGGTCTGGGCACCCTTCTAAAAAAAACAGTCTCTCTCTCTCTCTCTCTCTCTCTCTCTCTCTCTCTCTCTCTCTCTCTCTGTTTTGCACTAGCTGGCAGCCAGCCATGTGGGACACAGCTGATTGCCGGCCCCTGGCAGCATTTACGCAGGCCCAGGCCGGGCTGGTGCTCGGACTGTCAGGCCTCGGCTGGGCTGGCAGGGTCCTGACAGGCCCAGTCCAGCCTTTTGGCTGGACTGGCATAGGCCTGGCAGCCCTCCTGCCAGGCCCAGCTGCGGTCTGACCAGACCAAACACAGCCGACCAGGGTCGGCTGGGCCTGATCTGGACCCAGTCGACTGGGTGTTAAGGCCCTTTAAAAAAAATATTATATATATATATATATATATATATAATTATACATGTATACATATAGGAACACTCAGTAATGCTTGAAAATTTCAGTTTTGGTAAGTGTATATGTTTTGGTTTTTATCCCATGCTAAAAGTGAAACTTCAACATGCTTGACAGATTTCAAGTATGCATATATATATATATATATATATATATATATATATATATATATATATATATATATATATATATATATATATATATCATACCTGTGAGGTAGACCTGGCCACGTTCTGTCAAGGTAGCTGGCCCAGCTAAACCAGGATAGCTGGCCCGGTCTGCCAGGCTTTTTGCAGCCCAACCGAGTGGACTCGGCTGGGCAGGATTCTGTTTTTTTTTAAGAAAAAAAAATGTATATGCTGTGTTTAGAGGGTTGAAAGTGCAACCTCTCTTGACCTGAATGTTGAAGTTACATGTGTAACTAAATATTCATATTTTCATAAATGGTTGTATGCTTCGTTCATGTATAAGGGCCAACTTGAATACTTGATCTTACGGTGATGCTCATGATTATGGAAATCTGGAAACAAAGTTTCCAAATTTCTCTAAGTGTGGTTGTTTAAAACCCTTATGCATGGTAATGAATGGAAGTCCTCGTATGCTTTGACCTGTCATGACATACTTACGCCATGTGTTATTTCAAGTATGTTCCAAGTGCATGTGCAAACATAAAACGAAGATGCTCAGTTATGTAACCTGATTTCTAGTTTTGTTATTTGCATTAGACTTATGTTAATAGTAGTAGTCTTATACGTGCTAAGCATGAAGTTTCTACATGTTTGACTTGAGTGTGCCATGCTTAATTCAAGGTGTAATTGCAAAAGTTGTGTCAACTGCATGCACTTATATGTGATGGATATGGTTTGCATGTGAAAAATCACATGCATGACCCCCCATATTTAATGAGAATGATCCATGAATGAGATCTAGCACATAATCCTGTTTAACGAGACAAACTTGCTCCAGGCCATAGGGAGGAGGTTTATACTACGTGGATTTTTTGGAAATACCTTTTGTTATAATGTTCAGAAATTGGATTTGGATTTATGGCATAAAAGACTTGGCCATCCTAATGTATCCAAAATCCAACACTTTACAAATATGATTTTTTTTTGTAATTTTGAAAATTTTATATGTGAAGATTGTATTCATGGCAAGATAAAAAGATTGTCTTTCTTAGAAAGAACTTTTGTCTCTACACGACCGCTTGAGTTACTGCATTCGGATGTTTGGGGCCTAACACCTATTGTATCTAAGGGTGGGTTTGCATATTATGTAATCTTTGTTGATGATTTTACTAGACATACGTGGATTTATTTTCTCAAACATAAATATGAAGTTTTATTATACTTTTAAATATTTCACAAATTGGTCAGAAATAAAATTTAAAAGGATATTTATATCTTTGGCACTGATTCATGGGGAGAATTTTTATCAAAAGATTATCTAAAATCAAATGGTATTACACATCAAAAATCTTGTCCCTACACTCCATAACAAAATGGCTTGGCCGAAAGAAAACATAGGCATATCATAGAAACCACGAGAATATTATTTATCTCAAATCAAGTACCTAAAGAATTTTGGGCCAAAGCCACTTGAATCACAATTTATCTTATTAACAAAATGCCATCTATTATCTTAAAAAATATATCACCAGTTGAAAAACTTTTTAAACTTACTCATTATTCTAGACTTAGAGTTTTTGGATGTAAATGTTTTGTATTCACTGATAAAAATGATAAACTTTCTTCTAGTGCTATTCTTTGTACTTTTTTGAGATATGCAAATAACCACAAAGGCTATAGATGCGCTGATTTTAAAAATAAGAAATTATATGTTTCAAGAAATGTGTCTTTCTTAGGAAAGGATTTTGTTTTGCATTTTAAAATCCTAAGGACATAACTGAGTATTCTTTTCTATTTGATCTAATTCCAAAGATTGGTGATTGTGATGCTGATCTTGACGAAGACCAGAATATAAAAAATGATATAATAAGTGAAGAAGAATCCCATGACAATGAGATAAGTGAAGAACAGTTTCAAAATCATAATTGTATTCAATATTTCAGGCCTAGTAGTCCTGAACATCCATGTGCCCTTCAAAAATATACTAACAAAAATCATGTAGAAACACAAATTAGAAGGTCATCGAGAGTATCAAAACCCTTTGGGAAATTTATGTCCTATAAGTCCTTTTCACCTAAGTATCAAACTTAGGTTGCATGTTGAAGCAAAAAAATATTTTGAATGAGTAGAAGCCATGAGGGTAGAATTAGATGTATTAGAAAAGGCGAATACTTGGACTATCCAAGATATTCCCTTAAGAAAGAAACCCATAGGTTATCTATGGGTCTATAAGATAAAAATCAAAAGTGATGGAACCCTTGAAAGGTACAAAGCTAGATTAATTGCCAAGGGACACTCCCAAGAGTATGGAATAGAATGTGAGGAAACCTTTGTACCTGTTGCTAGGATGACTACAGTTACAACTGTAGTAGCCCTTGCCTCTCTGAAGAAATGGCCTATATACCAAATGGATGTTAAAAATGTGCTTCTTAATGGTAAATTGGTTGAAGAAGTCTATATGGAGGCACCGCCTGATATAGTTATTCTTAAAGGAAAAGTTCTTCGTTTAAATAAGGTTTTGTATGACCTTAAACAAGCTTCAAAGGCTTGGTATGACAGGTTTAGTCAAGTTATACTTGATGTTGGATTTTAATCTTGTTTAACTGACACAACCTTGTTTGTTAAGATTTGTGTTGTAGGTATTCTTCTTTTTCTTCTTTATGTAGACGATATGATCATCATAGGAGGTGACAAACAGAGTTGAAAACATTAAAAAACTTCTCAAAACACATTTTGAAATAACTGATTTAGGGTTTTTAAAGTATTTTCTTGGTATACAAGTTGCTTATTCCTCTAGAGGTTATTTACTAATTCAATCTAAATTTGCTTTAAATATTGTTGCTAGGTCAGATATTTCAGATGATAAAAAGGTTGGCACTCCTGAATTTGTAAATGTCAAAATGAAGATTGATAATGGGGAATCACTTAAAAAAAGAATCATAGGCTACAAAATTATCCGAGGTTCTAAATTCCCTAATGGATCTCCTAAGATTATCAGATTCTTGTGTCCCAAGGTCAGAATATTTATCTAAGGCATTAGGCTGACTCTATAACGACCCCAAACTGACCCTCAAAAAATGCAAAATTTTTTTTAATGAAAAAATGATTTTAAAATATTGCGAAAAGATATCCCATAGATCTGAGGCACATTATATATTTCCAATGCACACTAATAGGTTCAGATAGTGGCGTCAAATCTTCAGTGCAAAGACAACAGCTGCCAACTCCAAGTTGTGCATTGGGTAATTCTTCTCATGCACGTTCAGTTGTCGAGAAGCATATGTAATGAAGTATGCGGAAAGATAAATAATGCTAAAAAGCATTCACAATGACCTAATACACAAGAGAGATAATAATCAAGTCCACTATGGAACAACATAAACAAGCCTTGAGAAAGGCACAAACTAAAATAAAGACTCTTTATTGAAAGAGAGAGAGCTCTCAAGAATGAATAATACAAAGGGGTTCACCCCTATTTACACACCCCCAAAGGGGTCTCAAAAGGAGAGCCAAAGGGGGCTCCCAGAGTCGTTGGGAGCCCCCAACGATCACAAATGTGATTGTTGGGGGCCCCAATGACTCTATGTGGGGCTCCTTTTGGGTTGGATTTTGAGACAAGAAAATAAAAATAAAAAATAAAAGAAAATTGAAAAAGAAAAAAAATTAGTTGTTTGCTAAAACAACTATGTGAAAAGACAATAATACCTCTATCGGGTATTATATATATATATATATATATATATATATATATATATATTTATATATATATATTTAACACCCCCCCCCCTCAAACTTTACGGGGAGATGATCAAAAGTTTGCCAAGTAGAAACGTGAAGCGGGGAGCAGGAAGGGCTTTAGTAAAAAAATCCGCTAACTGATACTTTGATGTGACATATGGCGTAGTAATTGTTCCTCGTATGTACTAATCACGAACATAGTGGCAGTCCATCTCTATATGTTTGGTGCGCTCATAGAAGGTATGATTACTGACAATGTAAATGGCACTTTTGTTGTCACAACATAGCTTTGAAGCCTCTATAATATTAACTCCCATATCTTTGAGAAGACTTTGAAGCCAAACAAGTTTCATTGTGGTAGTTGTCATAGCCCGATATTCAGCTTCAGTAGAGGATATCGAGACTTTTTATTGCTTCTTGCATCTCCAAGCAATTAAGGAATCTCTTAGAAAAACACAGAAGTCGGTAGTTCAAATTCTATCATTAAGGTTACCTCCCCAATCTGCATCAGTATAAGCAAGTAAATTCAAAGAAGAAGATGAGGATAGAAATAGCCCTTTAGTTATGGTGTTTTTGATGTATCGAACGACCCGGAGCACGGCACTCATGTGCACAGTTGTAGGAGCATGCTGAAATTGGCTAGCAGATTGAACAACATGAGCGATGTCCGATCTGGTGATAGTCAGATATGTAAGAGATCTAATGAGTTGTCTGTAGAGTGTAAGATCTTCTAGAAGAACCCCATCCTCTAACCTTAATTTTGCGTTAATTACTTATGGAGTCTCCACCTTTTTATCATCTGAAATTCCATATTTATTACATATATTTGCAGCAAGCTTCATCTGTGACAGTATATATCATCGGGGAGAATATGCAACTTCAATGCTGAGAAAATATCTAAGGAAACCTAAATCAGACATGTTAAAGCAATCTATTAACATATTTTTAACATTAATAATAATAATTTTATCATTTTCTATGATAATCATGTCATCAACATAAAGTAATAAGATAATAATACTATCACCTGCATTTTTGACAAACAAAGCAGTGTCAGTATAACATGAACGAAATCCTAATTTAATCATGATATCTCTAAAACGATCATACCAAGCCTTGAGAGCTTGTTTAAGACCATATAAGGCTTTTAAAAGTTTAAGGGTTTGACCTTGTCCAATATTAACTCCGGGTGGTGGGTCCATGTATACTTCTTCATTTAGATTTCCATTTAAGAATGCATTTTTCACATCAAGTTGATATATTGGTCATTTTTTATTGATGCGACAACTATTAAGGTTCTAACACTTGTCATTCTAGCTACAGGAGCAAATGTTTCCTCGTAGTCAATTCCATATTCTTGTGAATATCCCTTAGCTACTAATCTGGATTTACATCTTTCTAAGGATCCATCGCTTTTGGTTTTAACCTTAAAGACCCAATGACATCTAATAGGTTTTTTATGTAGAGGAAGCTTGACTATTTCTCAAGTATTAACCTTTTTTAGAGCATCTAATTCTACCTTCATTGCTTCAATCCAGTGGGGTAGAGTTTTGGCTTGATTATAATGAGTGGGTTCATAATATAAGTGTAAGGCTAGTAGGCATGCCTGATAATTTGGCGCAAGAGACTCATATGACACAAACCTATTGGGTGAAATGGATTCTCTAGAAGATCGCCTAACGGGGGTTTCTTCCAAAGATTCGGTAAGTTGAGAAAATTTCTCCAAGGCACTAATAGTGCCGTTCTTGTTCTCTTCGAGTATAAACATGAATATTTTCATTATTAGTATCATCATTATGTGATGATATCTCAATATTGGATACTTCATAAGTATCATCTATACTTTCAAGATGATTCATAGAATCATCACATATATCATCCATAAGATCATGTAAGTGTTAAAATGTACCCATCAATTGTTGTAATTAGATATATTTTATATATATATAAAAGATGATACATATACATATATGGTATATATGTATATGTATCCTCCTATTTATATATATAAAATATATATTTTCCTTTTGTTTAGCCGTAGGGGTATTTTAGTCTTTTCCTCTGTTTTACGCACATTCACTTTATGAATGTGATTGTAATTTATTTTATTTTTCTTTTTCTTTTATTTTTATTTCTTTTTTCTCAAGTACCAAAAGGTACCTTGGAGGCCCACTCAAATAGATGTTGGGCCCCTTCCAACAGTCACATTTGTGACCGTTGGAGGGGCTCCAACGTCTATGAGTGGAGCCCCTCCAAGGCTCCTTTTTGTTGTTATAAATAGGGGCTCTCCCCTTTGTATTTCTTCATCCTTGAGGGAGCTTATGCTCCATTGTAATGGGGTTTTTACCCCTTGTCCATTGTTTCTTCAATGATATGCAACTTATGACTTTATGTCATATTTTTCCCTTTTTATGGGTTAGCACATTATGTGCTTGTGTTGTTTCCCTTTAATGGGTATATTTGCACTTCACGTGCATAAGTATGGGTTCATTATTGAACCCAATGTATTCCAACTCACTTTCTAACATGGTATCAGAGCAAGGTTGAGATCGAGTTGCTCTTTGGTGCATCGGGAAGCGTGGTATTCAAGAATTTGTTAAAGAAAAATGGTGAAGTATTCGTTTCTCTCTATTGTCTTTCTTATAGTTATTCGGTATGCATTCTATTTCTTTGAGTATTGTATGAAGAATGTAATATGTTCTTTTCTTTATGTGTGCTTTTTGTCATTATGTTTTTTTTTGAGTTACTTGCTACTCCATTGAATCATTTTCGTATGTTTTTCTTTGAAAAACTTTAAATGATAACTTGTTTGGCGAAAAATTAGATATATGATTGCTCAAAACTTGCTTTAATGGGTCAATAAAAATTTATGACCGTTGGAAATACCTTTATATGAATGTTTAGTCTTTAAAGAAAGGTATGTTAAGATTAAAATGCTTGTGAAATGTAGTTTTTTGAAAAATATTTGGCATATATGAAAAATTCTATATTATGTGTCCGTTTTATATGAGCAACATTTAATTAAGAAAGTTTTTTTTTATATAATACCGGTTGAATTAAGTTTTAAAATGGTCCTTATGGAATATGGTGATTTTCTTTCCATCTTTACACTCTTAAGGATGTTTTCAACATTTAGAGAGTTCTCTCTCTTTTCAATAAGAGACATTTATATTTTTTATGTTGTGATTGTCTCTTGTGGGTTTTGGTGTTTGCCCTTTTGTTTGTTCATTAGTGAATGTTGTAAGTGCTTAATGCACTCTTTTGCTTTTCCGCATATTTCATTACAAAAGTTATGGTCTTCACTAATGTTTATTGTGTACTTATTTCATTAGGAGTAGGTAATAATCTATTAAGTCATGTTTTTTTATAAAACTTAAGAGTGTTAAATTTTTCCTCAATAAATGTTTACTTCTTATTTAAGCCATAGTACAATCTTATTTATCATAAGGTTTTATTAATGAATCTATTTTGTTGGGATTTCTTCCACTTTAATGGAGTTTTCTCCTTCTTTGGGAGTTGTATATGTTTTTTGTTCAAACTCTCCTTAAGGAGCCTTTCGGTCCTTATAATCTTCATGTGAGTATATACTCTTTTATGAAGATTTCATGATTGTTTATCATTTTTAAGTTGCAATAGTAGATTTCATAAGTTTTTCGAACTTCACCATCTTTATGAATGCCTATATTGGCCTATGTTTGTTATTTTTTGAACTTCACCAACTTCACCGTTTAATTGCACCCTATGTCTTTCATAGTGAAGGCTTGTTTGTTCCAAATCGGTTCATACACATGATGTTGCTTAATATTTCATGTTATGTTGCATAGTAAGCCTTTTTTGGTGTACAAGACTTCTTTTGAAGATTAAGCATAATTCGTGTTTATGCAAAATTGTTTTGATGAATTATATTGGACCTTTGATTCAATTTGTTAATTGGTCCTCTTTGTAAAAACTTTTGTTTGGAAAATGATTCCTTATGTGTTTATTGCCCTTTTGTGGCATTTATGTTTGTCCATCACATGTTATTTAATGCATCATTTATTTGGCCTTAGTATTGTTATATTAGAGATGTTTGTCGAGGTGAGTTATGGGCACCTCGTATTGTATCATTTTTAGATTGTCCACCTTCCATATTATAGATGGTTGTTGAGGTGAGTTATGGGCACCTTGGGACTCTAAAATGATTTGTTATTTGATCTCTAATTATGAGTGTGTCACTCATTTTTTCTCTTGTGCCATTGATATTATGGATGCTTCTATGTAAATGTGATGAACATATAGTATTTGAAACCTTAAATGTTTTAAGGTACATTTAAAATCAAGATGTTTTGGGATTATAGCCCAACCTTTTATTTGTTTATGAATCTTATGAGTGCATTTGCACATTTGTGATTCTGTATGTTGTGCTCGTTGTGCACATGTGTTCTTGTGGTTTTTCACAAGTGTTCTTGGTGTGTATGTTCACACATTTGTTCTAAAGAATATTATTTTATCGGTTGTAGTATCTTGTTGAAGATACGTTTTACTTACATTTATTCCAAAATGTTATTATGAGTATTCTTTTTTAAAAGGAAATATTGTTTCATTTGAAGTTTATTTTCATTACAAGTTTATTGCCTCAAAAGTCTTTTCCTTTTATGCCCATTATCTAAGTGTCATCATATGTAGACAAGAATTTTATTACACCTTCGTGTGTTTTTAGCCCTTTGTTGGCTTTTTGCTCTCTTGGTCTAGTAGCTGAACACATTTGACTTGAGTGTTTTTATATGTAGACAAGGCACGTTGATTCACACCATGGTGTGTGATTTTTAGCCTATGTTGGCGTTTGTGTTCTTGTTCTAGTCGCTTAGATGTATGCCCATGGTTAGCTTATTTCACTCATTTCAAGTGCCATCTTATGTAGACAAGATATGCATTGTGTTTTAGCCCATGGTTGGCTTATTACTCTTGTTCTAGTAGCTGAACATACTTGGTTTTAAGTGTATTTTTTACGTAGACAAGAGATACTTTTTAGTCCATGTTGGCATGTATTCTCTTGTTTTTGTCGTAGATGCACTTATTTCAAGTATTATTATATGTAGACAAGAGGTTCTTTTACACACCTTTGTGTGTGTCTTTGGCCTTTAATGGCTTTATATTCTTGATCTAGTAGCTTATACACTTGATTTATGGGTCTTGGAGGACTAATGAGGTAGTTGTTTGTAATGGATGAACTATTGTTGAAATTTGCAAAATTTCATTCATGACTTGTGTTTTTCAAATGAATCATATTTTTGGGGGGCCCACTCAAATAGACGTTGGGCCCCTTCCAACGGTCACATTTGTGACCGTTGGAGGGGCTCCAATGTCTATGAGTGGAGCCCCTCCAAGGCTCCTTTTTGTTGTTATAAATAGGGGCTCTCCCCTTTGTATTTCTTCATCCTTGAGGGAGCTTATGCTCCATTGTAATGGGGTTTTTACCCCTTGTCCATTGTTTCTTCAATGATATGCAACTTATAACTTTATGTCATATTTTTCCCTTTTTATGGGTTTTATGGGTTAGCACATTATGTGCTTGTGTTGTTTCCCTTTAATGGGTATATTTGCACTTCACGTGCATAAGTATGGGTTCATTATTGAACCCAATGTATTCCAACTCACTTTCTAACAGTAAGAACATATAATCAATTTCATTTGGTTTATCTAGCTTTTCAAATCCATTTTCATCTTCCAAAAAAAGTCACGTCTTTTGAAACATATAGTTTGTTATTCTTGAAATCAAAACACCTATAGCCTTTTTTATTTTTCCCATAACCTACAAAAACACATTCAATTGCCTTTGGAAACAACTTCTCTCTCTTATGTAAAAGAACAAAGCATTTACAAACAAAGATGCGAAGGCGATTGAAGTCGGGGGAAATTTAAAAAGTCTTTCATAAGGAGAAACATTCTTTAATTTAGAAGAAGGCATTCGATTGATTAAGTATGTTGAAGTTAAGACAGCTTCGGCATAAATTTTTTTTGAAATATTTTTAGAAATAGCAATGTTCTAGCGGTTTCTATAATATGTCTATGTTTTCTTTCCGTTAGTCCATTTTGTTGTGGAGTTCTAGGGCATGATCTTTGATGACAAATTTTATTTTGTTTTAAATAATTTTAAAATTCATTAGACAAGTATTCTCCATCGGAATTGGATCTAAGAATGGATATATTACTTTGAAATTGATTTTGAATTTTCATGTGAAAGTCTTTAAAAAAGAAAAATACTTTCGATTTATGATTGAGGAAATAAATCCAAACATAACGAGTAAAGTCATCAATAAAAGTGATATAGTATGAGTAACCACCTTTAGACATGACCGGAGATGGGCTCCAAACATCCGAGTGCACCAATTCAAAAGGTCTTGTGGAAAGAAATGTTCTAGTTGGAAATGGAATAGACTTCATTTTTCCAAAAATGCAATCTTTGCAATTAATGTTCTTTTCTTTACAAAATTTGTTTTCAAATAAAAACAAATACAAATTTTGAATAACTTGGATGTCCAAGTCTTTTATGCCAAGTTTTCATGCTTTTATCTTGGACATAAGTACAAAAAGAGTTTGTAGGAAGGTTTAGATGATCCATATAATACAGGTCCTCATTCCTATGGCCTTGCCCAATCTGCTTCCCGGACTGGAGATCCTGTACAAAGCAACCATTAGATGAGAAAGATATTTCACATCCATGGTTGGCAATTTGGAAAACCGAAAAAATGTTCAAATTTAACTTTGGAACAACTCTTACTTTTGGAACAAAAAGGTTTTGAGAATTTTTAGAATTAAGTGTTCTAATACTTGTGATTTTTAAAAAAGTTCCATCGGCCATAGAAATACATGAGCTTTTTTAATTGGTGTATACATCGGTCAATGCATTTTCATGTGGCGTCATATGAAATGATGCTCTGGAGTCTAAAATCCAAGAATATGTACCGGGTGATGATGTAGACGCAATGGCCGCACCCGATGTGGAGGAAGTGGCTTTGAGAATTTGTTGTAGAGCCATAGATATTTATCCAAGTGTTTCTTTAGCTTTGGGCGCACCCGATGTGGTTTCCACTCTTGTCCTCATCTTCTTTGGTGATAGAGGATTCCTCAAGGGATGCCACCTTAAGCTTGAATGTTCCATTTAGCTTTAGGCAAGCGGGTTTAATGTGATCGGGCTCATAGCAATGATGACATATAATCATCTTTCTTTTTCTACTATTGTTTTCATGTTTTCCAAAATGGGGTGGTTTATAGGTTTTCACATTATTGTCGGGTTTGGATACGACAAGCACTTCATCAATGTTCTTGTGTGATTTTCGGCAATGGGGTCTTCTATTGGTGGAAAAGTAGATCTATGGAGGAGTGATGACCTCACTTGCTCAAATTCGGAACGTAACCCAAACAAAAATTGGAACAATCGATCTTATTCCATTTGTTTTTGTCTTAGTTCAATATCCTCCATAGCTACCCATTTTGGCTCTAAAAGAGCCAACTCATCCCATAGTGGATTTAAAGCACTATAGTAATCTTGTATACTTGAATCACCTTGTTTGGTGGTTCTAATTTTTTCTTGCAAGAAGTATGCTCTTGCAAGGTCTTTTTGAGTATACATACCTTTCATAGAGAACCAAGCCTCATTGGCTCGGTGAAATTTAGCTATATTAGCACATACCTTGAGTTCGACATTGTTCATGAACCAAGCAAGGATTTTGACATGGTTGCTTTCTCAATCTTCAACTTTCTTTTGGTGTTCTTCAATGGCTTTGAGGCGAGCATCTCCCTTAAAAGCTTTCTCATGACCTCATTCCATCTTGGTGAGCTCCAATTGGGGTTCTGAAATAGAACCCATAACATAACCCCAAAGTTTCTTACCTTTGAGGTTGTTCTCCATTGTCGATGTCAACATCATGTAGTTCTTTCCATTGAGCTTGAAGGATAGGTCGATTTTGGATTCCATGATGTCACCAAAGAAAGCGAAGGATAGAGACAATATACGTGAAAAAGAATATCATGCTTCTTCCTCTAAGGAGACCGCCTTGCTTGCAGTACTTCAAGATCTTCAATGTTGATACAATCTTTGTTAAAATATATGTAATCATATATACATATATATGTATTTATCTCATCATACCCGATAAAGGGTATTTTTGTAATTTTGCCCATTAGGGGCATTTTAGTCTTTTTACATCTTTTACATGTATTTTATTTTACATTTTCTTTTTCCTTTTTATTTTTCATTTATTGTAAAATGCATTTAATGCATTGCATTGGGGGTCCCAACCAAAGGAGTCGTTGGACCCCCAACGGTCACAAATGTGAACGTTGGGGGCCCAACGAGTCCCCTTTTGGGCCTCCCAATGTTCTCTCTCTCTCACTCTTTTCTCACTCTTTCTCTCACTCTTTTGTGTATAAATAGAGGGGTATTCCCCCATGTAAGGTATGGCCTTTTAGGCGCTCATTCAATAAAGTTTATGTAACTTATGCTTCTTCGTAGGCTTCTTGTGGTGTCCCTTAGTGGACCATTGTGTTATTCCCCATTATGGGGTTGTGTTTGTCCAATGTTGGACCTTATGAATGCATTATGCATTCTTGTAATTCATTTCTGCATACTTTCTAACATGGTATCAGAGCAAGGTTGTGACCGAGTTGCTCTTTGGTGCATCAGAAAGCATGTTATTCAAGAAATATTAAGAAAAATGGTGAAGTTTTCTTGTTCTCTCTTTTCTTTCTTAAAGTTATTTGGTATGTATTCTTTTTCGTTTAGTATCATGCATTATAAAGAAATATCTACTTCCTTAATAATCTATATGTATGTGTTTTTTGTTTTTTAGTACTTGTGTTATTCGGTTCTTCATTGAGCCTTTGCTTTTGTGTATATCACATTTTTAAAGTCTCTTAAAAGATAATTAGTTAAATCGGTGAACTTGTTTGTCATTGCTTAAAACTTCCTTTAATAAGGTCGTTAATCGTGCTTATCTTTCAAGCATAAGTTGATGTCAATCTTGAACTCGTGTGTATGGTTTTAGGAGTCTTTGTGATCTTATTGTTGTTTTTCAAATCCTACATATGATTTAAAAGCTTTGTATTGATGAACATTTTTTACTCCTTGAATTTAAATTTTTATCAAATAACTTCGATACTTTGAAGTTATCTCTTGCATGTTTGCTTAAAAGCATGAATTATATATGTGTGGAAAGTTTTTTAAAGAAAAGTTGAGTTGAGATTGAAATTCTTTAACATATAAAAGCTTGTGATAATTCACATTCTTTTCTACACACTTGCTATCATATATTATGAGTAGTGATGTTTATTAGAGATTTCTCATGTAGTGATATTTTTTAAGAATCTCAAAAATGATTTCAAATCATGTGTCTTAGTGCATTTTTTTGTAATTAAAGATTCCTCATGTAGTGATGTATGAATACATCTAGTAACTCTTGAAGTATGGCTTTCTTCCATTTGGAGTTAAGTTTTTTTTCTTCTTTGCTTTACATACTCATTTTTGAGTGTTGTGTGGTTCTTATTGGTGAATACTATGTGTGAGACTTTCACAGTTCTTATAAGAAGAGTGTTTGTTCTTGTGAAAATCCTTCAAAGTTTCGGTCTTAAAAGGATTATTCTTTTGGGAAGTTTCGTTGTGCGCATTTGAAGGTCTAATTGTAGAAGTCCAATTCTTTATACAAGCTTGGTCCTTTAGTTTTTTATTTTCTACTAATATTGCAAGTTTTACAAACTTGTTCTTTTTGTGAATTTTTCTGCATGAGTTTTTCCAAATTTTACCGCATCTGTTAAAGAATGCCCATATTAAACTAAATTTGTTATATTGTCATTCAACATCTTATATTACATAAAAATTGCATCTATTATCATTTGGTGTGCATATAATTGCACTTTATATCTATCATGGTTAAAGCTTGTGGGATTATAGCCCAAGCTCTGTTAGTGAAACTTATGACTTTTGGGTTCGCATTTGCGAGTTTGTATTGTGCTCTTTGTGCACAAGTGTTCTTTTTGTGCATGTGTGCTCACATTTGTTTCCAAGAATATTGTAATATTGTTCTTGGTATCTTATTGAAGATACTTTTACATGAGTAGTTAAGGTTTGATTTGACTCTTGAATTATTTCAAATCAGTTCTTGCACATGATGTTGCTTAATATTTCATGTTGTATTTGTTGTATAATAAACCTTTTTGGTATAAATAACTTCTTTGAAGAATTGATCATGATAAAGCATAATTCGTGTTTATGCATAATCGTTGTTATAAAGCATATTGTTGTGATTGATTATATTGGACCTTTGATTTGATTTTTTCAAATCGACCCTCTTTATAAAATCACCTATTGCCTTTTTATGACATTTATATTTATCAATCACTGGTTGTTATTTAATGTATCATTTATATGGCCTTGTTCTTGTGATATTAGAGATGTTTGTTGAGGTGAGTTATGTGCACCTCGTGTTATGTCATTTTAGATGGTCAATTTGTAGTTTGACTCTAAAATGATTTGTTATGTGATCTCTAATTGTGAGTGTGACACTCGTTTTCTTTTTGGCCATTGATTTTATGGATGCTCTTAATTATGTGTACCTGTGATGGATGTATGAAGTTTGAAACCTTAAATGTTTTAAGGTATATTAATGTTTTATTTGTTAAATGTTTGTCATTACAAGTCTTATTGCCTCAAAAGTCTTCTCCTTTTATACCTCTTATCTAAGTGTCATCATATGTACACAAGATTTTTATTACACCTTTGTGTGTTGGTAGCCCTTTGTTGGCTTTATTCTCTTGGTCTAGTAGCTGAACACACTTGTCTTGAGTGTTATCATATGTAGACAAGGCACGTTGATTCACACCATGGTGTGTAATTTTAGTCCATGTTGGCATTTGTATCATTGTTCTAGTCGCTGAGATGTATGCCCATGGTTGGCTTCTTTCACTCATTTCAAGTGTCATTTTATGTAGACAAGAGATGCATTTGTTTTAACCCATGGTTGGCTTGATACTCTTGTTCTAGTAGCTGAACATACTTGATTTTGAGTGTCTTTTTACAAAGACAAAAGATGCTTTTGGTCCATATTGGCATCTATTCTCTTGTTCTTGTCGTCGATACACTCATTTCAAGTATTATTACATGTAGACAAGAGGTGTTTATACACACTTTTGTGTGTGTCTTTTGGCCTTTAATAGCATTATGATTATGTTCTTGTTCTAGTAGCTTATACACTTGATTTGTAGGTTTTGGAGGACTAATGAGGTAGTTGCTTGTAGTGAATGAACTATTGTTGAAATTTGTGAAATTACATTCATATTGTCTTTTAAAAATACAAGTAAATCATATCATTAATATGCATATTTTAAAATCAATTTTTTTGGCATTTAATCTACATATTAAGTGCTTATGGTTTTGGCCACCTTTGTATTTAATATGCAAAATGAGTTTTTGTAATTGCAATCATTTGAGTGAGATGTTCCTAAATGTGTAAGGTTCTTTACTAAAATAACACTCATTATCTTGACTCTTGGGTGGATGTTTTTTTAGATCATGTCCTTGCAAGTTCACATATGGCATTTGTTTGACATAGAATTTTTTCTCTCTAAGATGTGAGAGAAATCATTAACTCATCTTTTGTTGATAAAATATCTTCTTATTGGTGATCTGTGTGTTAAACATGCTTTCTTTCGTATGCTCTTGTACACTTCCCTTGGGAGCAATTTGTTCTTATTGTCTTCTTAGATATATTTCTAATACATGAAATTTTTTACTTGATCTTAATACAAATCTCATATTTTGTGTGTCTTTGTGCACTTATGAGTGTTCTCCGTGCACACAATCCTTACTTCCAAATATTGATAAAATCCTTTGTAAGAATGATTTTATGAGCCTTACTGCTCACCTATTCTAAGAAATTCAATCTTTTGCATGTATGGGTGCCCCCTTTGTACCTTTGGGTACTTTTATTCAAGTATTCTTGGTGTGTCTTTGCACACGTATTCCTTTGTGGTGTTGGTGCTTGAAGTGCACATCTTTAAAGGCATTTTTCTTAGGGATATTTTTGGTCAAATGTTTTTAGTGTGACCTTTGTGCACTTATCTTTCTTCAAGAACTTAGTGTGTTTTATCAATATTTAAGGTTAATTCGTGTTTTGCATAAATACTCAATCAAAATGCATAAATTATCTTTTGAATCATTGTCCTTAATCAATGTTATGGTCTATTATGCATTTTTTGATATCTCTTATTTGATTAAGATACAAAGGTACTTTTTACTTGGAGTTCTTTTGGCTTGTTCAACAGGATCTTCAAGATGGGATGAATGAAACATCTATGATACATCGAGAAAGGAGCTTGGAGATGATTATTAAAGACAGTTAAAGGCTGACTGATGCAAAGTTCTTTCATGTGCTATAATGTTGGTGACTTTCATTGAAGATTTTTTTGAAGACTGGAATCCTCATTTTGTATCTTCAAACTTCTCGTTATCCCCATGCAAAGTTTGAGGGGGGGTGTTAAAATATATGTAATCATATATACATATATATGTATATATATACATATATATGTATTTATCTCATCATACCCGATAAAGGGTATTTTTGTAATTCTGCCCATTAGGAGCATTTTAGTCTTGTTACATCTTTTACATGTATTTTATTTTACATTTTCTTTTTCCTTTTTATTTTTTATTTATTGTAAAATGCATTTAATGCATTGCATTGGGGGTCCCAACCAAAGGAGTCGTTGGACCCCCAACGGTCACAAATGTGACTGTTGGGGGCCCAACGAGTCCCCTTTTGGGCCTCCCAATGTTCTCTCTCTCTCACTCTTTCTCTCACTCCTTTGTGTATAAATAGAGGGGCATTCCCCCATGTAAGGTATTGCCTTTTAGGCCCTCATTCAATAAAGTTTATGTAACTTATGCCTCTTCGTAGGCTTCTTGTGGTGTCCCTTAGTGGACCATTGTGTTATTCCCCATTATGGGGTTGTGTTTGTCCAATGTTGGACCTTATGAATGCATTATGCATTCTTGTAATTCATTTCCGCATACTTTCTAACAATCTTCACCTCGCCAACAGGACTTGTCGCCTGGAATATCAATGCTAATAGGTCGGGTCGCTCTAAGCTCACCTTCTTACCCCAGCACTGAAGAGTTGCATTATGACGAGATCGACAGACAACTCATGCCCCTCAATAACCACCTTAACTGCGAGAAGATACTTAGCACATCGAATCGATACCCCCAAATGAAACATAACTTCTAATGTTGTCTCTAAGTGAGACAGTGAAATGTCAAGCAATCCAACAAAAGAATAAGAAATAAAAGAATGAGTTGCACCTGAATCGAACATAACACGTGTAAGGTGATCAACAACAACTATAATACGTTCGATTAGATCTCACTGATCGTTCTGCTCTGTAGCTGTAGCGGCGTACACTCGCCCGTTGGTCTTCCTATGTGTCTGTTGTTGTGGAGGTCTCTCTTGTTGTTGGTGGTGGTTGCCTTAAGCTCCCAGCTTGTTCGAAGAATATTGCACAATGTGCCCAGGCTGCTTACACTGATAGCAAATACTGATACAAAGAGGGCACACCCGCAAAAGATGACTCTTACTGCACCGCCGTTATATCTTCTGAGTCTTCGCCTGCTGCGGTTGCTTCTGCTAATGGCGATTCTGGTAGTTCCCCTGCTGGGTCTTTTGTGCCCCTTGTGCCTTACCATCAATAGGTGGATGCTTTCGAGCTCCACTAGTGTCGTTGCCATTGCTACCACACATTCTTCGTTCAGGATTGAAGTTACCTTAATCGCATCGTTGAAGGTAGTAGGATAGACTAGTTATCACACGAACTTGCAGCCTATCCTTGAGTCCTCACGCGTACTTCGATGCCCTCGCCTTGTCATCAGCAAAAAGGTTAAAATAGTAACGCTTGAGACTCTGAAACTTGGTGTAGTCCACCAAACTCATATTCCTCTAAGTTAACTCAAGGAACTCCTATTGCATCCTATCTAGCGAACGAGGAAAAATAGGCCACCAAGAACATTTCTCGAAAAGTCTTTTAGGATATGGGATTCACCCTCACGAATTTAACTTTCTGAATTGTGTCCCACCACTTCTTGGTATCACCCTTCAGACGGTAGGTGCCAAAGTCAGTCTGACAATCTTCAGGTATAGGCAGGACACGAAAAGCACGCTCTATCTCCTAGACCCAACTCTTGAAGCTTCAGGGTCGGCCTTCCCAGAAAAACTTAAAGGATCACACTTCAGAAACTTCTCATATGTCACCACACTAGGTTTAGGGTTCGTGATTGTCATGGGCTGACCATTCTGGGCCTGAATGTGGGTAGTGATTGTCTCGATCAGGCTGTTGAGGGCATTCGTCAGGAAGTCTATAATGCCACAAAATCCAAGACTTGTAACTTTTTACAAAAAAATTGAAAGCTTTGAAATTGATCATTTTCAAAGTTTAAAAAGGGTAGTTCAGCGGAAAATGGTATTTGAAATAGCAAGTCAACGAACCTTGAGCGCATTACAGTGTAAACTTTTCTTTAAACAACGGATTTGAAACTCCGTACATTCATTGAAACCAAATAGATTCTGAAATGCAATTTTAGTAATTTAGAGTTTATAGAAAAAAAGAATTTTCAAGAAAACTTTTATGCTAAATTATAGAAATATCCTCAAGAGCAAAACGTCAGGTTAAGAGTTTTATCTTGATACCATCACGTCATCGTGTTATCGCCTGTTTCGTAAACCTAAACATCACCTGTACACATAAGATGGGTCAGTTTCATGAAAAACTGGTAGGTACACAAGCAAGACAATAAAGAAATCAAGCAAAAATATTTAATTCATACATGATAAGCAGTTCAATGAATAAAAATAACATAAGCATCAAATTCATATAATTCAGCAAGTAATGTGAATAAAGCTAACATAAACATCAAATTCATTTATGATACACAATTCAACAAGTCAACGTGAACAAATCTAGATTCGACAGTTATGTGATCTAATCTAGCTTCGACAAGTAATATGAACAGATCCAGATTCAACAAATAATGTGAGCAAAATAACTTTGTTTCGATATTAGCTGGCCTACAGGTACGCACAATGCACAAAACGTAGAAACAACTGAGACTAATCTGGGAAGTTTATTATGCCATGTATTTTCGATACCCGGGTAGCTAGCTGAATCTGCTCTTAAAGGGACGGCCAATGACCGAGAGAGAATTCTCCAATGGCATACGCAACAAGGGATGCATCCAAATTTTGCAGAAGTCTATGAGATTTACCACCTAGGATAATTTTAAGAAGTTTCGTCTCCTAACTCCGATGAATGGGGACACCGAGTCATTTGCCCGAGGGGTGGTTGTTAACAACTTGTCCATCGGAGTTTTTGGTATCATACCATCCTCTCCCTTGACGGAAAACAACGGGGCGAATGGGTGCGTCAGGTTTTATTTAACTGAAGACCCATTCTGCATGCTCTGGTCTTTCAAACCCACTCGAGCATCTTGCATGTGAAGGCAAATTATCACTATTTATGTGATTTTCATTTCATCATTGTCTTTGCACGTTGCGAGGTTACCATAAACCTCTCATACAATCATCGTAGTGCTAACATGTCATGATTGTCTAAAAGTATGACTACGATGAGAGGGGTACAGGTTTCTCATAAAGAAACCCTAGCTTTAATGTGTTGTAACCAACATGAGCATCTTACCTGTGAAGGCAAAACATCACTATGTAACTAATTTCTATAAAGTGTCATTCACACGCTTCGAGGTTACATGAACCTCTCATCCAATCATCGTAATATAATCATGTTGTGTCTGTCTAAAAGCACGACTACGATGAGAGAGGCATTGGATTATAAGAAGAAACCCCAACTCAATGCAACAAATATTTAGTTTGACTTGACATGCTCTGGTCTTTCAAACCGACTCGAGCATCTTGCCTATAAAGGCGAAACATCGGTATGTAAATGATTTCCACAATGTGCCATTCGCATGCTTCGAGGTTACACGAACCTCTCATCCAATCATCGTAGTACTATCATGTCGTGTCTGTCAAAAAGTACGACTATGATGAGAGGGGTATTGGTTTCTCAGAAGAAACCCCAACTTGATATTTCGTAAAAGAAACGATATAACTATATTATTTAGTTTTACATGTTCTAGTGTTTGAAAACACTTGTAAATCTGGGTGCAATTTTGCACGATACGAGGTCACAATGGATATCTCATCCATTTATCGTAGTATTAGCATGCTGCGCAGGTCTTGCGATATTGTTTGCGATCAATGCGGTATGGGTTTCTCAGGAGAACCCCGCCCAAACACATGCTCATGCCCTCAACTAGGGTTATCCGAGTCATTTTGAAAGTTTAAACCAAAGTTATAAAATATTTCTCCCAAATGCGCAGACTTCGAAAAGCTTAGTTACAATTTCCCAACCTATAAGCATGCAGACTTTGATTTGCAAAACTATGCATTTAGAAAACTGGACTCTCTCAAGGAATCCCTTTTCTTTAAAACTCTAACGCTCATATGCAAACCCGTGCCTTTCGAAAACACGCAAGTACAAAACAAGTAGGATAGGATATGCTCTTGCGTGTCCTATGGGGTTGCATACATATATTACAATGTAACCCCAACTCTATTTAGAAAATCTCAACGTCCTGTACCTTTGGCAGGGGATATCCGAGTCATTATCGAATATCAAAATGAACGACCGTATGTAACTCTTAGGGTTACGTGGGGTTGAGGGAAAGATTTGGTTGTGAATGTGCAACCGCCAAAAGTTTGATTTTTTTGCCTTTCGAAACAACGAATATTTCAAATCTTGCATGAAATCCCTTTTTAAAAAGACTAGGCAAGGATATGCAAATTTGCGTCTTTAAGAGTAAGTGTAAGCCTGTGCACATTTTAGTGAGGCAGCAAAGCAATTGACATAAAATGAAACTCGATCTATGAAACCACACAACGAGCTAAATAAATTGTGTAAGCAATGCACAATGTACGAAACCGTATATCGGCCAAATAAACTGCGTAAGTAATGCATGATATACGAAACCATACATCGACCAAATAAACTATAATAAACAATAGCCTGTGCACATAATAGCGCAGCGGCAAAGAAAAGACAGAAAGCAATAAATGCGAAAACAAAAAGCATGTGCACTAAAGCGTGACGGCAAAGTAAAGACATAAAACAGTAAATGAGAAAGCAGAAGCTTGTGCACTAAAGCGCGGTGGCAAAGTAAAGACAAAAAGCAGTAAATGACAGAAAGAAAAAGGACAAGGATTGCAAAATAGCATCCTTGAGTTAAAAATGTGTATATATATATATATATATATATTTGTTATTTTTCAGATTTAGTGTTAATTGCTTAATTTACCTCATCCATTGTCCTTTTGCGCAACTTTCCCCTACTTGGGGGGTTTCAGAGTTGCGGACACCTTCGAGTGTAAGTGACAAAAGGCTCGGGCCTCGGGGAACGAGCGGGATCCGTTGCGCAAGCTGTAAAAAAAAAAGGTGACAACTGAAACTGCTAAACTCAAATGCTTGGAACCAAAAGGGGGTCGAGACCCCAAATAGGTTAGGATTGCGTCCCTGCCCACCGATCAACAGAGAAAGAAGGGGCAGGGGTGCAGCCCCTGTCCGCAGATCCGACAGAAGAGGGAGGGGCAGCCCCTGCCCGCCGGCCTGCTGAAAGGGAAGGAAGGTGTAGGGGGTAGGGATGCAGCCCCTGACCGTCGGCCACCGGCTTGACAGAAAAAAAGGGAGGGGGGTAGCACCCCTCCTACAGAAAAGAGGAACCAGGTAGGGGTGGCGCCCTTCGGTTAAAAAAGGGAAGAGGGGGCAGGGGCTTTGCCCCTGCCTGCCGAGATCAACGGGAGGAGGCAAGGGCGAAGCCCCTGCCTGTTGGAAAAAAAGGGGGGCAGGCAGGTTCGCCCCTGCCTGACGGAAGCAAGAGAGGCGGCAGGGGCATCGCCCCTACCTGCCGACCAGAAAAGCAAGAAGAAAAGAAGATGAAGCAGGAGTAGAAGAAGAAAAAGAAGACAGTGAGGAGGTGGAGGGGGCACCCCCTCCCTGACTCAGCATTTTTATCTTATTTCTTTAATTTGCAATTCAGCATACAAACAAAGGCAACAACTCGCATATACCCCCTGCGCGAGCCATCACGGGACTCTCGCCCGTGGAAACACATAGAAGAGTGTAATACAATGACATAAAAATAAATGTGTTTTTTGTGATACATTTAACAGTAAATAAAGAAGGAGCATCTAGTGCTCAAGGCTCTCCAGGCCTGCGATGATCCACTTGTATTATCGATGGACCATAAGCAAAAACTAAAGCAATTATGTCATTTATGAGACAAATTACATGCCTTCAAAATGCACATTCAGATACTCAACTCTTTAGCTATGCACATGGCACAAAATAGTCATAAGCATGTTTTATTTCATTTCATATGCTAGTGACCAATGCAAGATTTCATTTAATGCTCATTCTTTAAATCAACTGCACACTTGCCTTTATTACGCATACTCCAGTCAATTGCACACTTGCATTGCATACACATATTCACATTAAGGCGTAATTTCTTTAAGTGTTCATGTACTAGCCAATGCATGCTTCCGTTTGAATATGCATAATTTCATCAAGTGTATACATGACTGTCAATGAGATGTTTTTCATTGAATATGCATTTACCTGTAGATGCATGTTTTTATTAGGTTTGCATATGACTGTCAATGCATATTTTCATTATGTTTGCTCTTACCTGTCAATGCATGTTCTCGTTAAGTTCACATATGACTGTCAAGGCATGTTCTCACTAAGTTTGCACTCAACACAATACATAGACATAGCGCATGAAAGGTTATGCTCATCATGTAGATAAAAAAATCAAAGTGTATGCTTTCATAGTGAGATCAACGAAAAAGATATGTTTGCATGTGTGATTTAATTTTCCCCGGATTGAAAACAAACACACACACACCGTGTTGGATTCATATATATATATATATATATATATATATATATATATATATATATATATATATATATATATATATATATATATATTCGGCTGGGTCCCAAACAGGCCGGGTCTGGTCTGGGCAGACCATAGTCGGGCCTGTCAGTAGACTGCCAGCCCTGTCCTTGTAAAGCCCGTTAAAAAAAAAATTGGACACGTGCTAGGCACGTGTCGTGGTCTGCCCATTGCATCGGATCCGAGCTGGACCTAGATCCGAGCCCGAGCCCAGACCCGACTTCTTGAATTCTCGAGAAGCCTATGTCCTTAAAAGGACACAGGTGTCTCAAGCGAGAGGCAAAAACCGTTGCCCCTTCTCTCTCCTCTACTCCGTCTCTCACGCTGCCACCGGCGATTGGAGACAGTGACCAACTTCGTCTGGTCGCCTCCTCCTCTCTGAGTTCGGCAGACCTCCCAGTGGCCTCCGAGCTCCGGCGATCGACCGTCTCCTCTTGTTTCCCATGCGACCTCATCGGTTGCGCCAGAGCCCCTGACGTCGGAGTTTTCAACCCTCAGCCGCCAACGACAGTATCACCGACCACCTCTTCGCCTCCCGTCTCTGCCCGCCTCCTGGCAGATGCCGGCGTTCGGAGCCATCGGTGACTTTCGTGCATCGACGACCTCCCCGTCGCCGGCGATCGCAGTCGTCAACCATCTGCCCTTTCGAGCTGGCATCGGCGACCCATCGTCAGCCACTGCTCTCCTCCCTCTTTGCGGTGCATCCCGGTCATCGCCGACCGTGCTCAATGTTCGCCGGCAACAACCCTTAGTCTGGTGGCCTCAGCTAACAACCCGACGACTGTCGTCGTCGACAACCTCGTTTCCTCGGCGGCCACCTGCACCATCGTCGACAATCGGAGCCGTCGGCGACCTCCGAGCATCAGCAACCTTTGAGTGTCGGTGACCCCTGTCTTTGTCACCCTCTTCTCTGCTGCGATCGGTGGCTTCTGAGTTCTAGCAACCCACCGTTTCGAACCTTCCTTTGCAGCCGCCGACGATCGTGCCACCGACCTCCATCTCCCGTTCGACCGTCGACGACATCATCAACAACAGTCCCCCCTTTCTCGAACGCCTCCCCTTTTTTCTCTCGTGTTGGGACGGCACCACCCAACATCGGAGCTCCCTATGCTCGTCAGAGTGCGCGCGTCGGCGAACCCGAGAGCTCCTTCATTGTCGCGGTCTTCTGAGGTAAACCCTCCCCTCTTCTTTACTTCTTTTTCCTCTTTGTGAGGGGTTGACCGATGGGGGTTGAGCCTCCTGTCGTCGCTTCTCGTCGGTAGGGGGTTACCCCCCCTTGCCCTCCTTTTTTATTGTCTGTCGACAGGGGGGATGAGCCTCTGTCGTTGCCTCTGGTTGGTAGGGGGGATTGCCTCTCGTCGGTAGGGGATTTTTGCCCTCGTGCCTCCTGTGGTCCTTCGGCAGGGGGTTCCACCCCCTGCCCCCATCATGTCTTGCCGCTCCCCTGCCTTTGTTGTGCCTTCGGTAGGGGCCTTCGCCCCCTACCTTCTTATGTTTTCCTGTAGGGAGCGAAGCTCCCCTTGCATTTGTTTCCTAGCAAGGGGCGAGTCCCCTTGCTCTCTTGTTGTTTCCTGGTAGGGGGAGCTCCCCCTGCCTTCTATTTTTCCTCAGCAGGGGCTGAAGCCCCCTGCTCTCCTGTTGCTCCTCGGTAGGGGGTTCTGCCCCCCTTTTTCCTGTGTTTTGCCAACACAGGGCAAAACCTCCTGCACCTCGTTTGTTCTCCGGCAAAGGGCTTTGCTCCCTTGCCTTGTTCTTGCTGCCGGCAGGGGCAGAGCCCTTACCTGTCTCATGTTCTAACAGGGGGGTGTTTCCCCCCTGTCTTGTTGTGGCAGGGAGCCTTTGCTCTCTCCCCTGCCTTTCTCTATTCTGGCAGACAGGGAGCTCCTACTCCCTGCCTCCGCTGTTGTTGTCAAGCAGGGCTGAGGCCCCTCCGTCTGGCACCCTTGTCTGCAGGATGCAGAGTTCTTGCCTCTACCTCCTGCAGGCAGGAGGCATTGCTCCCTCTGTCCCTCTTCTGCAGGGAGCTGAGCTCCCTGCCTACTCTCGTGTTTGGGGTCCGATACCATTGTAGGTATTACCGAACCCGCTTCTCGTTTATATTACGACATATACTAACGTTTTAAGCTTTCCAGGTTGAACGGTGGATCCAGCTCACCTTAGTGGCTCGAGCTTACGCTTACCTACGCCGCAGGAGTACGAGGACCCGCAACCCCTTAAGGTAGGGGATTCTTGCGTAAAAGGATATTGAACAAATAAATGCTAAAATAAGGAAAGATAACTAAAAGAGGATGATATATGTATACATATAATATATATACGTATGTCTTTACATTCAAGGACGCGGTTTCGCGATCCTTGTCCTCTTTACTTTTCTTGCACTTTCCTTTTTGTTGCCACCGCGCTATATGTGCCTAGGCTTTTAATTCATGTCCTTATATTTCATGTTTTTTAACTCAAGGACGCGGTTTCGCGATCCTTGTCCTCTCTACTTTTTCGTACTTTACTTTCTTGTTGCCTCGCGCTTTGCGCCAAGGTCATTACTTGTATACATCTGTCTTTTTACTCCAGGATGCAATCCTGGTCCTCTTTTACGTTCTCGCACTTTGCTTTCTGCATTTACCTTTATTGCCTTGTGCTTTATGCGCCATGGCTTTACTACTTGCTTTTGCTCTTCATACCATACTTTCCTGTTGTCGTACTTCTGTTGCACCTACTTTGTGTATGTGTTCGTCCTTACTTTGCTGTTGCACTTCGTGCATGTATTCTTATCTCTGGCGTATGCTCCTTTACTTGCTTACGCTTATCGTTTAATCGAGGTGCAACCCCATGCCTCGTGAATCGTCCTTTACACTTGCTTAGTCAGTATAGGATCTCATACCTCGTGAGTTGCTTACGTAGTTGCCTGCTTGTGTGTTTCGATGATCGAGGTATGATTTCATATCTCGTGTGTAGCTCTAGCGTTCTACCCTCGCGGTGCAACTTCACCATTGTATTAGTATGTGCACGGGTTTGCCCCTTGTCAGCTTGCACTCCTTGAGTGCAGTTTCGAGTGTATAGTGTATATCGTTTCACTTGTCTTAAAAGTCACGACACACACTTGTGCACTTCGGTTCTTCAAAGATGATGGTCTTAGGTGCAAACCTATTTTCAAAGGTGTATAGCTTTGTAAAGCAGAGATAGTGGTTGGATCTCCCAAACCGATGTATTTGGGAAAGGTGTGTTATAACCTCAGTTCGCCTATCCGATAAAACTCGGATAACCCTGTTTAGGAGCTTGTGCACGAGTAGGGCGATAATCCTATTATGGTATTTGCGCCATCGCTAGATTGGCGTTACATCACCTATTATACGAGACCTAGTCTCTAGGCTTTTTGGTAAAACCCAGATAGTTTGCGCCTTCCTTTCTTCGTGAAGGTATTGTTGTTGGATTTCTTATGAGGAATCCATGCTCCTCCTCTTGTAGTTGTACTCTTAGTCACGTACGGTATGCTTAGACTACGAAGAGCAGGATGGCTATAGTAACCTTTAAACGTGTATTGACACTTTAAGCTAAATCTTGTTATGTTGATATTCGCCGAATAGGCAAAATGCTTGCGATTGTCTAAAGGACCTGAGCACCATAAGTTGGAACTGGAATGAGTTCACTTTGGACTTCTGTAAAGCAGATGTGTTGGGAGATTTCCTGCAAGAAATCCTTACCCCTCTCATCCTAGTTGTACTTTTGAACAGGTACGTTGCGTGTTGTGGTGAGTAGGATGAGAGGTGTGTGGTTGCCTCGAATATGCAATGACACGTATAATTCACATAAAAATAATTATGTGCCTTCACAAGCAAGATGCTTGACTAGGTTGAAAGACCAGAGCATGTAGAATGGGACGGCGGTTAAGAAACCCCCCGTCGTGCTCATTCGGAACGGTTCATCAAGAGAGAGGATGGATGGTACAAAACTCCAATGGACAGGCCATTAATGGATATTACGGGCAAAGGCCCGACTTCCTCAGTCATCGGAGTTTAGGGGAAATACTTCAGGCCACTTATGCAGAAGTTCGGATGCGCATCCATGGGCCTTTGTTTGCCTTCGGGGATTTACTCTCTTGGTCACTGGCCATCCCCTTAGGAAGCGGACTAAGTCAATCATTCGGGGTATAATAAAATACATAGCATAATGGACTCCCGAATCAATCTTGGTTGTTTCTACGTTTTTGCCTTGTGCGTACCCACAACGACCTCCTCATAATGAGACAAGATATAACTCACACACATGATTATGAGATATGCGTGTTGTGACGTGAATTGATTGCTTGCTTGTTAGCTCGGTAGTTCGGTACGCTACTCGTTGAGCTATGTACGTCTGTCGAAGCGTTACTCTAGTTGGTCAAACTGCTTACGCAATTCTTTGCTAAGTAATAACTAGCTTCTCATACTAGTCAATTGGTTGTTTCTACGTTTTTGCCTTGTGCGTACCCACAACGGCCTCCTCATAATGAGACAAGATATAACTCACACACATGATTATGAGATATGCGTGTTGTGACGTGAATTGATTGCTTACTTGTTAGCTCGGTATTTCGGTACGCTACTCGTTGAGCTATGTACGTCTGTTGAAGCGTTACTCTAGTTGGTCAAACTGCTTACGCAATTCTTTGCTAAATAATAACTAGCTTCTCATGCTAGTCAATTGCTTATAATACTAGCATTATACTAGTTGTTACATATTTTATTATAATGGCTACCGTATCATGTGTAGCTTATGCAATAGCTTGTGTCTTACGATTAATGTAGCTACTTGCCGATGGACTGAGTCATCCAATGGTACTTGTATATGTATTATGAGTGTTGTTATGAATGTTTGTCTTATGCAATTGCTTTGCTTGACTGTTGGATAAGGTTAGTTACTCTTCACCTTTAGAATATGTGGGATCGTTATAGTTGCTTGTTTAACACTATGATCCTTACTGCTCTTGTATTTAGCTATTTGCTTTACTAGAGCTTTGCTTACTCCACAGTACGTTTGGTTAGTTCTGCTAGTCTTGCTTTTTCCTGCTTGATCTAGTGATTATCTTGCTTATTGCAACACTTGTACCTTCTTGTCTTTTGCACCCCTACTAGTTTCTTGTGGGACTAACCCATTTCATGGGCAGGTGGTGAACAGGTTATACAGCTTGCGATGACACGATGTCGTGATGCGTTCAAGGCGAGACCGGTTTCCTGACGTTGCGCTTCTGAGGACACTTTTGATAGATGTGGTATAAAGTTCATTTAAAAGCATCTCTTCTGATTAAAACTCTGAATTACTATAACTGTATTACCAAAACGTTGTTCTTCTTTTCATTTCAATAAAATATATATCCGAGTTGCAAATCTGTTTGTAAAGGGAAGTTTGTGTTGCGTTGTAATGCGCCCAAGGTCTAGGGACTTGCTATTTCAAACATGATTTTCTGCTCAACTCCTGTTTTAAACTCTGATAAATAACCGATTTCAAGGCTTTCAACATTTCTTATAAAAGGTTTCAAGTCCACGATTTTGGGGCGTTATAGTCTTAATCCAACCTAAGAGCTGGACTGGGTCTGGCCAGTCCCTGCCATCCACAAGTTAGCCGAGTCAGCCCAACCGAGACCATCAGCTAGGCCTGACAGCCCCTGCACAGGCCCAGCCTGGGCCTGTGTATGGACTGTCAAGGCCTGGACAGCCCACCATAAAAAATATATATATATATATATATATATATATATATATATATATATATATATATATATTACCTGAGGTCGGTTGGACTCGGTCCAGCCAAGCCTGGCAGACCTGTCAAAACATTGACAGGTCTGGCCAGACCCGGCCAGCCGAGCCATGCTTGGCTGGTCTGGTCGGCCACACTGTGAGGTCCAAGATAACTTGCAAGGGTCCATAAATGACTTGGTTCCTACTTCTTTAAGGTTATGCATGAGTTGTGCATGTTCATACGAACAATAAACATATATTAAACAGTACCCGACTTGTACCTGCATGCTATTTACAGATTCAGTACCCAAAATATGCATGTTTAAGCCACGATTAGACAGTGATCTCGATCACACAAGCTTACAAAACAAATTACAACCTATGCATATTCAGAAATATAACCTGAGCAATAAACTTAATCAAGGACACTTATTCAAAAATGCAAGCATAATCAATTTTCTCAATAAGCAAAGCATTATGCACACTTTTATGAGAAGTACATGCATACAATCTGTTTGCAACCTATATTTTCAATGTATCTAACCAACCCATATCAAGATCCACCCATGGGATCGATATTCACCAAAGTGGGTTCTAAAAGAACCACGCCTACGTCAAATAAAATTCTGTTATAATCATGTACAGATTTTTTTTTTCATGAAAAGATAAAAGAAAAACCAAAAATTCAGCCATGGAAGAAGATACATGTGATTTCTTTTTTGAAAAATCATCACATACACATTTTTCCATGGATTTTCCTTCAAGATTTTGCATAAAATCGAATCAGCATTCGATTTCTCACTTAGATTCAAAAGAAGAGACCCGTACCTTATTGAAAATCGGAAGAGACAAGAAAAATAGAGGTTGGATAGCTGGAGAAGAAGATTCTTCTTCTTCCTCTCTTTCCTCTGATTTTCTCTCTCCTCTTTCTTTCTTTCCCTTCTTCCCTTTTTTTCTTTTATAAAGTGAGTGAGAGGGGGTGACGTTCCCCTCTTCTCCAGAGCCCTTACAAAAAGGGCTGGAGAGTTCCCAACATGAGAACTCTCTCCCAAGTTGCCAAACTTGTTTTAAAAAAAAAAATCCTTGTTGACCTTTTTTCTAAAACTTTCCAATTCTTTTAAAACTCTTTCTCAAATCTTCTTAAACCTTCTTAGGTAAGTAGGAAGACTCTTTTAAGAAGTCCTACTCAGCCCTAAATTAAAATTTCGGATTTAATATAATATAATTAATTAATTATTAAATATTAATTAATTAAAATTATCTAAAACTTTCAAAAATAGCAAAATTAACTCAGAAGGCTCCCTAACCTTATTAAACCCCAAATTCAAGCTTTATATTGAATTTAAAACCGGAAAATGTGGGGCTTGGATTTGGATCTGGATCCAAAAATCCAAATCTATACCCAAAATGAAAATGGATCAAGATCTGGATTAAATCCAGATTTAAGTAGGTCTTAAATAAGATCCAAATCCATAATAATTCAGATCATATGCATTGGATTCAACCCGATCTAAATCCGGATCCAAACCGACAAATTGCTCCTTTTTCAGAAAAATGTGATTTTCAGGCCATCCAAAACTCAAATTCCGGAAAGTAAAATGTCGTTGCGCTCAGAATTTCGAGACGCATCCAACGACATATTACACGAAAATCAAACTCCGAATTTCTCCCGAAAATAACTTGAATTTCGCTTGAATTTAAAAATAAAAAATTGAACTTTTTATCTCGCTTTGATTGGCTCATTACGACCTTGTCGATGGGACCTGGGCCAAGCCCAGACTCAAAGACATCAGTGGGAGAAAAATCGAGCCTCAAACGATTTTTCTCCCACTTATCCAAATTTTCGACAGAACCAGAAAAATGACTAAGTATAAAAATAAGTGATATTACGCATCAGTGACTGAGCCTCACAGAAGAGTCCATCACTTAGAATTGCAATAGGAAAAAAGAAGTCTCCATAAGTTCCTAATATGTATCACTATAGAACCTATGTATAATACCCGTGAATTTTATCCGATAAATAAACTTGAAATTTATGTCCTTGAGCTGGTACAAAGATAATTTATGGTTTTGATTGTTTATTCATAATTGGATCTCGGATATTCTATTTAGATCTTCAATGTTGGATCCTTAATACCTGGTTCAAAACTTCAATTTTCCATTCGAATAATAGATAGTGATTCAGGAACATTTTAATTTAATAACAAATAAGGGAATTTAGGCAAAATGGATCAGATCTCTAATATTGGATCCTCAATATCAAGGGTCATATTGGACACTGGCTACAGAAAGAATTCAGGGGATCCGCAAAGTTTAAATTAAACGTTAATGAGAAAACTTCTATTTTTGTACCTATAACACTTTAGAGGGGTCCGTAATAGCATATGTGATGGGTGGATCCACATTACGGCATTTGGATCCTGGACCTCTGAGATTTAAATGTAGTATGGATCCAATTAAAATTTTAATGTTGGATCTATAATAATTTGCTGGAATCCACGATTCGGATCCAGGACCCATATCAATTAGGGTCCATATATATAATATCATATACATATATTAGAAATAAATAAATAAATAAATAATAATAGTAATATAATAGTAAACACATATTAAATATATATATATCAATAATTTTAACGAATCTATGGTTGGATCCACATGGATCCAACTTACCGATCCACATTGCAAGAGGGACGCAGATCCAACACTCGGTTGGATCCCGGGTCTTAGACCCAGACCCGGGCCGCGCCCCATGTAAGGAGTTAAGCAAAAAAAAAATAGTGTTGCCTGATAAATTGGGCGTTAGGGTTCTGAGTGAACCCCAACGCAAGCCGATAGTGTAAGAGGGGAGGGGAGTGCGCAGCCGCCGGGGAGGAGGGGGTAACTGCCTCCTTCCTTTCCGGGGGAGGGGCCACCCTCCTACAAAAACACCCCTCTTCCTCCTGACCTCTCTCATCCTCTTCCTCTTCCGATTTGTCGTCAACGATCAAAGCTACCCTGACGACCCTCCGCCATCGTCACTCTCTTTCCTCCTCCCTGCCTCTCCTCTCTTCTCCCTGTTCCTCTCGATCGTGCTCGATAGTGGAGCAATGAACACCGGCGACATCCTTCTCGCAGCAGCGTCAGCCACCTTCTCCTCTCGTTGTAGCCTCCTCAAATCACCGGAACAGGTAGGATCTGAAATGAAATGGGGATCTTCGAAACACGAGCTTAGATTAACAAGAGCAAGTGTCAAGAATGACACTAAAGCATAACCCTTAAAAAGGGTATAACTGAAAACAAAATAAAAATAAAAATGTATTCTTTATTGATATGAAAAACCAATTGCTTAAGAAGCATTGGAGTCAAATACAAGAGGGGCTGCACCCCTTTATATACACAGCTGAAAGAGGACTCAATAGAGCTGTTGGGCACAGTCCAACAGCTCTATTTAGAGTTGTTGGAGTGTGTCAGTCCAACAGAAGCTGTTGGACTGTGTCAGTCCAACAGCTCTATTGCTAGTCAAGTCTGGACAGGACTTGACTAGCAAGAGTCATTCTAGTTCAAACTGAACTAGATGACATAAAGACTAAAAATAAAAATAAAGGAAAAAAAATTACAGAAAAGAAAGAAATGAAAAATGTATTTATATATATAATAATATAATATTATTATATATACATATATGTACAGTTTTACATTTTAACACTCCCCCTCAAACTTACGGTACAATGAGCGAAAGTTTGTCTAAGAGAAAGTGAAATCGGGGAGCAGCGAGAGGCTTTGTAAAGAAGTCTGCTAACTGATATTCTGAAGTGACATATGGCAGATCAATTATCCCGTGTAGATATTCCTCTCTGACGTAGTGACAATCCATTTCGATGTGTTTGGTGCGTTCGTGGAATGTTCTGTTACTGGCAATGTAGATCGCACTTTTGTTGTCACAACACATTTGTGAAGCCTTTGTTGCTTCAACTCCCATGTCAGCAAGCAGTCGTCAGAGCCAAACTACTTCCATGGTCGTGGTTGCCATGGCTCTGTATTCAGCTTCGGTGGATGAGAGAGATACCTTCTGCTGCTTTTTACACCTCCACGAGATTAATGATTCCCCTAAAAAGACACAAAAGCCAGTGGTTGAGTGTCTGTTATTGGGATCACCTCCCCAATCAGCATCAGTATATGCAATTAAATCAAGAGAAGAGGAGGAAGATAAGAAAAGTCCTCGTGAAAGAGAGGACTTGATGTATCTGATAATACGCATGACTGCTCCCATATGAACAGAAGTAGGAGCATGTTGAAATTGACTTGCTGTATGAACAGCATGTGCTATATCTGGTCTGGTAATGGATAGATAGGAAAGTGCCCCGACAAGCTGTCTGTAAGGAGTAGGGTCTGCAAGAAGTTCTCCATCATCAATCTTCATTTTAACATTAACAACTTCTGGAGTGTCAACTTTCTTATCATCAGTAATACCAGACCTGAAAACAATATCAAAAGCAAATTTAGTCTGAGATAAAAAATATCCTCTAGGAGAATAAGCAACTTCAATACCTAAAAAATATCTCAACAAGCCCAAATCAGTCATTTCAAAATGAGATTTAAGAAGTGTTTTGATTGTTTCAACTCCCTGTTTATCGCTTCCGGTGATGATCATATCATCCACATAGAGAAGAAGCACAATGATCCCTGCATCAGAATTCTTAATAAACAAAGCAGTGTCAGTTAAACAGAATTAAAAACCAATATCAATTATAACACGACTAAACCTATCATACCAAGCTTTTGGTGCTTGTTTAAGTCCATAAAGAGCTTTTTCTAAGCGAAGGACTTTACCCTTAGGAATACTTAAACCAGGAGGGGGTTCCATATATACTTCTTTAACTAGCTTTTCATTTAAAAAAGCATTTTTGACATCCATTTGAAAAATAGACCATTTTTTGATAGAAGCTAAGGCAATTAAGGTTCGGACAGTAGTCATACGAGCCACCGGAGCAAAGGTTTCTTCATAATCAATCCCATATTCTTGGGCATAACCTTTGGCTACTAAACGGGCTTTATATCTTTCAAGAGTACCATCACTCTTGGTTTTAATTTTATAAACCCATCGACATCCTATAGTTTTCTTCCCTGGAGGAAGTTCTTGAATATTCCATGTAGAAGCCTTTTCAAGTGCATCTAATTCAACTTTCATGGATTCTATCCATTTGATATCATTTTTTGCTTGAAAATATGTGGATGGTTCTTCATATGAGTGAATTAATGCAATAACTGCCCTATATGTGGGTGAGAAAGACTTGTATGATACAAACTTTCCTGGAGGCCTCGAGATTCGGGATGATTGTCTAGTTGGAATGTTAGAATATTTCTCAAGTGCACATGGAGGATTAGACTCTTGTCTCCTGGAATATTGAATACTAGTATCTCTATGAACTTCTTCATTTTCAACATTAAGATCAATAATTCTTTGATCATCATCAAAGTTACAGTCAAAGTCATATTCATCAGATGTTGATGTTAGATCTAGCAAAAAGGAGTACTCAGTGACGTCTTTTAATTTTCTAAAATCAAAGAAGCTCTCCTTTTCAAGAAAGGAAACATTTCTAGACACATATAGTTTATTATTTTTGAAGTCAAAACATCTATAACCTTTCTGGTTTTCAGCATATCCTAAAAAGGCACAGGGAATCGCACGAGGGGAAAGTTTATCATTTTTGTCAGTAAATATGAAACATTTGCACCCAAATATTCTTAGTCTAGAGTAGTCTGGAGAAATGTTCATAAGTTTTTCAATGGGAGTGATATTTTGTAACGAAGAAGATGGCATCCTATTAATGAGATAGGTGGCAGTTAAGGCAGCTTCTGCCCAAAAGTCTTTCGGGACTTGATTTGCTATTAATAAAGTCCTAGTGGTTTCTATAATATGGCGATGTTTTCGTTCTGCCAGTCCATTTTGTTGAGGTGTATAAGAACAAGATCTTTGATGTGTGATGCCATGCAATTTAAGATAATTTTGAAAATCTGTGGATAAAAACTCTCCCCCTGAATCTGTGCGAAAAATAGTAATATCATTTTGAAACTTGTTTTTAACCATATTATGAAAAGTTTGAAAGTATGAAAATACTTCAGACTTATGTTTGAGAAAGTACATCCACGTATGTCGGGAGAAATCATCGACAAAAATAACATAGTAAACAAATCCTCCTTTAGAAATTACTGGTGCAGGACCCTAAACATCCGAGTGTATTAATTCAAGTGGTCTTGAAGAGAAAAAGGTTTTGTACTGAAATGGTAATCTTTTCATTTTGCCGAGAACACAATCTTTACAATCAAATGATTCAGAGTTACAAAATTTCCCTAGATTTGGAAAATGTTGGATTTTGGCTATATGTGGATGACCAAGTCTCTTATGCCACAGTTCCAACTCTATTTTTTGAATATTATAACAAAAAACTTTCTTCGGCATTTCCAAAAAATCCATGTAATAGAGTCCTCCTTCTCTATGGCCTTCCCCAATCAGCTTGCCTGACTGGCGATCATGTACCCAACAACCATGAGAAGAAAAAAAATATTACACCCATAATCAGAAATTTGAGATACAGATAAAAGATTTAAATTTAATTTGGGAACATGTCTAATTTCTGGAATAAAAAAATTTTTTGTTTTATAATTTTTTTCAAAATTTCCTATTCCTTCTATTTCAAGAGAAGTCCCATCAGCAGTAAAGACCTTTGACACACTTGTTTTATTTTTAACACATTTGGATAGACTTTGATTATTTGGGGTTATATGAAAAGATGCACCAGAGTCAAGAAGCCAAGAAATTTTACCTAGATCAGAAAAAGATGAGGCTGCTGCGCCGGTTGAAGCTTCAGATGAGGAAGAGGCACCTTTGATGAGAGGCTGAAGAATCTCCATTAATTGGGTCAGGGAAACTAGTGCATCCTGATCTTTAGGCTCCGATCTAGCAATTGCAGCTCTTTTTTCTCTCAGCTCCTTAAGTTTGGGACATTGTGGCCTGTAGTGTCCCGGTTCATGACAGTGATGACAAATAACTTTCTTCTTATCATAGTCACCATTTTGTCGATTAAAGTGAGGAGGCCTATATGATCGAACATGATTCCCTGGTCTAGACACGGCTAAAACGGAATCATCTTCAATTTTTAAAGAACCTTTCCGGAGACGATTTTCTTCCATTGTTAACTCTTCAATAGTTTCAACTATAGAAGGAATTTTTCCCCGGTGAAGTAGGGCCGATTTAGTGGTTTCAAATTTTGGCCTTAATCCAGTGATAAACTGGTAAAAATGTTCAGCATCGAGTTGTTTCTGACGAAGCTCGATGTCTTCGGCACAATGCCACTTTGGTTCTAAAAGGGAAAGTTCTTCCCAAAGTTCGGACAACCCATTGTAATATTCACGAATAGTTGTCTCCTTGTGTCATCATTCGAACTTTTTCTTGGAGGTTACACACGTGTGCAATATCTTTAAGGGAATACATATTCTTAAGGTATTCCCATGCCTTATCGGCATGATCAAATTTGGCAAGACTTGAGCATTTTTTAATGTCAACGCTATTAATAAGCCATGACATTATCTTCGCATGAGATATTCTCCATTCTTTCCATTTCTTCTCGTATGAGGCAATAGCCTTGATTTTCTCTTCTTCCGATAGAGGGACCTCTTTATCTCCCTCCTTTTTAGTAAGAGATAGCTTAGGTTTCGAATCGGAACCATCCACAATCCCCCATAAGCCTTTTCCCCATATATGGTGCTTCATGATTGAAGCCCATGTTACATAGTTCGTATCGCTTAGTTTCATAGGCATGATGGTGACTTTATCATTGTCATCCATCGATTACAAGGAGAGAAAGAATAGGGATAAAAGAGAAACAAGAAGGAAAATGAAAAAGAAAGAAAAAAAACAATACAACAAGATGTGAAATCTTCTCCAATGAAGTGATAAAACACTTCTCTTCAAGTGGCGAACACTTTTGCAAACGGGCACGGAAACCGAGGCAGCTTTTCCTCAAGATTTAGTACTTCCGCGGCTCTGATACCATGAAATGGGGATCTTCGAAACACGAGCTTAGATTAACAAGAGCAAGTGTCAAGAATGACACTAAAGCATAACCCTTAAAAAGGGTATAACTGGAAACAAAATAAAAATAAAAATGTATTCTTTATTGATATGAAAAACCAATTGCTTAAGAAGCATTGGAGTCAAATACAAGAGGGGCTGCACCCCTTTATATACACAGCTGAAAGAGGACTCAATAGAGCTGTTGGGCACAGTCCAACAACTCTATTTAGAGTTGTTGGAATGTGTCAGTCCAACAGCTCTATTAAGAGCTGTTGGAATGTGTCAGTCCAACAACTCTATTGCTAGTCAAGTCTGGACAGGACTTGACTAGCAACAGTCATTCTAGTTCAAACTGAACTAGATGACATAAAGACAAAAAATAAAAATAAAGGAAAAAAAATTACAGAAAAGAAAGAAATGAAAAATGTATTTATATATATATATAATAATATAATATTATTATATATACATATATGTACAGTTTTACATTTTAACAGGATCTGGTATTTTTTTTCTGTAGGCATCGATTGATTCGGGATGTGATTGGGTCGGTCAAGGGAAAGGAACCGAGTGTCTGACGGGATTCTTGGCTGCCAGAAAACCCAAGTCTATGAGTTGAGGGTTTTGGTAGCTATGATATCCAATGCGTAAGAACCATTGAAGTATTTCTTGATCGGTGGGTCTTGGGTCGACATGCTATGTTGGATGTCTGAAACCCCAAACCGATCCTCTAATTTGGGGATTTCTGGTGTTGCGGAAAGAAACCACAACTAATCTTGCAAATTGGGGATTTCTGGTGTACCTAAAACTGTATTCGATTAATGAGTGTTGGGATTTTTCTCGGACCTCCAAATGAGAGCATTCTGATTTTTCTCTTAGGGGCGGATGCTCAGAAATCTTGGAATCAAAATGTACCTGTCTGATTGCCATGTGTTAGGGTTTCAGTTGAATACTTGATGTTAGTTGATTCGTGTTTGTTCTACGCTGTGAAATGCAGCATGCCTATGTTAAATCATGTTATCTGATTTTGTATCTGCTTCCTTTAACTATACGTAAGCATGTTTATGTGTTTTACTATTAGCCGTGATACCTTTAGGTGAACACATGTATGTGTTAAATCCCTGTTATTTGATTTGGCGTCTGTTAGTTTTAATTTTAGTCTGTTGCATTTAGCAAAACATAAAATGTTCAGGTTAATCCCTGTTAACCGATTAATATTTGTTTCATTTATTAAAACATAGCATGTTTACTTAAATTCCTGTTAGCCATCTAGGTATGTTCCATTTAGCAAAACCTACTATGTTAAATTAATTTATGTTAGCCAAATGGGTCTGTTGTTAGCCTATTGTGCATCAGTATCATTTATGTTCATGTTAACACCTGTTAGTCGATCTTTTGTACATGTATCATTTAATAGTACGTAGCATGCATGTTTATGTAACCTCTTGTTAGCCTAATCTCGGTCTGATTCATTTAGTAAAACGTACCATGTTTAAGTGAATTTCTGTTAGCAGAATGGGTCTGTTCATTCTGAAAATTATAAACAGACTTATGTTAGCAGATTGAGTCTGGTTCATTATGTACAACATGGCATTTTTATATTAAATTCCGGTTAGCAAAATGGTGTATATTTCGACCAGCCCTATGAACTGAAATCATTGATCGATTCTGATGGAAAATGATCGAATCTACACATAAACTGGTTTAGACTCTAGTTTGCCTCAAACACACTCAGCAACATATACTGCTATTGTTATCATTGATTAGACTGCAATGTATTATTTGAATTGCTTATATGCAGCCTGTTATCTGTGTTTGAGGAATGAGGTTGTTACATTGAGTTCAAATTATGAATCCAATCCACATAACTTATAGTGTTGTTATGTTATGTATGTTCAAATTATAAATCTGAAACAAACAACCTATGGTTCGGTCATACTGTGTATTTGAGAATGTTCAAATTATGCATCGGATCCACACAGCTTATGGTTCTGTTATGTTTACCTACATATTTGAGAATGTTCAAATTATAAAACCGGATTCAAACAGATTGTAGTTTTGTGATTATGCTACATGGCTTTCAAGAAAAACTAAAATTTGGTTTGCGTATTTTCAAGGTTGAAACAACAGATCAGACTTGGTAATATGTTTAAATAGTAAATTGCATACTTCCATGTTTCTCTAGTGCTGTGACTGGTTTACATGAAATACCACGTGCTTAAACTGCTTGTTGGTCAGAAAATGTATGATTGAATTGCTTGTATGCAGCATGTTAACTGTGTTTCAAGAATGAGGTTGTTATACTGGTTCCAAACATATGATGGTGCACTTATTGACATATGGACATGTGCTTTTCCACGAGGCAGATACTTGGAAAAACCTTGCCTAATGAGCTATATTGGATTGATTACCCAATACGGGTACTTGGGCTATTAGCTTATGTGCTATGGCAATAAAATGATGAAAACTTAATTGTAAATGTCGTGTGCCCGACTGGTTTAAAGGTACCGGGGCTTGTGTGCTTGACTGGTTTAAAGGCACCGGAGCACTTTGAGTGAGTTTATGCAATCAATATGACAAAGGATTGGGATTGTTCTATACACCTTGGTAAAATGACTAAGGTTGTGAATTCTACTGTTGTGGTAGTAGAAGGAAGTTGTGGAAATGCCCTATACTTCGGGAAATTAATTAAATGAAAAGATTAACCCACTCAGATTCGGGCTTACCTTGGAGAGAGTAGGTGGTACAAAACTTTGGGGACATGTGTTTAATGGTTTTGAGCTAAAGTGACTCGTTGGTCCCCAGTCCTCGAAATTGGGGGACCTGGACTACCAATATGTCCTAGGTGGTAGTTTTTTGTTCTTTTGCAGAAGTTAGGGATGCATCCTGTTTTGGTTTCGGCCTTTGAGAGGTTATCTCGGTCACTGGCCGCTCACTTAGGATTTACAATTTCGGTTAGAACGTTCGGGTTAATAAAACATCCATAAATAATAAACTCCCGAATGTTTTCTTTCATTACGGGTGATTCGGATCGCGTGTACCCGCAGGATAATTAAAGATAAACATTTGAATTAGATCATCTTAGGTATCACATCTGAGTAGGTAGTGATAGATTTACAATTTTATACATATACAGTTACTTGTGACATATGAATATTTAATTTCAGCATGCTCTATATTTTAAGCTTGTGATGAAATGAAATCTTAAAATGTGTGGATATGGGATAATTGAATTTATAGTGTGACTGTTCCAGGAAAGTTATGCATGTTACTGTTATTGTCGTTGCATAATATGTTTTTCTTACTTAATTGTAGTTGTTGCATAATCTGCCTACTTGCTTAAGATATATGTCTGTTATTGCTATTGCATAAGTTGTTTTATGTGTTATTGCCTATGCTAAAGAATTACACTTGACACCCACATCACATACTAGATTCATGATATACCTGCAATAAAAATTAAAGTAATTCCTACTTAGACAATTATAGTCTAATTCCTATAATTTTATCATTTTCCAGGTAAGTGTAGAGTTATGAGCGGTTGCGAGATAAGGCATCGGATCGAGATTTTGGATTTATTGTTCCAGGAATCACTTGGGTTTATTGTAATTGAATGGTTCATATCATCTAAAACTCTGAAGTCAAATTTTCATCGATATTGAAATGAAATAAATGTTTTGGGTTTGCTTTCCACTGTAATGTTCTGAAATGCTTAACCCTATATTGTTTCCTGTTTCTGCTGTTATAAAAAAAAAATCCTCATAAATTTGGGTTAAAATTTCGGGGCGTTACATTATGAGGGCCACATTCCTAAAAAAAACTATCTTAGGTCCACATTGTGTAAGAACTTAAAAAAAAAACAATTAATTGATATGGGCCGGATTCGGACCCGACCCGAGGCCACCGCCCCTCGCTGTCATTAAAAGACAACGAGGCAGGCAGGAGGAGGGTTACGAAACCCCCCTCACCGCCTCTCGCCCTCTCGTCTCTCTCCCTTACCTTCTCGCTCTCTGCAATTTCTCTCACTCTCTCATCCCCGACTCTCTCCCTCACCGACCCTCTCGTCTCCCTTTATCTCTCTGTTTCTCTCTCTCGCTCGTCCACTATCACTGACACAGGCGACCCCCGACAACCCGCGGCCACCAGCAACAAGCTCCTCTCCGGCGAGCTTCCTCTGAAACCTCCCCCTGGTACACCGACGCCTCCTCTTTTCCTTTTCTTCTCTCTCCCTCTCTTTTCCCCTCGTTTCTCGGTTACGCAAAGAGGAGAGGGCTGAGCCACCTCCCTGCTGCCCAAGGTTGCAGGGGAGGGGTAAAGGCCCCTCCCTGCGAGCCCTTTTAGCAAGGGAGGGGCGGAGACACTCCCTGTGTCGTGCAGGGTACGGGAGGGGCCGATTCCCCTCCCGGTGCCCTTCTGGCTGCAAGGGAGGGAATGAACCCCCTCCCTGCTTCCATTACTGCAGGGGAGGGGCCGAGCCCCTATTCCCTGCCCCATTTTGTTGTTCCAGTAGGGGCCATCGGCCCTTGTTTATTTCAGCAGGGGCTGCAGGCCCCTACCTCTTTTTGATTGTTCTAGCAGAGGCCATCAGCCCCTACCCTTTTTGCTTGCCAGCAGGGGCTGATGGCCCCCTGCCCTTGGTGCACGAGCCTATACCCTTGGAAGACAGGCCCGGGTAATCTTCGGAAACTACATCGCGATGGGGATAGATCATTGCAATCGTTGGTCTTCAACGAGGAATTCCTAGTAAGCGTGAGTCATCAGCTCGCATTGACGACGTCCCTTTTTTGGCGGTAAGGGTCATTTGGCCCTGCCCCATCCTTTTTTTTTCGAGTCAATTGGGACGGTTGGCCCCAGCCCTATGTGTCGGAGAAGTCGAGTCTTCTCCTTTCTTTTGCTTTTGTCTGGGTTGCATGTTAATATCGCATATTTGCAACTACGACGGATCACACTCGCGCTCTGCGACCCGAGCCGTCAATCGTGTACATCCGCAGACGCCAACAAGCTCGTAACTCTCCAAGGTAGGGGAAGATTGCACGAAAGACTTGGATAATTGAATTAAGTGCAATTAAACTAAAAACGATCATTAAATGAATATATATATATATATACAAATATATATATATATATATATATATATGAGTATACACCTCACTCAAGGACCCGGTTTCGCGATCCTTGCCCTTTACTTTCTATCAGTCTTTACTTGCCATCGTGCATCGCATCGAGACCTTGCGTTGCACTCCTGCTTACAGTTTTTACTTGTTATCGCGCTCTGCGCCTAGGCTCTTGCTTTTGCATATGTGTTGGTATTGCCTTGCTATTGCAGATGACGTGCAGGCTCTTGCTCTTTGCATATGCCTTAAAGGCATCCTCGTGGAGGATGCAAGGGGAATTTACCACTCTCTCTCTTGCGACGAGAGTTGAGTTGGGAGCTAGCGTTACATCCTCGTCTAAGGAGAGGGATACCTTACAAGGATCCTGACTCTTCGAGTATGCAATCCTACAGACGAGTTGAGGTTCGAGCAAACTACTTAGCAGGGGTTCTGTTGAGAAACCTGTATCCCGTCTATCGAGGCCGGTATCGAGTCATGCGAGGCATGTAGATACCCTGATAGCGGATGAGATTCTAGAAAATTGCATGCATAATGTTGGCACAAGGTACTGTTGTTTCAAAAGATAAAGCAAAGTTGATAAACATTACATCTTTGTGAAACACTCCTGTTGAGGCTTCTATTGAGGAGTTATACCCCCATCATCCTAGAGTACTTGTAGTCGTGCACGACACGTCTAGTACTACGATGATCGGATGAGACGGTCGTGCGACCTCGAATAGTACTAAGTGCACAATGCTGTAATCACATAAAATGGTCTCACATTCGCCATCACAGGCAAGATGCTCGAGTGGGTTAAAGACCACATCATAGAATGGGTCGTTAGTTAAACAACCCCTAACGCACCCATTCACTTCTTGTTGTCTGTCAAGGGAGAGGACAGAGCGGTACAAAAACGCCAATGGACAGGTTGTTAACAACCACCCTACGGGCAATAATCCGGACTCCTCAGTCATTGGAGTTGGGGAAAGGAGCTAAAAAAATTTACCTCAACACTTCTGCAAAAGTTGGATGCATCTGTGGCACTGTTTTTCAGCCTCTGGGGAATCATCTCTCGGCTAAAGCCGTCCCATTTGGAGCGGACTCAACTAGCTATTCGGGTTATTGAAAATACATAGAATAACAGACGCCCAAACTAGTCTCAGTTGTTTCTACGTTTTGCCTGCGCGTACCCGCAGGCCAGTAATATCGGAACATAAAGTCTGTTCACATTGGTTGTTGGGTCGTGAGATTCGCTTGCACTACTGATTCGCTTGCACTACTTATGTGTTTGCACTATTTATCTGTGTGCATTGCTTACCTGTTTAACTGCATTTCTGCTTCAAACTGCGTAATCTATTGAATTTAATGTACATAATTCAGTTTCCTGTAGTCTTTCTTGTGCACCTACTAGTTTTTCGCGAAACTAACTCATTTCATGGGTACAGGTGATGATTAGGTACACCACGGGCGATGACGTGATAGCAAGATGGCTCCAAGACTTTCTTCTTCCAGCTCTTAGCTCGCGTCCTGGATGTTTGGGGTTTTGTAACGGATTTTCCTTGGGATATCCGAATTTTGTACTATTTGGAGAACTTCTTAAATGAAAGTGGTTTTTCCAAGTGTTTGCAAGTAGCATGGGTTGTGCACTTTGGTTCTTTTAGCTAACGCGCCCAAAGTTGTTAGTTTACCTTTCTGAAATTAACAAAAGAATAGTCTTCCGTTGATTTCATAAACCAACTCTGAGATAAAGAGATTTGTTTTTAGTCTCTTGTCTGTTTTTCTGAAAGGTTTACAAGTTTGAAATTTTGGGGTGTTACACATTGTAACCCAAAATTAGTGGCTTTTACGTTATTAGCATCAGTGGAGGGTATCCTAATCAATATTAGCTTAAGAGGAGAAGCTTTCACATATCAATAGGTTACATGTGTGAAAAGAGTGAAGAATCAAGCTGGAATCCTGGACATGTCCATCCTTCAAAGCTCTTCTTCACTTAGTATAGCCATATTGAGATGCTCATAATTGTAACATCACTACCATAAGGCACATGTTGTTGTCCCAAGGTTGCCAAACTAGGAAGCGGGAGAAGCAAGACATTTTAAATTTGATAGGAAGCAAGAAGCAAGGAATGAATTTGAAAACAGAACAATAATAAAAAAGGAAGCGATATAGGAATTGAACGAGAAGCAAATAAAAGATAAAATGACTATTCTTAAATTTCATAATTCTTCAGTGTAAAAATTAAATTTTCATCAAAATCTAAAAAAGATGTTGGACAAATTTAGATAAAACACAATGGGAAATGAGTAAGACACATGAGGAAGCAAACCGAAACCAATGAAAATAAGCATGAAAAATGCATATAAGAATCATGTGAGGAAGCATGGGCAAAGCATGTGGTAAGCATAGGATAAGCATGAGAGAATTGAGATTCCCCTCATTCCAGATGTGAGTATCATGCTTTTGAAGTGAGTTTCTGGGAAGCCGTAATTCCACCTATCTAAAAAGCCTTTGGTAACTCTATGCCCATGGGCGAGGAGAAAAGGGTAGGATATGGAAAAAAGTATGGAGATGGTGGATATTTTCAGCCTGGTGGCAGATATGGTGTGATAGAAACTATAGAATTTTCAAGGATGCAAAAGAATACATTAGGATTATTCACAGGAGAATTCACTGACAGTTACTTTTCTATCCAAGAAACAAATGCAGGATTGGACATCAGCTGGATGGGATCACGCAGACCAGAAATTTCACATACAACACAAGCACCTGATTTTAATTTGAAAATTTCTTTCCAGTATTTATTATTCATATTACGCATTTCAGTCTGGTGACAATCATCACCATATCCTTCTTTTTCATTGATTTCTACATGTAGACTAGTTAATATGGCAATATGCAGAGCAAACAAAAGGAAACATGCCTCTGCTGAACTGTTCATGCATAAACCACAAAAACAAAATGGAAACCAACAGCCAGGCTGCAATTCCAGTGCATTCTGTCGGAAGCCCAAGACAATAGCATACCTCAAGTGTCAATATTTCTAAGTGAACAGCACCTACATCATTCTTGTCCCCGATGTACCAATGGAACTCATTTTGGATGGTAATATGAAGAACATCCAACTCTAGGAAACTGCAAGGAAAGATGGAATATCATATTCTTTAGAGATATGTAATGATTCCCATGGACAAGATTCTTTCTTAAAGGTACTTAAATCTTACTCATGGCTGTTGGTTCCACCAGGCATCAAAATTATAGGCTTTTGAAGGGAAAGGTCCAATTTTATAGCAGGTGATCCTTCAATCTCACTGGTTGTAAACCAGTTCTCAGTGTTTGTTACTTGGTCCTTCAGTTTAATAAGAGTTGTTGGATCACTGGGTACAAGGCCGGTAAAGTAACTAGCGACCTGCATCATTGACCATTTAAATAGCAGTGAAGATAACAGTAATAACAGTAGACTAGCAGCAGCAGTAAAATAAGCAGCAAATGCATTTAGAATCAACTACCTCCTGAATGAAGCGGTTCAAATATACAATCCGTACTTCTGACAGCTTCCCCACAAGGCTGTAATCATAGCCTTTATAGTCTTCGTCATCAACAGAGAATGAACTGAACTCTAGCTGATTAAAGACATCATTTAATTTCAGATAACTCATGACAAGCGAAACCAGATATAGCATGAAAGTTTAAAATATCTCAAAAAGAGAACCCTGAGAACACATTATCATAACTTTGATAAATGTCGCTTGTATCAAAGATAAAACCACTTGGATGGCCACTAACATGCTTCAGAAAATGTAAAACTGAAATTAAATGGTTTTCAGAATGGACTCACCAGTATGTGGTCCATACTACAGATGTCACAACTATTAAGGAACAGAAAGCAAAGATTACAAGAAAACAAATTTAAAAATAACACAAACATCATGATTTTATCCAAGACAAATTTTGCTCCTATAGAATAGATGGCTGCCACCAAATTTACTAGCTTGTAATATGTATACATTTATTTGATAGAAATCTGCAATCTACAAAAGCAGATAAACATTATAGAATAGATTTACTACTTTCTTCCAAATTCCTTACATTATCCCCTTCTCATTTTCTTCCTCTTTTTCTTTCACTGGGGAGTAATTTTACAGGATATAACACTATAACAGATGTGTCTCAGCTTATTTAGCCTATATTTATATGTCTGTCCTGTATGTGATTCTTCCAAAGGATTTTCAAGTCTTCTGAAATTTTAAGATAAGCTCCTCATTGCCAGAACTTAGGGAAATCATTCTTTATAGAAGCCTTATAGGAAACAGGGAAACCAGGCTAGGGCATTGTTAATATATATATATATATATATAATAGGTCAGGCACATTAGGGGCCTTTTGGTCTTTTCCATTTGTAATAGGTGCTGTCCTCTAGGGACAGCTTTTTTACACTATTTTTTTGTATTTTATTTTGTCTTTTTATATTTTGTGGAGGGGCTCTATGGTCAAAATGACCAGTCGTTGGGGCTCCTGCAGTCATAAATATGACCATTGGAGGGCTCACAATGACTCTATTGGGAGCCTCTCCTCTTTCTCTTTTTCCAATTTTTATATGTTCTTCGCCCCGAATACGAGCAAGTTAGATCTTCTCTTCTACATAGATCTACACCACTACCCCTAGAAGATGCAGTTGCCGAAATATGCCAATAAGAAACTCGTCTTGGTATGATTTAGGGAGGAGACGAAGTGTTGGCGGTGTCTAAGCCAGATAATCATGTGAATACCTACAAGCCTCCATACTTTGGGAGGCAAAATAATTATAGTGAAAATAATAATTATGAGGGTGTTACAAAAGTTACTTGTCACTATTGCAATGAGCCAGGACACATCAAACCTACATGTGTTGAGCTTAATGGAACTTTCAAGTAAAAGGTGGCTTCTGTTGAAGAATCTAGTTTCAAGAATGAAGAAGGGAAAAGTAGAAGTGACCTTAAAGATACCATTGGTCAAGTGAGTCAAATAACCATGGCACTTCAACAAATTCTCAATACATCATCTTCTACATTGGGTGCCACCATTTCCTCTTCTTCCTCTTCCGGTATGTATTCTTGGATTCTTGATTCAGGAGCTTCTGTTCATATGACCCAACATGAGGATGTTAGAAATCATGGGTTTTGTCATTCAATCACAAGAAAAGCATAGAATAGAGAGAGAACGTAACTGCTGCAGAATCCTCAATTAGGGATCTCGTATGAGGCTTATCATTAAGTATTGGCTAATACAAATATTAGGGTACTAAAATACCCTTTACACTATAGGCTAAAATACAAATGAACCATTAATGAACATGTGAATAAATTTGAGTTGGGTCTGGATCTCGAATCCAAACCCAGATATAAATGACGACTTCTTTTCATCCTCCCTTAAGTTCTACATGGTTTTGAACCATGAACAACTTGCCTTTTAACATCCAAAATCTATCCTTGATGAGCCCTTTTGTAAACAAGTCAACAACTTGATCAGTAGTCTGAACAAATTCAGGTTCAATTTCCTTCTCTTCAACCTTCTGTCTTACAAAATGTTGATCAATTTCAATATGCTTGGCACGACTGTGATAGATGGTATTAAATGACATGTTAATGACACTTTGATTGTCACGTAAGAGAAGATATCGAGATACCGATTCTCCTACTTCTGTCAACAGGTGTCTGATCCATGTTACTTCGGTTGTGGCAGTTTTCATTGATCTATATTCAGCTTCTGTGCTCGACCTTGCAATGGCATTTTTTTTCATACTGCTCCAGGAGACAAGATTTAGACCAATGAAAACACAGTATCCTGAGACCGACCTGTGCTAAATTGCATCTCCAGCCCAATCTGCATCTGTGTAAGCAAGAAGTTCATACGTGTGATGCCCATTCATACTCTTTCTGTACAGAAGACCATCTCCGATAGTTTCCTTCAAATATCGAAGAATGCATTTAACAACTTCCATATGCTCAATATGCGGCTCATGCATGAACTGAAATACCTGATTAACTGAGTAGACAATATCAGGCCGAGTGAAAGTGAGATATTAAAGCATCCCTACTATCTTGCGATATCATACAATTCTCCATCTTGAGAACTGAGTTTCTGATGGAGTTCACTGGCTGTGCTTAGAGGCTTGCAATCTTTCATACCTGGCTTGTTGAGAACATCAATGGTATACTTATGTTGGGTAAGTGTCATGCCTTCAGTAGTCCTATCAACTTCAACTCTAAGAAAATACCGCAGTTTACCAAGATCCTTCAAGAAAAATAGGGTGATTTGTCTTCCAAGATATTCATGGGCAATCGGTTTATGACACAAACCGTTGAATGAAAAGCCTCTGCCCAAAAAGTAACTGGAAGGTTACTATCATGCTCATTGCACTCTCAACAATATGACGATGCTTCTGTTCAGCAATCCCATTCTGTTGAGGTGTATGAGGGCAAGACACCCGCCTTGTAATACTCGTGAATTTTATCAGATGAATAAACTTGAAATTCATGTCCTTAAGCTAGTACAAGGATAATTCTATTATTTTATTTGTTTATTCGTATTTGGATCTCGGATACCATGTTTGGATCTTCAAATCGGATACCTAATATCCTGTTCGGATCTTTGATATTCCATTTGGATCATAGATATCGGATCACGAATATTTAATTGAATATCTACTAATAAATTTCGGTCAAATGGATCGGATCTCTGGTATTGGATCCTCATTATCATGGTCAAATTTGATATTGGATCCAAAACGCATTATGCGGATCCACGAACTTTTATTCGGATCTTATAAGGGAAAAACATTATATTAAATCCATAACATTGTTGGATCTTAAAAGCTTATGTCTGAAAAGTCTGGAACCAAATTACCATATTTGGATATTGGACATTAGAACTTCAATATATATATATGGATTCGCAAACAGTAAATTGGATTTTTATGAGAAAATTTTATTGAAAACATAACACTGAATGTTTGGATCCACATTACTTCAATTAGATCTCGGATATCGGGTATTTCAAAATTTCAATGGAGATTGTAATTGGAAGCAAGAAGGCCCAACTAAAAAAATCCATATTATATAATGATTTGGATCTTCGAGTGGATCCATATCACATTGATACTCAGGAGGACAAGGTCCAAATTAAAGAGATCCGGACCCTTGGATCCGAACAACTTAAGTTAGCGTAAATAGGTCGCGGGTCACGTATGGGAGTGGTCGAGACACACACAAAAAAATGTAAACCCTAAAACGAGTTTACTCTTAAAGATGAAAAAAAGGGACTGCATGAATATCGTATTTGCACAACTGGAGGTGGAAGAGGGGGTAACCGACCCAACTCTCCCACGATCTCCATCTCCCTTCTGTTTCTTCCTCCAACTCCACCTCTCACGCCTAACCCTTAAAACTTCTACTCTTCTTCCTCTCGTTACCTCGTTAACCCTCTCTATCTCTCTCCTTTACACGGTCCAGCATGAAAGGTTTGTGGATTCACGGCAGCAGGAAAGGGAAATAAAAAAAATGGGGATTTCATGATTCAGAGGTAGGGGTTTATGTGATCATGCGTTGTGCATTTTGTTTACAAGGGTGCACAGAGACAAGTCCTCATTAGAGGGTTTCTCTGGTATGAATGGTCATGCGTGAAAACCTGAGTTGTCCTTGCATAACGTTAAATCTGTTATGTGGATGCAGATTAGTACCAAAAAAAAAAAAACTTGAAGATTGAAATCACGAACTGAGTATTGGCAACAAAACATATTTTTTTTATGAAGTACATGAATAGAAATCTGCGTTTTAGTTTATCTTAAATTAAAACTGAAAAATGTTTGCATTTTGCCTCGATGAATCGGTATTCTCTTTTGTATCTCAAAGTATATCTGTGTATGAATGCGGGTTTGCATTTTTATCCATGGTTAAAAATCTGTCTGCAACACCTGCATTAAGGATATGCTTTATTAGTTAAGTATATTTGCTTGTTTAGTTCTGATCCGATCATAACTGTGTAATGAATGGTGTTGTACATTTGGATGCAAAGCAGGAGTTTATATTGGTCGAGATAGTCTGAGATTCTATGCTACCTAAATTGTGATGAACATAAAATGTCCAGGAGTTGTCCTTTTAGTATTAGATAATATGTCGTGATTTGCATAATAGATTATAACTGATCACACCTGTAATTATTAGAGGGGAAATCTGTGTGTTCATGGATATTTCTGCAACATATGGAATTTGTATGTACTTTTGGCACATGTAGGTCCAGGGATGTTGCATATTTAATCCCTGTACAACTTATTTTCTGAAATACACTATGGTACTGTGCTTATTTCCTGTAACATGTAAAGCCTATGGTAATTCTCACCATATGCGGTGTCATTGCACACATATATATTTAAAATACGCACAGAGTGTTCTCTAACGCACTATACTTCTGATTTATGATTTAACGGGAAATGCATATTCTAAAAAGTTCACTACCGTAAGGACATCTTAGTCTGCATAGTTGACTTATATAAGCATGCTGTTATAGCTGGGAAGGGGATAGTGTAAGTCCTTTGAGGCGGGGGGGCTATGCTTTAATAGATATTGGATTTCAAGGTTGTCATACTGTGATGGTAACGTGCACACCAGAAATTGTGAAATATGTTGTTTGTTCATGTACATTAGTTATGGAAAACTATAGTTCTAACTGATTATGAACATATTGAGCAGTGGATTATTTTCCTTCTTGTGAGGTTAATGCAAATCTTTGGTCTCATATGTAAATCAACACTAAGAGAGACTTCAACAGCAGAATTGTATTAGCTGTAATTTCATGCTCATATAGAATCATAAAATTTCATAAGTGTATATAGTACGTCCTCTACAATTTTATGCTCATATAACATCTTAGAAACTGGGTAAATGTTTTGAGTTGTGTTCTTACAAACTTTTCAGCTCATACAGGTTCAAAATTAGTAGGTGATTTAACCTAAGTATATGTGTGTGGAAATATGGCCCCATGAAATGTCGTTTTTACATGTTAATTTTGGGAAAGTTCCATCTCAACCATGCTGGTATTTGACATCATAAGATGATTTATGTTTGATATTGGCATCTTAGCTGCCAAGTCAAGCTACTGAAAGTGCCGCAGTGGGCCTTGAGATTTAAATGCATACACCAATAAATTAAAATATAATAATTACAACCTAACTGTTTTAAAGGTACCAAGGCATCTGTGCTTATCCAGTTTAAAGGTACTGGAGCATTCTGGGTGGGACTGCACAATTAAATGGATAAAATTGGTGACATACCTATCAAAGGTAGGAATGATTGACAAAATATTACTACTGTGGTACGATTCATAATTTTTGTGAATTTCAATGTCGTTGAGCTACTGGGTTCAGATTAGGGAAAAACCCTGAAAAGTCAGGTAACAAAAGTATTAAGATGAGCAACCCACTCAAACTCGAGCTTACCTTAGAGAGGGTAGGTGGTACACAACTCTAGAGACATGTGTTTTAGCTTCGAGCGGCAATGGCTCGTTGGTCCCAAGTCCTTTGAGTTAGAGGACTCAGACTACCAATTTGTCCTAGGTGGTAGCTTCAAGTTCTTCTGCAAAAGTTAGGGATGCATCATGTTTGTTTGGCCTTTGGGAGGTTCTCTCGGTTATCTAACCACTCACTTAGGATTTCAGTTTCAGTTAGACATTCGGATTAATAAAACACCAAAGCATAATAAACCCCCAAATGTTCTCTTTTGTCACAGTTGCCTTGGCATGCAAGTACCAGCAGGATAATTCAAACAACAACAACTACTCCTTCATCCCAAAATAATTGGGGTCGGCGATATGAACCAAAAAAATAAAATCATTCTGGGTCTTCCACATGAATCATTCTCCTCCAATCATTTCTATCCAATACCATGTCCTCGGTGAGGTTCAAAGCATTCATATCTTTTCCTATCACCTCCATCCATGTCTTCCTAGGCCTACCCCGACCTCTTTTAACTAATAGATTTTCCCATTTGTCCATCCTTCTAACTGGAGCATCATTAGGCATTCGCCGAATATGTCCAAACCACTGTAAACGATTCTCTCTCATCTTATTTTCAATTGGTGCAATGCCTACCTTCTTACGTATCTCCTCATTCTGAATCTTATCTTTTATTGTATTCCCACACATCCATCTTAGCATACGCATCTCAGCTACACTCATTTTTTGAATATGATGTCTCTTGGCAGCCCAACATTCTGTACCATATAGTAAAGTGAGCCTAATAGTCATCCTATAAAACTTTCCCTTCAACCGCAATGGCATTCTACGATCGCACAACACTCCAGTTGCATTCTTCCATTTCATCCACCCAACCTTTATCCTATGATTTACAGCTCCATCGATTTCTCCATACTTTTGAATGATAGATCCCAAATATTTGAAACAATCATCCACCGGTATTTCTTGCTCACCAAGCTTCATTACACTCTCATCACTACTTCGTTGCTTACTAAATCGACATTCCATGTATTCTGTCTTACTCTTACTCAACTTAAAACCTCTTGCTTCCAATGTCTGTCTCCATAATTCTAACTTAGCATTAACCCCAGCTCTAAACTCATCAATCAAAACAATATCATCAGCAAACAACATACACCACGACACATTTTCTTGAATTGTTCTCGTAAGCTCATCCATCACTATAGCAAATAGGAAAGGGCTTAAAGCAGATCCTTAATGTAACCCAACCGTTATAGGAAAATTGGTTGTCACCCCTCCACAAGTGCAGACATTGGTTACTACTCCTTCGTACATATCTTTAATTATACTAATGTACTTGAGAGAAACACCTTTCTTCATCATTGTCCACCAGAGAACGTCCCTAGGTACTCTATCGTATGCCTTCTCCAAATCAATAAAAACCATATGCAAATCTTTGTTCCTCTCTTTATATCTCTCAATAAGTTGTCTAAGAAGATGTATAGCTTCCATAGTTGATCTTTCAGGCATAAAACCAAATTGATTCTCCGATATCATGGCAACCCTCCTCAACCTATACTCAATCACCCTCTCCCAAAGTTTCATAGTATGACTCATGAGTTTTATACCACGATAGTTTGTGCAATCTTGTATATCACCCTTATTCTTATATAGAGGCACCAAAGTACTCTTCCTCCACTCATTAGGCATCTTATTTGTCCTCCAAATCTTGTGAAAGGAATTTGTCAACCATTCTAAACATTTCTCACCCAAGCATTTCCAAGCCTCGATAGGTATACCATCTGGGCCAACCGCCCTTCTTGATTTCATTTTCTTCAAAGCTTCTGCAATTTCTTTCTTTTGAATCTTGCGCATGAAGTCACGATTCATCTCATGAAAATGAATGGAGAAGTCTCCCAGATCCTGAGCATAACTTTCATTAAATAGCTTATCAAAATAATCTTTCCATCTCTCCTTAATCTCCTCATCTTTGACTAAAACCCTTTGTGTTTCATCTTTGATACATCTAACCATACCCAGATCCCTCGATTTCCTATCTCTCATCTTTGCAATCTTATAAATATCCTTCTCGCCCTCTTTGGTATCCAACTTGTCATAAACCTCCTTATATACCTTATCTCTCTCGTTCCGAACTACTTTTTTAGCTTCCTTCTTTGTTATCATATACTTCTTCAAACTCTCATTATCACGACTCTTACTTAGATTTCTATAACACTCTCTTTTAACCTGAACAGCTAATTTGACATCCTCGTTCCACCACGATGTATCCTTACCTAGCGGTGCACCGCCCTTAGACTCACCCAATACCTCCTTAGCCACCTTTCTCATGCCACCCGCTATCTTATTCCACATTGATTTTGAATCCTCCTCGAGACACCAATCAACTTCCTTAACTACCCGCTCTACAAATATTCCTTGTTTAGCTCCTTTCAGTGCCCACCACTTAATTCTAGCATCTATCCTATGGCTATCTCTTTTGCGGCATTTTCTAATTCTAAGATCTAAAATTAAGACTTTATATTGTGTAGCTACACTTTCTCTCGGTATAACCTTACAATCGATGCAACCACCCCTATCTCTCTTTCTAAGTAGGAAAAAATCTATCTGACTCGTATTAACCCCACTTTTAAATGTTACTAGGTGAGACTCCCTCTTTCTAAACCAAGTGTTTGCTAAGATCATATCATAGGACAAACCAAAATCTAAAATCCTTGCTCCACTTTTGTTTCTTTCTCCTATACCATAGCCTCCATAGATACTCTCAAATCCATCCCTACTAATGCCTACATGTCCATTAAGGTCACCGTCGATGAAAAGCTTGTCTCCATAAGATATCCCTTGTACTACTCCATCTAAATCTTCCCAAAATTGACGCTTAATGGAATCATCTAAACCTACTTGAGGTGCATAAACACTAATAATATTAATAATATCCGTACCTAATACTAATTTAATAACTAAAATCCTATCACCCTTCCTACGGACCTCAACTACATTATCTATAAACCCACGACTCATAACAATCCCTACTCCATTCCTATTCCTATTTATTCCTGTATACCAAATCTTATATCCCAAAGGTTCTATCACTTTTGCATTCTCACCTACCCATTTGGTCTCTTGTAGACATAAAATATCAATCTTTATACACATAACATCTACTAACTCTACCAACTTACCAGTTAAAGACCCTATGTTCCAAGTGGCTAACCTAATTTTATGGTCTTGAACTAACTTCTTTACCCCCACCCGTCCAACAAAGTGAGGGAACCCTTGCCTATTTGACACCACACCAGGGCGCCGGTGTGACGCGTCGCTTCCGGGCGATGACCTAGCAACCCTTGCCCATTTATCATTGCCTCCGGGCCTATAGAGTACAGCGCATAGCTCAGTAGGGAACGCCCCAACGAAATAACCTTTTTATGTTGGTCTCAATTATTTGATACCATGTTAAAATTCGTCCACCAATGTTCGGTTGATGCTGAGGAAGGAGATGATTGTGAGAGAGAGGGGCGGTTGCAACAGATGGTATGATCCTTCATGCTGGGATCGTGCCTTATATGTTATATTTATATTGTAAACTGGATTGGGTCTGGATATTACGCTATATTACATCAGTTCCAGACCCAATATAAACAATACAGAGAAGTTTGGATTAATACATAGGTTTCAGGTCCAGATCTAAACCCGTAATGGGTAAAACGACCCAGTCTCAATATCAATTACATCAAAGTTGTGAGATTTTGTGCTTAGACATGTGATTATTCATTTATGCTAGTTCCTGAATTTGAAATATGATATGAAATTGAATGTTACTTGTTTAAATATATCATGCTTTATCTCAGCTATGCTTTTCATTGACTATTCAATTACATTGCATGCTTCTTACAAAGTACATATGCAAAATCATAGTATTCTCCTATGCAAGCTGATTGCAGTTTGATATAAATTATTTTACTATTTTTCAGAAGAAGAGTAAAAGATTAAGAACGGTTGCGGGATGGTGTGTGGATCATGATACATGATTTATTGTGTTCCCGGGATGTTTAGATCTAGTTTGGTTATTGTTATTTATGTTATTCAGATATTCAAGACTCTCAACTCGTGTTTAACCTTTGTTAGAAATGGAATGAATGATAATTGCTTTGATGATTCCTGTAACGTGCCTGAAAAGCTTAGCCTGGTTAAATTGAATATTTCCGTTGTTTAAAAAAGAATTCTCAAATTTGGGGTTAAATTTTGAGGCGCTACAAATATGGTATCAGAGCCTGGGAACAATAAATCATAAATCATGGTCGTACAGCAACCCGACAAGCGTTGTGTGAGTATATTTCATTTTTATTGTTTATGTCACTTGCATATTCCCTTAAAGTATATATTTGTATGTACATATATACTTGTAATAATTGTAGGAATACTACAATTCGTAGATTATAAACATGTGTTTATTGAAAATTCCACTAGATGTATTAACGAGCAAATATCAGTACGAGTGTGGGCAATGACTAGCAGGAGCAGGGGGGTTTCGTTATGGAAGCCCTCAATAGTTTGGCTCAGACGATGAACACACAAATGCACAACCAGACAGAGCTAGTTGCAGCCACCAGCATAAGTCACAATGCCGGCGCAATCACGTACGAGAAGTTTCTCAAGTTGGATCCGCCAACTTTTTTTGGAAAAGTTAATCCGGAGATGGCCGAGAGTTGGATTGAAGAAACAAAGCGAGCTTTCCGTGTTCTGCCAGTACCAGAGGATCCGCAGACAAACTTCAGCACTTATTGCCTAAAGGGTGACGCAAGGAAATAGAGAGATACAACCCGAACAGTCAATTTTGTCGGGATGGATCCTATTCCTTGGGGAGTCTTCCGGGAGGCATTCCTGGATATATACTTTCCCCAACATGTTTGTGACTGGAAACAACAAGAGTTTCTAGAGTTGACCCAGGGAAGCATGAGCCTGGTCGATTATACCACCAAGTTCCGAAACATGGAAAGGTATTGCCCCAACTTGTTCGCCAATGACAAAGCCAGAGCGACCAAGTATGTTCGTGGACTCAAGGACGGACTGCGATACCAGGTGATGACCAGTCTATTGTCCACCTTCCACCAGGCCATAGAAGCGGCAAACACACTGAGTGAAGAATGGGAAAGATCCAGGAAGGATCAAACCAGATATGCTAGTAAAAGTGGAGCCAACAAGCAGCTATACCAAAGTGGCAAGAAGCATCAACCACCTCCCAAGAAGTAGAACCATAACGAGGGAAATCATCCCCAACGGAACCAAAATCAAAATCAAGTATGTCAAAAATGCAATTGGTCTCACAACGAGCAGCCCTGTCTTTAAAGATATTGGCACGTGTTTGTACTTTGGCAAAATAGGCCATTATGCCCGACAGTTTCACAAGAAGACCGCGGACATACAGAGGCGAAATGTCCAGAAGAGGGTGCCTGGACGCGTTTATGCAACCATTGCAGAGATTCTGGAGAAGGAAAACCTGGTGCAAGATATGATGTTTGTTGATGGTCATGTTGCACTTGTTCTTTTTTATTATGGTGCTACACATTCGTTTATATTCATAGATTTTGCTAAACAATTATGTGCAAACACTGAACCATTGAAACATATATTAGATGTGTATAACTCTATTGGATATAACTCGATGTGTAAACTCCATACCAGACGTAGGAATTATGTTGGACGAGCAGAATTTACCTATTGACCTGATCCTACTCGATATGACTAAATATGATGTTATATTGGGTATGGATTGGTTATATGAACATCATGCCAACTTTTTATGTCGTCAAGGAAAAGTGGTATTATCCCGACCTAGATTGCCGGAAATAGAGTTCAGACTCTCAAGACTTGTTGTGAAGGACCGAGTGATATTGGCATTGAAGGCTCAGAAGTATGTGCGACAAGGATGCAGAGCTTTCCTAGTGAATGTATCCTTAATTGAACCGAAGGTCACACCATTAGATGAACTCGAAGTAGTTCGTGATTTTTCGGAAGTGTTTATGGAAGAATTGCCTGGACTGCCTCCATAGCGTGAGGTGGACTTTTATATCGAGTTGGTGCCCGAGACAACACCAAACTCTAAAGCACCTTATCGTATGGCTTTAGTGGAATTAGAAGAGCTAAAGAAATAACTATAAGAGTTAATGGAGCGAGGCTTCATCCGACCAAGTGTATCTCCATGGGAAGCACCAATTCTCTTTGTGAAGAAGAAGGATAGGTCTATGAGATTATGCATAGACTACTTGATGTTGAACCAAGCAACAGTTAAAAACAAGTATCCACTACCTCGCATCGAAGACTTGTTCGATTAATTGCAAAAGGCTAAAATATTTTCAAAGATCGACCTCAGATCTAGGTATCACCAACTCAGAATCAAGGACGATGATATTCCAACGACAGCCTTTCGAACAAGGTACGGACATTACAAGTTTGTAGCTATGTCACATGGGTGCGGGTGCGGGTGCGGGTGCGGGGATGCGGCACTTCCAAAAAACCCGGGTGCAGGGGTGCGGCAGGGGCAAAAATGTAAAAAAAAAATTATATATATATATATATATATATATATATATATATATATAATTTTGAAGTTTTAACAGTTTAACATATATCAGTAAACATTGTCATAATATGATTCATCATGCATGTAGTATATCAACCTAAATGTCAAATTATCAATCAAATAAGTAAAGCAATTACATAAATCGACCTAAATATCAATCAAAAAGGGAAAAGAGGCTAGAAAGAGTAAAGAGAAAAAGGAAAAGAGAAAAAAAAATTGCAATGATCACAGGTATCCAATAATATACCATTAGGGTAAAATGCTGCCAAATAAATCCACGTATGGTCACAACAAGCAAGACAATGATCAAAATAAAGACCAAATTCCTTGTTTGTTCAGGATTTAAATCAGTTTTAGGCTTGCATTATCCTTGAAACTGTGATCATTGTGACATGACCATCTATGAACAGAGAAAAAAATTTTAAGTTCAGCCACATTCATTGCAATAAGGAGCAGATAGGGAACCGAAATGATTAAGAGATAATAGATATGAAACAAAGAATCTGCCATTTGGTTGATTACTTATTCATTAAAGTAAAACCATCTATAAAGAACCCCAATTTTTTTCACAAAGACCTCTATAAAGAAAACCCAAAGCTTTCATCACTGAAGAACCCATGAATCATGAAACCCCAATAGCATACCTTCATCCATCTTTCCACCAACAAAAGCTAAACTACATTTTCTACTAAAAATCAAGTCATTCTTTGAAGTAAACGCAGGTTTTAGGCGAAATGAATCCATCAGGGGTGCACTCATGAATCTAATAAAAGTAATGTGTTAATTAGTGTTGAATATACAGGTAGAAGTTGTATTGAACTGGGAACAACAGAAAAATAGCAGCGACATCAAGAGTTTTCGTGGTTTGGCCGGCTATTATCGAAGGTTCATTCAGGACTTTTCGCGGATCGTCAAGCCTATGACCAAACTCCATAGAAAGTCAAATTTGAATAGACTGATAAGTGCGAGGAAAGCTTCCAAACCCTGAAGAAAAGGCTTACAACCGCTCTCGTCTTGGCCTTACCATCTGGTCAGGGTGGTTTTGTGGTGTATTCAGATGCATTAGGTATAGGGTTGGGATGTGTCTTAATGCAAAATGGTAAAGTGATAGTGTATGCATCCCGCCAACTAATGATCCACGAACGAAATTATTCGATGCATGATCTAGAATTAATAGTCGTAGTATTTGCTCTGAAGATGTAGCGACATTACCTGTACGAAGAATAGTTTGAGGTATTTACAGATCATAAAAGTCTTAAATACCTATTCTCACAGGAGTTAAATATACGACAATGGCATTGGTTGGAGTTCATAAAGGACTACGACTTTACTATTTCCTATTATTCGGGAAAAGCAAACGTCGTAGCATATTCTCTTAGTCGATAGGTTGGCTGCACTTTGACCAATTTGGTAGCAAATGGATGAAAATTGGTGAAAGAATTTACTGACTAAAAGTTGTTCGAAGATGAACTTGGAACCATCAAGTTATTCAGTTTATCTGCTCATCTTGATATTCTCACAAGAATTATTGAGGGTCAAAAGGAGGATCCCAAATATGAGAAGCTTAAGTTGCTTGCTTAACAAGAAGATTCCTTGTTCACATTGAAGGAAGATGGAAGCATCTAGATGCAAAAGCGGCTTGGGTGTAAAACCCAGTTTTATCAAAAAAAAATAAAAAAAAATCTCAGACCCAGGTCAGGTCCAAACCCGTGCCCGGATTCAACCCGTGCCCAGCCCCTCGAAAACCCTTTTCAGAGGGGCTGGCAGCCCACGGCAGGGGGGGTCTCCGGCGACACAGGGGGCAGGCCCTGTGTGCGCCCCCTCATTAAAAGGCGAGAGGGGAAGGCTTAACAGTCTCCCCCTCCCCCCCCCCCCCCGACTCTCTCTCTCACCTCTCGTCTCTCCCCTTTGTCTCTGCTCTCTCCCCCCCCCCCCGACTCTATCTCTCGTCTCTCTCTCTTTGCATCTCTGGCGAGCCCCTTCACAGCGGTCACCTCTCCGGCGAGCCCCCCTTCCCGGCGACCTCCCACTCCCTCCGGCAGCCGAGGTAACCCCTCCTCCCTCTTTGTGTCTCCCTCTAGATAGCGGCAGGCAGGGGCCAACGGCCCCTGCGACTCTCCCTCCCTCTGTTTACCTTTCGGCAGGGGGCCATCGGCCCCTGCACCCCCCCCCCCCCCCACTTTTCTTCCTCCTCCCCTTCCCCTTGCCTTCTTTTTTTTCGTCAGGCAAGGGGCTCCGCCCCTTGCCTTCCTTTTCTCCGTCAGGCAAGGGTCTTTGCCCCGCTTTTGCCTTCCTTTTTTTAACAGGCAGGGGGCTCCGCCCCCTTGCCCTCATCTTCTTAGCAGGCAGGGGGCTCCGACCCCTGCCCTTTTCATCATTCTGGCAGGGGCCATGGCCCCTGCCCTTCCCTTTTCATGTAGGGGTCGATGCCCCCTACCCTTCTCCTTAAGAAAGGAGGAAGGAGGCGAATGCTCCTGCCTCATCTCTCGGAAGCCAAGCAGGGGCCAATGGCCCCTGCCCCTCTTTTAACCGACAGGGGCCTCTGGCCCCTATCTCTTTTTCCGTCGAGCAAAGGCTCGACAGGGGCCTTTGGCCCCTGCGCTCCCCCTCCCTATTCATTTCCTTGGCAGGGGCCATCGGCCCCTGCCCCTTTCTTTTAAAAAGATGGAAGGAGCCGAAGGCTGCTGCCCCTCCTTTCTTTAAAACCAACAAGGGCCTCCTAGGGCCCTTGCCACTCCTTTTGAAGACTCAGCAGGGGCCAAAGGCCCCCGCCCCTCTTACTGTTATCACGACAGGGGCCGATGGCCCCTGCCCTCTTTTAGATATCCGGCAGGGGCCGATGGCACCTGCACCTATCTCCTTTAACGGCATGGGTCATTGGACCCTACCCCGTTCTTTTCGTAACTGTAGGAGCCGATGACCCCTGCATTGAGTTGCGGAGAAACCGAGTTTTCTCCCTATCTTTATTCGTTTTATGCATGTTAAACAACGTACTTTTGCAGTGTTACGCAACGGAGCCCGTTCGCGCCCCGCGAACTAAACCGACGATCACCTACGTTCGTAGACGACTTCATTCTCGCAACACCCCAAGGTAGGAGAAGTTGCACAGGGACTTAAATAATTAAATCAAGCTTAAATAATTAAAGATTGAAAGGACTTAATGATATATTTATATACATATACGTATATAAGTAAACTTTTAAATCAAGGACGCGGTTTCGCGATCCTTGTCCTTTGCTTTCGCATTTCCCGCTTCTGTTTGCCATCACGCTTTGCACCTAGGCTTTTGTTTTAGCAATTACTACTTACTGTCTTTTAATTCAAGGATGCGGTTTCGCGATCCTTGTCCTTTGCTCTCGCATTTCCTATTTCAGTTTGTCGTCGCGCTTTGCGCCCAGGCTTTTGCTTTCGTATTTACTACTTATTGTCTTTTAATTCAAGGACGCGGTTTCGCGATCCTTGTCCTTTGCTTTTGCATTTCCTGTTTTCAGTTGTCGTCGCGCTTCGCGCCCAGGCTCTTGCTTTTCGCATTATTGTCTTTCGTTCTTGCCTTGCCATCGACACAGCGTATTCAAAAGAAATACCTATTCCTCTATTTTTACCCGATATGTTTTGGGAAACCCTTGATCTGGGGCAAGATCAAGTTGTTGGGTAATGGGTTCATTTCTGAAGAGACACTGCGTCATCGGATGTCAGATTCGAGAAAATCACATGCCATATGTTGGCAAGTTATGTGTCGTTTCGAAAGATTTGAAATGTTAAAATAGTTTTTTTAAAAACATTATATCTCTGCGAAACACACTCCCGAGGCATCTATTAAGGACATATATCCCTTTTCTCGTAAGTGTACTCTTGAACATGCAAGGCATGTTAGTACTACGACGATTGGATGAGAGGGTCTTATGACCTCGATTAGTGCCTTGTACACGTTGTTGAAAACACATAAAAAAATAATGGGATCGCCTTCATAGGCAAGATGCTCGTTTTGGTCTAATGGACCAGAGCATGAAGAATGAGGCAACGGCTAAGAAACCCCGTCGCGCTCGATTCAACCTGGCTTCGTCAAGAGAGAGGACGAAGAGTACCAACTCCGATAGACAGACCATTTATGGCTTTTTACGAGCAAAAGACCCGTCTTCCCCAGTCATCAGAGGTTAGGGGGGGATTGGGGCTACAATAGTTATCCTAACACTTCTGCAGAAGTTGGATGCATCCCTATCAGGCCTTAGGGACTTACTCTCTCGATCATCGGTCGTCTCCATAGGAATAGGATTCAGTCAGACAACTGAGGTATTTTAAAATACTTAACATAATGAACACTCGGCTTGGACTCGACTGTTTCGACTCACGTGCCATGTATGTACCCGCATGGCCGGTTAACAAGTAATAATTAAATTGAGCATGCTCACTTTTCAGTTTGTTGTACTTAGCTTGTTCATCCGGTCTATCTGCTTAGTTTGCTCGTTACTACCTGCTGCATAAATTATCTATGCCTAATTTAGTTCTTTCTGTCTTTGTGCTCTCCTACTAGTTTTTCGCAAAACTAACCCATTTCATGGGTACAGGTGACGAATAGGTGCATTCAGGCGATGGCGCGAATGCGAGATGATTTAAGGAGCCACTGTTTCTGCTCGTAGTTCTTCTCCTGGACATTTTGGTTTTTGATACGGGTTTCCCAAGAGGAAATCCAAATTTTGTACAAACTTGATACTCTCTTTAAATAGAAGAAATGGTTTGCTAAGTATTATTGCAGATCGTCCATGGTAAATCTTTGTTCTCTCGCTAACGTGCCCGAGGTTGTCAAACCTGTCATTTTTCTTTTAAAGAAATCGTTTACGCTGATTTTAAAAATAAACTCTATAAAGAAAAGGAATTTTTCAACTATTTCAAGAAAATTATAAGGTTCGAAATTTTAGGGCGTTACAACTTGGTATCAGAGCAGATCCAAACATTGATTCTTGGTCATCGAGCATCTGCATCGCGTTGTAAGTAACTTAATTTCTCTTTTTCTATACTATTAAACTAGACCATACCTTATATGAGTATTTGGGGTTTTTCTTGTTCAAAGAAAATAAATCCTTCGGATGGTGAGAGATTGGGACGCAGAAGAGGTGCACGAAGAACGCGCTGTCGTTCAGTAAGGGGCAGAAGCTCTGTGGTAGAAAGACTTGAGCGTTCGACTACCGGTTCAGAATGTTGGACCAGCAGGCCGCCCCCTCCCACTTTTACGGATTCGTGGGGCTTTATGCTTCTGGATGCCTACCAAGCACTACTAGCCATGACATGGGCAGCAATGCACTTTCGAGAAGGAAGTCGCATAGCAAATCATGTTTTAGTTAATCGGCACACTCCTCTGGAATCCTCTGAAGCAGAATCTCCCTGGCAAGCCCAGATGGGGTGTGAATTCTGTGGTGAAGAAAGACATACGATAAATAATTGTCAACTTAAGGAAGCATACGATAGAAGAGCGTCTGCAGCACAAGATCTGGAAGACACAACATCCTTAGTCCAGGGTACTTTTGACACACCATCGTGTGATTGACAAATATTACCCCTAGAAAGTGCTCAGGACGTCGCTCCACCCACTCATAGGCCTTACCCCAACTCACCAATATACACACCAACCCCAGACTCACTGCAGTACATATGAGATACTCCGGTGAACACTCCGGCTTCACCGCTGTACATATCGGATTCTCCGGTGTACACACCAGCTTCACCGCAATACATACCGGATTCTCCAGTATACACTCTGGCTTCGCCGGCCTATGCGCTGAATGCCTCACCACATTACACCCCCACAACTCCTCTTCACGAGCAAGGAGTCCCGAATGAAGATTTGCATCATTTTCCCCCTCTGCGCGGGTTAAGGCGCACAGGTATCGCAAGAGAGTACTTGAAGAAGTACTCTCATCATCCCTAAAGGAGATAAAACTCGTTGGTTTTTGTACCCGTGGGCAGTTTTTGTTTTTGGCTTTTTGTAAATGCCCTCTTGTACCAGCACTGTTGGGTTTTTGTAATCTCTATTACTCGAAAATACGATAACCTTTTTGATATTATTCTTCTCCTTTAAGTGTTGACTTATGTGTCATCTGGTTATTTTAAGGATGGTTCAAGATTCGAACGAGGGTTCGTCTGACGAATGGTCAAATCAGCGGGGATTCATCATGGATTCCCTGAGCGCATTGGCTAGCGCCATTCGAAATCAAGCGCACAACCAAGTACCTACCCCAGAACCAAGACACTCTACGGCAGTATCGTATGAAAAGTTCTTAAAGCTCGATCCTCCAACCTTTACAGGCAAGCCCGACCCTGATGCAGCTGAGAATTGGATTTTGGAAGTAGAGCGAGTATTCCAAGTTTTGACAGTCCCAGAAGACAAGAAGACTATTTTCGGTACTTTCAGACTTTTGGGTGCCGCCCTCCATTGGTGGGACACGAATCAGAACATACAGTTCCCGACAGATTCGTTTATTCCTTGGGAGACCTTTAAAAAGGCTTTCTTGGAGAACTATTTTCCTCCTCATGCAAGGGAGAGGAAAAAGATGGAGTTCTTGGAACTTTGCCAAGGCACGTCAAGTCTGGTGGACTACATCTTCAGATTCCAGGAGTTGGAGCATTATTGCCCCAACTTATTCGAAGATGATCGGGAGCGGGCGGGGAAATTCATCCGCGGATTAAAGGAAGGACTCCGACCAAGGGTCCTAAACAGCATGCCATCGACTCTCTCCGCAGTTGTTGTTGCAGCCACTCTCTTAACCGAGGATTGGGAGCGCTCCAAGAGCACCCAAAGCAAGAAACTACCTATTGCGGGTAGCGATCAAAAGAAATATCCCTCTGGCGGTCAAACCAAGCGACAGCCCTTTTTTGTAAACAATGAAGGTGGAAGAAAGTCATATCCTCCTTCAAAACGTCAGCGACCTCAGGGCAACCCTCCTGCCCGGCAGCAGGCGAGCGATGTCTGCCCCAAATATGGACGACCTCACCCCGGGCAGGCAGACCCTCTTCTTACAGACGGATGCCTGTACTGTGGCAAGATGGGCCACTTCGCACGCGAGTGCCGCAAGAAGGCGGCTGACGACCTCAGACGGAATAGTGAAGCACCTCTGCTCCCCCGACCACCGTCGCAACCGCAACAACAGCAACATTCTTACCAGGCGCAACAACCACAGTCCAGCGGCCAGAAGAAAGCACCGGGACGCGTTTACACTGCCACGGTCGAACAGCTGACCAAAGGCGAGCTTGTACAAGGTACCATCTTGATTGTTAACCAAGCAGCTTTCGTACTCTTTGATTGCGGTGCCACTCATTCTTTTATTTCCGTAAAATTTGTTGAACTCTTGCACGTACCTGTAAGTTCGTTAGATAATGCTCTCAACGTCTAAAACCCGATCGGGAAAAACACTATTTGTGCGACCTACGTGCCAACTTTGGACGTGGTCTTGGCGGATCGACATTTGTCAGCTTGCGTTATCCTTCTAGATATGACCGAATTTGACGTCATCCTAGGCATGGATTGGCTACATAAGTACCATGCCAAAATCTTTTGCCATGAAAGCAAGATTGTGTTATCTCCACCAGGGATGCCTAAGATGGAATTCAAGTTCGCGAAGGCGGTCCGTGCAAGCAAGTTGATTTTTTCTCTAAAGGCACAAAATTACCTGAGAAGGGGATGTACTGCCTTTTTAGTCAGTGTCGTCTAGTCCGAGCCGACGCAAGTTTCTATAAGAGATCTGGAGGTGGTCCGGGATTTTCCAAACGTCTTCCCAGAGGAGCTGTCAGGACTTCCCCCACCACGAGAGGTTGAATTCAACATCGAGTTGCTACCAGGTACTGCGAAAATTTCTAAAGCTCCATACCGTATGGCGTCAGCCGAGCTCGAGGAACTCAAAAAGCAGCTACAGGAGTTGATGGATTTAGGATTCATTCGCCCTAGTGTCTCGCCTTGGGAAGCTCCTGTTTTATTCATTAAAAAGAAAGACGGATCATTGTGGTTGTGCATCGACTATCGAATGCTCAACCAAGCCACGATAAAGAATAAGTATCTGTTACCGCGTATCGAAGATCTGTTCGATCAACTGCGGAATGCCAAGATTTTCTCAAAGATCGACCTTAGGTCAGGATACCATAAACTCAGAATTAAGGGAGATGATATCTCCAAGACGGCTTTTCGAACCAGGTATGGGCATTTCGAGTTTACTGTCATGCCTTTCGGACTCACCAACGCACCTGCAGCCTTCATGGACCTCATGAACCGTGTGTTTAAACCCTTTTTAGACACTTTCGTCATCGTGTTCATCGATGACATCCTGGTGTACTCAGAGACCTGGGATCAACATCGCGAACACCTGATCATCATTTTGGAAACCTTGCGGAAGAAGCGTTTGTTTGCTAAATTCTCTAAAAGCGAGTTTTGGCTCAAGGAGGTTATGTTTTTGGGACATGTTATATCCGAGAAAGGCGTATCCGTAGATCTTGCAAAGGTGGAGGCCGTACTAAGCTGGCAGCAGCCGAGGAATGTTCGTGCCATCAGAAGCTTCCTTGAATTAGCTGGATATTATCGAAGATTTATCCAAGATTTTTCCAAACTCTCCCTGCCTATGACAAAACTGCTAAAGAAGGAGGCTAAGTTTGTGTGGGACGATTCGTGCGAAAACAGTTTTCAGTTGCCATGTATGTACCCGCATGGCCGGTTAACAAGTAATAACTAAATTGAGCATGCTCACTTTTCAGTTTGTTGTACTTAGCTTGTTCCTCTGGTCTATCTGCTTAGTTTGCTCGTTACTACCTGCTGCATAAATTATATATGCCTAATTTAGTTCTTTCTGCCTTTGTGCTCTCCTACTAGTTTTTCGCAAAACTAACCCGTTTCATGGGTACAGGTGACGAATAGGTGCATTCAGGCGATGACGCGACTGCGAGATAATTTAAGGATCCACTGTTTCTGCTCGTAGTTCTTCTCCTGGACATTTTGGTTTTTGATACGGGTTTCCTTAGAGGAAATCCAAATTTTGTACAAACTTGATACTCTCTTTAAATAGAAGAAATGGTTTCCTAAGTATTATTGCAGATCGTCCATGGTAAATCTTTGTTCTTTCGCTAACGTGCCTAAGGTTGTCAAACCTATCCTTTTTCTTTAAAAGAAATCGTTTCCGCTGATTTTAAAAATAAACTCTGTAAAGAAAAGGAATTTTTCAACTATTTCAAGGAAATTATAAGGTTCAAAATTTTGGGGCGTTACATTGGGTCCCTAGTGACCCTAAGTTAAAGGAAAAACTTTTGGGTGAAGCATATAAGTCCAAGTATACCGTAAATGTTTAAGAACTTACAACGGAGGTATTGGTGGAACGAAATAAAGCATGAGGTCGCTAGGTAAGACAAGTACATTGGACTTTAATTGCTTATTTTGTTGAGTCCATTTTTTTTATCATGGCTCAATATAACTTTAGTTATTGGATTGGATCTACCAGTTATGTCTCGAAGTGCTTGACTTGTCAGCAAGTCAAGATCAAACATCAAGAACCTGGTGGAATGCTGCAACGGATGAAGATTCCGCAGTGGAAATGAGAGAAAATCACCATGGATTTCGTGGTTGGTTTGCCCAAAACCCGAAGACAACATGACATCATATGGGTAATAGTGGACAGACTTACCAAATCGGCTTTACTTTTTACCCATACGGATCAGTCAATCTCTAGAGAGCTTAGCGAATTTATATATCAGAGAGATTGTTCGTTTGCACGGAGTACCAGTCTCGATCATATCTGATCGGGATCCACGGTTTACTTCTCGGTTTTGAGGCAATTACAACAGGCCTTGGTTACAAAGCTAAAACTGAGTACCGCTTTTCATCCCCAAACCGACTGGCAATCCGAGAGGACCATATAGACTCTAGAAGATATGTTGCAAGCCTGTATGTTGGACTAGAAGGGCGAATGGTGCAAGCATGTGGTTTTGGCCGAATTTGTTTACAACAGTTACCATGCGAGCATTGACATGGCTCCTTTCAAGGCTTTGTACGGACGACCCTGCAGATCGCTCGTGTATTAGGACGAAGTTGGTGAACGAGCTATGAAATTACCAATTGTACTACAGCACTATACCCAACAGGTCCAGATGATAAGAGATAGATTGCTGATAGCTCAGAGCTGACAGAAGAATTATGCGGCCCAAAGGCACAAGAAACTCACTTTTGAAGTAGGAGAACAGGTCTTTGTGAAGGTGTCACCAACCAAAAGTGTTTTTCGATTTGGCAAGAAAGAAAAATTGAGTCCCAGATATGTGAGACCATTCCAAATTTTGGAGCAGGTTGGTGAAACAGCCTATCGTATGGCTCTACCTTCCCAGTATGTACACATTCATAATGTATTTCACGTGTCTATGCTGAGAAAGTATATTCACGATCCATCCTATGTGATTCAGTACCAAGACGTGGATATACGAGAAGACCTGACTACAGAAGAAAAGCCGATGGAAATCTTAGAACGAAGCAAACGAGTATGAGAGAAAAGTGTTGAGGCCAAGGCCATCCCTCTCGTCAAGGTTAGATGGCAACATCAAGGCATCGACGAAAACACATGAGAACCTGAGGCCAGTATGAGAGAAAAGTACCCCAACCTTTTTGTGTAGTTCTTGAACAAGAATTTTAAGGACAAAATTCTTTTTAGGGGGAAAGGATGTAATACTCTTGAATTTTATCAGATGAATAAACTTGAAATTCAGCTCCTTAAGCTAGAAAAGGATAATTCTATCATTTTATTTGTTTATACGTATTTGGATCTCAGATACCATGTTTGGATCTTCAAATCGGATCCCTAATATCCTGTTCGGATCTTCGATATTCCATTTGGATCATAGATATCAGATCACGAATAATTAATTGAATATCTACTAATAGATTTTGATCAAATGGATCGAATCTCTGGTATTGGATCCTCATTATCATGGTCAAATTTGATATTGGATCCAAAATGTATTATGTGAATCCGCGAACTTTTGATCGGATCTTAAAAGGGAAAAACATTATATTAAGTCCATAACATTGTTGGATCTTAAACGTTTATGCCTGAAATGTAAAGCCCGTTTAAAAAAAAATCTGTGTCAGACACGTGCAGGGCCACCGTGTCGAGCCCGACCCGAACCCAAGCTCTCGAATGTTCGAGAGTCTGCGTCTTTTTTTAAAAGACGCAGGCGATGAGGCGAGTGGCAAAACACTCGCCCTTTCTCTCTCTCCTCTCTGCCTCCCGTCTCCGTCTCACATCCCCCTCCTCTGCGGCCACCGGCGACCCTCCACCTTCGCCGCCTCTTCTCCCGTCCGACCGCCACTGTCGTTCTCCTCCCTTTTGCCTCCCGTCTCTCGCTCCCGTTTTCGGCGGCATCCACCTCAGCGACCACCCGTGACCGGTGGCAGGAAGACGCCGACGACAACGTCGCCGTCCCCCTTCCTCTTCTCTTTATCTCCCCTTGTGTCCGGCCATCGACGACCTCCGAGTGTCGGCGACCCTCTGTCCCTGTTGCCCTCTTCCTATGTTCGGCAGACACCCCTAACAACTCTGCCCCCTTCCGCTGTCACGCTTCTCGACGACCACAGACCGCTAGTGACCTCGACCTCCGATTGTCGAGGACACCTCCCTCAAGCCCTCCTGTTTGCCACCGATGTAACCTCGAGTCTCGTCTGACCACGATCAACCCCGTTACCCTCTCCCTTGTGCCTCTTCGGTTCGGCAGCGAAGCCCTCGATGTCGGAGCTCCCTCTGCTTGTCGGAGCCAAATGCTGGTGACCCCGAGGGCATTCTCTCGTCTTCCTCGAGCTCATTGGAGCCCGTGTCGGCGACCTTCGTGAACCCCCAATCATTTGGCCATCATTGCCTCGCCATCGACAGCCCACCGCCTTTGCCTGTGTCGTCCATGAACTCCCCCATCACTGTGGTCTTCCTAGGTAAACTCCACCCCTTTTCCCGTTTGGTGGTGGTGGACCAGAGCCACCATCGTGGGTGGCTCTGGGTCTACCAGGAGGGTGGTGCCGAGCACCCCTCCTCGCAGTCTCCTCTCTTCTTTGTCTCACTCGACCCTCCTGTTCTCGGGTTGGTGGACCATAACCAACATCGTGATGGCTCTGGGTCTGCCAGGGAGGGAGGTGTTGAGCACCTCCCCTTATTCTTTCCCCCTCTCCTTTTCGGCAAGCGACAGGGTTGCAGCCTGTGTCACCTCTTCTCTCAGGTGTAGGGCTTCCGGGGGAGGGGTTGCTCGTGCCTTGGTTGGCAGGGTGGCAAGGCCCCCTGCCTGCCTCTTGTTCAGGTAAGTCGGCAGGTAAGGATGGCAGTGGACCGGGGGAAAGCGGGGCCCCGCCTCGCCCCGTTTGGACCGGGGATGAAGGGTATGAAATGGGGATGGAGGCGGGGGTGGAGGATAAAATCCATCCTCGCCGCGGAGGCGGGGCGGGGGTGGATGTGCACTTTTCCCCGCCCCGCCTCATCCCCGTTTGGACAGGGGATGAAGGGTATGAAACAGGGATGGAGGCGGGGGTGGAGGATAAAATTTTGAGGCGGGGCGGGGGTGGAAACCTTGTCCCCCGCCCCTCCCCGCCCCACTGCCATCCCTATCGGCAGGGGCCGAGCCCCTACCACCTCTCTTCTTGTTCTTGGTAGGTTGGCAAAGGTCAAGCTCTGTCACCTCCCTAAGTCTAGGAACGACGGCAGGGGTCGAGCCTTGTCGTTGTCTCGCTCTCTTTTTCTTGATAGGGTGGGCAGGGGTCGAGGCCCTGCCAGCTCCCTATGTTTTGGTTGGCGGGGAGTGGTTGAGCCCTCCATGTTCGCCTCTTCACTCTCTCTGCACCTCTGAGCCCCCTACCCCCTCTCTGTTGATTGGACATGCACGGAGCAAGGCTCCTTGCCTCTGCCCCTACCTACCGCTTTTTGCTAGCAAGGCCCTCGCAGAAGGGCCCTTGCTCTTTCAGCAGAGAGGGAGCTGAGGACTCCCTGCCTTTGCCGCTCTCTTGCTTTTGCCCCTACCTGTTTGCAACCAGCAAGGCCCTATCAGGGGGCCTTTCTTGTTCGAGCAGGCAGGGAACCCATGACACCCTGCCCTGCTGCATTTGTTGTCCTTCTGCAGGAAGTTGAGCTCTCTGATTGGGGTCTGGTACTACTGCAAGTCTTATCGGACCCGCTTCTCGTTTGTATTTTGGCATGCTAACACTTTTATGCTCGCAGGTTGAACGATGGAGCCGGCTCGCTCTTCGTAGCTTGAGCCTGTGCTGAACCGCAACCCCTCTAGGTAGGGGATTCTTGCGTAAAAGGACAATGAACGGATAAATGCTAAAATAAGAAAAGATAACTAAAAATGAAAGAGGACGATGATATATGTATACATATAAAATATATACGTAAGTCTTTTAACTCAAGGACGCGGTTTCGCGAGCCTTGTCCGCTTTACTTTTCTTGCACTTTTCTTTTTTGTTGTCGCTGCGCTATATGTGCCCAGGCTTTTAATTCATGTCTTTATATTTCATATCTTTTAATTCAAGGATGTGGTTTTATGATCCTTGCCCTCTTTATCTTTCTGCACTTTATTTTGTTGTTGCCCCGCGCTTTAGGCGTCATGGCTTTTTACTTGTCTTTACTTTGCCATCGCGCTTTATGTGCCGAGGCTTCTGTTTCGCATTTACTTTTAGCACTTTCCTTTTTGTTGCCCTGCGCATTATGCGCCAAGGCTTTCCCTTCTGTATGCTCTTATTTTGCATATTACTTGCTTGCATGTCTGTTTAGCCGATGTATGTTTTGTATCTCGTGTGTTGTCTTGTGTACTCATTTGCTTGCGTGTTTGATCTGGCCGATGCATGGTTTTGTATCTCGTGCATTCCTTTGAGTGTTCACGTAACTGCTTGATTGATTAGCTAAGGTACGGTTTTGAACTTTGTGCACCGCTTACGAGGCTTGCGCTCGACACACAGGTTTGCACTTTGTAGATCGATCGTACCCTATCATCGCACTGTGATGTGCACGGGCTTGCTCTTGTTTAGCTTACACTCATTAAGCGCAACTCTGAGCGTATTTCAACTTGTTCATTGTCTTAAAAGGCACGATGCACACTTATGCACTTGGTTCTCCAAAAAAGAATGACTTTTAGGCACAAACCTATTTTCGAAACGTATAGTTTTGTAAAGCAGATTTCAAAAGTCTTTTGCGAGATAGCGGCTGGATCTTACAAATCAATGCATTTGGGAGAAGTGTTTTACAACTTCAATTCGTGTATCTGATATAATTCAGATAACCCTGTTTAAGGGCATGAGCATGAGATGGGCGAAGGTTCTACTAAGGAACCTGTGCCATCGCTAGACCAATGCTACATCACCCTTGATGTGAGACCTAGTTATTGGGTTTTCTAGCCAAGCTAAAATAGTTGGCGCTTTTCCTTTCTTCGCGAGATTACTGCTGATGGATTTCTCTTGAGAAATCCATGCCCCTCTCCTCGTAGTAGTACTCTTAGTCATGTACGATATATTTGAACAACGAGGAGTAGGAAGAGAGTTCTGTAGTAACCTCGAGGCGTGTTTTGACACTTTATGTTAATCATATAATATCGACGCTGCCTAACTGTCCAGAGGCTCGTGACGGTCTAAAGGACCTGAGCATGACATGTTTGAACTTGAATGGTTACACCATATCTTATCAGCAAAGCATGGTTGTGGGGATTTCCTTTTGAGAAATTCATGCCCCTCTCATTGTAGTTGTACTTTTGAACAGGCATGTTGCGTACTTCGGTGAGTAGGATGAGAGGTGTGTGGTTTCCTTGAACGCACAATGGCGCGTGTAATTCACATAATGATGACAATGTGCCTTCACAGGCAAGATGCTCGAGTGGGCATAAGGGTCTCGAGCATGTAGAATGGGGTGGCGGTTAAGAAACCTCCGTCGTGCTCGTTCGAAATGGTTCATCAAGAGAGAGGATGGATGGTACAAAACTCTGATGGACAGGTCATTAATGGCTATTTCGGGCAAATAACTCAGCTTTCTCAGTCATCAAAGTTAGGGGAAATGCTACAAAGATAGCCTTCTGACCACTTATGCAAAAGTTTGGATGCATCCATGGGGCACGAATACCTCTGGCGATTTACTCTCTTGGTCACTGGCCATCCCCTTAGGAGCGGACTCATTCAGTCATTTGGGGTATCATAAAAGACATGGCATAATAAACCTCCGGATTGATCTCGATTGTTTCTATATTTTGCCTGTGCGTACCCATAGTAGCCTGCTAAAAATGAGAACAAAATGTAACCTGCTCACCTTATTATGAGATATGCGTACTATGACATGATTTACTTGCTTGTTTACCCCGTAGTTCAACGTGTACCACTCGTTGAACTATGCACGCCTGTTGTGGCACGGTTTCAGTTGGTTGAGCTGATTACGCAGTTTTTTGCTAGTAATAACTAGTCGTTTGTACTAGTTAAATGCTTAGGATAATAGCATTACGCTAGTTGCAATATATTAGCATATGACTTGCTTTACTATTTGGTAGAATTATTCGTGCTCGTTGAAATATAGCACTTGTTGGCTTGCGTCTCTTACGACGAATGTAGCTGCTCACAGCTCGTAATCTACAAATTGTCTACAACTAGAGCTAATGCAGTTGTTTGTCTTATTAGCTGCCTACAATTTGCAGTTTACATATAACTGTTGTCGTGTGATTGTTTATCACATATAGCTTATAAACTGCTTGTTGTGCAATGGCTTGCACTTTATGATTAATATAATTACTTGCCGGTGAACTAAAGAATTCAATGGCTATTGTATGCATTGTAAACTTTGTTATGATTGCATATCTTATTACTCGGCTTACAATGCTTGATTGCTTGGTGGAGTTAGTTACTCTCTATCTGTAGAGTTACTCATACTGCTACAGTTGCTTACTTTGCATGTTTAACACTTTTGTCTGATACTACTTTGTTTTACTGGAGTTTTGCTTGCCATACTCAACAGCATGTATGGATAGCTTTACTAGTTTTGCTTCTCCTGTTTAGTAGAGAAATTATCTTGTTTATTGCAGTCTTTGTTCTCCTTATCTTTTGCACCCCTACAAGTTTTTCGCGAAACTGACCCATTTCATGCGCAAGTGGTGGACAGGTTGAGACAGTTTGTGATGGCACGATGACGTGATGAGTTCAAGGCGAGACCATTTCCCTGACGTTTCACTCCTGAGGACATTTTGCTAAATATGGTATAGAGTTTCTTTGAAAGCATCTCTCTTGTTTTAAACTCTGATAAATAACCGATTTCAAAGCTTTCAACCTGTTTCATAAAAGGTTTTAAGTCCAGGATTTTGGGGCGTTACACGAAAAGTCTGGAACCAAATTACCTTATTTGGATATTGGACATTAGAACTTCAATATAAATATACATGGATTCGCAAAGAGCAAGTTGGATTTTTATGAGAAAATTTTATAGAAAACATAACACTGAATGTTTGGATCCGCATTACTTCAATTGGATCTCGGATATCGGGTATTTCAAAATTTTAATAGAGATAGTACATTAGAAGCAAGAAGGCCCAAATAAAAAAAAATCCATATTATATAATGATTTGGATCTTTGAGTGGATCCATATCGCACCGACACTCAGGAGGACAAGGTCCAAATTAAAGAGATTCGGGCCCTCAGACTCAGACAACTTAAGTTAGCGTAAATGGGTCACGGGCCACGTGTGGGAGTGGTCCAGACACACAAAAAACGTAAACCCTAAAACGAGTTTACCCTTAAAGATAAAAAAAGGGGTTGCGTGAATAATGTATTCACGCAGGTGGAGGTGGAAGAGGGGTAACCGACCCACCTCTCCCACGATCTCCATCTCCCTTCTGTTTCTTCCACCAACTCCACCTCTCCCCCTGAATCAATACGAAGTACAAAGATTTTGTTTTCAAACCTATTTTTAACCAACTTATGAAAATTTTGAAAGTGAAAAAAGACTTCAGATTTATGCTCAAGTATATCAAGTGTGTCTAGTAAAGACATCCACAAATATGACATAATATGCATGGCCACCTTTAGATAATACGAGTATTAGACCCAAATATCCAAATCAACTAACTCAAGTGGTGTAGATGAAACAAAAGTTCTATCACAAGATAAATCATTAAGATTATAATTTTTTTTCAAATTTGAAAAATATTAGATTTTTGATACATTTGAATGTCCTAATTTTTTATGTCAAATATTCAAATCTAATTTTTTGACATTACAACAAAAAACATCTTTGGGTATCTCCAAAAAATCCATATAGTAGAGTCCTTATCTATGGCCTTGCCCAATCAGCTTCCCTAACTGGTGATCTTGCACCAAACATTCATTTGAAGAGAAGGAAACATTACAACCATAACCAAATATTTGAGAGACGGATAAAAGATTTAGGTTTAATTTAAGAATGTGTCGGATATTTGGAATAAAAAACCTTTTTATTTTGAAAAATCTTTTTTAAAATTATCTATTCCTTTAATTTGAAGAGATGTACCATCGACCGTAAAAAAACATTTATGATATTCAAATAAGATATCATGGTTTGGGGTCATGTGAAATGATGCACCAGAATCGAGAAGCCAAGGGAATTGAGCTAGTTGAAGAAGATGCTCTGTTGAGAAGAGGTTGAAGACTTTTTACTAATTGAGCTAGAGATGCTTCTAATAGATGATTCTTGAGATGTGAGAATGTTACTTGACTCTTGTGGAGAGCCAACCGAAGCAACCTTTTCATGTTCCCTTTAGCTTAGGACATTAGGGTTTGATGTGTCCCGGTTCATGACAATAATGATAAATAGTTTTCCTTGTATCAAAATCATTTCCTTGTCTTCTATAATGAGGTGGTTTATATGTACAAACATAATTTCTCGGTCTAGAGACAGCCAAGACCGAGTCATCTTCACTTTTTGCCACACGCTTTCTCAACCTATTTTCTTAGGTACTCAAAACTCTTCTATAGTGTCTTCGATAGAGAGAATGTTTCCTCTATTAAGAAGAATTGATTTAGTTGCTTCAAATTCTGGTCTCAAACCATTGATAAATTGAAAAAAAATGCTCCGCATACATTTGTTTTTGGCAAAATTCAATATCTTCGAGGCAATGCCATTTTTTCTCTAAAAGATTCAATTCTTCCCAAAGTTCGGACAAGTCATTACAGTATTCTCTAATATTTTTTTCACCTTGTGTCATGGTTCGAACTCTATCTTGCACATTACACGCATGTGCAATATCCTTAAAGAGAATACATTCTCTTGAGATACTCTCTAGTCTTGTTTGCATGTTCAAATTTGGCAAGGCTAGAGCATTTTTTACCATCCATACTACTAATAAGCCAAGACATGATTTTGTCATGTCTCATTTTTCATTCTTTCCACTTTTTCTCATAGTTAGTAATAGCTTATGTAAAGTCCAAAAAAAAAATCATGATGACGTTGACACGTGTCAGGCACGCGCTAGGCGCTTGTCGGACACGTGCCTCGGCTAGCCAGTTGCCTCGGATCCAAGCCCCCCGGCTGCCCCGGATCCGCGCCCTCAGCTGGCTTGGATCTAAGCTCGAGTCGGACCCGGATCTGAGACTGGGCATGACTCAGATCCGAGCCCTCACCCGGATCGGGCTTCTCGAAGAATCGAGAAGCCCGTGCCTTGTAAAAAGGCACGGGTGCCTTGGGCGAGGGGCTAATGCCCTCGCCCATTCTCTCTCTCCTCTCTGTGTTCCCCACCGCCCTCCTCTCGCTTTCTGTGGCTGTGATTGTCGGCGAGCGACGTCGCCGACCACCTCTCGTATCCGCGGTTGCAGGTGAGCGACGTCGCCGACCTTCTCTTGCTGCCTGTAGTCGTGGCTGCCAGCGAGCGACGCCAACGACCACCTGTTTTTCCCTTGCTGTGTGGGTGCCAGCGACCCACCACCGTCCTTTTTTATTTCGGTCGACACCTCCGACGTCTTCACGTCTTTGTCTCTCTGCATTCGTCGGCAACACCGAGATCATCGTCGGTGGCCTCCGTGGTAAGACCCTCCTCTCCCTCTCGTCTGTCGTGTTGACAGGGGAGCTTCGCACCCCCTGTTTCTCTGTGTTTTTGGCAGGGGCGGAGCCCCCTGCCATTGTTGTTCGACAGGGTGTTCCGTCCCCCTATCCCTCGTTGTTCGGCAGGGGGCGGAGCCCCCTGCCACTGTTGTTTCGACAGGGGGCTCCGCCCCCTGTCCCTTGTTTTTCGGCAGGGGTTGGAGCCCCCTGCCACTGTTGTTTCGACAGGGGGCTCCGTCCCCCTGTCCCTCGTTTTCCGGTAGGGGGCGGAGCCCCCTGCCACTGTCGTTTCGACAGGGGGCTCCGCCCCCTGCCACTGTTGTTTCTACAGGGGGCACCGCCCCCTGTCCCTCGTTTTTCGGTAGGGGGCGGAACCCCCTGCCACTGTTGTTTCGACATGGGGCTCCGCCCCCTGTCCCTCATTTTCCGGCAGGGGGTGGAGCCCCTTGCCACTGTTGTTTCGACAGGGGGCTCCGTCCCCCTGTCCCTCGTTTTCCGGCAGGGGGGCGGAGCCCCCTGCCACTGTTGTTTCGACAGGGGGCTCTGTCCCTGTCCCTCGTTTTTTTTTTTTGGCAAAGGGCGGAGCCCCTGCCATCTGCTTAGCCGACATGGAGCGGAGCTCCTGTCACCTGCTTTGTTGTTCGACAGGAACTATTTTCCAATCCCTCTTTCGTAGCTACGTCTTTGCCTTATCTTTGTTCTTGCACGCTAACTCTTAACGCTTGCAGGTTGCACGACGGAGCGCACACGTGTCTCGTGGCCTGAGACCGTTCGTACATACACCCGCAGGCGTTTGGGAGACCGCAGCCCCCCAAGGTAGGGGAAAGTTGCGTGGAAGGACTTTTGAATGAACAAAACTAAAACTAAAGAAAAGACAAACAAACGAGAGAACAATTATATACGTATATACATAAGTTATATATGTATGTTCTTTTAATTCAAGGACGCGGTTTCGCGATCCTTGTCCTGGCACTTTACTTTCTGTCTTTTGATTCAAGGACGCGGTTTCGCGATCCTTGTGCTGTTTACGTTTTTTTTACTTTATTTTTGTTGCCTCGCGCTCTATGCGCCTTGGTCTTGTGTTTGACTTGCTTGTTGTTTATACTCTTACTGCTTCACTTCTTGCCTGTGTTATATAAATTGCGATCATGCTATTGTTCTATTTCGCAGGTATCTTTAGAGATTGCTGGCAGTTTTTGAGCTTGTTTTGAGTGCTTCCTTGTGGTCCGTGGCTATCAGCCTGGCCGCATCTCTTGGCAATAATATGTGATGCTACAATGAGTAGCATAAGATGGATAGGCTTTATGGTGTGCGAGAAAGCATAATTGTGGACATTGCATTAAATGATAATCATGCGCCTTCACGGGCAAGATGCTCGAGTGGGTCGAATCGATCAGAACATGTAGAGCAAGGCGATGATGAAGAAAAACTCCTCATCGTGCTTGTTCGGGACGGTTCATCAAGAGAGAGGATGGATGGTACAAAACCTCCGATGGACAGACCATTAATGGCTATTACAAGAAAAGGTCCGACCTCCCCAGTCATCGGAGTTAGGGAAAATGGCGTTACCATAAGTATCCTAGGTGGTAGTCGCCCAGCACTTCTGCAGAAGTTGGATGCATCCTTGGGCCCTGTTTTGCCATTGGGAACTTACTCTCTTGGCCACTGGTCGTTCCCTTAGGAGCGAACTCAGTCAGTCCTTCGGGGTATGATAAAAGACATAGCATAATACACCCCCGAATGGATTTTGACTGTTTCTACGTTTTATACATTGTGCGTACCCACAATGATCAGATAATAATCAGAATACAATATGGCATGCTCACAGTTGTTCTTCGTTCTTGCGTTTGACTGTCTGTTTTACCTTGCCACTAGCTTGCTTGAGCTCATGATGATATACTGATTGGTTTTGCTTTTCACCTGTTTACTGCCTGTTGTATCAGTTTCTATCTGCTTAGATTTGAGCATGCTTTAGCTTAGTTGTTGTTCATTTTATTCTTTTCGCGCACCTACCAGTTTTCAGGACTGATCCCATTTTTATGGGTGTAGGTGACAGGTAGGCTCTCCTAACAGGCGGTGGTGCAATGCTACATGATCCAAGCTTCACCTCTCTCGGCGTTCTGCTTCTCTTTTGGGGGTTTTTGTACTTATGTTGATAAGGGTGGATGATTTCCCCCTGTTTTGTACAAACTAAACCTTTTATAAATAAAATCTTTTCTATCTTTTGTTAATTGCTTGGTTCAGTTAGGGAATGGGTTTTATTGGGTTCCTTGCTAACGTGCTCCAAAGAATTGACTTCTGCATGTAACTAAAAACAATTGGTATCCTAAAAAAATATTTGCTGCAAACTTTGACTTTCAAAGGAAAATATTATGTAAATCTCCGTCTTTCAAGTCTACTTTTGGAGCGTTACAGCTTTGGTTTTTTCATTTTTTGTTAGTGGAACCTCTTTCTCTCCTACCTTGTTGAGAACAAGTTTGGGTTCTGGATCGGATCCATCTACTAACCCACATAACCCTTTTTCCCAAATAAGGTGCTTCATAATAGAAGCCCAAGTTATATAATTAAAATCATTGAGTTTCACAAGTTTAATGGTGATATTTTCATTGTCATCCATTTTACAAGGAATGGGTAAAGAAAGGGATAAAGAGAAGAAGAGAGAAGAGGAGAGAGAACAAAATAAGAACACGAGCACTCCACCGATACTACGCAAGCACTTGAATTCTCTAATGATGTACAATCATAATCCACAAGCATTTGCACAATAACGATCTCAAGAACACTCCACCAATGTCTCAGTCAGGAACACTTGAATGAGTTGATAAAATATGTTTTGACGTCATCGGATCTGGATCAGATCCAGATCCGTGTGTCATATCCTTATTAAACAGGTTTCTTTATGTAATGGCATTTCAGTTATTTTCATGTATTTTAAACTTATTGTATTACTGGTTTCATAATAAAGGATTAGGGTATGCCATCTCAAGAAATTGCTGCCATTTTTTAGCATCTCTCTCTCTCTCTCTCTCTCTCTCAGCTGAATGTGGCATTTTCTTACATGGTATCAGAGCGGGACTTCGGTTTTCTTCCAAAAGGTATGCCCATTTAGATCGAATATTGTTTTCTTTCGGTCAAAATACCCTCTTCTATTCTTTTTCTCTTCTAATCTTTTTTTTTCTCCAATTTCTCTATACTGTTAGTTTTTCCTTTACTGACAGTTGTTTTCCTTGGTTCCTTTATCCAACATCAAGCTCCTTTTATTTTGACATCAGTCCTTAAAAAAAGGGAGGAAAATGTATTCGACGTCAAAATAGAGCTCATTTGTTTTGAATACCCTTATCTGAAAACTAGTTCTGATATTCCATAATCTAAAAAAAAATTTGTTTTCCTTATTTGTGCAGATTTTATTTTCTGGAATCTTGATTAATTATTGTTAATCCTGTTTTTTCTTTTGGTTCCAATATTTCTCTCTATTGTTTCGCATCCTTTCAGTCGACATATGCATATTAGCAGAATCATATTGTGATTTGCTGGTCCATTGCAGGAATCAGACTGTCCAGAATAGTGCCCTTTAAAAAAAAAAGGGTGGCACGTTTTATATTATATCCTGTACCTTATCTAATCTGTTTTATTGTGTTGCTGCATATTTGCTCTTGACTGACATTTATTCTCTTCTTTCCTTTGCTCTGTTCTTTGTCCTTTCATCTATTCTAAATGGATTTCTCTGCCTATGCTGACCTCTCTTCAAACTTTTTCAGTCAGTTTGTTTCTGAAAAACTTAATCATTCAAATTTTTTGACCTGGAAGAAACACATTGTTCCTTTTATAAGGAGCCAAGATCTGTTTGGGTATCTGGATGGATCAATTTCAGTCTCACCACAGTTTATTCCACAAGAATCAAAGGATGATAAAGGAGATGCTTCGGTTAACTTTATTTCAAACCCTAAATTCACTTCATGGATGATGCGCGATCAGGCATTAGTTGCATATATTACTTTCACTCTATCTCAGGAAGTTTTGATATCTATACCGGATGATTGTACTGCTAGTCAATTATGGAATAGACTTGCACAAACCTATTCTCAGATTTCAGAGGCAAGGGTTTTATTTCTAAAAAGGGAGTTTCAAACTCTTAAAAAGAGATCAATGTCAGTCATGGAATTTTTAAACAAGGTGAAATCAGTTACAGATCAGCTTGCTATTGTTGAAAGTGTTGTCTCTGACAAGGAAAAAATGCAGCAAACTCGCAATGGACTGACTCCAGAATATCATGTTCTCTCCACTTCTTTATCGGTTCTACCTGTGTTACCCAGCTTTGAGAATCTTCAAGTTAAACTTCTTAAGTATGAAATAAGCATAAAACACCTGCCAAAAGGAAGTGATCATGCAAATTCACATAATCTCTTAGCATCAGATATATCTCATGGTTTTGGGCGAGGAAGTAATAGTCTTCAAAGCGGTAAAGGTCATGGTATTCTTCCTACTCTGAGCACGCTAGGATTTTTCAATATAGGGAATCAGAAAAGAGTGCCTACGTGTTTTTAGTGTAATAAGAAAGGACATGTGAAAGTTGATTGTTGGTTTAATCCTCAAAACAAAGGAAAGAATAATAAACGAGGAAACAAAGGGGAATTTGATGGACAAAGATCTTCTCGAGATATGCAACAACTTTTGCATGCAGATTTATCACAAATGAGTTTTAAGCAAAATGATCAAGGAGAATGGTATGTGGATTCTGAAGCGGCCATCCATGTCAATGGTAATGCTGGTAAGCTCTTGCATTTATCTCCTTATTTCGAAAAAGGTAGTATAGTCACTGGAGATGGAACACATCATCACATTTCTCATGTTGGAAGTGCACAAATTCTTTTGTCTAGTACTTCTCTTAACCTATCCAATGTTCTTTTTGCTCCTAATATTAAAAAGAATATAGCTTCTATATCTAAACTTGTTGATGATACAAATTCTTCTGTCGAATTAACTCCTTCTGTGTATGGTAAGGATCTTCAAATGAGAGAGATGTTCGTTGAGGGAGAGCGACGAGGAAACATATACATCTTTAAGGAGGATCCAACTTTTCATTCTTCTTCTACCTTGAAGTCACCCTTTTTGGGGCAGACATCTCAGAGTCTTAAGTCTTATTATACAGATGTTTTTAGTCTTTCTCAATGTAATAAGTCAAATTTGTGGCAAAGTTGGTTGGGTCATTGTAGTTATGGTTTCATTAAGAAACTTGTGTATGAAAATTTGACTCCAAAGTCATGTCTACATTTTGTCTTAGATGTTAAAAAATGTTTAAGTTGTCAGTTATGTAAGAGACATGTTCTTCCTTTTAATCTTGTTAATGAAAGAGCCTCAAAAGCTTTTGATATTGTGGATTCTGATGTATGGGGGCCAACTCTGGTATATTCTTCATCTGGAAGTCGATATTATATTTTATTCATTGACAGTTATTCTTGTTTCACCTGGATATACTTCATGAAACACAAATCCAATGTTTTTAGATTGTTTCAAGACTTTTGTGCACTTGTTAAGAATCATTTCTCTTCCAATGTTGTGTATTTCCAATGTGATGGTAGAGGTGAATATTCTTCAAATGACTTTCTTGATTTTCTTCGAAACAATGGGATAAGTAGGCGTGTGTCTTGTCCACACACTCCTCAACAGAATGGAGTGGCTGAAAAAAAGCATTGATATATCGTTGAAAGTGCCATGAGTATGGTTCATGATAGTAACATTTCTATTAATCTTTAGACAAAAGCCTTTCATACTGCAGTACATGTGATTAACCGTCTGCCTATGGGAATTTTAGAAAACAAGTCCCTTTATTTTACTCTTCTTGAAAAGCATCCAGTTTATAATACCTTGCGCACTTTTGCTTGTGTCTCTTATGTTTATATTGACAAATCTCTGAGGAATAAATTTCAGAATAAAGCTATGAAGTGCAAATTTGTTGGATATACGGATGATTATAAGGAATAAAAATGTTATGATCCGGTAACCAAGCGTATCAAGATTTTCATAAATGTTGTCTTTGATGAACATAATTTTGAGAGCATGTCATTAGTTTAAGAGCACAACTCATCTCGAAATGTTGAAGTTTATGATCCCTAGTTAAGTGTTAAATTGTTTCAGAGTGAAAAGAGATCTTGTCAGCCATTTTGTGAAGAGTTGAATTCAAATGAATAATATCTGGAACCTTCACATCCTTTTGAAAATGAAATGCCTAGAGAATTTCAGAGATTTTTTGGTCAAGTTTATGTCAGAAGTGCAAGAGATAATGTCATGGGCAATATTGAGCAGGATATGAGTCAACCTTGACAAGATCATAAATGATACATCATCCTATTCAAAGATAGGTCAGCTATGATAAATTTTCCATGGATTTTCAGTTATTCATGTCTCCAGTACAGAAGCATGATGAACCTGTTAACTTTTATAAAGCCATTAAATCACATAAACTGATAGAGGCTATGAATGAAGAAATGAAAGCTCTTCATGAATGTCAAACCTGGGAAATTGTTCCTAGACCTGAGAAGAAAAATGTTGTTGAATGCAAATGGGTTTATAAGATTAAGTATAAACCTGGTGGATGTATTGAAAGATATAAAGCAAGACTTGTGGCACGCGGTTTCACAAAAAAATATGGGCAAGACTATGATGAAACTTTCAGTCATGTTGTTAAGATGAGAACAATATGGGTTGTTATATCTCTGGATATTGATTATGGTTGGCAGTTAAGCTAGCTTGATGTTAAAAATGCCTTCTTATATGGAGATTTGAAGGAGGAAGTTTTTATGGATCAACCTCCTAGATATGCTGAAGGAGAACCCAATGATTATGGCTGTAAACTGAAAAAAGCTCCTTATGAATTGAAGCTATGTTACATGGGTGTGGGTACGAGTGCGACACAATTTCAAAAATTTTGGACACGGTGACTCGACTATATATATATAACAATAAATTAATAATAAGATTGTAAATTTTAAAGCAAAAATAAAAAGTAATTCTATTGAAGTAACAACACAAACTTACCAAAATATAGCACATAAAGAAGCTTGTGAGTGTGATAATAAAACTTATCATAAATCTGCCACATCGTCTGAATTAGACGGAAGAACAGGATCGAGGTTGTCCATGTTGAGAGTATGCAAATCATGTTCTTCCTCCAAGTCAAAATCTTCTGGATTACCTTCTCAATACTTGGATGGTCCACAACTGCATTAAAATATGACTAACTTAATATCTAACTTCAAACTTTGAATACAAATATTTAAATACGAACTTTGAATACAAAAGAAAAAAAAGTACCTATACTCATCTTTGGTGCGGCGAGAAATTAATCGTAGATTAGAGTGAACATAAACCAAATCCTCCGCTCTTTTACTAGTGAATTTGTTTCTTTTAATGTTGTGAATTTGAGTATATGTACTCCAATTTCTTTCACAACACGATGATGTAACAACTTCATTGCGAGACGTTGCAGATTTGGTGTCTTTGATCCATATGTTACCCACCAATTAAGGGGATCTTCCTCGTCCATTACCACGAGTGCTACTAAAGAATCAAATCTCTCAGTAGAGAACTTTCCAAACTCACTATTTACAACTTTAAACATGTGAGGATCATTAAAAAGTCTTCCCAAACATATCATTTTGTTCATTGATATCTCAGGATCTTCATTTGGAGAAGCACGACCAACACCTGTTGTCAACCATTTTTTTGCATAATATTTTGAATTCAGAGAGTGTGGCATGCAATGCAAAAGTGTATTGTTTTTATCTCATCTTCTCACTAAAATTGAATGTACATGATTGTAAAATTCTAAATCATCAAGTGCAACATCTTTCTTCTCATGTTTAAAAACGATACTTTGAACTTTTTCAATCATATTGTCCCACATTTCATAAATTCTATGAAGCATGGGTACATCTTTGTCAACTTCTCTCAACATTTCTCAAATAGGCTCGGTAAATTCAACAAAATATGTAATTTTATCCCACCAAAAATCATCACAAATGCAATTTTTGATAGCGTGAGCCTTAACATCATCTTCAGTACGATAAAAATCTCAATCTTTCATCATAATAATGAGAGAAGCAAAACGAGTTTCAGCAACTTTCAGTAACTTGAGATCAGAATGCCTATTAAATATAAAAAAGGCTTGATGATGGTTTACAACAAAATTTCTAATATTTCGATCATGCTCTATTTCCTCAATCCATAAACACATTTCATGTGCACGTGCATCATCTTTTGATGGATGGCATATACTTTTAAGTGCCAAATTTAAACTGCGTTGCACAAGGAGTCCAAAAAATATGTAAATACGTATCTTTACTTGCCAAATTCATTTCTGCACGACTGCAAACTGGAGCATTGTCAGTAATGATTTGCACCACACTTTCTTCACCTACTTTTATCACTTCGACAAATAATCTCTTTAAATATTCAGCATCATTATACTCCTCAGATGTGTCAACAGTCTTCAAAAAAATTGGCTCATTAGGTGAGTAAGCAATGAACTTTATCAGTGGTCACCTTTGTATATCAGTCTACCCATCAGAAACAATAGACACTCCATGTCGTTTTCATGCAAATTTTTTGGTCTCTAACAAGTCTTCAATTCTATTTTTTTCCTCTGCAAAATGATTGTTCTTAGTTTTTCTAAACTATGAGGCACATAACCACTCAAATTACAATTAAAAAGATAAGTTATCTCCAAAATCCATTGAATGTGTATTCATTGGATATGGGAAAAATAAAAAAGGATATAGATGTTTTTATTCCAAAAATAACAAACTTTATGTTTCTAAGGATGTAACTTTTTTAAAAAATGAAAATGGATTTGATAAAGATGATAGAAAAGAAGACTATATATTTTTGTTTGATCTCTCTCCAAGAGAAGAAGAATATTCTTATAATGAATTCTTAAATAATAATGAAGTCATGGATTGTAACGACCCCAACTCATACCCCTTGAAAAGTGCGGATGTTTTTTAAAACTATTGCGGGAAACTTTCCAAAGACCTGGGGTCCTTACAGTTCAAATTTCAGCTGGATAACCACACACCACAAACGAATTTACATTTATCATCTATAACCAAACAACCAAACTCTTTATTAATGAATCAATAATAGTCTCATACTCAAGTCAAAAGTGGAGTAACAACTGCAGGAAGTAAAAAGAACTAAAAAAGCAAAAGTAGAGAAACTATGTCCGTAGGTAAAGCAGTCTGATGCAAGTGTGACCCTCGTATAATCTCAGAAATTAGTCGACTTCACTCATCATCTGCGACTGCGAAAAACCATAGAAGTAGGGTGTCAGAACCGAAATCCTGAGCACAGGTACTTCTAATGAAACAAGTGAGCTAAAGAATACCGATAAGACTTCATGCAATAATTTCGAGAAATGCAATGATGACAAGTACATAATTCGATTTAAGCATTCATGCAACAGAGAACAATTTCTAAGCATGAAGAATCATTTAAGCAATAGCAGATATCACAACTTAAATAAGCGAGACATTAGTGATTAAACATCATGCATCCACCATGAACATTTCATTATCTTTCATTAAAGTTTTTTTTTTCATATGCATGTCCTATTAAATGCATACAATTTAAGTTCTTCTTTTTAATTATCATTGCCCGCAGATACACCAAAAGAGTAAAATCCCTGAGGTCAAGTTAGGTTTTCAGGGTAGCTTAACACACAATTTGTATTTTATTACTGGGTTCCAAACTTAGCTCTCGACCGATATCAGGAAACAACATCATCCATCGGAACATTGGAAAACAACATCCAATGTCGGAAAAACCATTGAAAACAATATCCACTGGTGTCACTTTCTTGGCATACCAAAACAACAATTGTGTCTACACACCACCTCAATATCGGGCTTAGGGGCAACGACAACGCACATGGAGTTTTTGTATCCTCACGGTTTCCCCCAAACCGCAACCTCCAAGATTCCAACACTAAAGAAGGGGCATCAAGGAAACATAAATTACATTGTTCTTTACTTTCTTTTTTTCTCTTGTTATTAATTCATCTCTTTTACATTTGCAAATCAACATGCAAAATTAATAACATAAGCTCGCAAATCAGCATGCACAGCTCTTCACGATCTACCACCCATGGCAACAATAGAACAATGCAATTAAAACCATAATATAAATATGATTTTTATGATGCATTTAAATAATTAAAGAAAGAGCAACCAAAGCTCAAGGCTCTCCATGTAACGCCCCAAAATTTCAAACTTGCAAACCTTTCAGAAAAACAGACAAGAGACTAAAAAGAGATCTCTTTATCTCAAAGATGGTTTATGAAATCAGCGGAAGACTATTCTTTTGTTAATTTCAGAAAGGCAAGCTGACAACTTTGAGCGCGTTAGCTAAAAGAACCAAACTGCACAACCCATGCTACTTGCAAACACTTGGAAAAGCCACTTTCATTTAAGAAGTTCTCCAAATAGTACAAAATTCGGATATCCCAAGGAAAATCTGTTACAAAACCCCAAACATCAGGACGCGAGCAAAGAGCAGGAAGAAGAACGTCTTTGAGTCATCTTGCCATCGCGTCATCGCCTCTGGTGTACCTAATCATCACATGTAACTATACAATGGGTTAGTTTCACGAAAAACTAGTAGGTGCACAAGAGAGACTACAGGAAACTGAATTATGTAAATTTAATTCAGTAAGTTACGCAGTTTAAAGCAGATATGCAGTTAAATAGGTAAGCAATGCACGCAGATAACTAGTGCAAGCGAACAAGTAGTGCAAGCGAATAAGTAGTGCAAGCGAGTCAATAGTGCAAGCGAATCTCACGACCCAACAACCAATGTGAACAGACTTTATGTTCCGATATTACTGGTTTGCGGGTACGCGTATGCAAAACGTAAAAACAACTGAGACTAGTTCGGGCGTCTGTTATTCTATGTATTTTCAATAGCCCGAATAGCTAGTTGAGTCCGCTCCAAAGGGGAGGCTTTAGCCGAGAGAGGATTCCCCAGAGGCTGAAAAGCAGTGTCACGGATGCATCCAACTTCTGCTATTGTAGCCCCTTTCCCCTAACTCCAATGACTGGGGAAGCTAGATCATTGCCCGTAGGGTGGTTGTTAAGAACCTATCCATTGGAGTTTTTGTACCGCTCTATCCTCTCCCTTGACAGAACAACCACAAGCGAATGGGTGCGTTAGGGTTGCTTAACTAACGACCCATCTTATGTTGTGGTCTTTAAATCACTCGAGCATCTTGCCTTTGAAGGCGAATGTGAGGCATTTATGTGATTATAGCATTTTGCATTTAGCACTATTCGAGGTCGTACGACCGTCTCATCCGATCATCGAAGTACTAGACGTGTCGTGCACGACTACAAGTACTATAGGATGAAGGGGATATAGCTCCTCAATAGAAGCCTCAACAGGAGTGTTTCACAAAGATGTAATGTTTATCCTTTGAAACAGCAATACCTTGTGCCAACATTATGCATGTGATTTTCTAGAATCTCATCCGCTATCGAGGTATCTACATGCCTCACATGACTCGATACCGGCCTCGATAGACAGGATACAGGTTTCTCAACAGAACCCCTGCTAAGTAGCTCACTCAAACCCCAACTCGTCTGCAGGACTGCATACTCGAAGAGTCAGAATCCTTGTAAGGTATCCTTCTGCTTAGACGAGGATGTAATACTAGCTCTCAACTCAACTCTCGTCGCAAGAGAGAGAGTAGTAAATTGTTAAAATGTACCTATTATATATATATATATATATAAATTTTGTATATTACATCAATACCCGATAGGGGTATTTTTGTAATTTCACATAGTTGTTTTAGAAAACAACTAGTTTTCTTTTTTGAATAAATGTAATTTTTTATTTTTATTTTTATTTTTTCAATTCTTTTTTTATTCTTTTTGAGGACCTAAAGGGGCTCCAACATAGAAGTCGTTGGAGCCCCCAACGGTCACAAATGTGACCGTTGGGGGCTCCCAACGACTCTATGGGAGCCCCCTTTTGGCTCTCCTTTTGAGGCCCTTTGGCCCTCCTTTTTCCTCCTCTTCCTCTTGTATAAATAGGGGTGAACCCCTTGTGTATTCTTATCTTGGAGAGCTTCTCTCTCTTTTCAATAAGAGGCTTTGTATATTGTTGCCTTCTTAAAGGCTTGTGCTTGTATTGTCCCTTCGTGGACTTGTGATATTTTCTCTTTTATTCATTGTTGTATGTGCTTGTATGCACTCTTTATATTTCCGCAATATCTCATTACATGGTATCAGAGCCACTCCATTCTTGAAGGAAAGGTGTGGTTCGTGTATCTCATATTTAGTGAACATCTTCTCACTTCTTGGCAAGATCATGGAGACAAAGATTGATCTTTCTTTCAAGCTCAATGGAAAGAATTATATGATGTGGGTATCGGCAATGGAGAATAATCTCAAAGGAAAGAAGCTTTGGGGTTATGTCATGGGGACCGTTCCGGAACCTAAGCTTATGCTCACGAAGATCAAGAAAAGGCTCTTGAGGGAGATGCTCGTCTCAAGGCCATTGAAAATCATCAAAAGGAAGTGGAAGATTGGAAAAGCAATCACGCAAAAATCCTTGCGTGGTTTATGAACAATGTGGAGCTTAAGGTATGTGCTAATATAGCTAAATTTCGTAAAGCCAATGAGGCTTGGTCCTTTATGAGAGGTATGTATACCCAAAAGGATCTTGCAAGAGCATACTTCTTGCAACAAAAGATTAGAACCACCAAGCAAGGTGATTCTAGCATTCAAGACTACTATAGTGCCCTAAACCCACTATGGGATGAATTGGCTCTCTTGGAGCCAAAGTGGGTTTCTATGGAAGATATTGATTTAAGACAAAAACAAATGGAACAAGAGCGATTGTTTCAATTTCTTTTTGGGCTACGTCCCGAATTTGAGCAAGTGAGATCCTCACTTCTCCATAGATCTATTTTTCCTCCTATTGAGGATGCTATTGCCGAAATCACACAAGAGGAGACAAGGCTTGGCATGAGTAAGCATGTTGATGAAGTCCTTGCCGTATCCAAACCGGGTAACAATGTTAGAACCTATAAGCCTCCTCATTTTGGGAAACAAGGGAACTACAATGGAGGAAGAAAAATGATTGTTTGTCATTATTGCAATGAGCCGGGTCACATTAGACCCGCTTGTCCAAAGCTTATGGGGACCTTCAAGCCTAAAGTAGCCTCTCTTGAAGAAACCACCACCAAAGAAGATGAAGGCAAAAATAATGACATTAAAGAAACTCTTGGACAAATATCTATGGCTCTCCAACAAATGCTAAAAGTTTCCTCCTCCACATCGGGTGCGGCTATTGCTTCAACATCATCACCCGATACGTATTCTTGGATCCTTGATTCCGGAGCTTCTTTTCATATGACCCGTCATGAAAATGCACTTAGTGATGTTTGCATCAATTCAAATGACTCTTGTGTCTCAACGGCCGATGGAACTTTTTTGAAAATTTCAAATATTGGCTCTTTTAAAGATTCACAAAATTTTTTGTGTTCCAAAAGTAAGAGTTGTTCCCAAATTAAATTTAAACATTTTTTCGATTTCTCAAATTGCCGACCATGGATGTGAAATATCTTTCTCATCTAATGATTGCTTTGTGCAGGATCTCCGGTCCGGGAAGCGGATTGGGCAAGGCCATAGAAAGGGAGACCTCTATTATATGGACCATCTTGATCTCCCTACAAACTTTTTTTTTCTTATGTCAAAGAAAAAAATATGGAAACTTGGCATAAAAGACTTGGTCATCCAAGTTATTCCAAAATGTATCTCTTTCCTTTTGGAAACAAATTTTGTAAGGAAAAAGAAATTAATTGCAAAGATTGCATTTTTGGAAAAATGAAGTCTATTCCATTTCCAACTAGATCTTTTCTCTCATCAAGGCCTTTTGAATTGGTGCATTCGGATGTTTGGGGTCCTTCTCCGGTTATGTCTAAAGGGGGTTATTCATATTATGTTACGTTTATTGATGACTTTACTCGGTATGTTTGGATTTATTTCCTTAGTCATAAGTCGGAAGTATTTACTTTCTTTAAAGATGTTCATAAAAAGGTTCAAAATCAATTTCAAAGTAACATATCTATTTTAAGATTTGATTCCGGTGGTGAATACTTATCTCACGAATTCCAAAACTATTTAAACCAAAATGGCATTTGTCATCAAAAGTCATGTCCTAGGACTCCTCAACAAAATGGCCTAGCGGAAAGGAAACATAGGCACATTATAGAAACCGCTAGAACATTGCTTGTGTCTAGAAATATTCCAAAAAAATTTTGGGCGGAAGCCGTTCTTACCTCAACCTATCTAATCAATAGAATGCCCTCTTCTAAGTTAAAAAATGCTTCTCCCTATGAGAAACTCTTTAAGTTTTCACCCGATTTTAATCGACTTCGTATTTTTGGTTGCAAATGTTTTGTCCTACTACATAAAAGGGATAAGTTATCTCCAAAAGCAATTGAATGTGTATTTTTTGGATATGGTGAAAATCAAAAAGGGTATAGATGTTATGATTTTAAGAATGATAAACTATATGTTTTAAAAGATGTAACATTTCTAGAAGAAGAAAACGGTTTTGATAAAATAGAAGAGACAAATGAAATCGATTATATATTCTTATATGATCTTATTGATGACATACAAGAAGATTCTCTTGAAAACATAGATGACACTCACGAGGTATCCCCTCTTGACATAACACTCTCAAATGATAGTAATTCAAATACAAATGTTCATGATAGTGATGCCAATATAAATGTTTACTCAAGAAGAAATCAAGAAAAACCTATTAGTGCCCTCGAAAAATACTCTCAAATTTCTGAATCCACTGAGGAACCACAAGTTAGGCATTCTTCTAGAATATCAATACCCCCAAATAGGTTTGTATCTTATGATTCTTTAACTCCCAACTATCGGGCATGTTTGATAACTCTACATTCTTATTTTGAATCGGCTCACTATAATCAAGCTAAATCTATACCTCATTGGGTTGAAGCAATGCAAGTAGAACTAAATGCTTTAAAAAAGGCCAATACCTGGGAAATAGTTGATCTACCCTCACACAAAAAACCTATTGGTTGTCGTTGGGTCTTCAAAGTTAAAACTAAAAGCGATGGCTCTTTAGAACGATATAAAGCCAGATTAGTTGCTAAGGGATACTCCCAAGAATATGGTATTGATTACGAAGAAACATTCGCCCCCGTAGCTCGTATGACTAGTGTCAGAACCTTAATAGCTGTCGCATCAACCAAAAAATGGCCAATTTATCAACTTGACGTAAAAAATGTCTTTTTAAATGGAATTTTAAGTGAAGAAGTTTATATGGATCCACCACCCGGAATAAATATTAAGCCACGGCTTTTGAAGGCATTATATGGTCTTAAACAAACCCCTAAGGCTTGGTATGATCGTTTTAGTGATATCATGATAAAGTTAGGATTTCATTCTTGTTATACTGACACTGCTCTTTTTGTTAAAAATGCAGGTTCTAGTATCGTAATTTTGTTGCTTTATGTTGATGATATGATTATCACTGGGAATGATCAAAGTAGTATTATTAATGTTAAAAATATGTTGAAAGATAATTTTAATATGTCTGATTTAGGTTTTCTCAGATATTTTCTTGGAATTGAGGTTGCATATTCTCCTAGAGGATATATTTTGTCACAGATGAAGCTTGCTGCAGATATATGTTCTAAGTCTGGAATTTCTGATGATAAGAAGGTAGAGACTCCCGAGGTTATTAATGCCAAATTGCGGTTAGAGGATGGGGTTCTTCTGGAAGATCCCACACCCTACAGACAACTCATTGGGTCTCTTACATATTTGACCATCACCAGACCAGATATCACTCATGCGGTTCACTCAGTCAGTCAATTTCAGCATGCTCCTACAATCGTGCATATTAGTGCGGTTCTCTGAATCATCCGCTACATTCGGAATACCATCAATAAAGGGCTATTTCTATCCTCCTCTTCCTCTTTGAATCTTCTTGCTTATACTGATGCAGATTGGGGAGGTAATCCCAATGATCGAGTCTCAACTACTCGTTTTTGTGTCTTTTTAGGGGACTCATTGATTGCCTAGCGATGCAAGAAACAGCAGAAAGTTTCACTATCATACACTGAAGCTGAGTACCGGGCGATGGCAACCACAACAATGGAACTTGTATGGCTTCGCAGTTTGCTTAAAGATATGGGAGTTGATATTACTGAAGCCTCAAAGCTGTGTTGCGACAACAAGAGTGCCATCTATATTGCGAGCAATCATACTTTTCATGAACGTACGAAACATATCAAAATGGATTGCCACTATGTTCGTGACAAATTTTTACGAGGAACTATTGCTCTGCCCTATGTCACTTCAGAATATCAGTTGGCGGACTTCTTCACTAAAGCTCTTCCGGCTTCTCGCTTCATGTTTCTTCTTGGCAAACTTTCCGTCATTCCCCAGTAAAGTTTGAGGGGGTGTTAAAATGTACCTATTATATATATATATATATATATATATATATATATATATATATATATATATATTCTGTATATTACATCAATACCCGATAGGGGTATTTTTGTAATTTCACATAGTTGTTTTAGAAAACAACTAATTTTCTTTTTTGAATAAATGTAATTTTTTATTTTTATTTTTATTTTTTCAATTCTTTTTTTATTCTTTTTGAGGACCTAAAGGGGCTCCAACATAGAAGTCGTTGGAGCCCCCAACGGTCACAAATGTGACCGTTGGGGGCTCCCAACGACTCTATGGGAGCCCCCTTTTGGCTCTCCTTTTGAGGCCCTTTGGCCCTCCTTTTTCCTCCTCTTCCTCTTGTATAAATAGGGGTGAACCCCTTGTGTATTCTTATCTTGGAGAGCTTCTCTCTCTTTTCAATAAGAGGCTTTGTATATTGTTGCCTTCTTAAAGGCTTGTGCTTGTATTGTCCCTTCGTGGACTTGTGATATTTTCTCTTTTATTCATTGTTGTATGTGCTTGTATGCACTCTTTATATTTCCGCAATATCTCATTACATAAATGCCCCTTGCATCCTCCACGAGAATGCCTTTAAGGCATACGCAAAGAGCAAGAACCTACACGTCATCTGTAATGGCAAGGCAATACCAACACATATACAAAAGCAAGAACCTAGGCCCAGAGCGCGACGACAAGGTAAAGGCAGTAAGCAGAAGTGCAACGCTAAATCTTGACGCAATGCGTGACGGCAAGTAAAAACTATAACAAGGTAAAGGGCAAGGATCGCGAAACCGCGTCCTTGAGTGAAGTGCATACTCGTATAAATATATATATATATACATATATATATATATATTTGTATATATATATATATTCATTTAATGATCGTTTTTAGTTTAATTGAACTTAATTCAATTATCCAAGTCTTCCGTGCAATCCTCCCCTACCTTGGAGAGTTACAAGCTCGCTGGCGTATGCGGATGTACATGATTGACGGCTCGGGTCGCAGAGCGCGAGTGGGATCCGTCGTAGCTGCAATTATGCGATATTAACATGCAACCCAGACAAAAGCAAAAGCAAGGAGAAGACTCGACTTCTCTGATAGATAGGGTTGGGGCCAACCGTCCCAATTGCCTCGAAAAAAAAAAGATGGGGCAGGGCCAAATGACCCTTGCGGCCAAAAGAAGGACGTAGTCAAAACGAGTTGATGACTTACGCTTACTGAGGATTCTTCGTTGAAGACCAACCATTACAATGATGAATCCCCATCACGATGTAGTTTCCGAAGATTACCCGGGCCTGTCGACCAAGGGTACAGGCTCGTGCACAAAGGGTAGGGGGGCATCGGCCCCTGCTGGCAAACAAAAAAGGCAGTGGCTGATGGCCCCTGCCAAAACAGCCCAAAAGAGGCGGGAGCCTTCAGTCCCCGCTGAAATAAACAAGGCAGGGGCCGATGGCCCCTGCTGGCAGGCAAAAAGGGGCAGGGAGGAGGGGCTCGGCCCCTCCCCTACCGTAATGGAAGCAGGGAGGGGGCTCAGCCCCTCCCCTGTCGTAACGAAAGAAGGGAGGAGGCTCAGCCCCCTCCCCTGCCGTAACAGAGAGCAGGGAGGGGTCGTGCCCCTCCCCTGCTAAAAGGGGGCACAGGGAGGGGGTTTGACCCCTCCCATGCCACACAGAGAGGTGAGGGGGAGAGAGAAGAGACTGAGAGGGAAAAGAGGGGCGTACATGGGGAGGCTGCCTGAGAGAAGCTTGCCGGAGACGGGAAGTCGCCTGCGTCGGTGACAGTGGACGAGCGAGAGAAAGAGACGGAGACACCGAGGGAGATGAGAGGGTGGGTGAGGGAGAGAGTCGGGGACGAGAGGGTGAGAGAGAGAACAGAGAGCGAGAGGCGGTGATGGGGGTTTTGTAACCCACCTCCCGCCTGCCTTGCTGTCTTTTAATGACAGCGAGGGGCGGTGCCCCGGTCGGGTCCGGATCCGGCCCAAACCAAAACTTTTTTTTTATTACACTCCAGACATGTGATGATTCATTTAGACCATCGATGCATCATACGCAAAAACCATAACAACTTGCAATCATGCTTCCAAATGCATATTTATATATGTCAATTTAACCATGTGCATGATATGTCACATTCATATGTATGTGCTCACCATTCATGTGCTTGTGCCTTTATGAAATCATTCCACATACATGCATTCACTCATGAATCATCTCAATTGGGACAAGTGAACAACTCATGCATTTATGTACATGCGAAAAACACATCAATGCATGTATGCACATGCATTTGAAACAAACTTCATATAATATGATGCTTAAGCACGTCACATCAAGTCAAAACATATAAATAAATTCCAAATCTTGACATGTCTCAAAAACCAAAATACATGCACATGTCCATACATTTATATGCGTAGAAAGAAAAACTAAATCTTTAACACATATAAAACAGGGGATAACAAGAACACTTTTCATATGAGAATCTGTATATAGCCATATGCTGAGTCAATGAACTTGAAAACAAATTTGGCAATCCTAATCACCATCTAAGCATTGATCATGTCATTCAAACTATATCCAGCATGAACCCAATTCAAGAACAGAAAACGCAAATTAAGGTATATATATATACAAGCATAAATCTTGATCATAACAAACAGAAATAAATTTCGATCATAACCCAATAGGAGTCCGTTTTTTATATAAAAACCCTATACACAGAATTTTTATGTGTAAAGAACCGAAAACACCCATATAAAAGAGGATCTATGGATCCTCATCCATGTAATCTAGAGTGAACACATAGAATCACTCTTTAACCATGGATTTGCACAAAATATTGCATGGAAATCGAATCGGTATTCTATTTCTCACATGATTCAAAAGAAAGAACTCGTACCTGAAAATCGATGCTTGGGAAAAGCTCAGGGATGCCGATAGCGAGGAATGACTGTAATAACCACGAATTTTTTTAAAACTTATGTGATTTGGGCCTGGGATCCAAGTCGCGGATCCGGGACCCATAAAGGGGTCTTTATATATATATATATATTTATCTCGTAAAACATATATGTACTTACATAAGTGCAAAAATTTTAATTAGGCGAATTATTCAAGAGATAACTACGTATATAATGTATATATGGGCTTGGGATCCACATTTCGGATCCAATACCCATATAGGATCCATATGGATATAGGTAAAATACCCTATATATTCATATACAGGATTAAATATATATAAAAATATATATTATATGAGTAATTTTAGGGGATCCACAATTGGATCCATGTGGATCCAATCTGTGGATCCATACCAAATGGGAGGCAAGGGTCCAAAGTTGCGGTCGGGTTTGGATTCCGAGCCGCAGGTCGCAGACCCGGACCCGACCCTCTCGATTAAAAGGGGGGAAGGTTGGGTTTTATTAAGGCAACCCGATAAGGGTTGCCCGATATTTTTAGCAGGCGTTAGGGTTCTGAGAGAACCCTAACCCCGATCACGATCAGGAAAGGGGCAGGGGGGGGTTACGCAGGGCGTAACCGATCTCCCCCCATCTCGGCATGGAGGGGGGGGTGACTTGGCCAATAAAAGGGAGTGGAGAGGGGGCCCTCTTCACTCGTCTCTCCCTCGTCCCTCTCTCTTTCTGTTTGTGTGCGTGCGCCGGAGGGTAGAAGGTCGCCGGCGAGCTACAGCAACCCACACCCACCATCACCGACCTCCAGTGAGCTCCTTGTCACGGCAGCAGCAAGGAGCAACCCCAACCGGCCCTACCCACGCGACTGCAGCCTTCAATCGCCGTAAAGATCGCCGGAAAAACTTAAAAAGGTACGGGTTTTTCTTTTGGCTTAAGTGATGAAAACGAACATGGATTCGATTTCCATGAAGTATTTTAGGGTGGAAGCATGTGGGTGAGTAAATCCAAGCATTTATTCTAGGATCCATGGATGAAATCCATGTGTATTCATTTTTTTTTATGCTATTGCGGAATAATACTCGTGTAGTGGTGTTTTTACATTAAAACAGAAGGTTTGATCCATAAAAATAAAAATAAAAATAAATTGACTTTCTTATGTATGTGCAGGCTAGTAGTTCTGATCCTTATGAAAAACCCATATTAGGGATTATTAATGCTTGTAAATCTGGAAATAAAGCCAAAAACATGGGCGAACGTAAGTTATGAACTTTATAAACCTGAGTATGTTTGAGTTATGCAAGCATACATGTTGTTCTACAAATGTTTGGGATTTTGGTATGCTGTCAGCAATAATATAAAAAAAAAAAACAGAGTTAATAAATTTTTATGAATAGGGCCCAGGTATTAAGTTGGCTGGGCTGTGTACTAGACCCAGCCAACTGGGTCTGCTGGGTGGGTCTGGCGGTGTGCTAGACCCAATTGTGGCTGAGGCAGTTGTTCAAAATTTTAAGATACATGTGGTGTTTCCTAAATTTCAAGATTTCATTAACTGGGTGTATTTCAAAGCATGTAATTAAATTGATTTCGAACTTCTGGTTATGGCTATATATACTGACGGGGAATTTGGGGGGGGGGGGGGGGGGGGTTAATAAAGTTTACTGCAAATTTATTATATCAATCTGAATCAGTTATTTGAACCTGATTTGTTAGAACGAATCAAGATTTCATCCATTTTAAACTCTGATATGTCTTGGTTAACTAAATAATGTATTGAAATTTTGATTTTTAGTTTAGAAACTGTTAAAGCTTATTCATTTTAGACATTTAATTAAACCTGAAGCTAATAGGGGCCGAGCCTGGTGGTTGTGGAGCCTCAGCCGAGTGCATTAGGCTGGGCATTTTCGGCCTTAGCCCCAACTGATTACATGTCGGCTGGACAATGATTTTTGGGCTCGGTGTGTCTTCATTTTGGGTTGGGTGCAGTTAACATATTGCTTTTGTTGTAATGGGTATGGCAGGCTGCACTGTTACGGAGGAAATTGTCTAATAGGAATAGTCCTTGCGTTGGATCGAATCTGAAACAAAAGACCCACTTAGCATGAAAATTCCAGAATTTGCTTTCTTGTATTAAACCAGCCATCTACAGGCTAAAGAATGGATTATTTTCAGATGCATTTACTTGACATAATATGTTGAATTAAATTAATATCACAAGGCTGCATCTTATGCATGTGTGTACATTGCATCATGGTTCACTTGGTTATTTGAGAAGATTCATGAATAGAGGCATTTAATTGGCATGATTATGTGATCACATGCATATGAAGCTTGTCTAGTTCATAACTCAAAAGTTTGCATACACAAATATGCATCGCGAAACATGGGAAGTGAATGCTTGTTCTAAATTATTCTTGTAAGAGATTGTACTTGTGCATAGACCCATATGGAATTTAGATGCTTTTGCAGGGTCAAAATGGCATGGTTGTTCGTATGTTTTAATTTGATCGATTCATGAATGAACTCTTGCATTTGACATGAGTGTGTGCATGTCATGAAAACATGCATATAACGTGGGTGTGTGAATTTATGCTTATGCTATGAAATTTTTGCTTCATACACAACTTGCATACATGAATGCGCATTGAAAAGCATGTGAAAAGAATGCATAAATGGCATAATCTTTATAATTTTTGCTTATGAATGTAGTAATGATCAAATTGGATCATTAGGGGCTGGGTGAGCCTCGAGAACCAGTTCTCTGTTTTAGTTATTTTGATGCATTGCCACAAATCAAATGTGATATTATTGTTTTACCGCACTGTTCTATGTTGTCACGGGCTGTGGACCCGTGAAAAGCTTAGCATGCTAATGTGCAAGCTTATATTATTAATTTTGCATGTAAATTTGCAAATGTAAGAGAGATGAATTAATAATCAGATAAAAGAGAATAAAGAACAGTGTAATTCACTTTCTCCTTGATGTCCCTGCTTTGGCGTGAGAATCTTGGATGTTGCGGTTTGGGGAAAACCGTGAGAATACAAAAACCCCGTGTGCGTTGTTGCCCCTGAACCCGATATTGAGGTTCTTCTCCTGACCACGATTTTAGGGAGAGTCCGCCAATATTCTTCGGGGTGGTGTGTTTTGACACAGCTGTTGTTGTTTGGTATACCAATAAAGTGGCGCCAGTGGATGTTGTTTTCCATGGTGTCCCCGACTTTGGATGTTGTTTTCCAAGGTTCCAATGGATGGTGTTGTTTCCTGATATCGGTCGAGGGCTAAGTGTGGAACCCGGTAATAAAATACAAATTGTGTGTTAAGCTACCCCAGGAACCCTACTTGACCTCGGGGACTGTATCCGTTTGGTGTATCCGCGGGCAATGGTAAATTAAAAAGAAGAATTTAAAGATTGTGTGCATTTAATAGGACATGCATATGAAAAGAGGGGAGCTTAAATGAAAGATAATAAGGGTTCATGCATTGCACATAAATCATGCATATTCTTGCTATGCATTAGTTCATGCATGTTTACCTGTTCACTTGGTTGTTATATATTGATCATTGCATGATATTGATCTCTTTTGCATTTAATTGCTTTATTGATTAAATTATAATCAATGTTACTTAGTGTTCCCTCATGCTTAATGTTTATTTTATTGTTGCATGAATGGTTAATTGTCTTATAATTTGGTTATAATTGTATCCTTCTAAAATATTACATGGATCTTATTTATGTTCTTTTTCTTATTTGATTCATTAGGGAAACCTGTACGCAGAATTCTTCGGATTTCTGACCCTCTCATTTTATTGGTTTTTCCCAGACACAGATGATCAGTGAAATCGACTCGCTTCTGAGGGGATACGAGGGTCACGTTTACTTCAGACGGCTTCACTTACAGACAGAGTGGCTCTACTTTTGTTTTCTTTTAGTTTTTCTTATTTCCTGCAAATTGCTATTTCACTTTTGACATTAAATATGACTTTTATTGATTCATTAATAAAAGAGTTCAGTTGGTTGGTTATGAATGATAAATGTAAGTTGGTTTGTGGTGTGTGGTTATCCAACTGAAATTGGAACTGTAGGGACCCCAGCTCTGGGAAGTTTTTCGCAACTCTTAGGAAAAAAAAATCCGCATTTTTCAAAGGTATGAGTTGGGGTCGTTACAATGACTCAATCAGGGGTCGTCGGAGGTGTCTGTCGAACATAGAGAGAAAATCACAGCTAACGTAACAAGTAGATCTTGAGTTTGATTTAGAGAGATCATTTTAACAGCAAGACTTCATGCCCAAAAACAACGCAAGTTGGTCCGTCATAGGGTCTGGACCTGGTACAGAAATACATTTTTTTGGCAGAAAAATGAAGAAAAACTGACTCATGAAGACTCAGCTTGTGAGAAGTTCCATGAAATGCTTTCAGATCCAAGATCAGCAGTAGCAACAGAAAATCCAGACAAGGAAATCAAGAACTTTCCACCTAATAAAAGTGATTCCATTGACCTGGCTTCTGTTGCAGAAACTGCAGAAGGAATCATCAGTTTGAAAGAGGTACAAGTTGAGACGAATGAAAAAAGTCATGGAAGCAGAAACTTTGATCAGTACAAAAAGAGTATTTAGAAATGGAGAAAAAAAAACATTTTGAAGGTGATGATTTTTATAAAACACCTTCAAAAGCAAAGGTGGTTTCTGCTGTAGGTGCTGATGAATGTGATCCATCCGAAACTCTGGATATAAACTTGGAAGAAACTAAAGCAGAAATTTATGTCTCCGTTTTAGCTACTAAGCAGGCACCAGGGACAGAGGCCCAAATACAAAAAGAACAGAAGGAACCTGGAGCAGAGATATCTGAGATCTCAGCAGAGGGATTTCCACAGATTGCAGTGATGCAAGATGAGAATCTCGGCAGTTTAGTTGTCAAAGAGACCTCAATAGAGAGGGCCAGTGGGAAACAGCAGATGACAACCTTGTGGAGCCCTCTGACTGCAAAATATGAAAAGAGATGAAGGATCTGAGGAGAAATATTCTGAAGGAGTTGACACCAATCAGAAAATCGAACAGATGAATTTGGAAGATGAGAAACCGAAGGATGTCTAGTCCAGATGCAACAGCAGAGTCCAGATTACATGAAGAACAAAATTATTACAAAGAAATTAGTTTGGTGTTTGAGAATCCCACACTAAAAAAAAACAAGATGAAGGAGGGAACATGGACACAGACCGCTCATCCTCTTTGCAAAACCTGACATGGGTGAGCCAAGAAAAGTGTGAAATAGAAGATGATGAGACCAACAAAGCCTCTGACATGGTGTTTAATAAACAGCCTCTCGAAGACAGCAGAAGAGTAGCAGATGAAGGGATGGGCAAACCTTTAAAAGAACTGCAACAAGAACACATTTTTTGAAACAACTGATGCTAGCTTACATGTAGTGAGACCAAAAGACCACAAAATCATAGCAAAACCTTACTGAAAACCGAAATTCCCATGCTTCGACGATTTGGGGTTTCCGACACCTTAACCCCAAAACTGAATCCCTTTTTATCAGAAATCTGAAACCACAAAGAAGTTTGATTGGGGGAAATTCCCCAAATCGGTTTATTGGGGAGGGTTCAGACAACCCTTCAAGCCGAAATCGAAAACCCACATAGCATGCTCGACAATCCTGTATACCCGAAGAAAAGAGACAGTAGGACCTACCTGTTCCGGCGAGATGAAGGTGGTTGCAGCAAGCTGGAGGATGCTTCCACCGGCTTGACTGCTCCGGCGCCGTGAAGGAGTTCGAGAGGGAGGCGAGAAAAGATGGGAGAGACAGAGAGAAGGAGAACGAGGAGAGGAGAGTGGGAGAAAAAAGATTTGGGGCCCCCTTTTTGTAGGAGGGCGGCCCCCGAAAAGGAAGGGTCGTTACCCCTCTCCCCAGCAGTTGCGCAATCCCGCCCCCCATCACTACCTCTTGTGTTAGGGTTCTGAGAGAACCCTAACACTCATCCTTATCGGGCAGCCCTGTAGCGGCCTTTAAAAAAGATTTTTTTTTTCATAAAACCAGAAAATGGGGCGCGGATCGGGTCTGGGTCCGAGGCCCGCGAGCCGATCGCTGTCCGATGCTTATTAGGGTCTGAAACAGTGTTATTAAAAACGCGCCTCGCCTCAAGGCGAGGGCCTTTGTGCCTTGAGGCGCAGGTATAAAGCGCAACACCCATGAGGCATGCGCCTCATAGGCCTTGAGGCACACGCCTTGAGGCGAGGCGCGCCTCGGACTGAGGCGTACACGCCTCTTTTTGCTGTAGTTCATGCACAGAAAATGCATTCAACGATTCTAATTTATTCTTTTTGTTTTCAGTTAATGTGGAAAACCATAAGCCCATTAGTAAAGGTGCTGCATCGTGCAAATTTATACCCTCCCGCAACCATGCACCCCAATTTTTTTAAAGTGCTGCAACCACGCACCCACACCTATGTGACATAGATGATCAACATGGGAACCTGTGGAATTTTTGTTTAGGTCTGTCGACATGGGCTAGGTGACATGTTGACAAGCCTAAAAGAATGAGATAGCTGGATTGTAAAGTAGCACTGTCACAACAAAGAGTCTCATGTTCAAGACGTGAGAGGCTAACCCCAGCCTGCATATCATAAAAAAAAGGAAAATTAAAAAGAAAGGGCTGGCTGACATTTTGCCTTCCTTCAATGGCTTTTGGATTATCAGCTTTTAACAGTGTGAAGGACTTTGTTCATTTTAGAGCCTCTGCTACTTAAGGGCATAGTCACCAATCAGTCATGATGATGATTGTGGAGTGCCACAGCTCTTCTGCTTCTGATGAGCCTTTTGACATGATTGACTGCAGTCACCTTGGTTGAGGTGATATTGTTGATCTTGTAGTATGTTTATGCTAAACTTTAACATTTAAGTTAAGGGGATACATAACCTACTGACTAAGATATAATTTTTCAGCTAGTCATGATATCACTATCAATGTTCAGTGAGTCGATTAGATGAGATAACTCAAGCACACCTATTTTCCATGAGAAAAGCTTAGCAATTTTGGATAGAGAGAAAAAATGGAAAAGTCAGGAAACAGAATAGAAATAGGCTGTCTTTCATGCCAAACTATGGAAAATAGAAAAAAGATAATAGATAGATATAATATGAAATTGAGAAAAAGATGTTAAATCAGAAATCTAGGAAGGGGAAATATCACAATGTTTCATGATAATATCATTGCATGCTTCAAATTTTCATTATTTTGAAAAAATGATGACAAAATACTTTAAGAACGTTTCATGAAAATACTGCTAAAACATTGTGATAGCTTGAAAATATTGGAGATATGTGTGTTGTATTTTCAAGCTTATGAAGAAAAATCCTAAGGCTTAAAGTTTTATTTTTGATGAACTCACTCACTATTATGAACTCACTATTTTTTGAGATTTTTTATTTCCTGTTGGTTGTTGCTTCATAAATAAAGATTTTTTTATTTATTTATAATTTTAGATATTTTTTTATAGTTTTTTTTTAAAAAAAAACTTTGAGGCTTACGCTTTACGCCTCGAGGCTTACGCCTCGCCTCAGATTTTGGTGGAGCGCCTCGCTACGCCTCAACGCTTTTCACAACACTGGTCTGAAATTTGGACCCACGACCATTTTTGCGATGTGGATCCACAACTTGGGTCCAAATGGATCCAACCGTGGATCCCTTACATATTTTTATTTATTTTATTTATTTATTATCTAAATTTGTGTATATATATATATTACAATATATATGATATTATTTACACATGAATCCTGGATCCGGAGTATGGATCCCAGGCCCATATCAAATAATTTACGCATTATAATAATAAAAAAAATTCAAACAAATAACAAAAAATACGGTTATTACATGGATGATAACCATGAATGCTCTAATGATGTGAATGTTGAGTCATCACCAAGTAGTGAATACATTGTTGATAACTCTACTAAAAGTATACAAGTGCATTCCCAACGTGAGCAATCAAATCTTCCAAGTACTCTAGAAAAATACTCACATAACCCTTATATAGAAGAAATTCCTCTTAGAAGATTCACTCGTATACATATTCCACCGAGTAGGTTTGTATCATATGATACATTAGCTCCTAACTACAGAGCATGTTTACTAGTATTGTACTCTCATTATGAGGCATCCCATTACAATGAAGCCAAAAATATTTTTTATTGGGTTGAAGTTATGAACATAAAGTTAGATGCCCTTAAGAAAGCTAAAACCTGGAAAATAATTACATTAAGCCATAGGTTGTAAATGGGTTTTTAAGGTCAAAACCAAAAGTGACGGAAATCTTGAAAGATATAAAGTGAGGTTAGTAGCCAAAGCTTATTCTTAAGAATACAGTATAGACTATGAAGAAATCTTTGCACCTATAGCTAGGATGAGCAGTGTTAGGACTCTCATAGTCATTGCCTCTATTCAAAAATGACCTATATATCAATTGGATGTAAAGAATGCATTTCTTAATAGAGAATTAAATGAAGAAGTTTTATATAAAAAAAGGTAAATATCTTAAACTTAAAAAGGCTTTATATGGTCTTAAACAGGGCCCTAAGGCCTGGTATGATAGATTTAACGATGTCATGACTCATTTGGGTTTTCATTCTTGCTATATTGACACTATTTTTTTTATTAAGAGTGTTGGTTCTAATGTTGTTATTCTTCTACTATACGTAGATGACATGATAATAAATGAAAATGACAAACACAGAGTTAATGATCTTAAAAATGTTTTTTAAAAAAATTAATATATCTGATCTAGGTTTTTTAAGATATTTTTTAGGTATTGAAGTTGCATACTCTCCTCGAGAGTGCATTTTTTCTTAGATAAAGCTTATTGCAGGCGTTTCTGTTAAATCTAGTATTTTAGATGATAAGAGACCCCTAAAGTGATCAATGCAAAATTAAGACTTGAAGATAAAGGGATTTTTTATCCTCTTCTTCGTCCTAGAATTTACTTGCTTATACTGATGCAAATTGGGGAGAGAATCCCAATGATAGTCTCAGACACTGGTTTTGTGTTTTTCGAGAGTCTAATTTTTTGGAGATGCAAGAAACAACAAAAAGTATCATTATCTTCAACTGAAGATGAGTATCGTGCTATGACTAGGACAACAATGGAACTCGTATAGCTAAGGAACCTTATCAGAAATATGAGAGTTGTCGTCTAAAACCCTTTGAAGATGTGTTGCGATAATAAGAGTGCAATCTACATTGCAAGCAACCATCATTCACGAGCGAACAAAGCACATTGAGATGGATTGTCATTATGTATGTGATGAGTATCTCAAAGAAACTATTGAGTTGTTATATCAGAGTATCACCTTGCAGATTTTTTTCACTAAAGTGTTTCCTGCACCTCGGTTTATCTCAGAGTTAACGGAAGCTTCTTAGGTAGGTGGCAAGCTCGCTTCTTGTAAACTCGCTTCGGAAGCGCGATACTCCTCGCTTCCGAAACTCCATGGGAATCTCGATTCCCCCATGCTTCTGCTATGCTTCCCACACACATGGTCTATGCTTCCTATATGCTTTTCTCACGTTTCTTTTCATATTTTTCATGTATTTTCTCACACTTTCGCTCACTTTCCATGTACTTTCTTTAAATTAGTAACCATCATTGTTAGATTTTAACAAAAATTTAACTCTTTTACTGAACAATTATGAAATATAAGAATGATCAATTTTATTTTAGTTTTTATTTGTTTCTTTTTCAATTCCTATTCAATTACCATATTGCTTCATTTTTTTTAACATTTTGCTTTTAAATTGATACTTTGCTTCCTGCTTCCTATAAATTTTAAAATGCTTCGCTTCTCGCTTCGCTTCTCGCTTTCGCTTCCCGTATCGTTTCCTGCTTCCGCTTCCTAGTTTGACAACCTTGGTTTATCTTTCTCCACAACAAACTTTCGGCAACTTTCACCTCGGTTTATCTTTCTCCGCAACAAACTTTCGACAACCTCGCCGTAAGTTCGAGGAGGGGTGTTAAAATATATATATCTTTTTATAATAGGTCAGGCCCATTAGGGGCATTTTGGTCTTTTCCATTTGTAATAGGTGCTGTCCTCTAGGGACAGCTTTTAACACTATTTTTTTGTATTTTATTTTTTGTCGTTTTATATTTTGTGAAGGGGCACTGTGGTCAAAAAGACCACAAAGTCGTTGGGGTTCCAATGGTCATAAATATGACTGTTGGAGGGCTCCCAACAACTTTATTGGGAGCCCCTCCTCTTTCTTTTGTACTTTATAAATAGGGACCTTGGGTCCCCGTTTGTTTTAATGCTTTTGCTTAAGCATTTTGATCAATAAATTATATTTTTTGTAGTCATTGTTGGCTTTTGTATTGTCCCATAGTGGACTTGTGCATGTGCATTTTGTGTTTATGATCTTGTAAGCCGTTAGAGGCTCTTGTTTTGCATTTCCGCATATTTCGTTATAGGCATTTCATAAGGAAAAAATAACAAACACCCAAAAGAATCTTAAAATTAAGAGTTCACCGGACAGTTAAGCAGATACTGTGCAAACATAGAAATTCACAAAAATAAAATAAACTGCTGAGTTAGGTAGATAGATTTGGTATGTAAAATTTTCTGCATGACATCAGGGAAATTAAAAATATCTGCCAAACTCCACAAAATTAAAATGGATCCACATATGACAATAATTGCAGGTTTGGGCTCATTAACTAATGCATATTGGTTAAACAACAATCAAGATATCAACACATAGCTTTCCTATGCTTAACTAAAGAACAGAAGGGCAGAAGGAAGACAGGTGGATATTTGACAGAAATACAAATACCTCAACAAATGAACTGCCAGTTGGATCTCGCATATCACAAACCCAAAAATAATCATGAGTTGGAATAAGGCTATTATCACTTATTCTCAGATTTCCAAGTGCAGCTTTTATGCTGAATGAAGATTGAAACACCTGAACATTAACAGTATAAAATAAAATATAACAGAAACCAAGGAACCATTAGTTACTGAAAGAAGAGAAGAGTCGATGATACTCTGATATGAGTGTGCAGATTATTTTGTGACAATGTAGCAAGCGGCATTCCATTCTCTTTCATCAAAAATATCCAGGCACTGGCCATATTCAAAGACAATGAAAAGATAACCCTAGATTTTCCATTTCCCAGTAGTCCTCTGGCAACAGATTCCTGAAATTCTGAGTTCAGATTTTCAATATGATCATCTGCGCTGCTAACATGTTCAACCGTAGATGATGTCCCATTACTTTTGTGGCTAGACCCATTCACACCATCATTGAGGTTGATAGCATTCACGAAATCTAGAATTGCAAGGATTGTTGGCCTGTAACAGAAAAACGATAATGTTGCCAGGGATATAATTACCTGCAACATGCCATTTTGAGAAATCCATGAATGATGGATAAAAAAATCCACAAAAACAAGTGAAACAACACAAAAAATATGCAGAAAAAAGTAAGAAATAACAGAAATTAAAAGTTGTACCTCCTTGTCTATGCTGGCATATAGTGGTGAACCTATGTCATACATGATAATTTGGGCTTTCACAAAGTTGTCCAAGGTATCAACCACTGAGATGACATTTCTGTCATCACGATGAGCATCAGGTAGCAAGCCAGTAATGCGATTAAAACTTGGAGGCTCCTTGGAGGAATTGTTGGATGCAACCATGAACTGGTCAGAATAATCAACTGAATCATCCAAACTTTCAGAGGCTTCAAAAAACTTATCGCCATCATTTTTTGTTTGACTACTGCTACTCAATCTTCTGATGCTATCAAGAGACGAGGAGTTAACACTTTTATCTTCCATGCATTCAATAAAAGATCTTGCAAGATAACAAGGTGAGCTCCCCTCTTGATGGCTGCACAAATCTTCAATTTCAATCGACTTCAAGACAGTACCAATGAGCATGTCATGTACCCTGATCAAAAGCTCAACCTGCTCATATTAGCAGATTAATCACTTAGTTTAAGACAGAAATTAATTGTCTCAAAAGGAGATCTTCCAAAATATTTAAAATGCAATTTTAAAAAGCACCTGACCACCAATTGCACGAAACTCAAGTAAGTGTCTCTCTTTTGTAAGGAGCATCTCCTTGAAACTCTGGTTAGTCTAAAAGAACAGTTGCTCATGAGAAAGTTACATAACAAACTCTTAGCTGCACTGTAACTTTTATTTTTGTAGAAGAAAAGAGTAATGCTTATTACCTTACTGCTACTGCTAAAACTGATTCTCAGTTCATCAAGAACACCAGTTATAAACATTTTCTCGTTTCTCATGGAACCATTCACATTTTTGTCTTCAATAGATTTGACACTCAAAGAACCATTGTCTGTAGACATTTCTGACAAAGAAGTGATAGAAGCAGAAGCCTGTATTATGAAGTGGTTAGTCCTTAATCTTCCTGAGGTATGTATAAAGAGTGTTATGTTGGAAATTGGCAAAATAAACAGTAAATAGAAGTTTAGAACCGCACTGCCAAATAGTGATACTATTACAAATCAGAGAGACAAAACTTAGGGCATGTTTTATTGAGAGTTGAGACGTGTTCAGATTTGGATCGTGGATATTGGCTCCCTATAGTGCTGGGTACATTGTATTTATATTTTTTATATGTTTCCTTTATTACCCCTCTTTGTTATGTATTTACTTTGTTTGTTATCAGGGATATTTTTGTCATGTAAATTATTTCATGTTTTAATATAAAAGAGAAAAGAATGCATCACCCACATTGGGAATCATACAAGACTCAGCCCCCATATCACTGGTGTCTTCTTCTCTCTTGCAACCAGTTCTTCTGCAAATCTATCAAGGTATCAGAGCCATGATCAAGGGCTGGAGGTCGCTAAATCTGTGTGAACATTGAGATCCTTCTATCTTCTTCTCCAAGGTATTTCTTCATTTCTCTATTGTCTTCTTTCACAACGAACCTCTTAGTTCTATTCAATCCGCCTTCACTTCTTCATCTCTTGTTATTTCTTTCTTATATTGCTGTTTCTCACTATCTTTTAGTCTAAACTTCTCTATTGGATTCCCAAACGTCCTTTTGTCCTTCATCTAGGTGCTATATTCATAAGTACTTATATCATCTTGTTTTGATATTTACCTAATCTGATTGTATTTACAGATCTAATTTGTTGGGACTGATTTGCTGTTGTTGAGTGCGATCTAAAAAAAATGCAGATCCTTATTGCAGTTATTTTTTCTGTTCAAAAAGTGGAAGTGTTGTTGAGATTGGTTCTGTTTTGGTTTCGTACCCACGATTTTGGCTTCGGTTTCATGCCTGTGATTTCGGTTTCAGATTTGTACCTGTGATTCTATCCATATCTGTCAATGGATTTGAATTCCTCATCATCATCCCTTTCTTCCAACTTTCTGACTCAGCTTGTGTCTGAAAATTTGAACAATTTCAATTTTCTGAACAGGAAAAGACAGATTACTCCATTTATCAAGAGTCAGGATCTTGCTGGTCACCTGCCCATCCAACCAAAATATGTATTGCAGGAAGAAAAAGATGACAAAGGGCTTGTTCGTTCATCAACCACCCAAAGTATGTCAGCTGGATGAAGCGAGATCAAGCGTTCATGGCATATATTACCTCTACTCTGTCTTAGGAGGTACTTATTGTAACGAAAGACAAAAACACAAGTAGATGGCTCTTATGGGCTTACAAAACACACAAGAATGCACACAACCAAGTACCACTCATGGGTCAATATAAGAACTCAAGCACAAAGCCACTAATGGGCAAGAGAGCATAAAAAATATAAAATGGATTTCATATAAATGCTTGAGAGAAGCATGGGTTACAAAAGGGGCATTACTCCCCTTTATATAGACAAGAGAGAGCGCAAAGGCCTTTTGGACAATCCCCAACGGCTATAAATATAGCCGTTGGGAAGGTCCCAACAACTCTTAAGGCTACGGACATTAATGCCCTTAGCTAAAACCAAAAAGACAAAAATAACAAAAAGAAAGAGAAAAAATATAAAGGACTAAATTGCCCGTAATGGGCACAAAATGTGAAATAACAGAAATACCCCTAATGGGTACTACCTATAACAAGTACAAGAAGTATATATACATATTTAAATATATATATATATATATATATACACAATCATATATTATAGGTATACGAGCTTTTATATATATACACAATTTAACACTCTCCCTCAAACTTACAGTGTAATCACCGAAAGTTTGTCAAGAAATAGAATTGGAGAGAAGGAAGCGCTTTTGTGAAGAAGTTAGCTAGCTGAAATTCCAACGTTACATATGGCAGGGTCATATTCTTTTTAAGAAAGTTTTCATGAACATAGTGACAATCCATCTCAATTTCATGGAATGTCTAAATTGTCAGTTGTCAGCGCTTTTATTGTCATAGCATAAACTTGAAGGTGCCTACATATACACCCCTATGTCTTCTAATAATCATCTCAACCACACAATTTCAGTTGATGACACAGATACTTTTTTTTGCTTCTAGCATTTTTAAGACACCAGGGAGTCACCTATAAACACACAAAAACTTGTAGTTTTGTGTCTATCACTGGGATCCCCTCCTCAATCAGAATCAATATAAGAAATTAATTCAAGTGGAGAAGAAAACAATAGTCCTATGAAAACATAATTTTGTAAATATCTAATAATTCTCATAACAATGATCATGCACACCGTAGTGGGGGAATGCTACTTTTTGTTGATTCTTGTAGGAATTGGGTTTGAAGTAGGAAAAGATTTTAGCTAGACATACTTTATATTGAGTAGAAAGTGAATCATAGGATACAAATCTATCTGGAGGCCTAGATTACATACTGGATGTAACGCCCTAAAATTTTTAACCTTAATTATAATTCAAATATTGAAATTTCGAGACCAATTTTTTTTTTGGATAAGTATAAGTAAATCAGATCTTATAATGCGAAAATGATTTTTAAAAACGGTTAAGACTTTGGGCGCAGTTATACTAAAGATAACAATCAAATCAAAATGTACGGGATATATACATTTCAAATCACGTACAATATAAAACTGAAATATAAAGAGTTTTAATTTCATTTCAAATCAGAGTATGAAAACGATACTTCAGTCTCTACATGATCAAGTACTTAAAACTAAAAGATCATGAATACCAAGATCGCAAGGTAAGAGTGGACCCTCAAGGATGCAGCTCGATCAGCCTTTCGATCCAACTACTCATCACACTTTACCTGCATTACCTGTCCCCCATAAAATGGGGTCAGACTCGCTAAATCTGGTAAAGCAACTCAAACTCAAACTTAATGAAAACATATCAGGCATTTAAAGTTAAAGATATATTATTCATCTATCGTCAAGTGATAGACAAGGCAACAATGTCCTATGAGTCATTCATTTTAAGCATTCAAACATAAAGCATTTCATCACTTAATATTCTAGTCAACCTTAACTCACGTAATAAAGCATAATCTATATGCATTCAAGTCATACAAGTCATCATATATACATATAAGACATTCAGATCATTGCATCATTTTCATATGCATTCATAATTCTTATAAACAATAAGTCAAATCACATTTGACCATTCTAACGTGAAACACACACACATACCTTATAAGTAATTTAGTTAGATATTCATGATAGACATCAATCATGATACATAGGTGTGATATATTTTGTAATAACCGGAAGAAATACGCATATTTAGTTGATTTGGGCCTAGGACCCGATACCCGAATCCATAAATAACCCACAAAATGGGTGTTAAATTATACGTATAATATTAATTTTAAATTGAATAAATAATTAATATTATTTATAAGATAAAAAGAAAACAAATCTGGTACAAAGGGTCGGACCCACAGTTGGACCCACAAGGATCCAACTGAGGATCTGTCATTCACGGGCGACCCGGATCCACGCTAAAGGTGGATCCAGCGGCATCGCGGGTCGCGGGGGCTCGGACCCAGACCCGACATTTTTTTTAAAGGGGGGCTGATTACAAGAATCGTGCCAAGGGCACGATTCTTGCAAAGCGCAAGATGGGAAGGGGGAGGAGGTTACGGAAGTCGTAACCAACCCCCTCCGAGTATCTTGGAAGAGAGGGGGGGCTTCGGCTCGTTAAAGAGGAGATGGAGGGGGAGTCTCGCTCTCTCACCTCTCATCTTTCATCTCTTCCTCCCTCTCTCTCTCTCTCTCTCTCTCTCTCTCTCTCTCTCTCTCTCTCTCTCTCTCTCTCTCTCTCAGTGTGTGCACGCTGGATAAAGAAGTTTTGTCGCCGACGAACTCCGACTACCAGCAGCCATCACCGACCTCCTTGAGCACCCCCTGTCACGGCAGTGAGTGGAGCGACACCAGCCGACCCTGCCCTCGCGACTGTAGCCTCCGATCGCCAGAAAATCATTGAAACAGGTACGGTTCTTCTTCGAACCTAGGTGAGGAATCGAACAGGGGTTCGATTCCGTATAATGATTCGAGATGAGTTCATGGGAACCCCTTTTTTATGGCTATTTCCCTCAAGAATCATGGGGGTGAACCATGGATCGCCCTCCTTGGCCCGATTTCTTCTTTTAAAGAGGAAAATTTATGTGCAAGCTAATGAGCCCAATTGATTTTTTTTTTGTTCCTATTGAAATCTTGGTTTCTGATTTTCGTTAAATTTGTTGCTTCCGTTGGGGGTAGCGTATTCTTGGATTGAATGCGTGATTCCGGATCTGGTTTGTATTCGGGTAATGGATGCACGTCAGGAGCGTAGGGATATACTAATTGTTCTTCTTGCTTCTTGTTTGGCACCTACTGTTATACTGTGATATGTTGTCCATGTATACAGTTTTATTAAGAGGCACAAGCTTGCTCTTGAGTGCAGCTTAAACACATAACTGTGTAAGGTTCCAAAACAGATGCATGAATGTCGCGGATAGGTCTTTAACAACTAGGCAAAGGGATATTCAGTCATATGGTTCACACAACGCAGTGACAAATGTAAATCTCCTTCAAAAGATGCAGTATGGGATTCTTGAATCGTAACTTGAGTAGCCACAAAATTTTAATATGATGCATTGTTTACGTGTTTGTCCTGGAATAATAAGTTAATCAGGATTTTACAGAAAAAAAAACAAAAGAAAAGGGGAAGGGGTTCACATTGGTTCTTTTTGGTTCCACCGATGGGGGAGCGGATGTACACATAGCCGACCTCGATTCTTTTTGTACAGTCCCTCACATGAGTTCGGTGTAACCTGTAAACTGAGCACATTTGTCATGTTGGCTCATTGAATCTTTGTACGTTTTCAAAATCTTATTGAGAATTTACTATCTTCGTTGATGTGTGTTTTAAGTTACCCATTTACAGAATTCTTGAATGTATTCACAATACTTTCGTTAGGCTGTCTATTAATAGAAGTTGGAATATCTTCACTTATATGTTCAGGTTTCACATTGACAGAATGTTGGACACCAACCTAATATCCTATAGCCTGAAGATTATAAGTATATGATTACATGTTGACCGATATGAATCAGTTTTTGTTGGTCCCAAAAACTGGTCCAGATTTAATAGATGTTGTGTATGATCTAAATTCTTATCTGAACAAACGAAAAATTTTGGAACCTACCTATACCTATGTGTATGTCAAGAATCCCAGACTTTGGGACTACGCTGGAATGTTTAGCTAGAAGGATGGGGGTCCGGGATTGGTAAGCCCGACCATCTTCCCTAGCATATTCCAAAGCTTACACTTGCTCGGTAATTTTGTAAATGTTATTTTTGCATTTCATGATACTGGTTGCGCAATCATGAATGTGAGCATGACTCGGTTATTGATATTTCTTCTTGAGCATGTATGCTTGATGAATATGTAAAATCTTACATGTACACTCACACACTCAAAAGATATATGCATTGGTTAATACCCGTATGTGATGTAGGTAACACACATAACAAGGATGCATATGATTGAGAAATGGCATACTTATGATTGAGTTATGTTTGCATGAGTACACATGCTTTTGGCACTATTGGCCTAGTGTTATGAATAAACACTACTTGGTTTTATTATGTGATGCACAGATGGCCTAATTGGACTATCATCGGCCTGAAGAGCCGTGGATTTGTTTTTCTTTCACATATGTTTTTGACTGCATCAATTAAGCCACATAAGTTGGTATGGCACACTACTACACTGTTCTAGTTGTCCTCACGGGCTGGAGTTCCGTAAGGGTTCCCGCAAGGGAGGATGAGGGTTTTCACTTTACTTTTGCATATGGTGATGCAAACTTAAAGAATTAAAGTAAATTAAAAACATAATAAAGAACAGTGTAAGATATGTTTTGTGATCTTCCATCTGGAGAATGGAGATCTTAGAGATACGGTATTGGGAGACTATGAGGATACAAAAACTCTGTGTGCTGTAATTTTGTCTCCTAAACCCGATATTGAGGTTCTTTCTCCTGACCACGGTTTTAGGGAGAGTTCAGCACTTTACCTGAAGGTGGTGTGTTGGTCACAGTTGTGATTGTGTTGGTACCAAGGAAGTGGCACTTGTGGGCGTGGGGTGTCCCTTGTGTCCCCGACATTAGATGGGGAGGTCTAATGTTCCGAAGGTGATTCGGTCGAAGGCTAAGTTGGAACCTAGTAATAAAATATAAATTGTGTTAAGCTACCCTTGAAACCTGCTTAACATCGGGGATTGTATCCGTTTGGTGTATCTGCGGACAACGGTAATTAAAAAGAGAAACTTAAAGTTGTGTGCATTTAATAGGGCATGCATACGGAAAAGAAAAAGGAAACTTAAAGGTAAGATAATAAAAAGACTCATGCATTGAAAAGAAGTTATGCATCTTCCTGTTATGCACTAGATCATGCATATTTGAATTGTTCTCTATATCATGACATGATATGGTGAAGGTATGTAATTTACTTTCTAAAAGCATGTTGTAAGGTTTGGTTATTTAGTTCTTGATATATAGTACTGCTTTATTGTTCTCGACTGGTGAGTATATGCAATCTGTCGCATGTATGAATTGTTAGACACTGCAAATTATTATATCTGCACTCACTCAAATCATTATATGAAATCTTATTCATGTTCTTTGTGTCACTAGGTTTCTTTAGAAGTAGTTGTGCTCAGAATTTTGGTTCTAACACCCTACTTTGTTGGTTTTTCACATAAAAGGGTGAACAGTGAGGTTGGACTGACTACTGGAAATAGATGAGAGTCATACTTGGGCTTGACAGCTTCAGTGACTCTTTCTTTTACTTCAGTCCTTCTTGCATTTTTAGTTGTTTTATTTTCAGTCGAATAAAACATTGTCTCTGACTCTTATTCATAAATAAAGAATTGTTTTGGTTCTTATGGATGATGGTTGCAAGTTCGCTTGTGGTGTTTGGGCTATCCAATTAGAATTGAAACTGTGAGGACCCCGGGTCTCTGAGAAGTTTTTCGTACTGTTATAAAAAAAATATTCTGCAATTTCAAAAGGTACGAGTTGGGGTCGTTACATATTTACTTAGACAATCATAATGCAATCATTTGCAATGAAACAATATAGGCGTGATATATCATTCACCTAATAAGTCAAAACTAGTCATTTGTAAGCGTGATGTGTCATTCACCTATACGCTAACATAAGCGTCACAATCATAACCTCATATCAAGATTTAAAATCAATAAGGATCTGATTATCATATCTGAGTTCAATATATAATCATGCTATAATAGAAAAGTCAAATTTATAGATTCATAACTGGCTATCTCAATTAACTCAAAAGATCATCATAATTCATCATAACATTTCATTTATTCATAATAAAGATTTACAAAATCCACACCGGATCATCTGGTCTGGGAAATATACAACTTCACAAGGAGTTATCGCCCTAGACAGATGGTATGCCTGGTCTTGGACAGTGCACTTCCTCACAGGAATATACCGTCTTCGCGGGCTACCCGCTCTTGGACAATGCACACCCTCACAGAGACTTACCGCTCTAGCCGGACTACCTGATCCGGTCATGCACACCCTCACAAAGAATCTTTTGAGAACAGTTCCTCAACGGGTACCATATCCAGTGAAAATTATTGTGATACATGCATCAATACAATTGACCACTCTCAAGGTTGATAGCCATCAACACGGGCATAAGCATGTATACAATCAAAGCATCACATCATACATCACTTCATATGGCAATGAAATTATAAAATCACACATTTAACCAATAAGGCTTCATGAACCAAAGCTCACTATTGAACTTAAACATTTATCGCATGCATTCATAATTTCATTTCACGTGGCATTTAAATCATATCATACATAAGCATATTATCTTATGCATCATATCATCGCCACAAAGAACATTGCACTTCGTAAATTGAACCTTGAAGCATGCGTAAACAAAACATGAGTTCTACGCATGCATACGTGAACATGCACATTTTATAATACGAAGCAACTAAACCTCAAATACATAACTCCTACGTAGTTCGAGATTTACACATAATAAAAGTCATATGCATTTTTGACCACATGAATCGATATAGCACCTTAGATATAATTGTGTAAGGGTTGGTCAAAATCTCATTGACCACCCTACCGTACATCATACGTATATATTTCTCAAGCAAACAAGACATACAAGTTCAAAAAAATTTATAACATTCGCATGCATTCTTCTATATAAGAACAAATGAGTCCATCATATGACAAGATAATATACATAACATCCACAGTATGCATCGAACACGATTTATACATATCCATAGTAGTTATATGTGCACTATGTATCAAATTCATACAAACACACAAAGCAACATAGTATGCGCAAACCAAAGTATGATGACACACATTGCGTATATATTATACATTCATAAGTGCACAAGCATTCAAACCCACACACAGGTGTATCTGTAGTAAACACACTCCATATTCCGCTAACTACAATTATGACAAGCATGATCTTCAAACTACAATCACAAGAGTCCTAGATATCCACAACTAAGTGAATTGTGTGAGCATAATTTGTATTTGCAATTCATTTAGATATTCAGTGCAACATCATGTTTACACAATTAGTGCTTAAACATGCTCTCTATAAGTTCAGTTAAGGTATCTTACATTAATAATGTGAAGAACAATGAATCGAAACTCAAAAGACCGAGGAGTTTCGAAGTTCGCAAAGACCGCTACCCAAGCAATACAACAAACCCTTTGTGTGCGATCACAAATACCAAAAACTCAAAAAATGTCAATTATAACAAGATTAGCCAAAATAGCAAATTACCCTATAAATCATTACCAAGAGCCAAATAACACACAAATACACTCTAATAATTTACAAACTCTATCAAAAATATATTTAAATATATATATATATATATAGTGATTTATAGCCCAAAATAGTTCTATAAATGCAAATTATACCCTGATTGGCTTGAATGAACAAATGAATATGTAATAAATAAATAAATGAAATTCAAAAGCTAGAAACATATTTCTAATTCGGAGATAAAAAAATGAGTTCTTTATTTATTAATAATCCTTAAAAATTACGGGTTTTACAGTGGATCTCCTAAGATTACTAGATTCTAGTGACTCAAGGTTAGAATTTTATCTAAGGCATTAGGTTGACTCTCATTGCCTCTTCTTCTAAATGAAGAACAAGAGGTTCACTTATATCACTTTTATCTATATCATGATTCTCATGAACAACAATATGAATTACAGGTTCTTCATCCAAAATATCAATATTCAAAGAATCTTCCTCAGGAAGTAACTCAAACAAGAAAGAATAACTATTAGTTGTGTTATCAAAAACACGCCTTGGGGCACAAAAGGCACGCTTCGCCTTGAGACGCAGCCCTCTGTGCCTCAAGGCGCAAGCCTGAGGCATGAGGCGCAAAAAAAAATCTTTTTTTAAGATTTCTAAGACATAATCAACAAGATTTTTGTAGGTTAATCTCATATATTTTCCAGTTATTTAAGTTATGTAATCAGTTTCTTAGTATTTTTTAACTTTTGTTGGTTAATCTCATATATTTTCCAATTATATAATCAGTTTTTATATGTTACTTACAGTAACATATAAAAGTAACTTACTTTTATATGTTGATGTAAAACCCATAATTTTTAAGGATTATTAATAAATAAAGAACTCATTTTTTTATCACTAAATTAAAAATGTGTTTCTAGCTTTTGAATTTCATTTATTGATATATTACATGTTTATTTGCTTATTCAAGCTAATTAGGGCATAATTTGCATTTATAGAACTATTTTGGACTATAAATCACTATTTATATACATATATTATATTTAAATATATTTTTGATGGAGTTTATAAATTATTGGAGTATATTTGTGTGTTATGTGGATCTTGGTATCCATGATCTTTTTGTTTTAAGTACTTGATAGTATAGAGACTGAAGTGTTGTTTTTATACTTTGATTTGAAATGAAATTAAAACTCTTCATATTTTAGACTTATATCTCGTACATTTTGATTTGATTGTTATCTTTAGTGCAATGTTGTTAAAAACGCGCCTCAAGGCGCAAAAAGCGCGCCTCGCCTCGAGGCGAGGCCCTTTTCGCCTTGAGGCGTACTTAAAAAGCGCAACAGCCTCAAGGCGTACGCCTTGAGGCGAGGCGCGCCTCAAAGTGAGGCACGCCAAAGTGAGGTGCGCATTAAAAATCGGATGGCCCGGACCCGAGTTCGACCCGGATCTGGGCCCGTATTCTCGAAAGATCGAGAACCTATGTCTTTAAAAAAGACACAGGCGCTTCGGGGCGAGGGAAAGCCCTCGCCCTTTCTCTCTCCACTCGGTCCCCTCTCGTCCACCACCACTGCTATCGTCGGCCACCACTCGCCGCCGGCCACCACCCGTCGCCGATTATCGCCTCTGCTGAGAAGGGATCGGCGACCCACAGCCACCGCCGTGCGACCACGCGCCGCCGCCACTGCTGTCGCCGGCCACCACTCGCCGTCGGCCACCACCCGTCGCCGATCATCGTTTTCCTTCAGGAACTTCTTCTTCAGGGGAAAGGCGTCGAGGTGCGAAAATCCCTTCTCCTCCTCCTCTTTCTTCTTCATCATTCTTCTTATTCTTATTCCTATTATTCTCATCATCAACTTTGTGGTTTATTGATTGTTTGGAGTAAGATTTGATTGGGATTAGTCGTCGCCTCATCGGTGTTTTTTCCTTTTTCTGTTTTTTGTTGGTGATTAGATTGATGCTCCTAAAATCTATCATGTATAGATCGATCGTGTGGTCCCTTATTTTCCTTTTTCGGATAAGATGTGTCGGTTTTCGTGAATTGGAATTGTGAAACCTTTGCATGTTTTTTTTTGTTTATTAATTAATGCCTTTATACTGCTTCATGAGGCGAAACTCTCTTTGGATGTACGGCCTTTTCTAATTTTAATTGGATAACTGTAGCGATGATGATTTCTTGGTATGCAATCAAATATGCGATGTCCTGAATTGTTTAAGCATGCATTGATTTGGTTTTTATTTACTATGTTGCAAATGTAGATTTGTGGTGTCATTCCTTGAATTTTTAATATTGATAAATTTCGTGCTAGTTTTCTTCTTTAATTCACGAGAACACATAATTGAAATTCTGATAAATTGGTGTGTGTAAGGAATTTTAGCAAGGGACCTTTTACGTTTCCCGTGGGTACAATTTTTGCTCATACTCTAAATATCTTATCACTTATTGCATGCATTACTTAATCAAATGTTCTGTATTAGTGTGCCTGAAACTCCAAAGCATTTTTCTTCTGAAACGATTTTCTGGGTTTTCTTCTGCCCTTTTCGTTTTTTATTTTGTTTCTCTGTCTTTCTTTCTAGTTGCTTTTCATGATTTATACGTAGATGTGTTTGTTTCTGAACAATATGTTCCTTTGTTTTTATGTTATTTTGCATCTAAATATGAATGAAATGATACCATTTTTATCTTTAAATGTAATTGGTATGTTTTCTTTCCTTGTTGACTGATTTCGTTCATTAGAATTAGTGGGTTCCTCTTTTTATTAAGTTTCATCTTTTTTTTGTGTTGATTTGTGTGAACTCATCTGATTCAGATGTTTTAAGTTTCATTAAAATATGTATTTTTTATCCCTGTCGAATTGCTGGAATCAAAAGATCTCAGTCCTCTGATTGAGAATTTTCCATATATTCCCCCTTTCTTATGTTAAGCATCTGAAATATTCAAACATAATGGTGACCTCTGTTTAGCATATTCAATATATGTTTTTTTTTTCAGCATTTTCACAATTTCTTGGGGTTGATCTCCGAAGAAGTTCTTGATATACCTTTTTGTTGAATTCTAGGGATGGTTATTTTGTTGGTTTAACATGCTCTTCTTTCTTCGAAAAAAAGGAAGACAAATTTCGTTGGTGTTTTATTTGTGTTTTTAAGGATATTTTTTGTCTTTTGTTGGTGCCTTTTTGTGATGGTATTCATTTCAATCGATGCAAAATTTGTTTGGAGTGCCTTGGAGTTGGTTGGTGTTTTCTTTTTGTTTTTGAGAAGAAATCTGGGATCCAAACCACGTCCACTCTATCTCTACTATGTGTGTGTGTGGCTATAAGTGTGCATTATTGAATGAACTTTGAGACCCAATTAAAAACTGACCTAATTATATTTATTATTTTTTTATCGTCAATTATGTTTTTTTCTAGGATTCGTATATAGCTTATACACCAAGATTGTCTATTTTGCATTTGTTTTCATGTAATGTGGTCAGCAGAATGCATGATGTTAATATATATTTTGTGTTATGTATTTTTGCAGTTGAACAATGGCAAAGGATGTAGGATGGGATCAGGGAGTTAAAGTTCCAAATCCTACTAAAGATCCCAAACTCGTAGGACATGTAATTTGCAATTACTGTCATAAACAGACTACAGGAGGCATCTATAGGCTAAAACATCACTTAGCTGGCACAAAGCATGGTGTAAGCATGTGCAAAGCGGTTTCAACTGACGTGAAAAGATTTTTTCAGAATCATCTAAAGGATCAGAGGCTAAAGAAGAAGAGTTAGAGCAAAACAAGTTGGATATCGGGAGAAGTGTTTATTTTGAATCATCAACCGGCGATAATGTGAATAAAGAAGCTAGTGGATCAGGTAGTGATGCAAAAACAAGTGCATCTGGTCCTATGGACCTTTTTGTGAACAAAGAAGCACGACAAACCACAATAAACATTGCTTTCAAAAGGGATGAAAAAAAAAATGTATGTCGTGCCATTGGTAGATTTTTTTATGCAAAGGCCTTATCATTTAATCTTTGCAACAGTCCATATTTTGGTGCAATGTTAAAAGCTATTGCAAATTATGGGTGAGGGTTCAAACCACCTTCTTATCATGAGATCAGAACTTGGATTTTGAAGGACGAGGTAAATTGTACTCATGAAATTTTGAAAGAGTTCAAAAAAGAGTGATCAAAGGTTGGTTGCTGTATTATGGCAGATGGTTGGACAGATGGGAAAGGAAGAAACTTAATTAATTTTCTTGTGAACAGCTCATCTGAGATAGTATTTTTGAAGTCCGTTGACATCAGCGACATGAAAAAAAATGGTGCAAAGTTGTGTCAGTTGTTAAAGAAGTTGGTGAAAGTAATGTGGTGCAATTCATTACAGATAATGCACCAAATTATGTGGCAGCTGGAAATATGTTAACAGCAGGAAAAACATGTTTTTGGACACCATGTGCAGCCCACTGCTTGGATCTTATGTTAGAAGATATTGGAAAGATATCAATTTTTAAAGATATAGTGGAAAAGGCAAAAAAAATTACAAGATACATTTATAGTCATGCATGGGTATTAAATTTAATGAGAAAATTCACAAAGAAAAAGAACTTTTGCGTCCAGCCGTCACTCGTTTTGCCACAACATATCATACACTTCATAGTATTGGATGTTATAAGAAAGAGTTAAAGTCGATGTTCTTATCTTCAAATTTTAGAACATCTAATTACTATAAGAAATCTGATGCTAAGAACATTTCTTATATTGTTCTTAATGATCATAAGTTTGGGGCTGCCATATCATATGCAATTAAAGTTACACTACCTCTCGTCAAAGTAATGCGACTCGTTGATGCAGACGAACCTGCTATGGGATTTTTGTATGAGGCAATGGATAGAGCGAAGGAGGAAATTGCTTCAAACCTTGACAATATCCAAAGAAAATATAAACCTATTTGGGATATCATTGATAGACGATGGGACTTGCAACTTCATAAGCCTTTGCATGCAGCTGCCTATTATTTAAATCCACATTTTCATTATGCTGACAACTTCAACCCTGATGCAGAAGTTATGGGTGGCTTTTATGATTGTGTTGAAAAATTAGTTTCTGATGCAAATATTCGGTTGAAAATTACAACACAAATCGATGCATTTAAAAAGGCAAAGGGCTTGTTTGGCAGAGAGGCAGCTGTTACAACAAGAAAATTAAAAAGTCCTGGTAAGTTTGCAATTAAATTGTTATTTGTCAATATTTTTTTATGTTTTTGTTAATTATGACATTCTTAATGTTTTTATCAATTTTTTATTATTTTATTTGAATGCAGCTGATTGGTGGAGTTCATTTGGGCACGAAAATCATGAGTTGATGAATTTTGCAATTTGAATTTTAAGTTTGACATGCAGTGCATCGGGCTGTGAGAGGAATTTGAGTACTTTCTCATTGGTTTGTGACTTTGTATTTTATTTTTGAAATACATTTTTATATGTTTAATTATCTTATATTTGATTATCAATGATTTGAAATTATAGGTACATACAAAACGAAGGAATATACTTGAACAAGAGAAGATGAATGCATTGGTTTTTGTAATGTACAATATGAAATGAAGAGAGAGAAATATGAAGAGGGCTACCAAAGACCCTATATGTCTAGATCATATAGACTCGGACGATGAGTGGATTGTGGAGAAGGAAGATCCAGTGTTGCCAAGTGATCCCAATTGGTTGGAGGATTCGTGGTTGGATCTGAACTTCGACATAAATGCCATTGAGCATGTGTCTATTGAAAAAGTCACTTCACCTTATGTTTCACAAAGTTATATTCCTTTTACCTAGCTATGAATATAAATGCATTTTTTTAATTACATAACATAAATATTTAATACATGTTTTTTTATTGAAGGAAAAAGAAAAGCAAAAGAAGTAATGGAGGACGTGGATGAAGAAAGTGTAGATGATGAAGAGTCAGAGCATGAAGATAAAGAAGAACCTATTTATATGGATTTTTCAGATGATGATATTGAAGACTTAAATATTGATGACGACGAGACACAACAAGAGCCTAGGCCCTAATTCATATCATAGAGCTATTGGCCATTTATATGTTTTTTGGGACTTTCAGTTGTAATTGTGAATGTTAACACTCTCATTTTGAAGAATTCTGGACAAATAAATTAACATTTGGTTGTTAATGTTAACAAGCATTTTTTAATTATGACATGATGTTGTTAGTGCTAATATGCATTTTATTTTTAATGTTAGTTTTTTATTGAATGAATGCTCATATTTATACAATTAGATACTTATATAGATCAAGTTGTTGCATTAATGTTACTTTTACATGTTAATCTCATATTTTTTTCGTATTTATTAGAGATTTTTTATTTCGTGTTGGTTGGCACATCATCAATAAAGCATTTCTTATTTATTTATAATTTTAGATCATTTTTATAGTTTTTTTTAAGTTCATAAAAAAAAATTTTTTAAGCTTACGCCTCTCCTCAGATTTTGGTGGAACGCCTCGCTATGCCTCAACGCTTTTCACAACACTGCTTTAGTGTAACCTCGCCCAAAGTCATAACCATTTTTTAAAATCGTTTCCGCATTATAAGAACTGATTTACTTAGGATTATAAAAAAAATTAACCTCAAAATTTCAAAATTTGAACAATAATTAAGGTTAAAATTTTGGGGGCATTACAAAATGGTATCAGAGCAGTTTGGTAACAGTGGCCACGAGATGCGAGTAAGACGATTGTTGTAGGTAAGGTATCCGTTTCTAAATCTTACAGATGCATATATATCAAATGTGTCAATATTAAATGTGAAAGACCTATATGATGTGTGATGTTTGAAAAGTTGTTGATGTTAACTTAGAAATATGCCTAAGGCTCATATTTATTATATGATCTTTTCTTCACCAGATAGTGTGGGTAAGAAGGGTCAATGACCTGATGAATACTTTTACTTATTTGAATGATTGAAGAAATTTCGAAGACGAAATTTCTTTTAAGGGGGGTAGAATGTAAAACCCATAATTTTTAAGGATTATTAATAAATAAAGAACTCATTTTTTATCTCTAAATTAGAAATGTGTTTCTAGCTTTTGAATTTCATTCATTGATATATTACATGTTCATTTGTTTATTCAAGCCAATCAGAGCATAATTTGCATTTATAGAACTATTTTGGACTATAAATCACTATTTATATATATATATATATATTTAAATATATTTTTGATAGAGTTTATAAATTATTGGAGTGTATTTGTGTGTTATGTGGATATTCGAATTCATGATCTTTTTGTTTTAAGTACTTGATAATGTAGATACTGAAGTGTTGCTTTTATACTCTAATTCGAAATAAAATTAGAACTCTTCGCACTTCAGTCATATATTGTACGTTGTTTGAAATGTGTATATCCCGTATATTTTGATTTGATTGTTATCTTTAGTATAACCTTGCCCAAAGTCTTAACCATTTTTTAAAATCGTTTCTGCATTATAAGATCTGATTTTGCTTATACTTATCAAAAAAATTAGCCTCAAAATTTCAAAATTTGAACAATAATTAAGGTTAAACTTTTGGGGGTGTTACATTTAATCTCATATTTTTTAGAATAATCTCGTATATTTTAACTTTTGTAGGTTAATCTCATATATTTTCCAACGATATGTAATCAATTTCATAGTATATTTTAACTTTTGTTTGTTAATCTCATATATTTTCCAATTATGTAATCATTTTTGTAGTTACTTTTATAAGTTAATCTCATATTTTTTAGAATAATCTCATATATTTTAACTTTTATAGGTTAATCTCATATATTTTCCAGTTATTTCAGTTATGTAATCAGTTTCTTAGTATATTTTACCTTTTGTTGGTTAATCTCATATATTTTCCAGTTATGTAATTAGTTTTTAGTTACTTTTATATTTAATCTCATATTTTTTAGTACTTATTTGAGATTTTCTATTTCTTATTGGTTATTTCATCAATAAAGCATTTTTTATTTATTTGTATTTTGAGATATTTTTTTAAAAAAATTGTATGTTTTAAAAAAAATTGAGGCTTACGCTTTACGCATCGCCTCTATTTTTGGTGGAGCGCCTCGCTATGCCTCAACGCTTTTCACAACACTGATTATTAGTTTCCACAAGCACATTATGGTCAAATAAACTTTTTCCAAAAAAGTAACATTTCTAGAAATATAAAGTTTGTCATTGTTTATATCATAACATCAAAATTATTTTTGGGTTTCACAATACCCAAAGAAAATACAGTGAATAGCCCGAGGAGATAATTTATCATTTTTGTTAGTGAGAATAAAATATTTACATCCAAAAGTTCTTAATTTAGAGTAATTGTAACACCCCAAAATGCTAAATTTGTAACTTTTTAGGAAAATTTTGAAAGCTTTGTAATCAATCATTTTTCAGAGTTTAAAATGGCAGTTTAGTAGAAAATGGTGTTTAAAATAACAAGCCAACGGACCTTGGGCGCATTACAGTCAAATTTTCCTTTACACAAGATTTGTATCTCCATATAAGCATTGAAACCACATAGATTTAAAATGAGGTTTTTGATAATTAAAGTTTATACAAAAGAGGAATTTCAAAAGAAACCCTTATGCAAAATTACAAAATTTGCTCAGGAGCAAAACACCAGAGAAAGAGTGGGATCTTGATATCATCGCGCCATCGCCTATCGTACCGACCTAATCATCACCTGTACCACATAAAACAGGTCAGACTTATAAAAATCTGGTAGGTGCATAGATATCAAAATTCAAAACAAAACTAACATATGTGTTGTTCCTTTCGTGATGTGCAGTTTAGAATAAGTAAAATGAGCATGATAATCTTATTTCAATATTAATTGTCCTGAGGGTATGAACATAAGAAACGTAGAAACATATGAGACTGCCTAGGGGTTTATTATTTTATGTATTTTGATACCCCGAACAACTAGCTTAGTCCGCTCCTAAAAGAACGGCCTGTGCGAGAAGCATACATAGCAAGGGATGCATCCAAACTTTTGCAGAAGCCCATGGGATCTACCACCTAGGATAATTCTTGGTAGCCCCGTCTCCGAACTCCGATGACCGAGGGCACCGAGTCATTGGAACTTGAGGAACGTAGTTGTTAATAACTTGTCCATCAGAGTTTATGTATCATCCCATCCTCTCTCATGACGGAACCAAAGAGACGAATGGGTATGTCAGGTTCTATTTTAACTGACGACTCATTCTACATGCTCTGGTCTTTCAAACCAAAATGAGCATCATGTCTGTGAAGGCCAATTATCACCATTTATGTAATTTTATTTTAATCATCTTGCATTTTTACGCTAATAGGTTACCACAAACCTCTCATCCAATCATCGTAGTACTAACATATTGTGCATGTCTGATAGTACCGCTACGATAGAGGGATATCGGTTTCTCAGAAAGAAACCCCAACATTTATTTAGAAATTTTAATGTTTTGTACTTGACACCAGAAAATATCTTGGTTATTTCGGATACCAAAGAGAAGGATTGGAGGTACGTACCTCATAGGGCTACGTAGTCGAAACCCTTCTGTTATGCAAGTTTGAAAAAAAATACTCAATTGCGAAAAGCAAACGCCAAATACTTGTTTTGCTTTTTGAGACAACGAATAAGATGAGCTTGAAATTTCGCGTGTGAAACCCTTTTAAAAATAGAGACATGGCGAGGATGCGCAAATCTGTGCCTTTAAATACACGTGTAATCTGAAGTAGGCAGGAGTATATATATATATATATATAGTAAAGTATAAGCCTGTGCGCATTGCAGCGTGGTGACAAAGTAAGTGACATAAAGCAAGGCCCGATGTGGAGCTAAATAAATTGCGTAAGCAACGCACGATGTACGACACCGTACATTGGCTAAATAAATTGTGTAAGTAATGCACAATGTACAAAATCGTACATCGGCTAAATAAATTGCGTAAGCAATGCATGATGCATGAAACTGTACATCGGCGAAATAAATGCATTAGTGCACGATGTACGAAATTATTCATCGGCTAAAAAAATTATGTAAGCAGTGCACGATTTACGAAACCGTACATCGGCTAAATAAATTGTGTAATTAACTGCAGAAATTTGTACCAAGTTAGGAATATCTGATGAAAAGAAAGTTGAGACTCCCGAAGTTATCAATGCAAAACTGAGACTTGAGGATGGTGTTCTTCTTGAGGATCCAACCTCCTTCCGTCAATTAATTGAATCCCTCACCTACCTATCCATCACACGTCCAGATATAGCTCATGTGGTTCATGCAGCAAGCCAGTTTCAGCATGCACCCACTTTGGTTCATATGGCGGCCGTAATGAGAATTGTGCAATACGTCAAAAATACCGTCTCCAAGGGACTCTTCTTATCCTCTTCCTCATCTCTTGAGTTAACTGCTTTTACTGATGCTGACTGGGGAGGAAATCCCAATGATCGTATCTCAATTACGGGTCTTTGCATTTTTTTAGGTGAATCTCTCATTTCGTTGAGATGCAAGAAGCAGCAAAAGGTTTCACTATCATCCACTGAAGCTGAATATCGGGCCATGGCAATGACAATTATGGAAATCGTATGGCCCAGAAGTCTCCTTGGTGACATGGGTGTCCTCATTTCCACTCCCACCAAGCTCTGCTGTGATAACAAAAGTGCTATATACATTGCAAGCAATCATACTTTTCATGAGCGGACCAAGCATATCGAAATGGATTGTCATTATGTTCGAGACGAATATCTCAGAGGAACTATCACATTACCATATGTTACTTCAGAATATCAACTAGCTGATTTCTTCACCAAAGCGCTCCCAACTCCACGATTTATGTTTCTTCTTAACAAACTTTCGGTCTTCTCCCCGTAAAGTTTGAGGGGGTGTGTTAAATTATGTATATATTAATATATATATACATATACTTATATATATATATATATATATATACATTCGTATATTTATAAGTATATATATACATATATGTATATATACATAATTTATTTTCTGTACAACCAAAAACCCGATAGGGGTGTTTTGGTAAATTACCATGTATCTTTTCCCTTTTGCATTTTTTCTTTTTTTCTTTTTCCCTTTTTTTCTTTTCCTTTTTTTATTTCTTATTTTTCTTTTTGAAGGACCATAAGGGGCCCCACCCATCTAGTCGTTGGGGCCCCAACGATCATATTTATGACCGTTGGGGCTCCCAACGACTAAAAGGGAGCCCCCTTTATGGTCTCCTCTTTAGCTCTCCTCCTCTATAAATAGAGGAGGCTCTCACTTGTAATAGCATGGGGTTTTCACCCTCCTCTTTCTTTCTTCAATAATATTCAACTTATGACTTTATGTCATTTTCTACTTTTGTGAGTTTTGTGTGTACACTTTTAGTGTTTGTGTTCTTGGCTCTTGTGGTCACTCTTAAAGAGTGCTTTTGCTTTATTGGTGCTTCCGCCTCTCTTCATTACAAATGGTTGGCCGCACACATAAGAACAAGTGCATTGACATGAATATATCTTTTTATGTTGACTTTGTACCCTTTTTGTTAATAATATTGTAATTAAATCGTGATGTCAATATTGACACCCTTTTCTAGAAATCATTTGCAATTAGTACTGGAGAGGACCTCTTAATATGCTTCTTTCACCCATCTTCACCTTCACCTTGCACCCATCAAGATGTGGTCTTCAACATAGTAATGTAGCACTAATGACTGAGAATGAGTTACTATATGTAAGAATACCCCATGTATTTATTCTGGGATGGATGGTAGTAGAGAATGCGAGGAGACCCACACACCTGCCACAGCCTCCTCCTGCCTATAGATTAGTACCGAGCCTTTCACAACATCAACTGCTGAGTCTCCATTTAAATCTACTATACCCACCCGACTATGTCACAGGGATTCGGCTAGGAGGGTGCCGCACCCGCGTCGACGCGACTGGACGCGGGTGCGGGTGCCGCACCGGGTGCGGTCAACTCGATCCTGGGTGCGTTGACCGCACCCAGGATCATTAATGTCCATTTTTAAAAAAAAAATTGCCCAAATGGGCTTCGAATTTTTTTAAAAAAAACTTTATGCTAGTCTGTCAGCTGCCTAGCATAAAGTAAGTTTTTCAGTTTTCACGCACAGCTGCTGACAGCAGCTGCCTGACAGCTGCAAAGTTTAAAAAAAAAAACCCGCCTATTTCCCAACCCCCTTTTTAAAAAAAAACCCCGCCTATTCCCCAACCCCCTTTATATATATATATATATATATATATATATATATATATATATATATATATATATATATATATATATATATATATATATATATATATATATATATTACTTATTACATTTTTGCCCCTGCCGCACCCCCGCACCCGGGTTTTTTGGAAGTGCCGAATCCCCGCACCCGCACCCGCACCCGCGCCCGCACCCGCACCCATGTGACATAGCCACCCGATCGATTGTATATACCATGTTCTTTAGACATGGCTCTCTGCTACTTCAACTTTTGATGCTTCCATTGATGATATCTATAATCTGGGACTACCAAGACCATAGAATCGTTACAATCAGGAAAATAAAAGGCTCTCCCTCTCTCATCCGTCTTTTGTGCTTTGTCTTTGCATTCCATTGAATATGCAACTCCCAAGATAAAGTTGAATTGAGGAGGCTAGAAAAGGAAAAGTGAATGAAAGTGCACACATTCACACACCATTGGTATGCAGCGCACACATCCATCAAAACAATAAAAATATACCAATATCAATCTTTTAGACAACTCACCTATATCATGAACACTCGAGAAGCTCTCCTACTCTTCACAAAATGTGTTACTCTGATTTTATTGATTTATATTAAGAACCAAATTTCATTTGGTAAGTGATGCAAGGTTATACAATCCACTAAGTGTTTCACCTTGAGCCTACATCCACTTGCCTGCACGTTCTACCATCTAGGTTTCAATAGGATAAATCCATATCTTTCTCCCTATTGTTAACTAATCTGCCTAAGGAATAAATGATCAGCAGCAAGTACAGATCTTTTTTATAAGAGTGGACAATTGATGTATAAACAGTACACTTTTCTAACTAAAGAAAGGAATCTCTAATATATATAAAAGTACCAAAAGAAATGGTTCTGACCCAGACCTGATATATGAGGTGGCAGTTTCTCATTTGCCCCAAACTAAATCCAAGCCTAACCACATTCAGACATGCATGCATAAAAATAGGACTCTCTCTCTCTCTCTCTCTCTCTCTCTCTCTCTCTCTCTCTCTCTCTCTCTCTCTCTCTCTCTCTCTCTCTCTCTCTGAATTGGGAGGCAAATCAAAAGCTTCCTCTTTGATCCTTTTTTTTCCTTCTAGGAATTCAGACCCCTCTTCCATATACATGTAACTGCACATTAACTGCATGGTGAAGGCAAGTTAAATCTTCCTTATTTTTCCTCCTTTCTTTTTTTTATAATAAAACGAGCAGTTGCAAAATCTGAACTGCCCTAATTCGCTCCCCAACTCTTTCTTCCCTACATTCCCCCCTTATCTTTCAAATGTATATAAATATGTTCTTTTTAATAGGATGGCAGTTCTCCTTTGTGATATCCACTTTTGATCTATGCAGAATTCATGGTAGGTCCTTTTGGACTATGAATGTTCTCATGATGTTCTTTATTTGGGTTTAGTGTCATTATATTTTCTACCGAACTACATTATCATTTTTCAGAATATTTTAATATACCAATTTTTTTGCTCATACAGTGACAAACAAGAAACATTCTAATACCAAATTGTCATAGGCAAAGAGCTATCCTCCTATATCCTTGTGAGGTGTGTGGTGAAGACCTCATCACCATGACTGACACATAACTTGCCTTAACAGAGTTTGCGAAAGCAATAAGAAGACAAGCTGTGTAAGCCTAGAGGACAGAAGTGCCATGGTCATGCACATCTTATGCACAAATGCACAACAAAAACCAACTTGATCTACCAAGTGAAAAGAGTTGAAGGAAGAGCAATAAAACGCCCCAAAATCCCGAACTTGTAATCTTTTAGGAAAAATTTAAATGCCTTGCAATCAATCCTTTTTCAGAGTTTAAAATGGCAGTTTAGCGGAAAAATAGTATTTGAAATAACAAGTCAATGAACGTTGGGCGCATTACATGTGAACTTTCTTTTACACAATAGATTTGTATCTCCATATAAGCATTGAAACCACATAGATTCAAAACAAGGTTTTTGATAATTAAAGTTTATACAAAAGAGGAATTTCAAAAGAAACAATTATGCAAAATTACAAAATGTGCTCAAGAGCAAAACAATAAAGAAAGAGTGGAATCTTGATATCATCACGTCATCGCTACATCGCCTACCGTACAGATCTAATCATCACTTGTACCTCATAAAATGGGTCAGACTTATAAAAAATTGGTAGGTGCATAAATATCAAAATTCAGAACAAGACTAACATATGTGTTGTTCGTTTAGTGATATACAATTCAGAATAAGTAAAATGAGCATGATAATCTTGTTTCAATAATTAACAGTCCTGAGGGTACGTAGAGGAAAAACGTAGAAACAACTAACATTGCCCGAGAGTTTGTTATTTTATATATTTTGATACCTCGAACAACTAGCTGAGTCTGTTCCTAAGGAGACAGCCAATGACCGAGAGAGAATTCTTCAGAGGCATACATGGCAAGGGATGCATCCGAACTTCTGAATAAGCCAATGAGATCTACCACCTAGGATAATTTTTTGTGGCCCCGTACCCTAACTCCGATGATCGGAGACACCGAGTCATTACTACTCGAGTAGCGTAATTGTTAACAACTTGTCCATCGGAGTTTTTGTACCATCTCATCCTCTTTCTTGACGGAACCAAAGAGATGAATGGATATGTCAGGTTTTATTTTAACTGACGACCAATTATTCATGCTCTGGTCTTTTAAACCAAATCGAGCATCTCGCCTGTGAAAGCGATCATCACCATTTATGTGATTTTCTTTTAATCATTGTACATTTTCACACGATGAGGTTACCATAAACCTCCAGTCCAATCATCATAGTACTAACATGTTGTGGATGTCTTTTATTACCACTACGATGAGAAAGATATTGCTTTCTCATAAAGAAACCCCAATATTTATTTAGAAATTTCAATGTTTCATGCTTTAGACCAGAGAATATTCGAGTCAATTCGGATACCAAAGATAAGAACCGGACGTACATACCACCTAGGGCTACGTAGTTGAAGCCTTTTCGTAACGCAGGTTTGAGGAAAAACTCAATTGCAAAAACGTAAACGCCAAATACTTGCTTTGCTTTTCGAGACAATGAATAATATGAGCTTCAAATCTCGCATGTGAAATCCTTTTAAAAATAGAGACTTGGAGAGGATGCGCAAATCTACGTCTTTAAATACATGCACGTGTAATCTAAAGTAGGCAAAGTATACAAAACTGCATACCTTATATATATATATATATATATATATATATATATATATATATATATATATATATATATATATATATATATATATATATATATATGTATATATATACATATAGTAAAGCATAAGCCTGTACACATTACAGAGCGGTGACAAAGTAAAATACATAAAGCAAGGCCCAATGTGTGAAACCACATATCGAGCTAAATAAATTGCATAAGCGATGCACGATGTACGAAACTATATATCGGCTAAATAAATTACGTAAGTGATGCACAATGTACAAAACCGTACAGGGGCTAAATAAATTGTGTAAGCGATGCACGATGTACGAAACTGTACATCCGCTAAATAAATTGTGTAAGCGATGCACAATGTACGATACCGGACATGGGCTAAATAAATTGTGTAAGCGATGCATGATGTACGAAACCGTACATCCGCTAAATAAATTGCGTAAGCAATGCAAGATGTATAAAATCGTACATTGGCTAAATAAATTGCGTAAGCAGGAGCTTATGCATATTATAGTGTGGCGACAAAGTACATGACATAATTTAAATGGACAAGAATACGCAAAATTGCATCCTTGAGTTAAAAGCATATATGTGTATATATACGTATAAATTAGAAGTATTCTGTTATTTATTCTCGTATGCAACTTTCTCCTACCTCAGAGATGGTCTAACTCGCTGACGATTTCGAGCGTAAGTTCTTAAAGGCTCGTGCCTTGGTAAACGTGTCTTATATGTTGCAACGAAGTGGTACGCTGTAAATTATTTTTATTGTATTGTATTAAGTTCTTGGATTTTGGCGAAAACGGGGACGGTTGCATCGCAGCGGTCAAACTTGAACCCAGTTCGAACGGACCAAATCGAGTCGGGCTTGGAGGAGCCGAGTCAAACTCGACGCACCCGAGCCAACTCGGGTGAGCGGGACCGAATCAGGCTAATTCGATATGGCCTGACTCGAGATGGCAGCAACAATAATTGTTGTTGCTCGGGTACGGCAATGGGATGGGCGGGGGTGGGCTCGGTGGTCAGGACGAGCCCAGCTAGGTCCCAACCTTGTGACAGGACTGATCCTTGCTCGGTCCTTCAACAAGGGGGGCGGACAGAAGGGGCAACAAGGGAGTGGCCTCAGCCACCCGCTATCAGTTGTCCCTACCATAGTAGCAGCAGCCTATGGTTGCTGCTGGAATTGAAAAGGAGGATGAAAAGAAGAGGGGTGGGTGCTGAGCACCCACCCTCCTGGCGAGCCAGAGCCACCATCGCAGGTGGCTCTGGTCTGCCGGCAGCAACCAGCATAGAAAAAGAGGGAGGGCGGAACTCGAGTGGTATTGCCGCTTACGCAGGGTAGCAAAAGAGGGAGGAGAGGGTTTGGGTGGTTCCCGTGAACCACGAGAGGCAAGAGAGAGTTCAGGTGGTGTCTGGAGGTGACCCGGATAGGTGGTACCAGCCGTCAAAACAAAACCTAGAGGGGGGGGGGGGAGGGCGAAAGTGGTTCCACCAATGGATTCTTTCAACCTCTAACCGAAGATAGTTGCTAGGTAGCCTTAACAGAGATCCCTAACCAAGATTGTTTTTGTTGATGCATAGCATGCCCTTGTCATGCCTTATGTGACTCCATCAACATTTGCATTCACATGGCTGGCAATCTATGTCACAGGGACTCGGCAAACCGGGTCATTTGTGTCCACTTTTTAGACTTAGAAAAAAAAATCCCTATGAAATATGCTACGGAGGAGAGTTTTGCCCTAATCCTCTACTCCTGACCTCACCTCCTGAAACCTTCGTCGATCGACCTCTGCCGGACCTTGACGCCGCCGCCGGACCCCGACGCCGCTGTCGGACCCTGACGTTGTCGCCGACAGCTCCGCCGGACCTCTCCTCCTCAGGTACGCTCTCTCCTCTCCTCTCTGACTCCCTCTACTCCTCCTCTCCTCTTCGACCCCTCCCCTGCACAAAGAGGGCGTAGGGAGGGGGCTCAGCCCCTCTCCTGCCAACAGAGAGCGCAAGGAGGGGGCTCGGCCCCTCCCTTGCACAAAGAGGGCACAGGGAGGGGGCTCAGCCCCTCCCTTGCACAAAGAGGGCACAGGGAGGGGGCTCAGCCCCTCCCCTGCCAACAGAGGGTGCAGGGAGGGGGCTCGGACCCTCCCCTGCATACAAGAAGCGTAGGGAGGGGCTCGGCCCCTCTCCTGCCAACAGAGAGTGTAGGGCTTGCGCTCGACGATAGGAAATTGGTGTTGTCAGAGGATTCTCCGCCGATGGCGTTTGGTTTCTTAGATGATGAGATCAGCGTGGAGTTGCATCGGCAGGAGGCAGAAGTCGAGCGGTTGCTGAAAATATAGGTATATGCTTTGTTTGCATTCTTATCCGTCGTTTTTGCATTTGTTATGATGGCATTTAGGATTGGATTGCTTCAGACTCATGTTGGGCTGGTGAAATTTTTAGACAATGAGAATGGAACTCGATCAGGAAGGGTTCGTTTTTGCATCTTTTTGGTTTCTTGGTCGGTCAATTGTGTGTGTTCGGTTTTCATAATTTCTTTGGGTTCAAATTCAAAGGAAAACGCTTCCAATTTGGGAGAAAATCTTTGGTTATTTCCTTTAAAACATTAGATTATATGCTGAAAAGAATTCTTTATTCTTCTTTTACTATTGTTGCGGCACTGCTGAGCATGAATATTCGTGAGAAAATTATGCAAACAATGAGGTAGTGAGCATTTTTTGCTTCTTCACTTTCGACATGGCTGAAGGTTTAGTCTGATTGGTTTCAAGGCATTTGATAATAATGCCTCTTTGGTGTAATTTTTTGTTGGGTTGTGTGTTGTTTAGTGTTGGTGCCCGTGGTGCCATTTTCATTGCTGATGCTGTCACCCAGCAATTAAGGAGTCCAAGCAAAGCAAGCAAGCAATGGTTGCTTGTTGGTTCTGTATTTGTGTTAGTTTAAGAGTGATTCAGGTTGAGTTTCTTGACTATTTAAATTTCCTGTCAATAACAAATCTCAAACTCGCTTCAGTGATTGTTTCTACTGCTGGGCAACAATGATCAACGTGAACAGAATGTTGGAAGCAAGTGTGCATTTTCACTCTTTTCTACCACTTTCTGATAAGTTTAGTGTTTAGTCCAATGGTTTTGGGGTGATGGGTGAGGAAAAAAATGCATGCTTGGTCGGGCCTTTCATTGCTTAATGAAAAATAATAAAGAAAACAAAAACTGAATTTAATGTTGATAAGGAATTTTGATGAATCGCTATTTCTTTTCATTGTCTGACAATACTAACTGATGCTTAGGGTGAATTTTGCATGCATGATGAATGATATTATGACAATGTTAACTGTTAAATTATGACAATGTTAAAGGTTAAAACTTCAAAATTATATATATATAATATATAATATATATAGAATTTTTTACATTTTTGCCCCGTGGCACCCCCGCACCCAAGGTTTTTTAAAGTGCCGCATCCCCGCACCCGCACCCATGTGACATAGCTGGCAATATAAAAGTTGAAATGAGGTACCTTTGTTCGAGGCCCATGTGGGGGTTTTCCATACCTCTGATCACCCCATGCACGCAAATGTACAACTCAAGAAATATAAGGGTTGCCAAGTGCAAGATCGATGCCTATGAGGCATTGACAAGCCAAGCGAAAAGGTCCACTATATAGGTATTATAGGTGTTGCCCCCCTCCTCCTAATGGGCAGGAGGAACTTGAATAATGCTTGGGGAACCATAAATTTTTACTTAACCAAATTGTCTGAAAGATGTGCCCAACAAAGTTTCATAAATGCCTAAACCAACTAAAAAAAGATGTTATCCATACATCAATAAGAAAATTTTCAATTTGAAGCACAATTCTCAAAGTGCAAAGAAATTGAAACCCAAAGATTTGGTGCACTAGACGCCCGCCGTGCACACACTCATGTGTGCCCGATATGCCATGCGCACTAGCCCATCAAGCCTGCCATTACTTGCACAAGGGGGTTGTCAGGGCCAAACAAGTCTTGTTGCACAACCTCGTGCAACCCAAGATGCAGATGTACCTTGTCGCGCGTATTGTGGGGGAAGATGTGCACAACAAGCTCACCACACACATCACGTGCATGCCTCTGCTCGCCTACATGTGCAGTGGGAGTCACGCAGCAAGCACACACAACAAGCCCGCAAGGCACTCGCCAGTGCACCAAATCTTTGAGGATTTTGGGCTCCAATCAAAATTTTAGCAATTCACTCATATATGGAGAACATCATGCTACAGCTTATTCGGGTGTTTACGCAATGACGTCGCACTTGGCAACCCCTATATCTTTCAAGTTGCACTATCTGCATAGATGGGTGCTCAAGAATATGGCAAACACCCACAGGCCTAGAACATATGCATCGAAACTTTAGTTCAGCTTCAGTCCTACCAGCCATGTGGCCCAAAGCATAGAGTCACATAGGGCATGCCATGCATTGATGATTAATCTTGGTAAGGGATCTTACGACTTTCTAGCGACTGGCTTTAGCTAGGGGTCGCAAGACCCTACTGTTTGGTGGTGGGAGACCGTGCTGGAAATCCCATGCAGGGCCCACTATGTTCATCGTGTGTCATTTGTTTTAATGCTTGTTTTTCATCTGGTTCAACACTCCAATGGAACTCATTCTCATTCATCATCACGCTATTCTATTTCAAACACGTTTGCTCAAAATTGACCATTGAATGCATGTGCCCTTGTCAGGGGAAGGCTTCTACACCAAGGATTGGCATTGCTCCTTTTCTTACACCGCTTGACTTGGCATCGTTCAAGACTTCTATTGTGCTTGTGTAAGGAATCTGCATGCCTCAAAGCTTCCCCACTCTAGGCTTACACAGCTTGGCACTCCACTCCCACAATCTCATCTAAGAGAAAGTTTCATGCCAGTCATGGTGCTGAGGGCTTCGCCAAGCACCTCCTCACAAGGATAGAGGAGGATATCTCTTTTGCCCCGTGACAAGATTAACATTGAAGAGGAGCAAACAGAGTCATATTTGAAGAACAAATATTTATAATTCAGTTTATAACTTTATATTTTCAGTATATAATATATATTTTAGATGTAGCATATATATTTAAATTATATTCAGTTTATTTTGTATTTATGTGATATTTAATATATATACATATATATAGTCATGTCCCCATACCAACATTTTTTGGAATCGATGTGCCGTACCCTCCGTACTTATACCCGTACCCAGGTGACATAGATCATACATCTTTGAAAATTAGTATTACATTAATACATACCCTGAAAGTCTCTCTCTCTCTCGGGCAGGCTATGTTGACAAAGTCATCGACTAGGTACCTAGTTGAGGCCCTATTGCCTACGCTAGGCACCTAGACAGTAGGGCCATATTCTTCTTCATTTTTTTTCTGTTCTGTTTTTATCTTATTTTTTGTTTTTTTACAGGTATATATATACATCCGGGCGGTGATGTAAAGAGGGCGGGATCAGGCCCCAAACCCCGTCTCATGATGATGTTCTTCACAAGTGCAGGAAAATGATGCCTGGCTACTGACCGCCTGGGATGGAAGTTGTGTGTGTGTGTGTGTGTGTGTGTGTGTGTGTGTGTGTGTGTGTGTGTGTGTGTGTGTGTGTGTGTGTGTGTGTGTGTGTGTGCGCGCTATGCATATATGTGCTTTATGGTTTTAAGAATTTATTTGTCTTTGCATTTTTATTTTATTTTTTTCTTTTTGGACCCAACTAGGCCAACCAGCCAACTTAGGCACTGACTAAGCCTTTTAGGGCCTGGCACCTAGGTGCAGACTAGCACTTTTGACCACATAGGGTGCATCACACCAGCACATTACTAGTAAAGCACCAAATCACCAAGTATCAATAATCAGTTACCTTTGACATTATTATTATATTCAATTAGCACATTATCAAAAATCATAATGTATTGTAACTCTCAAACGCATAATAGTCAGCCGCTCAATACAATTAATAGAACAAAATCCCCAAAATTAGGTAAAAGAAATTGAAGTGAACTCAAGTACTTTCTCTTTCACTACTCCCATCTTCCATTAAGTCATGGAATTCTATTAATCTATGATGTAAGGTCTTTTTTTTCAATTATAGTAGTTTCCGGTAGTACTTACATATAATAGCTGGCATTTTCAACAAGCAGAATGCATAGACAAGAAATCAAGATTCAGATAGCTTAACTAATAGAAATAAAGTACACAAATGTTACCACGTCAAAGACAACAAATGAAAACCAGAATGAAAAAACAAAGATAATAAAGAGACTGTGTGCCAAATTTGACATGAAGTAGAAACAGTGCACCAGCTAAACTTAAAGAGTTGTACCGATGAACGGTAGACAGCAGCCTGAAGTCGATTTTGCCATGTTTTCCTTAACTCCTCATTATCACACTGAATGATTAGGGCATTGACTAGATCAACCACCTGATAACTAAATACAGTTAAGTTATCAAGGCACCAGTTACAACTGACTAATAGCAAAAGCCAAAGACAGGAATTTGAAAATACAACAAACCTTCATATTGGGTAACCCTGCATCACATATTGCAAGAACATGGTTCTCATTTCCTGTGTACTCTGGAGGAACGTTCCATATTTGTTTCCAGTACAAGCTGCCAAATAAACCAGGGCCTTGGCTAATAAAAGCCATACATAGCAAGTAGGGATATCACAGAAAAAGGATGGATAGATTCAAATGCACAAAAACTCTACTGCAAGACCAACCATTATTCATGAAACTTCTTCAATATGTGAGACATGGATATAGGAAAGGCTGAACAGGTAAAGGACAGACTCAACACCACATACCTGGTGAAGACGCACATGGAAACGAAAAACACAAACTAAGATCTATCTCACTAAATGAATAATATAAAACACATTACAACTCAGGTTTTGGTGGCATTAACTCCAAAAGCAAATTGAGAGTAAGCATCATGTCGGAATTGATCAATAAAGATATATATATATATATATATATATATATATATATATATATATATATATATACATACGAAGATGGTATATTTGTTTGTTCAAGCTAGGACATTTTATATAGGAAACACAGTTATATATGGGCTAGTGTGAGTCTATCCTTTACCTGTTTTAATTAAAAATGGGCAAAATTAAAAGAAACTGCAGCCTACAGGAAAAAACAAATGCATGAGTTGCAATTTGCAACATACACCTTTGAGAGAATAGTACAGACATACGGAGAGAAGATAAACCTAAATTCGACCTGGATGACTCTTATAACCTAAGATCAATATATGCTGGCCAAGAACATAAGCATATTTCACATGAACCAGTAACTCAATAGTTTACACCGTGCTGGAACCGTCACGAAGTGGCAGGGAACCTGAGACAACGGGAAGACAAACAAAAAACACTAAAGCGCAAATATAATTTATTTAACCAAAAAAGGAAATAACGTATTTATATATTCACAAGAACATTGGTGTTCAAAAAAAGAATTTATTTCTATTAATAACAAAATAACAAAAAAAAACTTGAACACACACTATTGTAAAGAAATGAGAACCTCCAACAATATTCTCCAAGTCACCAAAGTGGATACATAAAAGAGCTACAATAAGATCCACGAAAACACCAAGATGAACACACAAAGAACCATAAAAAGGCTCACACAAAACCCACTCAATGGACACACAAGGAACACTTACAAATAAAAAATATTGTTTTTATTCAAGTGGAATCCATGCAAGAAGCATTACATGAAGAGGGGATGAATCCCCTATTTATACACAAAGTGTGAGCTCCACACTCTATTGACTAGTTCAATAAGAACTAAAAAAGTTAAAATAACCTAGTTACCTACATATGCATTTACACAATGGATATACATTTTTAACAACTATATGTACATCCATCCTCTCTCACCTATACAACAAAAGGATGAATAATATATAGAGGAAGACACCAACAGAGCTAGTCCTAATGGCTAGTTTGACTAGTCAAACTAGTTGTGAGCAAATTCCATCAGCTAGTTTGACTATTCAAACTAGCCATTAAAGCAAATCCTAAGGGCCCAACGGCTAGTTGGTCATTCAAAAAATGACAAAAATATAAAAAAGAAAAACAAAATACAAAAATAAAAATTTTAGTCATTTTAATAATGACCAAAAAACCTAATCTAACTTAAAGTATATTAATAGTATACTTACTAATCTAATAGGCATACCTAGAGTATACCTATCCTAAATACATAAAAAGTATACCTAAAATATGCCTTGAATACAACTCAAATTAAATGTACAATAATACATATCAAAAGAAAGAAGGAAAGAAAATACTTAAAGTACAATTAGGTGTATTTCGGTATATATAAGACAAATACAACATAGGAAAATGCTACATATATCTTAACAGGAACATGTGCGAACTCTGCAAAGAATAAAAACCATGTAGACAACATCCCATAAGCTACAATATCTGAGAAACAGATTTAAGGCACACTGTGCACCCGTATGTTGCTGGAAGTATAACAAGAAAACCTGAACAGAGAACACAAATAGCTGATCTAAAGATGGGAATCATGTTGGATTTGATAGACTTTCCTGAATAAAATACAATACATGTGCAAGTGCAGTCCAAATAATTATCTCTCCCCTTTAAATCAGTGAAAGAGCCTTGAATAACAACACACAATTTAGTACCACTTGTCATCCAACACCAAAAATCATAATTATGACAGGGAACCACCTCCGTCGTGCTCTTTTGTAAGATTAGACAAGTTTTCTTGTAGGAGATGGCTAGAGGCGCAAAACCACATTTCTTGGTGAGACCCTTCTGAATATGAAACACACACTACATAACCAGGGCTGGAACCTCATTTTTTCAAATGTTACTACCACAGTCACAACACCAAAAAATGGCAGTAACAGTTGGAGAAGGGCAATCACTCATTCTTGACCAAAGAGTCAGGCAAGAAAAAGGGTTGACCACCCTGTTCCTGGTTCTGGTGCAGCAGAATACTCCGGAACCACAAGAATCTTTAGAACAGGATTCCAACCCTTAACAACTACATAAAAAATTACAGACCCAAGTTTTGAAGGGCAAGTTGCTAAGATATCAGTTTCAGATTAACACATAGTGGCCATCAAGGAATAATAAATTATTCCTCCAGTTATTAACTTCACAAAAATCTGTAACAGCGTCAATGACACCTTTGTATAACTCATGATATTCTGAAGTTTTACCTGCAAAGGATGTAAACCCCACGAATTTGAAAAAAAAAATCCGGACCCAGGTCAGATCTGGATCTGACCCGGATCCATACCCGGTAACCCACCCCCGTACTCTATTTAAGAGCACGCGGGGGAGGGTTTCCCTTTACGCAGAAATGGAAACCCCTCCCGCCACACCGTCTCTCTCTCCGATACTCACCCTTTTCCCCCCTCTCGCTGGACCTCCCCGCCGGAGCCAACCACCTTCGGGATCCACGACAGCCGTCAGAGCTCGACGTCTGGGGCATTCACTCGCCCTCTCCACCTCTTTCCTGCGTACGCCGGAGCCCGACGCAGGCAATATCCCCATCGCCTCCCTGCTCTCCCTCCTTGAGACCTTCCATCGCTCCCCCTGCGTGCGCCAGCAAACCACCGACGACTCCTCTCCGACCCCGAGCTCCCTTGCTCCGGCCTCCTCTCAGGTAGCCCCTGTCTCTCTCTCTCAATTGCCAGAACCCTTGTCGGAGTCCCGACGAGCCTCCCTGTTTTCCCCTGCCCACTTTTCTCCCATTCTTTTGCCTCCGGTCGGCAGGGGCCGAAGCTCTGCCTCCCCCTCTTCCCTGTGCCCTCTTTCACTTAGCACCGTCGGAGGGTGCCAACCCTCCAACCTCTTCATTTGTCATCGACCGAAGGGCATGGGCCCTCTGGCTTCCCTTCCCCCCTTGTCGATGAGTGATTGGGTTAGGTTTGGGCTCAACTGAGCCCACCCCACCCATCTCATTGTTGGTAGGGCCGGGCTCAAACGAGCCCACCCCACCTGCCCCCTTGTTGCTCAGGCTGGGGTTGGGCTAGACTGAGCCCACCCCACCTATCCCTGGTTGCTTTGGTGGGGTCGAGCTCAACCGAGCCCACCCCACCTATCCCTGGTTGCTCTGGTGGGGCCGAGCTCAACCGAGCCCACTCCACCCCTCTCACTCAGTTAGGTGGGGCCAGGCTCGACTGAGCCCACCCCACCTCTCCGTCGTTGAGCAGGGGCTGGTTTTGGCTTGGCAGCCGAGACCACCCCTGCCCCTTTGAGGCATGGGTTGCAAATTGGGGGTCGGCTCGGCCCAGTGATCGAGCCCACTCCCCCACCCCCCCACCCCCCCACCCCCCCACCCCCTCTCAATTCTTTTTAACAAGGACCGGGCTCAACATGGAAACCGAGCCCCGACCCCCTGTAGTTCCCTGGATGGGGCCTACCTAGGTCACTCAATCGAGTGAGCTCGGACTCAGCCAGTTCTAGTTCAGTTTACCTTGGATCAGCTTTACGGGCCGACTCGAGGTCGGATAGGATTCAACTCCCCTGCCCCTTCTCTTCTTTCTTTGTTGGTCGGCAGGCAGGAAGGTAGCCCTGCCCTATTTGGGTTCTCAACCCTCTTCTTTTTAAGTTTCAAGCATATGTGTATGATTCTCACGCTTTTCTTTCGCAGCTCGCACGACGGATCCCGCTCGCGCCCCACGGCCCGAGTCCTTCGTTACTTACTTGTCAAGGCAAGCGCAACCACGAAACCCTCAAGGTAGTGGAAAGTTGCGCAATGGACTTTGGACGAACTGAACTAAGTTAAATTATTTAAAAAGTGAATTAAAACAAATAAATATAGATAGATATATATATTTATACGCTTTTTAACTCAAGGACGCAGTTTTGTAATCCTTGTCCTTTCCATTATGTCATTTACTTCGCTGCCGCGCTTTAGTGCACAGGCTACTGCTTTAATGTTATTTACTTTCGTCATCGCGCTTTAGTGCACTAGCCTATTTGCTTTACGCATTAATTTAGCTTGATACAAGGTTTTGCGGATCAAGCATCACTGACTGTCATCTGCTTTGGCCGTCACGCTTTAGTGCACAGGCTTTCTTGCTTTACGCATTTATTTAGCTTGATACGCAGTTTTGCAGATCAAGCATTGCTTTCTGTCATTACTTTCGCTGTCGCGTTTTAGTGCACAGGCTATTTGCTTTTCCGTATTTACTTGCTTACGCATTTGTTTAGCAGATGTACGGTTTCGTACCTCGTGCATTGCTTTACACAGTCATTTAAGCTGAGGTATGGTTTTGTACCTTGAGCCTTGCTTACGTTTTCAATTCCTGATACATCTATTTGACCAAGGTTACGCACTCTTGCGCTCAATGCGCATCTTCGCACTTTAAGGATTTCTTGCATGCATCTTATCGTCGCATTGCTTTGTGCACGAGCTCGCATTTCTTTGCTAACTTACACTTGCGTAAGTACAGTTTGGAGTGTATCCTTTATCGCTCGTTTGTTTTGAAATGACACGAGTCACACTTATGCATTTTTGTTTTCAAAAAGGAATTCCTAAAGTGAATCCATGTTTCCAAATGTGTGGTCTTGTTAAGCAGGTTTTGACAGTCGTTATTGCACGATTGCAACCCAGTCTCTCGAATCAAAATATTTAAGAGATATGCTTTACCACTTCTGTTGTATATCCAATACAACTCGGATGACCCCGATGAGGGACACGAACTTGTGTTTTGGGGTGGTTCTTTTGAAAAACCCTTATCCTCGTTTATTGAGACAAGTATCGCAAGGTATGCACAACATACGGATATTATGATAAACGAATGAGAGATCTGTGGCGAACTCGCCTTGTTCGAGTTGCACAGTGCTCTACTCACGGTTTGAAAGATAAATCATGTTCAAAATAAGATGAGTGGTTTAGCATATTTTAATTGTGCTCTTTTTCAAAAGATGTGGGTTTGCAAGTGAGCACTAAAATTCTTAAGAAAAGGATTCTTTTTTTGTGAATCCATCTTTCCAAATAAACAGTTTTGCCAAGTAAAGTTTGAGTATTTTGATTGTGAAATAACAGTTTGGTCTCCCAAATCGACGTATTTGGGAATAGTGTTTTTGCTACTTCTGTTTGTGTTTCCGATATAACTCGGATAACCCTGTTTAGGGGCATGGGTATGAGTTTGGGCGAGGTTTCTGTTGAGAAACCTGTACCATTGCTAATATCACAAGACATGCAGAGCATACTATTGTTGCGATATATTGGATGAAAGATCCATGGCGATCTTGTATCCTTTAAATGATTAAAAGATAGGACCTTGTCAATCTAGATACTTGTTGCACCATTTATTTTTTGCAAAAATTTGTTGTTAGGTTTCTTTTGGAGAAACTCATACCCCTCTCTTTGTAGTCGTACTTTTAAACATGTACAACATGTTAGTACTACAATGATTGGATGAGAAGTTGTGGTAACCTCGAAGCATGCAAATGACACATTGTTGGAATCACATAAAGATGATGTTTGCCTCCACAGGCAAGATGCTTGTGTTAGTTTAAAGAACCATAGCATGTCAAATGTAAACTAAAATGATTACTTCGTTTCTTTTACAACACATTTAAGCTTGGGTTTTTTTCCGAGAAACTTGTACCCCTTTCATCGTAGACGTACTTTTTGACATGTACGACAGGTTAGTACGACGATGATTGAATGAGATGGTCATGCAACTTTAAATCGTGTTACTGGCACAATGTCGTAATCACATAAATAGTGATCATTCGCCTTTATAGGCAAGATGCTTGTGTTAGTTTAAAGGCCCAGAGCATGTCAAATGTAAGCTAAAATGATTGCATCGTTTATTTTTGCAACACATTAATGTTGGGATTTCTTTTGAGAAATCCATACCCCTCTCATTATAGTTGTACTTTTGAACAGGTACGTTGTGTATGGCAATGAGTAAGATGAGAGGTCTATGTTTGCCTCGAACGTGCAATGGCACTTGATTGAAATCACATAATGATAATGTTTTCACCATCATAATAAGTTGACCCCTCTCATCGTGGTTATATTTTTGGAGAGGTATGTTGTATACTGCGATGAGTAGGATGAGAGGTTTATGTTTACCACGAACGTGCAATGGCACATGTTTGAAATCACATGATGATGATGTTTTTACCCTCACAATAAGTTGACCCTCTCATCGTGGTTGTACTTTTGAACAGGTACGTTGCGTATTGCGGTGAATAGGATGAGAGGTGTGTGGTTACCTCGAACGTGTAATGGTGCGTTGAAGTTACCTAATAGTGATGTTTTCGCCTTCACAAGAAAGATGCTCGAGTGGGTCGAAAGACTAGAGCATATAGAATGGGTCTTCAGTTAAGTAACACATGACGTACCCATTCGACCCACTGTTTTCATCAAGAGAGAGGATGGATTTGTACAAAACTCCGATGAACAGGTTATTAACAACTACCACTCAGGCAAATGACTCGGCGCTCCTAGACATCGGAGTTAAGGGGCAGGACTACCAGAAATTATCCTAGATGGTAGATTTCATAGACTTCTGCAAAAGTAGGATGCATTTGTTATCTACGTACGCCTTTGGGAAATCCTCTCTCGGTCACCGACTGTCCCCTTAGGAGCGGACTCAGCTAGCTATTCGGGGTATAGACCCCCGAACTAGTCTCAGTTGTTTCTACGATTCGTGTCTTGCACGTACCCGCAGGCCAGCTAATATCGAAACAAAAGTTATATGGTTCACATTACTTGTTGGTTGTGCACTGTACGTTGAATTTACTGTTAAATGCTAGTTGTAGCATTTCACTTGCGTTGATTAACTGTTAATGCTAATTGTAGCATTTCGCGTGCGCTAATTAACTGTTAATGCTAATTGTAGGATTTCACGTGCGTTGATTATCTGTTAAATACTAGTTGTAGCATTCTGTGTGCGCTGATTATCTGTTAAATGCTAGTTGTAGCATTTCGCTTGCGCTGATTAACTGTTAAATGCCAGTTGTAGCATTTCTCTTGCGTTGATCAACTTTTAATGCTAGTTGTAGCTTTTCTCCTGCACTGATTAACTGTTAAATGTTAGTTTTAGCATTTCTCTTGCGTTCATTAACGGTTGATGCTAGTAGTAGTTTTTCACTTGTTTAAACTACTAAGCATGATAGAATTAAATGTAAGTACTTAATTCTGTTCTATATTGTTTCACTTGTACACCTACTAGTTTTTCGTGAAACTGACTCATCTTATGGGCACAGGTCATGATTAGGTCTGTACGGACTGCGATGGCGTGATGAAATCAAGATGAGACTCTTTCCCTGACGTTTCGCTCCTGAGAACATTTCTGTAATATAAAGGCTTTCTTGAAAATCTCTCTTTTGTACAAGTTTTAAACTATTAAAAATTGCATTCATTTTCTTAAATATATGGAGTTTCAAATATGTTTGTAAAGGGAAGTTTGTGTTGTAATGCGCCCAAGGTCCATTGACTTGCTATTTTAAACATCGTTTTCCGCTGAATTACTATTTGACAAACTCTGATAAATGAAGGATTTCAAGAGATTTCTAAATTCTTCTAAAAGTTTCAAGTCCTGGATTTTAGGGCGTTACAAAGAAACTCTCATACATCCGGTTGTTGAACCATGCTAATTTTTACAGTTTCAATAGGTTACTAGGTTCATCTCAGCTTTTGAAATTTCAGTATCAGCACTATTGCTCCTTTTTCATGTTTACTTGATGAAGAGGACAAGTATAGAGAAAGATATAAAACAACTCAAGGAGATGAGAAAAGGAAAAAGATGGGGAGATCACAAAGTAGTAGTAATGTCATGCACTAAGAGCAGCATATCCATCACATAGCACAATAAATCTTCAGAAAAGTCGCAAAACTATTTGCTGAAAACAACAACCACTGGTAATAACACTAAGAAATGATGGATATCAAAAAAAATAAGAATTACAATAAACACAGACTATCTTTATACCTGACGCATTGCTTATAGGACTTAGAGGCAGGATTTTCCAGTATATAGAGAAAAGGTCCAACAAGACAGAAATATCGTCGTTGCCAAACAGGTTCTCTGTTTCCTACACCCTGACAGATGAAATAAAGGTTTGTGTTACAGGTCCTAACAATGTTTGATGGACCACAAAGACATTGACGAAACCTCAAGGAACACCTACCTTCCATGTCAAAAGAGAGAGCCATCCCTCAAAAGCAGCTTGGCTCCAAGGATTCAACTCCAAGCTACCACCAGATGTATCATACTCAAATATCTTGACAACTTGCATCAGTCGATGGTAACGGGCTGGTGAAAAATGAATAACCAATGATGGCACCCTAGCCGAAATCCTTGTTGAAGGATAAGAAGGATGTTCCATCCAAATCTACGATGATAAGTCTATAATTTCAGTATAGAGAAGTACATTCAAACTGTTAAATGATCCAACAACTTAATGGCTCAAACCACAATTTGTTTAGCATATACCTGCTGAAGTTTTACTGCCACACCACACTTGTCCAGTATAGGCAAAAATCTATTTGCATTTTCCTGTGAAGAGCTTGCAGAAAGTACCAGAGATCTTTGACTCCAACAGTAGTCACCATCAACCAAGACAGCAGATATATCTTTCAATTCTAGCTCAAACTTCAAAAAGATGTCATCTTCCTCCAGAGAACTTGAATCATAATCATCCTGTGTGCAAAAGAATGTTACAGAGATTATTTAATTCATCAATAAAATATTAGACACTAAATTATTTTCACACAGTACCTGTGAACGAAGTGTAAAATGTCCAAGATCAAGTAGAAGCTTTGTTGCTTCAAGGTTTTCTGGGCAAAATGCAGTGGGTACAGTGAACTTAGGAGCCGCAATGTCCAAATCCAGAAAAAACCTAGGAGCAAAGGAATGTCAAGAAAAATTGGCAAGCTTCACAAGTTCATGGAGATCTTCCTAGAACGACAAATCACTGTAAAAACATAATGAAAACCTTAAACAAAAAAAACCTATAAATGAAAGGAAAAAAGGAAATAAAATGTGCCAAGCAAAGAGGAAATAAATATTATAAGAATCATGTAATCATAATCATGAAAACTTGACAAGATTCACAAGTTCATGAAGATACTCATAAAACAGAAGATTACTATAAAGACACAGCAAGAAACCTTCAAATCCATATGCTCAAACCATCTTTCCTCTATTATACTTGCATGAGGATAAAAATGTTAGGTTTGTTAAAGTATATATATACTTATGGTTTTGCATATGTACATATATATACATTAATATGTTATAATAACGTATATATATATCAGATATACATATATATTTATATATATGTATATCAGGGTATTTTGGGCTTTTTGGTCATTGTAATAAATACAGTCTAATAAGGACTGTATAGTGTTTTTATATTTATTTATTTTCTGTTTTTTATATTTTAAGTCAAATATGACTGTCGGGAGGCAGTCCAAATAATCGTTGGACTGCTCCCAATGGTCATAAATATGACCGTTGGAGGTTGGACTGCCTCCCTCTCTTCCATGTATGGCTCTATAAACAGAGTCTCTCTACTCCATGTATTTTTATGTTTTTTACAAGCATATTTGAAGTGCCCTGAACAACTTAACAGTGATTTAAACTGTGATTAATAGAATGATATATATTTGTGATGATGATGCTTGTTTATTTCTATTTATTGAAATTATGTGATACTGCATGAATAATTGTTAAATAGCATGTTTACATGATTCATTGTTTATGATAATACATGTAATACAGTATTTATAAAATACATGCTGGGTGATAAAAATTTCACAGGGTTGTATGGGCATATGAGTTGTAACACCTGCGAATTTCATCTTTTATAACTTTTAAATTTGAGTGAAATTCACGTTAAATTTGGGTTAAAATCAAGTTAAATTCAGGCAAAATTCAAGAGTTTATGTTGAACTAAGACTCTAGTTAGGTTCGTTATGAGCCGTAGAGCTCATAGGAGATCGGATTTGGTGATTTTGGATATGGGTTGGTTGAGAAAATACGATGTCGTTTTGACCCTAGAAGACTTTTAGAAGTGACCTGGTGACCTAATGTGGCAATTTGGGGCAGATTCATAGTGATTTTGATGTTCCTCTTCGTAGCAATAACCCTGTTATTGCGGTTTTGTCTTCTTTTGAACTAACTGATGGTTTTGTATCACTTAAAAGGGGTGTAACCATGTCGTTTTCACCCTAGGAAGCTGATAGAAGTGATATGGTGGCTTGATGTGGTGATTTGGAAGAAGTGTGTCATCTTTTGGTGTGTCTATTGGCTGTTGTGACTGGACTTTTTATAACAACACACGTGTATTTGTGGTGGCTGCACATATCGTGCAGTTTGGTTGGGTTTTGGTCTTTGTTGAAGTGTTTTCAATGCTTCTAGTAGTGAAATTAGCAATAGAGACATTGTTATAGCCTTGTTTGGCTGCAGTAGTTGGACATGTTTTGCAGTAGAGTTAAATTCATAAACCACATCGTGTAGATTTGGTCAGGCGTTGGTGCTACCAGAGTGGTTTTGTTTTGTTTTTGGTACTCATTCTTCCTTGATAGGGGCAATTTGTGAGGTTCTTGGTAGATATAACTGTTTTCACATTAGAATTTATATTGGTGTACTGTTGTATTCTCTATCTTGGACCTTTGTTTGTTGTATTTCTTCAGTGTAGCTACATAGTATTGTGTAATTGGGGGTTACCGAAAATATATTGAAATTTGAAAGGGCCGATGGAGCATGGGTTTATATCAAACAAACCTACACCCAACATGATGGTGCCCATAAATGGGACTTGCAAGATAAGATTCACAATTGCAAGCAAGGAGAAAGAAGTGTTAGAGAGTACTATGGTACTCTTAAAAGACTTAAGGACCAAATGGATAAAATGGAGCCTATTTGAGAAACCCTTGATGATGCTCGTCATAGGAAAAAACAAATCCTTGGTGAGCAATTTTTTCAATTTATGAAAGGGCTTACGCCAGAATTTGAACATGTTTGTGTTTTTATCATCCACCGAAACAAAAATCAAGAGGAATTTTCTCCTTTACATGAGATTTAGCCCAAGTTTGCATGGAAGAAACAAGGCTAAAATCTATAACCGAATCTAGAGAGTCTAAGAATAATGTATTGGCGGTTTCTAGACCCGATGCCAATACTTATTCCTATAGGCCTCCTCACTTCTATAAGAATAATAATAATTCTTAAAAATCAAGGAGCAATGATAGGAGGTATGATGGGAGAAATGATATAGAAGAAAAAATTACTTGTCATAATTGTGGAGAACCGGTACACATCAAACCTTTTTACTCAGAATTGAAAAACGATGAGAAAAGAGTAGCTACCCTAGAAGCTCCTCAAGAAAACAAGGAAGTCTCCAATTTCGATTTTCAAGGCATGTTGTTGTCTCAACTTGCAGAAGCTTTATAACAGATCCTCAAAGGCTCATCCTTCTTAATTGGTGCCATGGTCTCTTCTTACTCACCTCCCAGTAAGATTTCTTAGTTTTAAATTTTGGTGTCTCATTTCATATGACCTCTAACAATACTATGCTCTCCGATTGTGTTGTTAACTCAGGTAGATCTAATGTTTTTAGTGTGGATGGATCCTATCTTGAAATTAAAGGAATTGGAAAATTTTCAAACTCTTTGAAATTTCTTAGACACAAATATGAAGTTTTTGAAACTTTCAAAACTTTTCACAACCTTGTTAAAAATCTCCTTAAAACCAATATTTTTATTTTTCGGTTTGATTCAGGGGGAGAGTACATGTCAAAAGACATCAAATTATTTGGAGAATCACAGCATTTTTCATAAAAGATCTTGTGCAAATACGCATTAGCAAAATGGTTTGGCCGAAAGAAAACACAGGCGTATAGTGGAAACTACTAGAACCTTGCTTATATCTAAACATGTTCCAAAATACTTTTGGGCTGAAGTTGAGCTTACTTCGGTTTACTTCGTAAACAAATTTCCTTCAACCAAACTTCAAAATATTTCTCCCTATAAAAAACTTTATAAAACTACTCTTGATTATTTCAGACTAAGGACTTTTGGATGTAAATGTTTTGTCCTTACAAATAAAAATGATCAACTTTCACCTAGAACCATTCCTTGTGTTTTTCTTGCTTATGGAGAAACCCAAAAAGGATTTAGATGTTACGACTTAAAACCTAATAAACTCTATATATCAAGGAATGTTACTTTTATAGAGCAAGAAAGTTTCTTTGATTTAAATATACCTATTAAAGAAAAAAATAATACTCTTTTCTTGAGTTACTTCCTAAATGTAATCATGATATATTAAACAATAATGATGTTAATGATGAACCTTGATTCAACATCCAATATGGTGAGTCTAATGACATTAATGATAAACCTTCAGTTATCCAATATTAAAGAAGAACTGATGATAGACATCCAAATGCCTTAGAACAATATTCTAAAATAGAATCAAGGACTCTATACATAAGCCTCCAAATAGATTTATATCCTATAAAAACTTCGCTCCTTAATATAGAGCCTGTCTAGCCAAGATTTTTTCTTACTTTGAACCTTGCTCACAATCGTGCAAAAATTGTCCTAAATGGATGAGTGCTATGAATGATGAAATACAAGCCTTACAAAAATAAAAAAAAACCTGGGATATAAGAAGTTTTCTCATGGAAATAAGACAATAAGTTGTAGATGGGTATTTAAAATTAAAACCAAGAGTGATGTAACTTTAGAGATACATAAGGCTAGATTAGTGGCCAAGGGTTACTCTCAGGAGTATAATATAGATTATGATGAAACTTTTGCTCCAATTGCTAGGATGACTTTCGTTCAAACTCTTATAGTTGTAATTATCATCAGATGTTGGCCTATTTATCAAATGGATATCAAGAATGCCTTCAATGATGAATTGAAGGAAGAAGTTTATATGGACCCACCACCTAAATACGAGGTTCCGCGTGGAAAGGTGTTTCACGTTTATGCTTTGAAATAGATACTTAAAGCCTGGTATGATTGTTTTAGTTCTGTTATGGTAAAATTGGGGTTTACTTCTTGTTATACTGACACTGCTATGTTTATTAAGAAATCTGATATAGGTATTGTTATCCTCCTTCTCTATGTTGACGACATAATCATCACTGAAGGAGACAAACAAGGAGTTAGTTATTAAGAATGTTTTAAAACAAAGTTTTAAAATGACTTATTTGGGCTTTCTTAGATATTTTTTAGGGATTAACTATGTAACAGGGATTCGGCTAGCAGGGTGCCGCACCCGCGTCGACGCGACTCGATGCGGGTTCAGGTGCGGGTGTGGCACCGGGTGCGATCAACCCGACCCTGGGTGCGTTGACCGCACCCAGGGTCATTTCGGTCCATTTTTTTGGATTTTAAAAAAAAAACATTTGCCAAATGGCCTGCGGAATTTAAAAAAAAATCTGAAATATGAGAGTTAGCGTAGAGTTTTTACAGAATTTGAAATTTGCGAAAGTAAATGTGTCCACCAATGATCCAAATACAATGAAGACACTCCTGAGCAATAATGATGTGAAACACAAGGCAACGCCTGCGGTTCAGATGTGGTGCACAATGCCTGCGGTGCATGAATCCCGAGGCATCAGTCGTACGGTGGCCGAGGCAACAGGGGGTGTCGACCCGCTCTTGGTTGAGGTGCAGCTAGGAGTATCATGTTAGTCAACAAATGGAGACAGTCACGACGACGATGGCGTGAGCTCGGTTGGCCGGGCTCTGGCCTCAGCGGGGGTCACGACCAACGTGCGAGGAAAAGGATGCAGCGCCTATGGGTACTATTGTGCGGTAACAGGGACTACAGCGGCGACACTGCAGCCTCGACATCCATAACAGAAAAAGGGGCAGGGAGGGAGGTGCGGCATCCTTCGGCCTGTCAAAAAAACAGAGGGCAGCAGAGGGGCACCGGTGGCACCGGCCTCTCTGTTGTCCGGCGGGATCTCAAAAGGAGAAGAGCAACAGATGGGGTGCCTCCCTCCTTGCTGAAAAACAGGACATAGGGGAGGAGGTCGGCTCGGTGGTGTCCGGTTAATGGCAGTGGGTGACATCGGGTTGGCTGGGACAGGCGTCCAAAAATCCAAAGAGAGCAGTCGGGTCCGGTGCAGTGGGTGGAGATGGTGGATGCTGGTGGCGACACTCAAGGGGGGTTTTCAAGCGATGGAGTGTGTCGTGAAATAGAGGAATAGGGTGGACATAGGCTGCGTTGGACTGAGGTGGTCGTGCGGTGGCAGCGAATGGTGGTGTTCCGACCAACGTCGAGTGCAAAGGAGAAGGGGAGTTGCAGAGAGAGAGAGAGAGAGAGAGAGAAAAAAAAAATCAAATGGGAGCGTGGTTTAAGTAGAGGGGAGAGGGAGTTCGTGAAGCGGGTCTACGATCAACAAAGGGGTAGGGTGGCGATGTGAAGGGGCAGGGGACGTGAGGGGACTTGACAAGAGGGTGGTACAGTGGGTTATCATGACGGGCATTAATGGTGAGGGAACGGGACCCACGCCGGGGGAAGCCCCGGACCCTTATATATATATATATATATATATATATATATATATATATATATATATATATATTACATTTTTGCCCCTGATGCACCCCCGCACCCGAGTTTTTTGGATGTACCGAATCCCCGCACCCGCACCCATGTGACATAGGGGATTAAGGTTGCATATTTTGCTTGTGGTTATTTTCTAACTAATTCCAAGTTTGCTTCTCACATCATAGATAGGTCTGGAATTACAAATAAAAAAAGGGTAGACACTCCTGAAGTGATAAATGCAAAAATAAAGATAGATGGCATACCTCTAAATGATTTGTTAAATTATGTAAACGAACCTTGTAATCCAATATATATTTTATATATATATAAGGTAATACATATACATATAATATATATATATGTATCTGCTTATTATATATATAAAATATTTATTTACTTATTATTAGCCATAGGGGTAGTTCAGTCTTTTCACACATTTTACGCATATTCAATTCTTGAATATGCTTTTTGAAATTTCCTTTTTCTTTTCTTTATTTTTCCCATTTTTCTTTTTTTCTTTTTCAATGTACTCAAGTACCTTGGGGGACCCACCCCTCCAACGATCACATTTGTGACCGTTGATGGGGCTCCAACGACTATGTGGGAGCCCCTCCAAGGGTCTTCCCTTGGCCTATATAAAGGGCCTCACTCTATTATATTCAAGCATGCTTTGTGTCAAAGCCCAAGTGATTAATAAAGTGTTTTTTGATTCTTTTTATGCCTTTGAGCATTTGTGAGATTTAGTGGGTTGTGCTTTTGTGCACAAGTGTTTTAAGAGTTTTTATTGTGTATGTGTGCACGTGTTTATCATCAAGAATATTAAAGTCTTGATCATAGTATCTTGTTGAAGATACTTTTACATGGTATCAGAGCGAGGTTGGAGAAAGAAAGATCGTGTGGATTCTCTCATTTTTCTGGTGCCTCAACAAATGTGCCCTCAAATATTTGGTGATTGGGGTGGATCCTTTCGTTCATCCAATACTTCAGAAGATTCTTCCACCAAGAAATATCTAAAAATCTCTTAAGGTACGTATCTTTTTTCCTCATTTCTCTTCTCCAATGGGTGAAAAAGACTCTCATTTCTCTCTCGGCTTTAAACTTAATGGATCCAACTATCACGTTTGGGCCAAAAATATAGAGGTGCATATTAAAGGAAAAGGACTTTGGGGCTATATTCAAGGCTCAATTCCCGAACCAGAGCCTAAGATGACCTTGATGGAGAGAGAAAAAATAAAAATTCTTGAAGGAAAAGAAAGAGCCAAGGCTCTTGAAGATTATAGCAAAAAACATGAAGAATAGGAGATAGGGAACTTCAAAATCCTCTCATGGATTTTCTCGTCCATGAAGACAAGAATCAATGCCTACATTATAAAGTTCAAGAAAGCTTCTCAAGCATGGGAATACCTTGAAAAATAGTACACTTCAAGAGATTTGTCCCACAAATACTATCTTCAAAAAAGGGTTTTGACCCTTCAACAAAACGAAATGACTATTAGAGAGTATTTCGCGGAGTTGTCTTCCATTTGGGATGAGCTTGCCATGCTTGAACCCAATTGGAGCGGAGAGGCTATTGAGCTTAGGCACAAGCAATTATAAGAAGATCGTTTTTTCAATTTTTTGAATGAGTTTAGACCCGAATTTGAACAAATTCAATCGTCTCTCCTATCCGGCTTCACTTCCCCCTCTCTTGAAGATGTAATTACTAAACTAAGTGGGGAAGAGACAGGTATGAGTATCAGTAAGAATAACCCAAGTGTTCTAGCAAGACCTTCCAATAATGAAGAAAATGAAGGTGTTAATGTCGTTTCAAGATCGGGGAGCAATTTAATGACCTATAAGCATCCTCATTTCAAGAATCAAAATCAAAGTTCAAGCAGTCAAGGAGGAAGGAAGGATTATAGCAAGCTCTTGTGTCACTTTTGTAAGAAACCAGGGCACATCAAGCAAATATGTCCAAAATGGAAGAAGTTGCTAGACATGGCTACCACATCCCAACCTCAAAAGAAAGAGTGCTCATCATCTTCAAATGGAGCTCTCTCATTGCAACAAATTGTAGATGCTCTTCAACCTCTTCTCAAAGGGGCTATTTCTGGAGCCGCCATGTAAACCTCTTCTCCTCCTAGTAAGACATCGTGGTTTTTAGATTCGGGTGTTTCATTTCACATGACCCCAAGTATGAGTTCTTTTTTCAATTACTCAAATAATCGCTCCTCATCCTTTGTTTCAACCACGGATGGAACATCTCCTGAAGTAAAACGAATTGAAAATTTTGAAAAACAAGGGTTTTTTATTCCAAAAATTAGATTTATACCTAAATTAAACTTAAATTTACTTTCGGTTTCTCAAATCGCGGATCATGGGTGTGATATAAAATTTTCATCTAACAAATATTGGATACAGGATCTGGGTTTCAAGGATATCATATCTGATCCATGGCGAGGTATAAAAGGTACATGCATAGCAATAACAGTGGACCGGTAGGGACTGGGGACAATGTTTCCACCCTCACCCGATCTCAAAATTCGGTCCCTCCATCCTCGCACGGATTTTGATTTTTAACTTCCTTTACTGCCTCCATCCCCATTTCATGTCCATCATCCCCAGTCCAAACAGGAGGAGGCAGGGCGGGCCTCATTTTTCCTCGGTCCACTACCATCTTTAAACACGGAGGAGAAGGTTTACTAACCAATAGGAGTGAGCAAAAAAACCATGATCCAACCAACACGGACCGGACCGTACCCAACCGGCTAATTTTGGATTGTAACCGGCGGGTATGGTTCGGTTCTTGGTTCTAATTTTTCAAAACCAGCACGCACCAGTTCGGTTTCCGGTTTTGGGTGAGAACCACCCAACCGGCCCAACCGAACCGGTCCTATATATAATATCAACTTATATTTTTTTAAATGAAATCATTTGCCTGAAGGCCCATCTCTTCAGTCCAAAAGAAAAGCAGCCCAAACCAAAATGAAAAAGCCCTACCCTCAACTCCTCAACCTTCGTTGCAGCCTCCTTCTCTCAGTCCTCCTCTAGCCTTGAGTCTCAGCTAATTCTTCCCGGACTTCGTTTATATGTCATAGTTTATATGTCAAACAGGCTCAAGGCCTTTGTGTACCTATGGCTTGATCTTTGTGAAGTTTTAAGATATTATGTTATGATTTTAAGACGTTCCATTTCAAGATATTTCGGGATGTTATGGTTATAGTCTTATTTACAAAAAAGGTAAAACATAACTTCTTTGCAGAAAATTGAGTAAGCATTAAGATTGTAACCGAGATCCAATTGAAACCAAACTGGACCGGTGGTTCGATTATTGGTTGGATCCATGAAACAAGCGGGTGGTTCACGGTTCACAACTTGTGATATTGTCTCTTTTATTCATTGTTGTAAGTGCTTATAAGCACTCTTTATATTTCCGCAATATCTTATTACATGGTATGAGAGCCACTCGGTTCTTGAAAGAAAAGTGTGGTACCTATATTTCATATTTTGTGTATCTCTTCTCTTCTCACTTCTTGGAAAAATCATGGAGGCAAAGATCGACCTATCCTTCAAGCTCAATGGAAAGAATTACATGATGTGGGCATCGGCATTGGAAAACCTCAAAGGAAAGAAACTTTGGGGTTTTGTCATGGGTACCGTTCCGGAACATAAACTTATGCTCACAAAGAACGAAGGATGTCAAGAAAAAGCTCTTGAAGGAGATACTCGCCTCAAGGCCATTGAAAATCATCAAAAAGAAGTGGAAGATTGGGAAAGCAATCACGCAAAAATCCTTGCGTGGTTTATGAACAATGTTGAACTCAAGGTATGTGTTAATATAGCTAAATGTCACTGGGCCAATGAGACTTGGTTCTTTATGAAAGGTATGTATACCCAAAAGGATCTTGCAAGAGAGTATTTTTTGCAAGAAAAGATTAGAACCACCAAACAAGGTGATTCTAGCATTCAAGGCTATTATAGTGCCTTAAACCCACTATGGGATGAATTGGCTCTTTTAGAGCCAAAATAGGTTGCTATGGAAGATGTTGAATTGAGACAAAAACAAATGGAACAAGAACGATTGTTTCAATTTCTTTGTGGGCTACGTCTCGATTTTGAGCAAGTGAGATCCTTTGTAACGCCCCAAAAATCCAGGACTTATAACTTTTAGAATAGTTTAGAAAGCCTGGAAATCATACAATTATCAGAATTTAAATAGTACTTCAGCGGAAAATGATATTTTTAAAACAACAAGTCAATGGACCTTGAGCGCATTACAGCGTAAACTTTCCTTTGCCGAATTCCGCACAACTATTGAAATCAAATGGTTTTAAAATGCAATTTCAATGATTGAGAATTTGTTTGTTGAAACCAAGATAAAGTTTACTAAAACAGTTTCAGTAACTCAAGGTTTAATAAAAAGAGAAATTTTTGAAATACACTGTATACCAAATTTACCATCATGTCCTCAGGAGCGAAACGTCAGGGAAAGAGCTCAATTTTGATCTCATCACGCCATCATGCCATCGCAGATTGTATTACCTACCCATCACCTGCCCATAAAATGGGTCAGTTTCACTAAAAACTGTTAGGTGCACGGACAAGACAATATAGAACATAATTGAGCAGAATAATTTAATATATCAAGTAGACAGGCAATTAAATAGCAATTTGCTTTCAACAGTGTCATGGAGCAAACTATCATGAGCACGATGCTAGAATTTTTACAAGCATTTTACTGGCACAAGTAGGCTAACTATTACAAGCAAAGAACTGCATAAGAAATTTAACTAGCAAAATACAATGCTACATCAACCACACACACAATTCCATAAGTATTGAACATGTTACACACTATAACTTTCATATGGGCATAACTCAACAAATTGTGTGATCATATTTAAATTATGTTTTGATATTAACTGGCCAAGTGGGTATGCACAAGGCACGACTCTAGAAACAGCCTAAACTGATCCAGGGGTTTATTATACTGTGTATTTTATGAAAACCCGGATAGCTGACTGAGTCCGCACCTAACTTCGCAATCCTGCGAGGCTTAAAACTTAACTTTGCAAAAGTTGTGCAATTTGAAGAGCATTGGGTTCACAGAAGGAAACTCGCTTTTAAAGAACTGCAATGCACAAGCACAACTTCTAGTGTTTTGAAAACAAGTGAAATCAGGATAGGCACAAGACTACATTTATGTAAGTACATATTTACCATAAGTGTGAACATATGCAGGTTATAACATGACGACAAACAACTCTCGACTTGTGATGTCGCACCTCGAGCGAAAAGCACATAAGTAACACACGAGGTACCAAAACCATACATTGGTCACTTAGATAGACAAACACATAAAGTCATAAGTAATACATGAGACACGAAGTCGTACCTCACTCAAAGGAAACATGCAGGCAAAAATGTATGCAAGCAAACAAGGACATAGGTATTGCAGGAAGTACGAAATCACGCCTCAAACTCATAAACAACTACGCAAAATAATAATCGAAGAATGAAATTGTACATTGACCCATAGGAACGTATAGGTAAGTACATATGCAAGCAATTAAGGGCATAAGTATTGCAAAAAGTACAAAACCACACCTCAACCACATATGCAAATACGCAAATTAATACTCGAAGAGTAAAATCATCCCTTGACTCATAAATATGCAGACAAGAAAATATGCAACGCAAAAGCAATATAAATCTAAGTACCTCTAGCATGGACATCTTAATTATTTCAACTTAATTAGGTTCATCTATTGCCCCTTGTGCGACTTTACCCAACCTCGAAATGTTGTGAGGTTGCGTCGCTGCGAGCGTTTGAGAGTATAGGCAATGCGGGGGCTCGGGTCGCGGGGTACGAGTGGAATATGTCACGAAATCTGCAAGAAACCCAATGTTAGTATGAAAGTGACCAAAGGGGCAATGAGCAGGAGGCCAAGCTCGACCCTCAGGCCAAGCATGTCCTTGATCTTCAAGGAGGCTACGAGGAGTGGTGGGCTCGACTGTCAGGCCGAGCCCGACTCTGGGTTGTAGGGTACCCAAATCAGGGAGGGAGACAGAGAGGGGCAGGGCATCACCCCTGCCGACCAAGCCCAAAGGCGACAGGGGCCTTGCCCCTGTCTGTCGATGAAAGACACAAAGGGCAGGGGCTAAGCCCCTGCCGAGAAGGTAAAGGTGGCAGGGGCTTGGCCCCTGCCGGTCTGTCGAAAAGAGGCGACAGGGCCATCGCCCTGTCAGAGGAAACGAAGGTAGCAGGGGCTTGGCCCCTGTCGAGCTATCGAAAGAAGGGCCCAGGCGACAGGGGTTCGGCCCCTACCAGCCTGTCGGAGGGGGAGTGAAAAAGAAATCGGCAAGACCAAGGGAAAGCATGGCGTTGGGGTCGCAGTCGCCCGCAGGGAGCCGATGGCATCGGGGGTTGCGAGGTTGGGACGCCGGCGAAAGGGCTTCCGGCGAGCTGTGCAGGACCGAGGGTGAGAACCCAAAGAGAAGGAGCAAAATGAGGGAACGAGAGAGAGAGAGAGATCGGGTTACTTGAGGGGGATGGCACGGTCGCCGGCAACGGCTTGCCGGAGGGGAGCTCGCAAGGAGAGAAGAGAGACGGCACGGGGGAAGCCACCAGCATCGGCTACGGCAGGTTGACGAGAGAAGAGGGAGCGAGGGGAGGTGTCGGTCGGGGTTGCCGAAAATCGCAACGAGAGAGAGGCGAGGGTTGGTTGCGGCGATCTCTGACAGGAACCCGCCACCTGGGAGAGGATCGATGACGATGGTGGCAGCGGCGGCAGTGATCGGATCAGAGGGGAGGAGGCGTCCACAGTGTTGTCGTGTGCAGGGCACGAGGAGACTCGAGAGGGAGGGGAGGAGGAGGAGCAGAGAAGGGAGTCGCATCCCCCCTCCCCTCCTGCGATACTCTTAAAGGGCTCGGGGGGGCGACAATCGGGGAAACCCTCAAGGGTTTCCCTTATCTTGTCAAAGGGGTGGAGCGGCATGGGCAAGGCGCGGCGCACAGGGGAGGGTTTTGTTTTAAAACCCTCACCCTGCGTCGGGTTTTAAAACCGTACCGAGGGCAGGCCTGGGTCGAATCCCGACCCGTCTCGGGTCGGATAAATTTTTTTTTTAACGTGTTTTTTACATCGTACCCCCTCTTAAAAGAATTTTGTCCGCGAAATATCATTAAAAGATTATCTGCAATAATCTGGTTCTTAGTTAATCGCTGTTAATGAGGATGCACCATATGTGTGAGTGATACGAAACACGTATGCTTTTAAAGTAATCAAGACGACTCATAATGAGTTTCTAAAAAAGGTTTCAGTTGAAACAACAAAATGTGTGATTTTCTTACAAAGCTTTTGTTTCGTGAATGGGTCTCTGTACTTTATCATAATCAGGTTGTTGTTCGTTGCCCTTGCTATTTCTAACATACTCTTTGTCCGGAATAGCCTATACTTATCCCCATATCTCAAGGCCTTGCGCGGCCAGTTGTCCTATCTTCGCTTAAGTTTTCATTCTTAGAATGGCCCTAACTTTCATAAAAGACAAAAACATATCCTCGTATCAAGACCTAGAATCAGTAAGGATCTTATTCTCTAATCTAAAACCCGTATATAATCATGCTATAACAGAAAGCCAAACTTAAAGATTCATAACTGGCTATAACAATTGGTCTCAGAAGAGCATCATAACACATCATAATTCTCTATGAACTCAAAATCTACAAGTTCTACGCTGGATCACCTGATCTGAGAAATGTACAACCTCACAAGGAATTACCGCCCTAGATGGTTTACCTGGTCTTGGACATTATACTTCCTCACAGGAATTCACTGTCTTTGCGGCTACCCGATCTTGGACAGTGTACTTCCTCACAGAGATTCACCAATCTAGTCGGATTACTTGATCTTGATCATACATACCCTCACAGAGAATCCTTTGCGGACAAGGCCCTCAACAGGTACCAAAATCATTGATGCATGCATCAAAACAAACGACCGATCTCAGGGTCGATAGCCACCAATAATGGGCACAAGTATATATATCATCAATGAGCATCACATCACTTCATATGGTATTCAAATCATAAAATCACACATTTCACCAATAAGGTTTCATGAACCATAGTTCACTATTGAACTTAAACATATATCACATACTTTCAAATTTTGAGGTCACATGCATTTCAATCATACCATACAAAAGCATATTATCATATGCATTATATCATTGCCACCAGGAGCATTGCATTATCCAAATCTAACCTCAAAGCATAAGTTCTATACAATGTGGTCATATATATATCAAGAATCAACTTAACCTGTAATGCCCCAAATTTCAAACTTGCGAACCGTTTCAGAAAAAAAACAGGCAAGAGACTAGAAATATCTCTTTCCTTCAGAGTTTGTTTATGAAATCAGCGGAAGATTTTTCTTTTGTTAAATCAGAAGGCAAGCTGACAACTTAAGGCACATTAGCTAAAGAACCAAAACTCACAAAATTGGGATATCCTAAGGAAAATCCGATACAAACTCATAGCGTCCAGTATGCGAGCTGAGACCAGGAAGAAGAAGTCTTGAAGCCATCTTGCAATCGCGCCATCGCCCGTAGTGTACCTAATCATCACCTGTACCCATAGAATGGGTTAGTTTCGCGAAAAACTAGTAGGTGCACAAGAGAGACTACAAGAAACTGAATCAAGTACATTTAATTTAGTAGGTTATGCAGTTTAAAGATTGATTGTAGGCTGTGAACCACCACGCAACTAGCTTGTTCTCGTTCCTAGAACGAGGTCTCTACATCTAATCATCATCAGGACATCGTTTGTCGCTCACTACTTCTAACAAACGCTTTGTCCTGAACAACCTTAATCTATTTCATCTCTCAAAACCTTACGCGGCCAACTGCCACCTGTTATGACTCACTAAGGCGTCATACTTCTCAGAAAAGTCCACCCTTCCGTCGAAGGTCCAAAACATGATCACTAACTCAAATCGCTAACGATTTGATTCTCACATCTGAGTCTTGCATGTAATCATGCTAAAACAGAAAGCCGAAGTTATAAATTTGTAACTGGTTATCTCAAACAATCTCAGAAGAGCATCACAACTCGCCATAACTTTTTATGGTAAGCAAAAACACAAGATCCACGTCGGATCGCTCGGTCTAGGAAATATACGACCTGACAAGAAATTACCGCCCTAGAGGGTATATTTGGTCTTCGACCATACACTTCCTCATAGGAGTTCACCGACTTCACGGCTAACCATTCGTGGACAGTGTACATCCTCACAGAGATTTTACTGCTCTAGCCGGATTACCCGATCTGAGAAATGTATAACCACACAGCGAAACCTTTGGGAAGTCGGTCCCCAACAAATGTCATATCCAATGAAAATCATTGTGATACACGCATCAACACAAATGACCGCTCTCAGGGTCGATAGCCACTAATACAAACAACAAGATCAACGTCGGATCACCTGGTCTGGGAAATGTATAACCTCACAAGAAATTCCGCCCTAGATGGTATATCTGGTCTTGGACCATACACTTCCTCACAGGAGTTCACCGCCTTTGCGGCTACCCGTTCGTGAACAATGTACATCCTCACAGAGAATCTACCACTCTAGCTGGGTACCTGGTCTTGATCATACACGCCCTCGCAGATAATCCTTTGGAGATCAGGTCCTCGACAGACACCCTACTCGGTGATACATGCATCAATACAGTCGACTGCTCCAAACAATTGACCGCTCTTGGGTCAGTAGCCACAATATAGTCACAAGCATGAATATCAGCAATATGCATCGTATCACTCAACACAAAAGCATATAATCCTACGCATCATATTATTGCCACAAGGAATGTTGCAATTCTCAAATAGGACCTCAAAGCATGTGTAAACGACATACGAAAACGTGCAGATATGGCAACCCAGTTGATTCTATAGGCGAAGACTAATTAACTTTATCTGACAGCCAAACAAAACAACTGAATAAGACAAGCACTCGTAACAATGCTCATAAAACATACAATTACCATAATATGGCTTAATCGATCAGCAAGTAATTAAATTAATCGTAAGGCATAAACCATTGCATCGCAAGCCATTCATAAGCTATACACGATAAGCGATCTTACGGCAGCAGTTATATCACAATATGTAAGCAGCTTATAAGACAAGCGGCAACATCAATCCTAGTTGCCATCAGTTCATAGATTACGAGTTGTATGCAATCACATCAATCATAAGAGATGCAAGTCAATAAGTGCTACGCTACAATAAGCACCAAACAGTTCGACCAAGGGGTAAAGCAAGTCACATGCTAACATGTAGCAACTGGCATAATGCTATTATTATAAGCATTTAACTAGTATGAGAAGCTTCTTATTACTCCGCAAAGAACTGCGTAAGCAATTTAACCAACTAGAGTAATGCCTTGACAGGCGTGCACAGCTCAACGAGTAGCATACTGAACTACCGAGCAAGCAAGCGATCAACCAGTGTGAACAAACTTTATGTTTCGATATTACTGGCTTGTGGGTACACGATGACAAAACGTAGAAACAACTGAGACTAGTTCGGGCATCTGTTATTCTATGTATTTTCAATAACCCGAATAGCTAGTTGAGTCCGCTCCTAAAGGGTCGGCTTTAGCCGAGAGAGGATTCCCCAAAGGAGACAGTGCCACGGATGCATCCAACTTCTGCAGAAGTATTGAGCTAACTAATGTAGCCCCTTTCCCCTTAACTCCAATGACTAGGGAGGACGGATCATTGCCCGTGGGGTGGTTGTTAACAACCTGTCCATTGGAGTTTTATACCGCTCTGTCATCTCCCTTGACAGAACAACCAGAAGCGAATGGGCGCGTTAGGGGTTGCTTAACTAACGACCCATCCTATGTTGTAGTCTTTAAACCACTCGAGCATCTTGCCTGTGAAGTTGAATGTGAGGCCATTTATGTGATTACAGCATTTTGCATTTATCACTGTTCGAGGTCGCACGACCGTCTCATCCGATCATCGCAGTACTAGACGTGTCATGCACGACTACAAGTACTCTAGGATGAAGAGGGTATAGCTCCTCAATAGAAGCCTCAACAGGAGTGTTTCACAAAGATGTAAAGTTTATCAACTTTACTTTATCTTTTAAAACAGCAGTAACATGTGCCAACATTATGCATGTGATTATCTGGAATCTCATCCGCTATCGGGGTATCTACATGTCTCGCATGACTCGATACCGGCCTCGATAGACGGGATACGGGTTTCTCAACAGAACCCCGCTAAGAAGTTCGCTTGAACCCCCAATTCGGGATCACCCGAGATATGCCGAAAAGGCGAACAGAAACAGTCAATCACATCCTTTTAAATGCTTCGATTTGGGGCAGTCTTTGATGCTTTTGCGCAGCTCCCTAAAATCTCAAGTCGACTCTGCAGGACTGCACGCGAAGAGTCAGGATCCTTGCGAGGTATCCCTCTCCTTAGACGAAGGTGTATCGCCAGCTCCCGACTAAACTCTTGTCGCAAGAGGGAGTGATAGATGTCTCTTGCATCCTCCACGAGGATGCCTCAAACGCGTATGCAATGAGCGAGAACCTGAGCGTCATCTACAATAGCAAGGCAGTAACAACACATATGCAAAAGCAAGAGTCTGGCGCAAAGTGCGATGGCAAGGTAAAGGCGATAAACAAAAGTGCAACGCAAACCCTCGGCACAACGCGCAATGGCAAGTAAAGACTGTAAACAGGAGTGCAACGCAAAACCTTTGCGCGATGCACGACGGCAAAGTAAAAGAACTATAAGCAGGAGTGCAATACAAAACCTTTGTGCGATGCGCAACGGCAAAGTAAAGACCGTAAGCAGGAGTGCAACGCAAAACCTTTGCACGATGCGCAACGGCAAAACCTTTGTCATCATTGCTATGAGCCGGGTCACATCAAACCTGCTTTCCCAAAGCCTAATGGAACTTTCAAGCCTAAGGTGGCCTCTCTTGAAGAAACTATCATCAAAGAAGATGAAGGCAAGAATGGTGACCTCAAAGAAAGTTTTGGACAAATATCTATGGCTCTTCAACAAATTCTTAAAGCTTCTTCCTCCACATAGGGTGCGGCTATTATTTCTACATCATCACCTGGTATGTATTCTTGGATCCTTGACTCCGGAGCCTCTTTTCATATGACCTCCCATGAAAATGCACTTGTTGATGTTTGCACCAATTCAAAGGGTTCTTGTGTCTCTACGGCCGATGGAACATTTTTAAAAATTGCAAGTATTGGCTCTTTTAAAGACTCAAAATTTTTGTATTCCAAAAGTAAGAGTTGTTCCCAAACTAAATTTAAGTCTCTTTTCGGTATCCCAAATTACCGACCATGGATGTGAAATATCTTTCTCATCTAATGGTTGCTTTGTGCAGGATCTCCGGTCCGAGAAGCGGATTGGGCAAGGCTATAGGAAGGGAGATCTCTACTATATGGATCATCTAGACCTTCCCACAAATTATTTTTGTTCTTATGTCCAAGAAAAAAATATGGAAACTTGAAATAAAAGACTTGGCCATCCAAGTTATTCCAAAATGTACCTTTTTAACTTTTGAAACAAATTTTATAAGGAAAAAGAAATTAATTGCAAAGAATGTATTTTTGGAAAAATGAAGTCTATTCTGTTTCCAACTAGAACTTTTCTTTCTTCAAGACCATTTGAATTGGTGCATTCGGATGTCTAGGGGCCTTCTCCGGTAATGTCTAAAGGGGGTTATTCTTATTATGTTACTTTTATTGATGACTTTACTCTGTATGTTTGGATTTATTTTCTTAGTCATAAGTCGGAAGTATTTACTTTCTTTAAGATTTTCATACAAAAATTCCAAAATCAATTCCAAAGTAACATATCTACTTTGAGAACCGATTCCGGTGGTGAATATTTATCTCATGAATTTCAAAAGTATTTAACTCAAAATGGAATTTGTCATCAAAAATCATGTCCTAGAACCCCTCAACAAAATGGCCTAGCGGAAAGGAAACATAGGCACATTGTAGAAACCGCTAGAACATTACTTGTCTCTAGAAATATTGCAAAGAAGTTTTGGGTCGAAGCTGTTTTAACCGCAACTTATCTAATCAATAAAATGCCCTCTTCTAAGTTAAAAAATGCTTCTCCCCATGAAAAACTCTTTAAATTTTTACTCGATTTCAATCGTCTTCGTATTTTTTGTTGTAAATGCTTTGTTCTATTGCATAAGAGAGATAAGTTGTCTCCAAAAGCAATTGAATGTTTTTTTCTAGGATATGGTGAAAATCAAAAAGGGTATAGATGTTATGATTTTGAAAATGATAAACTTTATGTTTCAAAAGATGTAACATTTCTAGAAGATCATAATGGTTTTGATAAAATAGAAGAAACAAATGAAATTTTTTACGTATTTTTATATGATCTTATTGATGACATACAAAATGATTCTCTTGAAAGCATAGAAGATACATGTGAGGTGTCCAACCTTGATATAATACCCTCAAATGATAATGATGCAAATATGAATGTATACTCAAGAAGAAATCAAGAAAAACCTATTAGTGCCCTCGAAAAATACTCCCAAATTTCTGAGTCTACAGAGGAACCACAAATTAGACATTCTTTTAGAATATCAATACCACCAAATAGGTTTGTATCCTATGATTCTTTGACACCCAACTATCAAGAATGTTTAATAACCCTACATTCTTATTTTGAACCTGCTCACTATAATCAAGCTAAATCTATACCACATTGGGTTGAAGCAATGCAAACTAAATGCACTAAAAAGGGCTAATACTTGGGAAATAGTTAATCTACCCCCACACAAAAAACTTATTGGGTGTCGCTGGGTTTTCAAAGTCAAAACTAAAAGCGATGGATGTTTAGAACGATATAAAGGTAGGTTAGTCGCTAAGGGATACTCACAAGAATATGGAATTGATTATTAAGAAACATTCGCTCCTGTAGCTCGAATGACCAGTGTCAGGACTTTAATAGTTGTCGCATCAACCAAAAAATGGCCTATTTAACAACTTGATGTAAAAAATGTTTTTTTTAAATGGAAGTTTAAATAAAGAAGTTTACACGGATCCACCATCTGGAATTAGTATTGAGCAAGGTCAAACTCTTCGGCTTTTAAAAGCGTTGTATGGCCTTAAACAAGCCCCTAAGGCTTGGTATGATCGTTTCTGAGAATAATCAAAATAGTATTGTTGATGTTAAAAATATGTTAAAAAATAATTTTGATATATCTGATTTAGGTTTTCTTAGATACTTTCTTGGAATTGAAGTTGCATATTCTTTCCGAGGATATATTTTGTCACAAATGAAGCTTGTTGCAGATATATGTTCTAAGTCTGGCATTTCAGATGATAAAAAAGTAGAGACTCCTGAGCTTATTAATGCCAAATTATGGTTGGAGGATGGGGTTCTTCTGGAAGATCTCACACCCTACAGACAACTCATTGGGTCTCTCACCTACTTAACCATCACCAGACCAGATATCACCCATGCGGTTCACTCAGTTAGTCAATTTCAGCATGCTCCTACAACTGTACACATGAGCGTTGTTCTCCGGATCATTCGGAACACCATCAATAAAGGGTTATTTTTATCCTCATCTTCTTCCTTGAATCTTTTTGCTTATACTGATGCAGATTTGGGAGGTAATCCTAATGATCGAGTCTCAACTACTGGTTTTTGTGTCTTTCTATGGGACTCTTTGATTGTCTGGCGATGCAAGAAGCAGCAGAAAGTTTCACTATCATCTACTGAAGCTGAATATCGAGCTATGGAAACCACAACAATGGAACTTGTATGGCTTCGCAGTCTGCTTAAAGACATGGGGGTTGATATTGCAGAAGCTTCAAAGCTATGTTGCGACAACAAGAGTGTCATCTATATTGCAAGCAATCATACCTTCCATTATCGTACCAAACATATCGAAATGGATTGCCACTATGTTTAACAATGTAATGACGGAAAATGGTTTTACTTTATGCTATACTGACACTTTATTGTTTGTTAAGAAATCTGATGCAGGGATTGTTATGTTATTGTTATATGTTGATGATATGTTAATAACAGATGATGATGTCAAAAGAATCAAGAGCATTAAATCTACCCTAACTTCAAGATTTGAAATGTCAGACTTAGGATTTCTGAAATATTTTTTAGGAATTGAGGTTTGCCTATTCTCACAGAGGCTATTCTTTGTCTCAAACTAAACTTGCTTGTGAGATTCTTGAGAGATCAGGAATCACAAATGACAAGGTCTGTGAAACCAGTGTTTTAAAACTCGCCGAGTCAACTCGTTGACTCGGCTCGGCTCGCCCCTCCAACGAGTCAACCCGGCAAGGCAAACTCGGTTTGCCAAAACTCGGGCTTGACTCGGCCTGACTCAGCTTGACTCGGCCTGACTCGGGCGAGTTTTGGGATGTTTTAAATTTGTTTTTTGAGTTTCAAATTACAGTTTCGAAATATATAAGTACATATATTTTAACAAGGGTTACCCCCAGATTTTGTATAAAAAAAATAAAAATCATTTAAAGATAAAAAAAGCATTTAAATCCATAGAATAAAATCGCCATGTTGTTCGAACTACTGTTCACCCTGTGTTATCAACTTATTCTAGCAAAATATTTTAAAGAAATGATTCTCACTATATATGGCGGGTCAACTGTGCCTATGGGAAGTCACATTTAGGTTTCATCATCCATCTGTTATGTGAACAAGCATTGTACATATTCAAATATTAGTAGTCTTTTTATAGTTGTGCCATTAATATATTTCCTGCATAGTTTTATACATGAGAAAATTGCTTATTTAGGTTGATATTGGGCATTCTGTAAACTTTCAATATGCACATATATCCCTGTTTTACATTTATGGATTTGTTAGAGAGGGAATTAAAACTTTTAAAACAAGCTAGCATATATGATTGGCCATTTTAGGAACCTTAGGTAGTAGAAGACTGAACTCATGGTGACCAAATCCTCTAATTCAAGTCATGAATTAGTCAAAGTGCTTGTATAGATATCAAATTCAATTATTCAAGCAAACCTCTATAGCTCTTTGCAGTTGTTTTTATATTCTTACAGACATTTGGAGACTATGTTTACTAAAAAACATGGTTTCAGACAAATTATATATTGTTTTTCTTTTAAAATCAAAAGTTAACAAAACCCGGTCCGAGTCACCGAGTTGACCCGCCGAGTCACGAGTCAATAAAGAACGAGTCGAGTTCCGAGTCACGGGTTTTAAAACCTTGTGTGAAACTCCTGAAATAGTAGGTTCAAAGATGAAGATTGATGATGGGATTTTCCTAAAAGATCTCACACCTTACTGACAACTTGTTGAATCTTTAACGTATCTCAGCATTACGAGGCCTGATATTTCTCATGCAGTACATGTTGCTAGTCAGTTCCAACATGCACCTACCACAGTTCATATGAGCGTCATTCTCCGCATCATCAAATACATAAAAGGTACAGTAAACAATGGGGTATTTCTATCTTCTTCATCTGAATTGAATTTAATTGCTTATACTGACTCTGATTGGGGAAGTGACCCAAATAACTGTCACTCCACCACTGGTTTTTGTATTTTTTTAGGAGAATCTTTAAATTCTTGGAGATGCAAGAAACAACATAAGGTCTCACTTTCATCCACAGAAGCCGAATATAGAGCCATGGCATCTACTACCATGGAGATTGTTTGGATTCGCAACTTGCTAGAAGATATGAATATTCAAGTTCAAGGACCCACAAAACTATGTTGTGATAATAAAAGTGCAATTTACATTGCTAAAAATCACACATTTAATGAGCACACGAAGCACATTGAGATGGACTGTCACTATGTTCGTGAAGAATACTTAAGAAGAACCATAGACCTTCCATATATTACATCAGAATACCAACTATCAAACTCTTCACCAAAGCGTTGTGCTCTGCAAGATTTAACTTCCTTGTTGGCAAACTTTTGGTTATGTCACCCTAAGTTTGAGGGGGGGTGTTAAATAATGTAACATAATTTAATATGTAATCTCATAGTTTTAGTTTACTTTTAAGTTTAGTTAGGATTAGGTTAGTTTATTTAATTAGGTTAGGTTTCTTTTTCTTTTTTAGTTTATTTTTGGACTTATTTGGCTTTATGTTTTTTTTACCAAAGTTAAAAAGCATAAAGTAGAGAGAGTTGTTGAACTCCCAACAACTCTATTTAGAGTCGTTGGGAGCCCAACACTCCCTCATTCCCTCTCTCCCTTGTATTATAAATATGGGGTGTTACCTCCTTGTAACTTACACTTTTGTAAAGCTCCCTTTTGGGACCCAAGATATTGAAGTTGATATTTTTTTTTTACGTTTGTGCATTTGTATCCGTGCACTTGTGAGAGTTCTCCTTTTATGCCTTTGTGCACACTTTGTGTTTCTAGTATTGTGTTTATACACAAAATCTCTTTTTATAGAGATTTTCATAGAAAGTACATGAGAAGTGAATGAGAAGCGTGAAAGGAAACACATGGAAAACATGAAAAGTGTGAGAAAAGCACATGGAAGAAACGTGAGAGAATCGAGATTCCCATCAAGTTTTTAAAGCGATGAGTATCATGCTTCCAAAGCGAGTTTATGGGAAGTGCGCTTCCCACCTATCTATGAAGTTTCTGGTAACCCTAGGAAAAACCTCAAAAGCCACGTGTTATTCCCAGCTTCCATGCCAAAGATCCTAACCCAACCATTTGTTAATTTTTGAGTTCACAATAAATACAAAAACCAAATTAAGCAAAAGCATCTCAAGCAAATTCTCCAGTTCTCCTAAACTAACCCATGTTCATTCCAAGATTTTCTCAATGGCACTCCCACTAGCAGTGGGAATCATGGAAAGTATAAAACTAGGGGCAAAGGTAAACAGAGCTACACACCTTAGGTTGATGAAAATCTTTTAGTTTCCTCACTATGGCCATATGAATCCCTTACAATAAAGATGAATGAAATAACTTTTCCCTTCTTAAAATATAACAATTACATCTTTCTATTTAATTAAAATATCAACTTTTTTTTCTTAAAAGAAAATTAAGAATCATCTCATCCTTGAAGTTGAATTATACGGGTATAGTTGCAAAATTTCAGTTTGTCTTGTATATATTTGTACATAGGTCCTAAGTAAGAACATGTGTGTCATTGTTACTTTCTTTTGATTGTAACCTTAGTAAGAGGGCTTTCATGCATTCTTCATTTCTTACTAAAGAATGAACAGTGCATCCCGATAGAGAGGGGTTCTCACTCTCTCTTATTGGGTTTCTCTCAATCTCTCTTATACCTATCACCTTGATATGGTATTAGAGTCATAAATGAGTAAGAGGTTGGACAAGTCAAGATTTTATCTTGGTTCATGAGTACCATAAACAAGGACACATGCGGACATATTTTGAATCTTCTGCAGAAGTCCATGGGATCTACCACCTAAGATAATGTTTGATAGTCCATTCTCCTAATTCCAATGAATGGGGAGGCCGGATCTTTGCTCGTGGGGTGGTTGTTAACAACCTGTCCATCAGAGTTTTGTACCGCTCTGTCCTCTCCCTTGACAGACAACAAGAAGCGAATGGGTGCGTTAGGTGTTGCTTAACTAACGACACATTCTATGATGTGGTCTTTCAACCACTCGGGCATCTAGCCTGTGAAGGCGATTAGTCACCATTTTATGTGATTACAGCATTGTACATTTAGCACTATTCGAGGTCGCACGACCGTCTCATCCGATCATCGCAGTACTAGCGTGTAGTGCACGACTACAAGTACTCTAGGATGAAAGGGGTATAGCTTCCCAATAAGAGCTTCAACAAAGGTGTTTCACAAAGATGTAATGTTTTTGAAGCTCTGCTTTTGACATTATCTATCTTTTGAAACAACCAACAGCTTGTGCCAACATTCGGCATGCGATTTTCTAAAATCTCACCTGCTATCTTGATAGTTACATGCCTCGCATGACTCGATAGCCCCCTCCACTGCCGTAACAAAGAGCAGGGAGGGGCTCGACCCCCTCCCCTGCCGTAACAGGGGGGAGCAAGGAGGGGCTTGCCCCCCCCCCTGCCGTAAAAGAGAGCAAAGAGGGGCTCGGCCCCCTCCCCTGCCGTAACAAGAAGCAGGGAGGGGCTCCCCCCCTCCTCTACCTACAAGGGTGCAGGGAAGGGATTGGCCCCTCCCTCGCTGAAAGGAGTCGCAGGGAGGGGGGCTTTGCCCCTCCCCTGCGATTTAGGGCAGCAGGGAGGCGACTCGGGCCCGTCCCTGTGCAACGGAGAGGTGAGGGAGAAAGAGACGGAAAGAAAAGGAGAAGAAGAGGGGAGAAGAGGCATACCTGGGGGTCGCCGGTGGCGGTGGTTCGTCGGCGAGCAGAAACGAGGAGGGTGGGAGAGGCGATCGGGGGAGAGAGAGACAAGAGAGCAGAGGAGAAAGGGGGTTTCGAGAACCTCCCCCCCTTTGCCTCGTTGTCTTTAAAAGACACGAGGGGTGGTGCCTCCACTGGGTCCGGTCGGGTCCGGGTTCGGATCCGACCCGAATCCAAGTTATTATTATTTTATTTTTTTTAAGTTTTACAGTTAGAGCTGCCTAACTGCGAGTCTTTCTCCTTCCTTTTAAATATTTATGAGTCTAAGACCCCATACGTTGTGCACTTTATGATTTAGTAAAAGTAAATATTTCTTTTGTGTGTGCTCTCTCTTGTGCCCTTAGTGGATTCGTTGTTGTGCCCTTAGTGGGTTGTGAATCTTGCTGCCTCTTGAGACACATTTCATTACACAGTCTAGTGGTCAAGATCATTAATAGTTCGTATAATATTATCATTAGCACTTTCATTGAGCTGGAGGTTGTACCAAGTGGATGTAGAAAATGTTTTACTGCATGGCCAATTAAGAGAGCAGATGCTTTGTATTATTAAACTCCTTACAGTGTCAAGAATAGCTTACCTTCTTAATCAAGTTTGTCAATTCATGCATTCACCTAGAATGGTTCAAGTGTAAGTGAAATAAATAGTGAGATATATAAAGGCAGATTAAAAATTCATTGATATATTATTAAAAAGGCCTGAGAAGTCTTTTGAAGAGCTTTCCAAAACTTTGAACTCCATATCACTCCTAACATTGAAATACGCAAAAAATCCAAAATCCATAAGATATCATTAAAGGAGTCACAAAGATTGAACCTAGTACGGTCCTTTAAGGCCCTTGTGATTTGCTTTTGAGCTGTGCGCTTGACTCCATCAATTGTCATCTACCATGAATACAAATCAAATTATGAAGATGACATCCTGGATAATATCAGACTCCCATATGATTGAACATTCACCTGTACAGCAGCAGCAGTTTCCAAAGCAATAGTTTGACTGATGTCTGCACTGCTTCTGAAAAAGCTAATAATTTGGTCGATGGAATCTTTCAAGTACTAACACAGAAGATCACATGAATTATTCCATGCACAAAATTACAAAGAAATTTTTTGAACTCATTAGAAATTAACCTACAGTCACATAGCATGGAGAAGCTCTCCCAACAAAACTCCAGTCAACTTGAACATCCACTGGCATGTATGTGAATGCAGCTACTAAAGATTCATCCCTGTCAGCACTCTGTAAGAAAATTAACACAAGAATAAGTTTGCTACGAATCCTATGAGTCCAAAGGAAACCTAAAGAAAGCAAATTCATCCAATACATACCTCAGCAAGGAGTCCATTTGGAGAATTAAGCCTGTAAGAACCCAGCTTCAAGTCAAATATTTTTGTCAATTCATACAATTGTAGAGAGCAATTCAACGCATCACATGATAGCTCAGCGAGACATTTTTTTTTGTCAGCAAGAAGTTTTGAAGCATTGCGCCTCATGTATAGTTCAAATATGGAGTGCAGCATGTTTCCTTTTGCTTCCATCAACTGACCATCCTCATCCTCTTTGTAACCAATAATTTTGTTTAGCTGTTCCCAATCTTCCTCGCTGAGTCTCCAAGCTTCAGACTCATCCTTGGCTGACTGTCCTGCCCTGGAAAGAATGGGAGCAAAAGTTTTATGATCAATCAAAGAATACAATGTGCAATAAAGCTGACAAGTTTTTATTGTGTAGATTTACCATCCTAATGACCACCACGACTTTTTTGCCTTCTGCTTCTTTTGGTTGCCAGATTCCATTGACTGTTCAACTAATTTGTGAGCCATCATTCTAAAAAGAGCATGATGTTAGCATGAATTAAAAAAAAAATGTCCAGTTACATGCATAGCATATTGCATGTGCGCACACACAAAAACATCAAGAGGGGGAGAGAGAGAATCCATAGTGATATCAATGCATGTTACCTTATTGTCAACCCATCTTGAATCAGGGAGATCAAATCATTCAATGTTTAATTTGGCCTATGGGACATGTTCAACATATTCTGCTTACTTTGCCATGTACACTTGATCAAAACCAATAGATCACAAAATCCGAATACGGAAAGTAAGTAAAAATCAAAGATCTAAATTACATTCATGTGATCGTATCTACCAAATTACTCCCAAAAATCCACTTCATTCAATCTTAACAATACCTAAACATCAAGTAGTCACATCACAATGGCTACCTGTAGGACCAGATGACCAGATCCATCCGTACTTACTCAAGGTTAGTGGAACATGAAAAAGTAAAAGTTGTGATTGTGACTGCCAGATGAGATAGCTTTTGCTTTTTTTTTTACCTTGAATCTTGTGAAAGTAGATCACAAGGTTGACCTTGAGATTCACAATCATAACAACTTTATCAAGCTTCTACTTTTTCACCTGTGACCAAAGCAAACATGCCCATAAAGTCCTTTTCTCCCTTTTCTTATTTCTCCCCAAATCAGCCCTGGTATTTACTCTGTTTTTCATCATCTTATCTCCTTTTCTCTTTGGTTCCTAATATATCCTGCTTTTCTCTGTGATCAAGTTACCTAGTCCTTTTAATCTCTTTTCTCCTCAAAAAAAAGGAAAAAGGAAGGGCTTATTGTATTCAGATTAAACCGGGTCTGAATACTCTTGCTGCAGCCATATTTTTTCAGATTAAAAAAAATGCACATCTTTAGTGATGTCATCGCTAACATCAACAGTTCCATAGTTCCAGCCGATCCCCTTTGAATCAGGGCTGGTCCTTTGCCAACTGCTACTTACAAATAAAAAAAAAGGCAGTAGCCAAAAAGCAAAGAGGGGTTTTATTTTGTTGCATGTACATATTCTCTATTTCCTAATACTTTGGTTGTGTTTACTTTTGCTTAATTTCAGTCTTTTTTCTTTCGCAATCATTTATTGTCTTTGTTAAAATTTGGCACTTCTTCATTTTCGTTCTTTTCAGTTCATTATGGCTTTGAATTCCAGGTCACCCACACCATGTAAAGAAACAAGAATCTTTCAATCACACGCAATATGCTCACCAAAGATTCAAAAGAACACGCACAAAGTGTCCACAAAAGGGCACACTCAATACCAAACCCACACAAGGGGTATTTCACAAGAGCGCTAAAATAAATATTATTTTATTCATCACTATGCAATAAGCATTGTTATACAAGAGAGGGGGAACACCCCTATTTATATACAAGCAAGAGGCAAGAAAGAGAGGGACTCAAAAGAGTCGTTGGACTAGCAACGGCTGGAAATAGAGTCTTTGGAGCTAGTCCAATGACTCTTTTGACTAGTCAACAAAGTGTTGACCAGTCCAACTCTAGTTCTAAAAGAACTAGATCTAATTCTAAATGAACTAGATAAAATAAAAATAAAATAAAGAAAATAAAAATTATATATATATATCAATAATATATATATATAATATATGTATATATATACAATTTAACAGTTAAGACCTACATTTCAAATGCTTTGCAACAGATATAAGGCATATGGAGAGAGAGAGAGGACTATCATGAATGAGAAAAGTAGAGATTAAAGCAAAAACATTCCTTTCGATCTATTTCACTTAGAGGTATATATTACACTAGTGTTTTACTGATCAAATATGAGTTTCTCCTTATGTAAAACTAATCTAAGTTATTTTTTTTCCTTATTACTGACATGGAAAGTGGGGGAGATGCTTTGGAAGAGCAATGCTATGTAACTGCAGCAGCAGCAGCCAAAACATGACATTCTTACCTCCATCGAAGAATGACTTCGACATCAAGCTGACGATCGAGTTCTTCAATCTGTTTGTTATCATTTATAAGTGAATGATTGACGTCAGATCTCAGCAGAGATGCATAAAGAGCAATGTATCGCCTTAGTAACTTTGCATATTTCAGAACTTGATCCCACGACAGTTTTCCGCTGCAGCAAATGATAGCCATTATCAAAACTCTTAGCAGCAAACAAGCAATAATTTTATCAAAATAAGCATGAGAAAAAATATTTTGATCATGAAGAACAGAAAACAATAAAGAAAATATGATATTTCGCACATATGGACCCCATAAGCTCATGTTAGATTCTATAAAAATAAATAATTTATTTTCTCTTTCCAACATTTATTACTCTCTCTCCCTCTCTCCTTTGATATATATGTAGGATAAAGATTTGCTACAATCATTTGCATGAGCAAACAACTTGGTAAAAGTTTTTTTCTTGTTTTGGTAAATCTGACATACAATCTCTGTGATTGTTTTTGTGATGTGAGGATTGACATTTGGATTGCTGGAGTATGACATGTGAGTGGGTTTTTCCGGCAATCCAAAAATTGACCATCATAGATGCTTCAAATTTCCTAACACATAAAAACCTCATTTTTTGTTGAAAAAACATGATCCGAGGTGATTTCTACAAAATCAAGCATGTAGAACACATCTACAATGTCAGATCAAGTCAAAGGACTTACACCATGAGATTCCAACTAGATTGCATATACAAACAATTGTACCAAACATATAATAATATATAGGGTTAATATTTGGTCATGGTGCCATGATGCCATGTCGCCTCTAAATATCATAGAGCAGATTGTTTTGACTGGTGGTGTGCAGACCAGGTATGGCCAAAGAGACATGACCTGAAGTGACCGAGCCATCGAATGAGCAATGAGGGCACACGGGTAAGGTGCTGAGACAGCAAGATGTTGTGCGGGCATGGAGATCCGTTTGAGAATGGGGACTACGCTGGGGTCCCGTGATTATGAAAAGAGAAAAGGAACTGAATGGGAAGGTACACAACATCCGAATGGATTGCGTTATCGAAGGGAACTCCTTAGCTGTTAAGCAAAAAGATCGTCGAGGACGACGATGGCTTGAGTGGGGGAGGATGTTGCATCCAAAATCTCGGAGAGCCTTGCAACGTGCCATAGGTATGGGACTTGGTGCGGTGCATGGGGTTGAAGAGACGCATGCATGCCACTGATAGTGCTGTGTGGCTGAGCTTGGCACTAGGTTGTGCAAAGGGGTGTGGCATGTGCACGGATTGGTGCAACGCAGGTGCTGAAAAGGTGTGTGCATGTCACTGTTTTCGTCATGTGCCTGAGCTTGGCACTGGACAGTGAAAGGAGTGTGTGACATGTGCACTGGCAAGGTGCAGTGCACATTCATAAGAGGCGCGTGCATGCCACAGATGGTGTCCTGTGCTGGAGTGGGGCACAGGGTTGTGCAAGGAGTGTGGCATGTGCACAAGTGTGGTGCAGCGTAGATGCGGCAACAGATGCATGGATGTGTGTGAAGTGCGGTGGAAGTGCCCCAAGAGTGATGGATTGGTTGGTTGCGGCGTGCATGAGGCAGTCGGGCCAACCCCGTGGCAAACAGGCCTTGCCCATGTGTGCAGAGTTTGGTGCACATGCATAACAGTGGTGTCGTGTGTTGCACAGACCATTGTCATGTGTTGTGCATGTGGCGTGCGAAGCACAGCATGCGATGGGCACGTAGTTGCGGTGAGCTTGGTATGGGCTTGGCATGTGCAGCAATGTGCGCAGTGTGGGCACAGTTGCGTGCACAATCTTTGAGGCGATAATCCAACGAGCATTTGAAGTTGTTTGGGGCCAAGATCGAAGATTCACCGTGTAAATGGACTATGGGGAACGCATGGGTGAAGGCGGATTTGAAGAATTCCGAAGTTGAGAAATTTATGGTTCCCCAAGTGTTAATCGGGTTCCTCTTGCTGGCAGGGGCCTGGCTCCTAAAACACCTATATAGGGGACCTCCAGTTTGAGCTGTTTGGCACATGTTGCAGCAGTTTGGTATAGGCACCCCCTATATCGCACGGGCAGCACTGGGAGTGCATGGGGGTGTCCGTGTGTAGTTCAAATCCCCCATGGGGCGTAGGCAAAGACCTTGGGTGCGTAGGCAGGCGGCCCTTGGTGCGGCGATGCGGTCCCAACCATGCCAAGTGGCATGGGGTTGTGCAAGTGAGTGCACAACGCCGGCGAACGAGTTTGGGTGGTGCTGTTCGCTATGGCAGATAATCATCAACTGGTCTGCGGACTGGGGGTCGAAAGATCTTGTCCCTTCTATGGTGAGGTTATGTTGGGGGCGTGCCCATGGGGCTGCTATCTGCTCCATGGCACGCGAGGCTAAGGCATCCGTGCGTTGTTGGCTCGGATGGTTGGGCTTGAGGAAAGGTGGCTTGCCATGATGGTTGGAGACATGACATGCATCGGTAAAGGCTTTGGGATGTGTTATGCTCCCCATGACCCGCGTTGGATGTTGGTTAAGTCGGTAGTGCTGCGAAGGCACGTTTCAGCCCTTGTCAACGTGCGCTTGCTTGTGGGAGCGGTAAGGCACGTTTGGCTTGGTGGTTGAAGGTGCTAGCCGGTATGGGACGGCTATGCACGTAAGTGGCTATCAGATGCACGATGGACCATGTTCGGAAGGATCTCTTGAAAAGAAGAGCTTGTTAAGTTGACGTTCCGCTGGGTAAGAAAGTTACGTGTGGGAAACACGTGCTGTGAGACTGACTAGGTCGTGAGGCCTAGTGCCGCACGGGGCTTCCTTGGCTTGAAATGCGAAAAATTTGGCCTTGGAAAGTTACCCCGTGAATGATTATTTCAAATATTTGGGATCCATCATTCAAAAGTATGGAGAAATTGATGGGGATGTAAATCATAGGATAAAGGTTGGGTGGATAAAATGGAAAAGTGCAACTGGAGTGTTGTGCGATCGTAGAATGCCATTGCGGTTGAAGGGAAAGTTTTATAGGACGACTATTAGACCCGCTTTATTATATGGTTCGGAATGTTGGGCTGCCAAGAGACATCATATTCAAAAAATGAGTGTAGCTGAGATGCGGATGCTTAGATGGATGTGTGGAAATACAATAAAAGATAAGATTCGGAACGAGGAGATACGTAAGAAGGTAGGTGTTGCACCCATTGAAAATAAGATGCGAGAGAATCGTTTACGGTGGTTTGGACATATTCGGCGAAGGCCTAATGATGCTCCAGTTAGAAGGTTGGAGAAATGGAAAAATATATTAGTTAAAAGAGGTCGGGGTAGGCCTAGGAAGACTTGGATGGAGATGATAGGAAAATATATGAATGCTTTGAACCTCACCGAGGACATGGCATTGGATAGAAATGATTGGAGGAAAAGGATTCATGTGGAAGACCCCAAATGAATTTCTTTTTTGGTTCATATCGCTGACCCCAATGGTTTTGGGATGAAGGCGTAGTTGTTGTTGTTGTTGTTGTTGTAGGTTGTTTTGACTCAATCAGACCTCATAGATGGGTTCAGCATGGTCCAAATGCTAGGGATCGGCTTTTGGATCATGTTTTCGCAATGAAAACAAATGATTTTAAGAGTCCAGAAAACATTACACATTGTAGGCCGTTGATTTTTCAGGCCTTATAAAACCCTGGCTACGTGTCATAATCATATGATCAAAGAGCTAATTCCTGCTAAGCAAAACCTGTAGATCATATCTGTAAAGTTAATTTCATGAAATACAACAAAAAATTGAAAAAAAAAACAAGTTGTTTGCGACAGTAGCATATATATGACAAAACATATGGTGGTTTTAAACTGTCACAGGGAGACACCATTTTGGTGTCATGTGTTAAATTATGTACATAATCATATAATGTAATATATATATTTTATATATATATGGTAATACATATACATATATTAATATATATGTATATGTATATACTCAAATATATATATAAAATATATATTTCTATTTGTTTAGTCATAAGGGTAGTTTAGTCTTTTCCTCTATTTTTGCGCACATTCACTTTATGGATGTGATTGTAATTATTTGTATTTTCTTTCTTTTTTGTTTTTTTATTTCTTTTGTAAGTGTACCAAAAGGTACCTTGGGGGGCCCACCAACATAGATGTTGGGCCCTCTCCAACGGTCACATTTGTGACCGTTGGAGGGGCTCCAACGTCTATGGGTGGAGCCCCTCCAAGGCCCCTCTTGTGATGTTATAAATAGGGGTTCTCCCCTTTGTATTTTCTTATGGCTTTGAGTCAAAGCCCAAGTTCTCAATAAATTGATTCCATTGTTTTTATGCCTTTGTGCATTTGTGAGTTATTTGTGGGTTGTGCTCTTTGTGCACAAGTGTTCTAAAGTGTTCTTATTTTGCTTTTGTGGTGGGTTCAATATCAAGAATATTAAGGTCTTGATATTAGTATCTTGTTGGAGATACTTTCACATGGTATCAGAGCCTCGTTGGATGAAAGAAGATCGTGTATCTCGGCTCTTGTGAAGCACCTCGAAAATCGTGCCCTCAAGCTAGTGAAGATTTTGAGTAAAGCATTTGCTCCGGGCAATATTTTAGAAGCAACTTTTGTCAAGAAAAGGTTGAAAATCCGTTAAGGTACGCTTTATTTTCCATCTTCTCCTCTCCATAATGGGTGAAAAAGGCTCCCACTTCTCCCTTGGTTTTAAACTTAGTGGTTCGAACTACCATGTTTGGGCCGGCAACATGGAAGCCCATATCAAAGGGAAAGGTCTTTGGGGTTATGTTCAAGGTTCCATATCGGAACCCGAACCCAAGCTTTCTATTATAGAGAAAGGGGAAATTAAAATTCTTGAAGGAGAAGATAGACAAAAGGCCTTAGAAGAATATTCCAAAAAGCATGATGAGTGGGAAATGAAGAACTTCAAGATATTGTCTTGGATTTTTTCGTCCGTAGAAACCAAGATCAATGCAAACATCATCAAGTTTAAAAGGGCCTCCGAAGCTTGGTTATACCTTGAAAAAATGTATACGTCAAGGGACTTGTCTCACAAATACTACCTCCAAAAGAAAGCCTTGACTCTTCAACAAAATGATTTATCTATTCGGGAATATTTTGCCGAATTATCATCTATTTGGGACGAGCTTGCCATGCTCGAACCAAAATGGAGCGGAGAAGCTATTGAATTAAGGCACAAACAACTAGAGGAAGATCGTTTCTTCAACTTCCTAAATGGTCTTAGACCCGAATTTGAGCAAATTCGGTCCTCCCTTCTATCGGCTTTTACCTCCCCATCTATTGAAGATGTCATCACCAAGCTAAGTGGTGAGGAAACACGTATGGGGATTAGTAAAAATAACCCAAGCATTCTTGCTACACCTTCTCAAAATGACTATGAAGTGGTCAATGCCGTGTCAAGACCCGGTAATAATTTGAAGACCTACAAACCGCCCCATTTCAAAAATCAAGGGCAAAATGATCGATATGGCAAGAGAGATTATAGCAAATTAACTTGCCATTTTTGTAAAGAACCGGGACATATCAAACCCAATTGTCCCAAATGGAAGAAATTCCTTGTTGCGGCTTTAGCATCCCAATCGGAGGAACGGCCTTCAACATCAAATGAACCTCTTTCGCTTCATCAAATTATGGATGCTCTTCAACCTCTTCTCAAATGAGGCACTTCTGGAGCCGCTATGTCATCTTCTTCCTCTCTTGGTAAGACATCTTGGCTACTTGATTCTGGTGCTTCATTTCATATGACTCCAAGTCATTGTTTTCTTTCTAATTATTCTGAAAACCGCCTTCCATCTTTTGTCTCAACCGCGGATGGAACCCCTCTTGAAATTAAAGGAATGGGCAATTTTGAAAAACAAGACTTCTTTATCCCAAAAATTCGTCTTATTCCAAAACTAAACTTAAATTTACTTTCTGTTTCTCAACTCTCGGACTATGGTTGCGATATAAAATTCTCTTCTAATAAATGTTGGATACAGGATCGCCAGTCCGGGAAATTGATTGGGGAAGGCTCTAGGAGAGGAGACCTCTACTATGTTGATTTTCTTAAAATTCCCAAGAATCAATTTTGTAATGTTGCTCAAAACAAAGATATTCATGTATGGCATAAGAGATTGGGTCATCCCAACATTGTTAAAATCTCTTATTTGCCTTTTATTAAGCATCTTTGTAATGAAAATTTTGTTTGTAATGAATGTATTCTTGGAAAAATGAGAAGTCTTCCTTTTCCTCAAAGATCCATGTTTACAACAAAACCTTTTGAAATCATTCACTCCGATGTATGGGGTCCAGCGCCGGTGATATCCAAGGGAGGCTTTTCTTACTATGTTATCTTTGTGGATGATTTCACTAGGTTTAGTTGGATATATTTTCTTAAACATAAATATGAAGTTTTTTCAACTTTTAAAACATTTCATATGATGATTTTAAATCAATTCAATGGAAATTTTAAAATTTTTAGAACCGATTCGGGTGGCGAATACCTTTCCAATGAATTTAAAAGCTATCTTGAAAACTACGGAATTCTCCATCAAAAGTCTTGTCCCAAAACCCCCCAACAAAATGGGTTGGCTGAACGGAAACATAGGCATATTATTGAAACCACACGAACTTTGCTCATTTCTCAAAATATACCGAAAAAACTTTGGGCGAAGGCCGCTCTTACTTCTGTCTATCTCATAAATAGACTTCCATCTAAAAACTTGAACAAGATTTCCCCGTTTGAAAAGTTATACGAAAAAGAACCTGATTATAGCAGGTTAAGAGTTTTTGGATGTAAATGTTTTGTCCTTACTGATAAAAATGACAAACTCTCCCCTAAGGCCATTCCTTGTGCCTTTCTTGGTTACTCTGAAACTCATAAAGGTTTTCGCTGTTATGATGTTAAGAGTGATAAACTTTATGTTTCCAGAAATGTAAGCTTCTTGGAAAATGTTAGTGGTTTCGAAAAACTTGAAACTGATTACGAGAATATAGACTATTCTTTTCTGTTTGATTTATTAACTGAAAATGATGATACTAGCGATGATGAAACAAATCAAAATGATGAAACTCATTCTGATCAACCCATTAATGGAGAACCACATAGAGATCCTATAACCTACTCTCATAGAGATAGGAGTTCTTTTAGAAGTGCCCTCAAAAGATATGATAGTGAGTCTACCCCTTCAAGTGAAGGAAATCTTCGTAGGACCGAAAGATCTTGAAAACCACCTTCTAGGTTCATCTCATATGAGTCTTTTTCACCAAAATATAGAGCCTGTCTAAGCGCCATTCACTCGTACATAGAACCTAGGGATTTCGAGGAAGCACAAAAATGCCCGGAATGGATAGTTGCTATGAATAATGAACTTGAAGCCCTAAAGAAAGCAAAAACCTGGGAGTTTCAAGACCTTCCTAAAGATAAGAAAGCAATAGGGTGTAGATGGGTTTTTAAAGTCAAAACTAAGAGTGATGGGTCTCTTGAGAGATATAAGGCCCGCTTAGTTGCAAAAGGATATGGTCAAAAATATGGGATTGATTATGAGGAAACTTTTGCCCCCGTTGCTCGGATGGTCATCGTCCGATGTCTTATAACCGTTGCTTCAATAAATAAATGGAACATCTATCAGATGGATGTTAAGAATGCGTTTTTAAACGGAGATTTAAACGAAGAAGTATATATGGATGTTCCTCCTGTAATGGAGTACCCTAAAGGGAAAGTGCTTCGTCTTCGGAAAGCACTTTATGGTTTAAAACAAGCTCCCAAAGCTTGGTATGATAGGTTTAACTCCGTGATGTTAGACAATGGTTTTTCATCATGCTTTACTGATACTGCCTTGTTTGTTAGAAAATCTAATGTAGGGATTGTTATTCTGTTGCTATATGTGGATGACATGCTTATTACTGGGAGTGATTCTAAAGGGATTACAAGCATAAAATCCATTTTAAAGGATAAGTTTGAAATGTCTGACTTGGGTTTCTTAACTTATTTTTTGGGTATTGAGGTTGCATACTCTCATAGAGGGTATTTTTTGTCTCAAACTAAGCTTGCATCTGAGATTATTGACAGGTCAGGTATTACAGATGATAAAATTTGTGAAACTCCTGCTATAGTAGGAGCAAAAATGAAGATTGATGATGGTGTTCCTCTCTCCGATCCTACTCCCTACAGGCAACTAGTAGGCTCGTTGATGTATCTAAGTATCACCAGACCAGATATCTCACATGCGGTGCATACGGCAAGTCAATTTCAGCATGCACCAACTTCTGTTCACATGGGTGCTATCTTGCGTGTCGTGAGATACCTAAAGCACACTATTAATAAGGGAGTTTTTTTGTCTTCCTCTTCTGAGTTAAAATTAATTGCTTATACTGACTCTGATTGGGGAGGTGACCCAAATAACCGTCACTCCACCACTGGTTTTTGTGTATTCTTAGGAGACTCATTGATCTCATGGAGATGCAAGAAGCAGCAAAAGGTATCTCTATCATCAACTGAAGCTGAATATCGTGCCATGGCGTCTACTACCATGGAAATTGTTTGGATTCATCAGTTGCTAGAAGATATGGGAATCAAAATTGAAGGGCCTACCAAGCTTTGCTGTGACAACAAAAGTGCGATTTATATTGCTAAAAATCACACTTTTTATGAACGGACCAAACATATTGAGATGGACTGTCACTATGTTCGGGAAGCGTATCTCCACGGAATCATTGACCTTCCATATGTCACGTCCGAGTATCAGTTGGCAGATTTCTTCACTAAAGCCTTGTGTGCTCCGCGCTTCAACTTCCTTCTTAGCAAACTCTCGGTCATCCTGCCCTAAGTTTGAGGGGGGGTGTTAAATTATGTACATAATCATATAATGTAATATATATATTTTATATATATATGGTAATACATATACATATATTAATATATATGTATATGTATCTACTCAAATATATATATAAAATATATATTTCTATTTGTTTAGTCATAAGGGTAGTTTAGTCTTTTCCTCTATTTTTGCGCACATTCACTTTATGGATGTGATTGTAATTATTTTTATTTTCTTTCTTTTTTGTTTTTTTATTTCTTTTGTAAGTGTACCAAAAGGTACCATGGGGGGGCCCACCAACATAGACGTTGGGCCCTCTCCAACGGTCACATTTGTGACCGTTGGAGGGGCTCCAACGTCTATGGGTGGAGCCCCTCCAAGGCCCCTCTTGTGATGTTATAAATAGGGGTTCTCCCCTTTGTATTTTCTTATGGCTTTGAGTCAAAGCCCAAGTTCTCAATAAATTGATTCCATTGTTTTTATGCCTTTGTGCATTTGTGAGTTATTTGTGGGTTGTGCTCTTTGTGCACAAGTGTTCTAAAGTGTTCTTATTGTGCTTTCGTGGTGGGTTCAATATCAAGAATATTAAGGTCTTGATATTAGTATCTTGTTGGAGATACTTTCACATCATGTCCCTAGCAACTAGAGCAGACATGTAGACACAGTAACCAACATGTACGGACAATAATTGCATATTATTTTAATATTTTAATGTTTCTAAGTATTACTCCAATAAAAATGCATTTTTTTAATTTTAACATAAAAATTTAGTTTTTTATCAATTAAAAAATCAGTGGTATCAGCGTCATATTTTACAATACAATACATATTAGTAGGAAAATCGATACAATAAAACCCTCATATCAATAACATCATGATTATCGATCAGTACCAAACCAAATCGTATGCTATAGGGGTGTATTATACTCTACGATACCATACACCCCGTAGCATATGAGCCAACTTTTTTTTTAAGTTTCCAGCACCAGAAAAGTGGCAACCGATCACCCATGAGGGTCCTTTTTAAGCCTCCAGGGGTCATTTTGACCCCTTTTCTTGCATGCTCCCTCCCCAAACCTTGGTTCTTAGCCTACCCATTGATTTTTTAGATCAAATCAACCCCAAAATTTGGGGTTATTAATAGCTCTGAGCCCTAAAGGTGTGATTTGCACTAAAGCCACCCTTTTTCATCCTATATAACATTTTTTGTTCCTACCCCTCAAAACCAAGCTGTAGGGGTTTGATTGAAGGCGTTTGGGGATGGTTACATCAAGAGACCCGACGTGGGACCATTGTACACCAGCTTATGATGGGAATAGGTTGCCTAACCAGTGCAATTATTGTCGAAGAGAGATTTTGTGGGGTCATTTCAAGGATCAAGCTTCATTTGGCTGACACGAAGCAAAATGCAGCTGCATACACATCTAGCTGATTACCATACACTGAAATGGCAGATGAACGAGCTATTGCAGGAGAACCAAAGCAAGAGTAAGAAAACAAAATGAGTATCTAGCCCATCGTAACTTGTATCTAGCAGGCTCAAAGTAAGATATGCATCATACTATATTGTAAAAAATTACATTTTTCAATAAAAATCCACAAAAAACCTAAAAAAACGAAGAAAAAACATGGAATATAAGAAAAATAAATTGAAGCAATAAGATTAACTAAACATAGATATGTCATTAAACATTCACCTAAACATAGATATCACAATCAACTAAATATAGATTGCATTACACAATTTTTGTGAAAAAAGATATAAATATCATATATGGCATCGTGTTGTGGGCCTTGTGGCTTTTCATCAGTTTCATCACTTGGTTGTATGTCATTGCTTGTACTGCTTGCTCCTTTCTTCTATCATTCATATTTCTAATTTCTTTTATATCAAAGTGCATCTCAGCCTATATATCATTTGTAGCCATTCGACATGGTGGTGCTCCTTCACCAAGCGTTGCAATGTGCAGCTTCATATGGTGTAAGCCCCCATGAAACACTAAATGACAAAACCTACATTTTAGAGTCACATGCCCTCTATGACAGTTAAGAATCTCATAGTATTGCCATGTTGGCTCATCAACATATGGGGGACATCAAGCCATTAGTAAATCTAATCACCACAAATACAAATTGATTAAGAGAATATCACTATATACAAAAGCCAAAACATTTCCATAATTCATCGCAAAACTTATGATTACAATTATTAATTATAGAATATCATGCTAGAAACAAGGGCACACAAGCTAGAGTTCAGAAACATATATGTATGTGTGTGTATATATATAATAAAATCATCTTCAACATCAGATTGCTGCTCAATGATTTTCTTTATTTATTATAGCGTCTAGTAGCCTAAGATAATAATAGGTCATCTTCGTCTTATAAATCAGGGACTACCTCTGAAAATGTATTTGTGTCCTTTTATCATCTTTTATAAGACATTAAGACTAGTAAGAAGCTCAACACCAATTTCAAATGAAATACAATGGCTACATAATCGCATGGTAGGGTTGTTATGCCCCACAATATGACATTTAAATCTATACAATCCATCGTGCATTATAAAACTACAAAAGTCACACGTCACTATTCCTTTCAAATCCGTCCAAGACCACCACCCTCTCCAAGCCAACCAGTGTGCAGTATTTCGGTGCGGGATCATTTGGGGAGGATGCTCCAAGACCCTCCATCGACCTCTTGGGGCATGAATTAGTAAATCTAATCACCACAAATAAGTAAAACTAAGCTTAATAACACACCTAGGGAAATATTTGAGTTCTATGTGAACAAAAATAAAAATGGAGAAATATCTTGCAAAAACATCAAAAAGAAGTTTACCCTCCTCTAACTTCAATCTTATACAAATGAAGCAAAAACCAAGGTCTTTTTACCTCAAAGCACATTTTTTAACAAATAATGGGTGAAAAGATGATCCCCTGTGTGAAAAGCACAAAAGCTCTCTTTTTCTCTCTCTTATGCAAGAATCAGCCTCCCAAAATGCCTCCAAGCCCTCTAGGGTGTGTGGGTTCCTCTCTAATGGCTTCTAAATAAATGAAGGAACCGGCCCTATGGGGTTTTTAAAACTCAAAACACAAAATTACCTTTTTGACCTTCTTAGAATCCCACAAAACATGTAGCATACGATAATCGTATAGTATTGTATGATCTATGTGTAATGAAATGGATTGAATCCGATAGACATGCAAAAACATGTAAGAACAAACTCTCAATCAAGTTGAATGCTTGATTGAATCATCGAACTACCCACACAAGGGTCTTACAAATGTTGATATTCCATAAATTCACTCATGAGAGTGTTTAAGAATACAAGGCCTTTGAGGCCAATTTATAGAACAAGTTCACCAATATGGGCAGCCCAAGGTGACTCTTGGGCTGCTCCCAACCGTCTCCAACAGTCACTTGGAGCTGCTCCCAATATTACAAAAACCGAGAAATAAAAAAAAAACAGAAAAAGAAGAAAATAAAAAGGATTGTCAGCCCCTATTGGGTTGATGCCTATTACAGTGAAAGTACCGGTTTACAACACTTTAAACATACATATATGTATATGTATACATATATACATATACATATATGTATATGTAAATATGTATCTTAACATACATATACATATGTGTATACGTATGCATACACACACACACACACACACACACACACACACATATATATATATATATATATATATATATATATATGCATATCTTACATATCTTAACACCCCCCTCAAACTCATGGTACAACTACCGAGAGTTTGCCAATTAGGAAGTGAAATCTGGGTGATGATAGCACTTTGGTGAAGAAATCCGCGAGTTGGTATTCTGATGGAACATAATGTAGTGTGATAGTCTTTCGCAGGAACTCTTCACGGACGTAGTGGCAATCCATCTCAATGTGTTTCGTGCTTTCATGAAATATATGATTGCTTGCGATGTAAACAATGCTCTTGTTGTCACAACATAATTTCGAAGGTACTGTAGTATGAACCCCCAAGTCTTCAAGAAGTCTCAACCAAACTAACTCAGACGTAGTGGTTGTCTTGGCCCGATACTCATTAGATGAGAAAACTATTTTGCAACCATAATGTGCAATTTGAGAAACCAATAAGAGATTTAAATTTAATTTTGGTACTATTCTAATATTTGGTATGTGAAATACAAGTGTTTTTTGATAAATACCAAAACTTTTGATTTTTAAAGAGATGCCATCGGCAGTAGAAACACAAGAATCATTTGAGTTAGATTTGCATTTGAATAGTATGGACTCATTAGAGGTCATATGAAATGAAGCACCTGAATCTAAGATCCATGAGGTCTTACCATGGTTGTCACTTGTTGATACGACCGCTCCCGAATAATAAGGAGATTGAGCTTTAAACATAGGTTGCAATGTGATGCAGAGCAGACTCGGGTCCCATCCCTACAGAATGACCCAAGAGGTAGACTGGATTTGCACAAATGGAATCGATGATCGGATCCAAGTGGTGGATCCGATCCAGTTCACTAAACCGAGGCACGGAGATGTCCTTTTCGTACCTACCCCGGGCTAGCACGAAGGGCACGAGTCAGACGCCCCAGATCCAGTAGCAATCAGTGTTTGGATCGAGTCCAAGGATTGGACCCGAGACCCAGATCCAACCAGGCATTATTAATACTCTGTTTAGGGTTTCGTGGAAAAGGGGACATATTGGAATTTATGCAGCCTCTCTTTTCTTTTTGTTGGTTCCCTGTAGCTTGTCTTTCTTTTCAGCCACCTTTGTCATTCCTTTTCTGTTTTCTTTATTACTTTCTTGTCAGCCTTTTTTTTATTGCTTTAATGATCTGTCAGTTGGGATTGCAGCAGCCTTTACTTTCTGTTTCTTTTTCTGCACGACTGTCCCTTTGTTCCTAGCATCTAGCCCATCAGTTAACTGTTTGTTTATTATTTACTTTGATTCATTGTGACTTGCGTCAGTCAATTAAATAAATAGCCTTCTTTTCATAAATGTCTTCAGTCGCACAATCATTGCTGGTGGCTTTGCATTCTTTCTATCATTTTGGATGTTCCCTGTTACTTTTTCCATTAGTCATTGTTTGATGGTTCTTAGTATTATCAGTCGGTGAATATTCTTAATTCCTTCAGTTCGCTAATTTATTGTTGCTTGGTTCTATTGAACTGAGTGTGTGTTGATTCAACGTGGCCATTGGGATTTTGTGTATTGCATCGCTGCACATTACAAGTGGCAGCCCGCGACAGACCGTTAACAGAACAACCCTGACCCTTCATCGTACTGACGGCCCTCACGTTGATCCTCATCGACGTCGAAACTACGATTCTCGCTGCATCACAATGCCTCCATCAATTGAGCTAAGGAGAGTGAAGCGATGCATTTGGAGCCATCCACTTCACTCCTTTCAACAGAAGCCACCGTTCATAACAATGGTAATTTTTTCACCTTTCTTTGACTCATGATGACCCCTCTTTTCATAGTTGTTGGGGTTTCTAGCATTTTCATTTCTTATAAAATGAGGTAGTTTATAACTCTTCGTATGATTTTCGGGCTTTGACATAACAAGCACGGATTCTCCATCCTTAGAAGTGGATGGCTTTTTCAACCTATTCTCTTCAATAGTTAATTCTTCAAGTGTCTGAACTATGGAAGGAACTCCTCCTCTATGAAGAAGAGCGGACTTAGTTCCTTCAAATTCGGGCCTAAGCCCATTTATGAATTGATAAAAATGCCCCGCTTTGATTTGATTTTCGCAGAGCTCAACATTTTGTATGCAATGCCACTTTGGCTCAAGAAGAGCCAATTCATCCCAAAGGAGAGATAGTGCATTGTAGTACTCTCTTATGCTCATCTCACCTTGAGTTATTGTCCTAACTTTATTTTGGACATTGCATATATGCGCAATATCCTTAAGACTATACATGTCTTTAAGGTATTTCCAAGCATCACTAGCGAAGTCAAACTTCGCCAAACTAGAACATTTATGAATGTCAACACTATTGATGAGCCATCCAATAATTTTGGAATGACCCATCCTCCATTCCGTCCACCTTTTCTCATATTCGAAAACGGCTTTAGTCATTTCCTGTCTTTGAAGCGCAACTTCTTTTCTATTCTCCAACTTTGTAAGGATGAGTTTTGGCTCTTTGTCGGAGCCGTCAACCAACCCCTAAAGCCCTTTTTCCCATATTTTATGTTTTACTATGGATGTCCGCATCACATAGTTGGTGTCATTTAAGCGTATGGGAACGGAGACAATCACTTCCCTCTCATTCTCCATTTACAATAAACGAAAAACAAAAAACAAGAGAAGGTGAGAAAGAGAGGAAGAGAGAAAAAGGATGTGATACAAGGCTTTTTTTTTAGATTGCCCATTTCCCGATGCAACGACCGAAATTTTCCCAAGTCCAAGATCCTCCTTTTGATCACGATCTTATTTCTAGCAAACGTCCTTTGGAACAACACCAAAGCTTTGATACCATGTAATGAAATGGATTGAATCCAATACACATGTAAGAACAAAATGCTTGATTGAATCACCAAACAACCCACACAAGGGTCGTACAAATGTTGATATTGCATAAATTCACTCATGAAAGTGTTTTAAGAATACAAGGCCTTTAAGGCCAATTTATAGAACAAGTTCACCATTGGGGGCAGCCCAAGGTGACTGTTGGGCTGCTCCCAACTGTCAGAATTATGACCGTTGGGAGCAGCTCCAACAATCACTTGGACCTGCTCCTAATATTACAAAAACCGAGAAAGCAAAAAGAAACCAGAAAAAGAAGAAAATAAAAAGGATTGTCAGCCCCTATTGGGTTGACGCCTATTACAGTGAAAGTACCAAAATACCCTTGGTGGGTATTTCGGTTTACAACACTTTAAACATACATATACATATATGTATATGTATACATATATACATATATGTATATGTAACTCTGTATCTTAACATACATGTGCATATGTGTATATGTACACATATTCACATATGTATATGCATATCTTGCATATCTTAACACTATGCCACCTGAGCACGGGTACAGGTATAGAGGGTACAACACGACAATTTCAAAAAATGAGGGTATGGGGACATGGCTGTTAAAATATTTCTGCAATTTTATGTTTATATATATATATATATATATATATATTCTATTTTATCCAAAATACCCGATAGAGGTATTTTGGTCTTTTCACGATGTAATTTTATTTTAGGGTTTTCTTCTTTTTCTATTTTTTTCTTGTTTATTTTTTTTTTTTGTATTTTTTACTTTTTACTTTTGAGCCCATTAGGGGCCCCACTTTAATAGACGTTGGGGCTCCCCAACGTCTATGAGTGGGAGCCTCAATGGTTCGCTCTTTTTGAGCTTTTCCATTTTGTATATATAGGGGTTCTCCCTTCCATTGTTAAAAAGTGTTTTTACCCTCTCCCTTAATGAAGATTAATTCTTCTTAGCCTTTTGGCTTCACCCCGCACTTTATGTAATGTATGGCTGCCCCTTAGTGGGTTTGTGTATTTGCACTTTAAGTGCGTGTATTTATGGGTTCATTATCGAACCTCTTGTGTTCAAGCTCATTTTCTTACTGGCTATATATAGAGAGAGAGAGAGGAAAGAGTTTGGGACTGTATCATATGTAGATCCATATTAAAAATTAAAAAAAAAGTTTGTATGTGTCATTTTCGAAAAAAAGGGGAGGGTGAATAAAAATTTTAAAAAAAAGGTCTTAATGTGTAACTTTCAAAAAACAAACAAAGAAGGGGAATGAAATTTTTTTATATAAAGGGAAAGGGGTATTCTCATAACTCTCTCTCTCTCTCTCTCTCTCTCTCTCTCTCTCTCTCTCTCTCTCTCTCTCTGGGTACGAAGGAGTACAAGGAGGTGAAGAAGAAGATGAAGAAGACGGAGGAGGAGGTAGGTACCTCTCTCTCTCCTTCCCTCCAGCTGTCGAGGGTGGGAAGGGGGAGGTTTGACAGAAAAAAAGTGAAAGTGTGGGTTTCAGGTTGAGTCTTAGTTGGAGACTACCCAACCCACGGGCCCATGTACCTGTACCGCACCCAGTACCTCGACACGGGTAGATGGCCTGTTTTGTCATGTCCAAGTAACATACGAAGGATACACTCAATACGGATATGGTACACACATGTATCACGATAGGAGTGTGCATAGTATGTCAAAGTGTGATCACTACAACCCTTACAAAACTGGTATGGTGGACAAGTAGATGAATTTTCCACTCATTGATTTCTTCCAATACCTTCTAGAGGCTTTATTATTTCAAAGTTAATCATTTAATTTGCATCTAAACATGGACATTTCCTTCAAAATGTCAAGGATGTTTTCCTTTTGAGAGATTGGCATTCCTCTTAAGGATTTTGCAGAAACCAAAATCCAAAATAGAGGCGAAGCCAAGGGTAGCAAACCTTGTTCCAATTCCAACTCATCAAGTTGGAGATGCTCATCTTCCTATGGAAGAATCATTTTATCTAATGTCCTTTATCTAAGGCTCAAGGGTAAGAAATAGCTCTACCTACTATACCAAACGAAGCAAAGCCCTTTTCATACATTATCGATTGGTATAGCTCATAATGGGTCTGGATCGATTCCACCTCCACTCCAAAATGATTACTAGCCAATGTTCCAGTATGGCAAGCTTATGGGTAACCCATTATAAGTAGCTTCTTCAATACCAATGGAGTGAAAAGCTGTCGTGATTCATCTTCACTTCACAACCATGGGAACTGAAAAATGAATATTTTTTAAAGAAAACTTCAGTTCATGGAGCTACAGAAAGTGATATTGACAGAGAAGGGGAAACTCCTACCAATTTTTTGTGCCCCCAATATATATATATATATATATAGTGAGAGAGATGCAAACAAACATGCTAAACATTTAGCATGTTTTTAAATATATATATATATATATATATATATATATAGATATCTTAGGATCCCCACTTATATTTCACTCATCAACTTTTCCACCATGGCACTTCTTCTACGTCATAAGCATTCACAATGATACATTATTTCACAGTCAACAAAAACACCTTACCGTGTGATAAGATATTCTTTCTTTTGTAGTCAAATCGATATCACAATTCGAGTGTAATTTTTTGCCATTAATCTTCCCTTTGTCATTTAATTGCCCCATAAAACTAAAACTTCACGGGGTACACCACCTTATAACCCACTTTCTTACTAGACAGCAGCATAGCAAAGCCCATGTCTCATATATGAACAAGTTCCCCTTGCATTTTCCACCAATAATGTAAAGCTTGTTTTATGCTTCATCATGATAAAGAGCGACTCACTATTTTACAACCAAAAGAAGAAAGAAAGATAAAAAGAAACAATTCACATGATTTGGATACCTTGCCATCTTACACTCATCAACCACAACTCTAAAAGCATATTTCCACCAGATTCTGGGGTTTGATGTGATTCCAACAGGAGGACGGTAATGGGCATATTTCAGGCGCTTATTAAAAGCAGAGAAATTATCAGCCATTTTCAGGATATCCCTATACTCATCCTGCATGAAAATGACAACTAAGGATTAACATGAAAAGCAACTTTCTAGGTAAGTATGATGGCAACAATAAGGTACCTTAGACAAACACAAGACAACGTCATCCAAGTTAACTGTTGCTCTTTGAAGAGGCTGCTCAGGATTCCTGGATTCATCCGCTCTCTTCTTGGCATACTTTGCATTCCCTGACACTGGTTGCAAGACGTAGCTATGTTCTTTCATATGGGAAGTAGCTGATACTTCTTTAGTTCCAAATTCAAATATCTGGACATAAAACCATCCCCAACGAATTCACTTCCAAATTGTGGAAAATCAGCAAAGGATAACCATGAAGCCTACCTGACTCCATTGAGCTGGAAGCAAATCCTCCCATGGTTTGTCAATTATCCATGGAGAAATATCCGAATCAAAATAGAAAGCTAACCGATCAAGCTCTACAGACTGCAAAATGTTTATGGTGCGAAAAGGATATTACCACATAGACAGTAGGAGAATGAATGGAAAATACAGCAAGAAATGTTGAACACTGGAGATTTAATTGCTTTCTATGGTTACAAAAGGTCTACAAAACTTGGCAAGAACAAGCTTCCACAGGACTCAGTAGCATATCATACTTGCAAAAGCAAAAGCAAAAAATATGACTGGAACAGAGCAATCAATATTCTACATGTCCACAGCTGAAGTTACCGACCATTTATGCTTCTCTTCAGTAAATTCAACATGCATTTGTAATGAGATATGTGGAAATACAAAATGATAGCCTCTAAGGGCTTACAAGATCATAAACACAAAGCGCATGTGCACATAGGGGACAATACAAGAGCACAAAGGCACAACACAAGCACTAAGTGCATTCAAGACATTAAAAAACTAAAGAGAATAACATAAAATATAAAAAATATTGATATTATTGAGCATGAATGCTTAAGAGAAGCATTAAAGAACAGGAGGGGGTTTCACCCTTATTTGGGGTTTCACCCTTATTTATACACAAGAGGTAGCTCAAATTGAGTTGTTGGACAGTTCCAACAGCTATAAATATAGTTGTTGGACTGGTCCAACTGCTCTATTAACTAGTCAACTCTATGTTGACTAGTCCAAAAAGAACCCAATAACTCTATTTGGTTTTTGAACAAATAGTTCCTATAAAAACAGAAAAAGGACAAAAAGAACAAAATAAAGTAAGAGTACTAATGTGTTCCTAATGGGCACTGCCTATTACAATGACTAAAATGACCAAAATACCCCTAAAGAGTATTTATTTATTACATAACTCACGACAAAATAACATCTCTTATCTAAATAAAATGATACTTAAATCTAAGAGAGATAATTGGAGAAAACACATGAGGTAAGAGAGCTTGTAATGAAAACAAACTAATGTCATCAAGAAAGTAAGAAAAAAAATTACAAATCAAGGCAAAAATATTAAATTTCACAACCTTTGAAAACACCATGATTTCAAAAAATAGATAGCCATCACAGATAAACATAATTATAAGCATCTATAATACAAATGTCCAAATATCCAGAAATGAGTGATACAATACACTCACAGAACCAGAGATTAAACAAACGTCAGTTAGAGCTAAACTATAAGTCGACAATCTAAACTGATAAAACCGAGGTGCACACAACTCACCCCAACAAACAACTCTGGTTCAACAAAAGCAACAAGGATCCAGAGGCCAATCATCTATCAATTAGATTCAAAACATGTGTCAACATGACACTCATAAATTTTGATAATTACAAATTGATAAGATGACTTGAGGTGCATACATAAATCACCTCAACGGCTAACTCTGACTCAAACAACGGCATTTAATATTAAAGAGGGGCAAAACATATACAGAGATTCTCAAAGAACCATATAGAAAACCAAATGTATACACAAGTACAACCAATCCTGGATACCCACAAAGAGATCAAAAACTCATGTATATGCAATAAATCAAGAGTATTTAATAAAAAACACACATGTTCACCAAAGATCTAAGTAGACAACCACGTCCATTAATTAATGGACAAATACTAAAGTGAACCATGAGGAAAATACTTATAACACCCACAAAGGGCAAATACAAAGAAGTTTCTCATAATGCTCAACTTAATATTTTATTAAAAACTAAGTATGGAATAAAAACATAATATTTAAATCTCATGTAAAACATGTAAGATAATGTTCATTAAAGAGCCATGAAACTAAGAAAAAAAAAATCATAAGGACCACAAAAGGACCGACAAGAGACATTTTTTAAAGTAAATGACTCCCATAAGAAATCATGCTCAATACCTTATGCACGAATAGACAATTTCATTCATCATGTAAGGCAATTACAAGTGCACAAGGATCAAATATCAATATAAAAATTACTTATTCAGAAGCTAGATCATAAGTTTTAATACTTCAAAAGCTATTTTAAGTTTCACATAAGACTACACCAAGAGTAAAGAGAGAAAAATTAAACTCAAGCACAATTTCATAAGATTATACTTGTAAAAGACACACAACACCATTTCAAATTATTTTAAAATATATGACCACTTTTTAAAAAGAAACAAAATAAAGTTCAATAATAAATACGAACATGATTTGATATTTATAATCAGGAATTATTCAAATAAAGCATATAAATACCAACAATACATGCTCACGAACACTAGATCATATATGTGCATATCAAATAAAGTAAGTTTTGGAAAAAAAAAGATTCAAACTAGATGTCATAAAAGCATACATATATATAATTTTACAAGATGAGACAAATATTATAAATCTTATAGAAAATAAATCCAACGATAATTTTAAAATTTTGTTTTTAATAAAGAATAACATGATTTTTCTAAGATAAAGAAAAAAAGAGTTTTCTCACGCATAATGCATGAGATAAATACCAGAAGAAACACTTAAAGCTATAAGATACATAACGGGTCAAGATTTTCCTTAAATCCAAGTCACACAACGATCATGAATCCTTCACGAAGCACGAACTTGAACCAAAGAATCCCAAGACCCAAAAGAGGCAAAATACCAAGAAGGATTTCTTGGCTCTTATACCATATAATAAAATATGTGAAAATACAAAATGATGGCTTCTAAGGGCTTACAAGATCATAAACACAGAGTGCACGAGCATATACATAAGTCCAACTAAGGGACAATATAAGAGCACAAAGGCACAACACAAGCATTAAGTGCATTCAAGACATTGAAGAACTAAAAAAAACATGAATGCTGAAGAAAAGCATTAAAGAACAAGAGGAGAGTTCACCCCTATTTATACACAAGAGGTAGCTCAAGTAGAGCTGTTGGACTGTTCCAACAGCTATAAATATAGTTGTTGGACTGTTCCAACAACTCTATTGACTAGTCAACTCTACGTTGACTAGTCCATAAAGAACCCAACAGCTCTATTTGGTCTTTGACCAAATAGTCCTTATAAAAATAGAAAAGGACACAAAGAACCAAATAAAGTAAGAGTACTAATGTGCTCCTAATGGGCACAGCCTATTACAATAACTAAAATTACCAAAATACCCTTAATGGGTATTTACCTATTACATCATTATATATATACATACAACTTAACAGCATTATCATCAAGTGCAAATACCTTTTGTATGCTTCCTAGTGCACCACCAGTGGCAAAAGTTTCTTTCCCACTTTCATCCACTGTTACTGCTGACAGTTTTGCTAATGTTACCCCAGCTGCAAATGGGTGCCCAGGATTGCTACAAAATAGCAGCCATAAGATTGCCACATAGATCATAAGAAATTTTAAAACAAAGAGTGCTTTTACCTTTCAAGATCCTCATATCTGATATGGATGTTGGTTATGGAGAGCCTTAGGTTTCCTATAATTGTGTTGATCAAAGAACCAAGCCAGGTTGCATTCTGACATAGAATACATAGCCAATTCAAAATAGAAGTTGTTATAATCCATAGTAAAAAAGTACATACCATCAAAAAAGATGAACAGTCAACATGTAAGGCCTATCTTTGGTGGAAAATGCGTAGCATCTTCTAGAGTAAGAATCACATATTTCACATTGGAAATACATAAAAGAAAAAGAGCATGTGAAATTCAGTAAGTAATCAGCTTCTGTCAGAAATCTGTGTCAATGTGATTCTCAAACCACCATAGCAGAACATGATAAGTTAAAGATTGGCATGCAGTCTAAGAGAATTGCTCACAATTTTGTTTTCTAAATTACTAAATTAATTGCAACTCATCTAAGATAATAAAGAAATAAGCCACTGGTTTCCCCCACCGTTCCAAATATTTCATATTTCCAACATGCTACATAACCACTATTGTCCAAAAAATCCGGGTTAGAGCCGAGCATAGGCTGGCTCAGCTTGAGCTCGAGCCAAGATTGAACACCTTATGTTCATAACCGGCTCAGCTCGAGCCCACCAACCTTAATTTTTCTTTTAAAAACGTACAAGGGGACAAGTTAGAACCATAGTCACCTGTATCGTTAAAGGTAATTTCTCGGCAAGGGTATTTCTTGAAGAGATTTTCAAAAGTTGATAAATCTCGGGAATATCTTGGGAGTTTAAAAAATTGAAAAAAATATAAATAACAACAAAAAAGCTACGAAAATAATAAGTTTGGCATTATTTTTCTTCCAAAAATATAAAGAAACTTGTTTTAAAGGTTTTAAAATATAAAAGAAACAAAAAATAGGAAATGCAAACTTATAATAAATAAATAAAGAGTTTTTCCCAAAAAATATCGCAATATATTTAAATATTTTGTCATCACGAAATATTACCTTTAATATCGGCCACTTTAAAATATCAATATTTCTTGCTATATTTTCAAAATATCGCCGATATAGATGACAGTGGTTCGAACTCTCAACATCTTTCAAGAGTAACAACTTACCTGTTAGAACACCACTGCTTGTTGTGATGTTATGGCTATCAAAATATATACATATACTAATAATACACCACATACAAATACAAGAATCGAGCTTAATCAAACCTAACCGAGGTCAATGGCTTGCTCAAGCTCAGCTCGTTTATGGAAATCGAGCTTGAAGTCTTGTTTAAGCTCTGCTCATTTATGTCTTCGGAAAAATTTGAGCCAAGCTCAAGCTAGCTCTTCTCGTTGTGCAGCAAGAGTGTTGATACTTACTCCTATTAGAGGCAAAGATCAGGTGGCTGATTTATTTACTAAAGCGCTTTCTGCAAACAGTAATTGGGTCTTGAAATCCAAACTGTCCATGGTTCTCCACCATGCTCAGTTTGAGGGGCGTGTTAAGAATATGTACAAATTGGATCAAGATTTAAATTCAGATCCAAATGTAACATTTATAATGTATTTATCACCCAAAGGGTATTGATGTAACTTCTCACATATTTTAATATAAAAGGGCAGACATCCCCTAGGCTGGGGCAAGACGTCTCATTACAGTTTTTAGATCCCTTCTATTTTTTTCTTCTCTCTTCTCTGCAGGTTGTGCAGGACACATCTTTCAAGGGTTTTCTTCACATGGTATCAAAGCCCAAAAGAGGTAAGTCCTGTTGACTGTTTCTGCAATCTTCTTCTCCATTAAAACCCCTTTTTTCTTCTAAATCTCATTCCTTTTCTTTATCTCACGTCGGACCAAAATATTTTCTTTATTTTGGCCTTCTCAGATCTGATCCATTGTGTTGCTGATCTGAAAATTTCTCCTTCCAGATCAGATCTAATGTCTGATCCCAAATTTCTTCTTCATCAGATCTAACGTCCCAGATCTCCCAGATCGGAAAATACATTTTTTCTCGTCAAACCAATATATATATATATATATATATATATTCTCTTCTCTTGCAGTAAAAAAAATGAGGCTTTCATATACAATGGATCAGATCTGAATCTAAATCAGATCTGGCAACATCCTTATTGTCTTTCCAGCAGTGACGTCTCACATTTAAAAAAAACAGAAGAACAGAAACCCTGCGCAGATTCTCTTTATAATCTGTAGCACCTGATCGTATGTAAAAGAAACGGCGATTCAGGATCCAGTCTGTTTTTGAGTATCTGTGAGACGCTCCAGTCTGTTCCAGTATATCTGCTTATTCCCTTTTCTTTTCTTGAGTACCCGTTCCTTCTTTCTTTTGTTAAAATTTGATGCAGCGAGGAGGATAGGCTTCAGCGTTCTTGACGACGACTGATGAAGGCACGACCCTCACGGTCGTGCGATGTGCAGAAAGGTAAGAAGAATGCCCACCGAACAATGATATTTATTTATATTTTCAAGATAGTCTTCAATCAAACAAGGGAACAAACTTTAACAAAGGAATAATCAAAGGGAAAGAATAAAGAAACTAAAAGGGAAAACGGCTGAAAGAAAACAATTCAGGAAAAGAAAGGTTGCTGCAAATCTTCCATCAAGTCTGCCGCAGGCAACCCTAGGAGAGGGTTTTTAAAGACATGTTGGTGGATCCGGGTCTCAGGTCCAGTCTGGGACCCAAGTAGTTTTCATGTTGCAGTTGGGCCTGTGCTCGCCTGGAATAGGTACGCAGGGATACCTCGCCCCTGCGTCTTGGTACCGTGCTCTGGATCGGATCCCGTTGTGCAGGTCCGATCTTCTGCCTTGGTCAGGCGGTATGGATCTGGGTCGATCCGGCTCTGCATCATTCTCCCCTGGTTGGGAAGAAGTCGGCTCTGATGACTTGTTGTCTCCACAGTAAGCATATAGATCAGATACATTGAAGATAGGTGAAATATTCTAATCTTCGGGCAGTTCAAGGAGGTAGGCATTTGGACTCAATCGTCGAAGAATCTTGAAAGGACTATGCTTCTTAGGACTCAATTTACCATAGGAACCTATTGGGAAACGCTCAAGACGCAGGTAAACCCATACTAATTGACCAACTCGGAATTGGACATCTCGGCGACCTTGGTCTACGAAAGCTTTGTAAGCATCGTAACTCTCAACAAGTTTGGTTCGGACCTGGATATTGGTGCTGACGAACTCCAACGACGGGTGGTCGGTGCTCAGGTCGCACCGGTCCCTGCTGAATCTACATGGCAGCTGCTGGAAACTGCCTCGGTCTGGCTTGCCAATGGGTGGGAGCCATCTGTGGGCGGCGTTGTGGCACTGGTATGACAGGGGGTCCTGCTAAAGGGGGAAGGGTTGGTCGGGTCTCGGACTCTAGGTGGGTAGGAAGGGGATAATATGGGTTTGGGTTATGGGTTGGGTTAGGGTAGGGGTGGTGAGTTGGGTACGGTACTGGATTTTGGATCAGGGATGGGTTAATTGATTGGGTCTGGTGTGGGTACAGGGTTTGGTTGGTGTAATACTGGGATGATTCACCCAATTATATCTGGATCGGGTCAAGTCCTAAACTATTCTTCGAACCCAAAATGGGGTAGGTAGGATCATGTATCGAGTTGTGGTGTGAGAAGGCCTGGTTTGAACTCGATCCTTGATCCACAACAAAATGGGTCTGGTTTTGACCTGGCTCAAATTCAAGCTGGAGCTCTGTCCGGGTCCGATATGGGTTTGGGTCGGCATTGGATCCATGTTGGGGATCAAAAGTAGTGGGTTGGGTCTGATTCGGGGCGAACCGCGAACCGAACCCAACTAGGTAGGTCGGGTATGGGGTTTCAAGACTCGGACCTGCTCTCGGGGACCCAAAGGATGGTCCCCGAGGTCCAGGTCTGGGCCCCATTAGTCGCAGCTCTTGGCCGGACCCTGTCGGGTTCGGTTCGATACACAGGGGATCAACCCCCTTTGCTCGTTGGTGGGCTGCGACGGAGCCCCCATGCACGGGTGCTGGGAGGGTCGACAGGCCGACACAGGCGCGCCTGCAGCCAGGCCCTGCATCACGCTCGGGCCCTGCAGGCCATGTCTGGCCTGCAGTCCCTGGGTCGTGGGTCGGTGCCAAGCCTGTGCACCCAGGCCGATGATTGGAGGGTCTCCAATGGTCCCCGAGAGCGGCTGGAGGGCTCCGACCAACCGAGTGGAAGTCGCGCCAGGGTTTAGCATCGACACCCCTTGTTGCAGCGTCTCGCGGCCTGCAGTCATGCGTAGATCCTCCCCAATGCCCTCCGGTTGCACGGTAGGTTGACGATTCAGTTGGGTTGGGTCGATCATTGCAGTCGTGACGAGAGCGACAGCACCGTCGCCCACTCTCGTACCCATTTTTTGGGTTGGCGTCGTGTGCGGCTCCGCTGGCGATTCTAGGGCGACAAGCCGACCTTCAATCCCGTCCAGCCGTTTTGATATTCCTGCCACTTCTTTGTTCATGAGCAACATATTTTCATGCATTTTAGTCATCATTTTCATCATACGCATCATTGGATCTTCATTACCGGTTTCCTCTCGCTCTTTTCCACTTGCAGGATCGTTCCTCACCTCTTGAGCCATGCTGCTGACGAAGGAGGAAGGTTGTGCTCTAATACCACTTTGATGCAACGAGGAGGATAGGCTTTCGTGTTCTTGACGACGACTAATGAAGGCACGACCCTCACGGTCATGCGATGTGCAGAAAGGTAAGAAGAATGCCTACCGAACAATGATATTTATTTATATTTTCAAGATAGTCTTCAATCAAACAAGGGAACAAACTTTAACAAAGGAATAATCAAAGGGAAAGAATAATGAAACTAAAAGGGAAAACGGCTGAAAGAAAACAATTCAGAAAAAGAAAGGTTGTTGCAAATCTTCCAAAGTTTGTTGCACGCAACCCTAGGAGAGGGTTTTTAAAGACATGCTAGTGGATTCGGGTCTCGGGTCCAGTCCGGGTACCCGAGTCATTTTCATGTTGCCACCGGGCCTGTGCTCGCCTGGAATAGGTACACAAGGGTACCTCGCCCATGCGTCTTGGTACCGTGGTCTGGATCGGATCCACTACTTGGGTCTGATCCTCAATCCCGTCGTGCTAGTCCGGTCTCTTGCCTGGGTCAGGCGGTATGGATCTGGGTCGATCCTGCTCTGCATCAAAATTCCTATGGCCGCTATTAATGCTTTGTTTCTCAGTCATCTGGTTATTGAGAAACCCGATTCCTCCAACCTCATCGCCTGAAAGAAAGAAATTATTCCATTTATTTGCAGCCATGATTTAATGGGACACCATGGATCGATTCTTGTGCCTTTGGAATTTGTTTCCCAATCAACTCCAGAACATGGTGGAAGTAGAGAGGACTTGAAGCCTTTGATCAATGTTCCAGATTTCATTTCGTGACGAAAGAGTGATCAATCAAATGTGGCATTCATTACAGCCACACTTTCACGTGAAGTTTTGTTGCATATTCAATCAGGAGTCCCTGCAAAGGAGTTGTGGGACATTCTGCATCAATGGTACGAGAAAATTTCTACTCCGAAGTGTTAAAATGTACCTAATATATATATATATATATATATGTATATATAAATATATATATTACATCAATACCCGATAGGGGTATTTTTGTAATTTTACATAGTTGTTTTAGAAAACAACTATTTTGTTTAAATGTAAATTTCTTTATTTATTTTTTAGTTTTTATTTTTGTATTTTTTAGAACCTAAAAGGGGCTCTAACCATAGAGTCGTTGGAGCCCCCAACGGTCACAAATGTGACCGTTGGGGGCTCCCAACGACTCCATGGGAGCCCCCTTTTGGCTCTTCTTTTGAGGCCTTTTGGCCCTCCTCTTTTCTCCTCTCCCTCTTGTATAAATAGGGGTGAACCCCTTGTGTATTTTCATTCTTGAGAGTTTTCTCTCTTCTCAATAAGAGGCTTTTTATATAGTTGCCTTCTTAAAGGCTTGTGCTTGTATTGTCCCTTTGTGGACTTGTGATATTGTCTCTTTTATTCATTGTTGTAAGTGCTTGCATGCACTCTTTATATTTCCGCAATATCTCATTACACGAAGATCTATCAGTTAAAAGTTGAGTTTGTTTATTTAAAGTGAGGTGATTCCCTTGTTGTGGAATATCTCAACAGGGTTTAGACTCTTGTCCATCAACTTGCTATCATTGGATCTCCACTGTCCGATGAGGATATTTGTAGAAAAGCAATTAGAGGGCTTGGATCAGAATATAACATGTTAATTATTGTTTATACCAACATTGTACCACGTCCACCCTGTGATAAGCTTAGGACTATGGTGCTGGAGCATGAAGCTATCTTCGGTATATCCTTTGGTCTCAAGAAGGATAAGGTGAATCATGATGTCATGGTTGCTGCCTAAGGTTTTACCTCATCACGAAGAAGAGGACGAGGTTGTGGGCACAACTTTGGTGGGCGCGGGACAGGTATATTACCCACACCTTCTAATCAAGGAAATATCATATGTTAGATATGTGGGAAGGGCACACGTGCTCTAACTGTTAATGGAGATATGTTCTATGATATTGGCCACTCACCGTACCGATACCTCCTTGATTTCGTGCTCTAGCTATTGCTGCCCCACCGTTGGTTGGTTCTACTTCGCATGTTCCAACCAATTTTGTTCAGGCTCCTACCAACAATTATTTTCCTTCCGTTGCTGGTTCACATGACTTGGAGAATCTTAGTTCAAGGTTTGGACAACTCAATTTACAACAGGACCATAATTCCACTGAAAACACATGAGCTGGCAACATGCATTATTTTCCTACAACAGGAATGTCTTATATGTCAGGGCATCATCCGACTTCTTCCTCTCAAGGCTGGTTCGTGGACTCCAGGGCAGCACACCATGTTATAAGTGTAAGATTGTGCCCACCGTCGCTGGGTTGGTGCAAAGAAGGGAGAAGACGCCTGTGAGAGAGAAGGAGGCTGCGGCAATGAGTGGTACGATCCTCAAAAAAAGGATCGTGCCCTATATGTTATACTTATATTAAAATTAGATTGGGTCTGGATATTACATCATATTACATTAGATCCAGACCCAATACAAACAATAGAATAAATGCATGGATTTTGGGTCCAGATCCAAACCCATAATAGGTACAATGATACAACGATCCAGTCAGTCTTAATATCCTCCCTCAAGTTGTGCATGGGCATGCACCATGGACAACTTGCTCTTTAAGAACCAAAATTGTATGTTGGTAAGACCTTTAGTGAATAAATCCGCCACCTGATCAGTCGTCCGAATATAAGCATGTTCAACTTCCATGTCTTCTACTTTTTGCCGAATAAAATGTTGATCAATCTCTATATACTTTGTACGGCTGTGATGAATAGGATTGAAGGAAATTTGGATGGCACTCTGATTAAACACAAAAGAGTAGTGGGTAGAATGGTTTCTCCTAATTCTACCAAAAGATGTCTCAGTCATGTAACCTCTGTTGTAGTTGCTGTCATAGACCTATACTCAGCCTCTGTACTGGATCGTGCAACTACACGTTGTTTCTTGCTATTCCATGCTATTAAGTTTTCATCAATAAAAACACAATAGCCCAATCAGCATCTACATACACAATTAGTCTATGTTGCTCTCCTTTGGTCTTAAATTGATGATAAACTAAGTCATCCCCAAGTGTTCCCTTTAAGTACCGAAGAATTCTCTTGATAGCATTCATATGTTCTGTGTGTGGATCATGCATGAATTGCGAAACTTGATTCACTGCATACACAATATCAGGTCTAGTGAAAGTGAGATATTGAAGCATACCCACGAGGCTACGATATTGTCTGGGATCTTCATATGCCTCCCCATCTAGAGCACTGAGTTTATGATTCAATACACTAGGAGTGGACAGAGGTTTACAATCCTTCATACCTGCCTTATCCAGTAAATCCAAAGTATATTTGTGTTGAGTTAGCGAAAGATATCTATCCCGTCGGTCTACTTCAACCCCCAAGAAATAACGCAGAACCCCCAAATCTTTCATCTTAAACTTTCAACTCAAGAGAGTCTTTGTAACTTCTATATGTTCATCAGAATTCCCAGTGATAATAATATCATCTACATATATGAGAAGTAAAGTACTGACCTGACGATCTCGAAAAATGAATAAGGAATGATCGAGATAAGATCGAATGAATCCATGTCGTTGAACTTCGACAGAGAAGCTATCGAACCAAGAACGAGAGTCCTGCTTTAGCCCATAGATGGCTCTTCGTAATTTACAAACATGAGTGTTGGGACTGCATTCTGCAAAACCAGGGGGCTGCTCCATATACACTTCTTCTTTCAGACTGTCATGCAAAAATGCATTTTTGACATCGAGCTGACTGAGAGTCCAACCATACTGAACCGACAAAGATAAAATTAATCGAATTGTTCCCATCTTGACCACTGGGCTAAAGGTCTCATCATAGTCTTGCCCATATTCTTGAGTAAAGCCTTTGGCTACAAGCCTCGCCTTGTAGCGTTCAATGGATCCATCAGGTTTGTACTTGATCTTGTAGACCCATTTAGAACCTACAACATTTTTGTTTGAGGGTCTAAGGACAATCTCCCAAGTTCCACATTCATGCAAGGCTTCTATCTCCTCATTCATGGCTTCAATCCACTTGGTTGACATGTATGCATTCGATAAGCTGACAGGTTCATCTTGCTTTTCAATCTGAGAAACAAATAATTGCAGATCTGTAGAGAAGTTGTTATAACTGACCCATCTCTTAATAGGATGGTGAATTCTTCCAATTCGTTTGGGTTGCACATCAATTGGCTGATTATTATTCTTGTTTCGTCGTACATAGAAGATTCCTTGAAATTTTGCAGCATCTGAAGTAGATATGCTAGGAACCTGCGCATTTCTCAATTCTTCCATCTGAGGTTCAATACTGGTCTCACTCGGTTCAACAGGTGGCGTGATCTGAGGTTCAATACCGGTCTCACTCGGTTCAACAGGTGGCGTGTGACATGAGGAAACATCATATGTCTCTACCTGGTTAAGCAACTCAGTGGCAAGCCACGGCTGGTACCACTCAACGGCCTCGTTGTGTCCATCTACACTTCCTGAGTGCTGAACAATGGTTTCATCAAATACAACATTTTGTGAGACTCTGATGCGATGAATGATGGGGTCATAGCATTGATACCCTTTGTATTGGTCAGCATATCCCACAAACTTGCACACACATGCCTTATCCGGAAACTTATTTCATTGAGAGCTATCAATATGAACGTAACATATACAGCCAAACACTCGCAACTCATTATAATAGGGTTGAATCCCGAAAAGAGCAAAATAAGGGGATTGGTTCTTTAGCAATGTCATGGGTAGACGATTTATGATATACACAGTTGAGTGGAAGGACTCAGTCCACAAACTCACGGGAATGTGAGTGTCATGCAACATACTCAAGGCACTTTCTACAATGTGCCGATGTTTTCTTTCCGCCACACCATTTTGTTGTGGTGTATGTGGGCAAGATATACGACG